>NC_062213.1:184301262-184932512 GCF_902686445.1 Sciurus carolinensis
ATCCTTTTTGACACAAAAGTGAATACTTCTTTTCCTTTCTTTACAGTTCTTAATAGATTTCAGGTGGTATCTAATGATTTGTGTCACCAATTGAAGCAGTTGTGCTATTATTTTTTGCTTTCTATTTAAGTGATGTGTGTTTGTTCTTGACTAGATTTACTAACTTAGATTTCTGTAACTTGTAATTTATAGTACATTTCCTTTAGATATTTTTTCTCATTCTTCTTCTGGTTCAGCCTGTAGCCTCTATAAATTCCTTCAATGGTAGGTGTGTTAGAGCCTTCCAGAGTAACAGAACCCAAAAAATAGATAGATAGATAGATAGATAGATAGATAGATAGATAGATAGATGATAGATAGATAGATAGATGATAGATAGATGATAGATAGATAGATAGATAGATAGATAGATAGACAGATAGAGATTTAGTATAAGAATTTACTCATATAATTATGGAGACCAAGAAGTCCCACAATCTGCCAGTCTATAAGCTGGAAACCCAGGAAAACCTGTGGTATAGTTTTGTCTGAGCAAGAAGGTCTGGGAATGATGAAATGTGAGACAAAGATAAAAGTCCCTATTTTAATGTCCCAATGCAAGAGACAATGGATGTCCGGGATCAAGCAGACAGAGCAAATTCTCCTTTCCTACACCTTTCTGTTCTATTCAGGTCCTCAATGGATTGGATAATACTCTCCACATTAGTGAAGGTGAATTTTCCTTACTCTACCTACTGATTTAAATGCTAATATCATCCAGAACATCCTTACAGACACACCTTGGAATAATGTTTACCAGATATTTGGGCAACCCTTATCCTAGTAAATTTGATGATAAAATTAACCAGCATTATAGGAAAGTTTAGGTAAGCACCTGGGCATGGGGTTTATATGAACACTCCAGCCCACAAATGGGCAAGCACCAAATAGTAAAGTAAAAACCACTTCTTTTTTTAATTTTTTTATTTTTTATTTTTTTTTTATTGTAAACAAATGGGATACATGTTTTTTATCTGTCTGTACATGGCGTAAAGGCATACCATTTGTGTAATCATAAATTTACATAGGGTAATGTTGTTTGATTCATTCTGCCATTTTTTCCCTTCCCCCCCTCCCCTCCCACCCTTCCCCTCCATCTATACAGTCCTTCCTTCCTCCATTCCTGCCCCCCTCCCTAAACCCAACTCCAACCCCAACACTAACCCTTCCCACCCCCCATTATGTGTCATCATCCACTTGTTAGCGATATCATTCTTCCTTTGTTTTTTTGAGATTGGCTTATCTCACTTAGCATGATATTCTCCAGTTTCCTCCATTTGCCTGCAAATGCCATAATTTTGTCATTCTTTATGGCTGAGTAATATTCCATTGTATATATATATATACCACATTTTCTTTATCCATTCATCAATTGAAGGACATCTAGGTTGGTTCCACAATCTGGCTATTGTGAACTGAGCAGCTATGAACATTGATGTGGCTGTATCTCTGTAATATGCTGATTTTAAGTCCTTTGGGTATAGGCCAAGGAGTGGGATAGCTGGGTCAAATGGTGTTTCCATTCCAAGTTTTCTAAGGAATCTCCACACTGCTTTCCAGAGTGGCTGCACTAATTTGCAACCCCATCAGCAATGTAAGAGTGTACCTTTCTCCCCACATCCTCGCCAACACCTGTTGTTGCTTGTATTCTTGATAATTGCCATTCTAATTGGGGTGAGATGGAATCTTAGGGTGGTTTTGATTTGCATTTCTCTTATTACTAGAGATGTTGAACATTTTTCCATATGTTTGTTGATTGCTTGTATATCTTCTTCTGTGAAGTGTCTATCCATTTCCTTAGCCCATTTGTCAGTTGGATTATTTACATTCTTGGTGTAGAGTTTTTTGAGTTCTTTATAGATTCTGGAGATTAGCGCTCTATCTGAAGTATGATTGGCAAAGATTTTCTCCCACTCTGTAGGCTCTTTCTTTGCATTGCTGATAGTTTCCTTTGCTGAGAGAAAGCTTTTTAGTTTGAATCTATCCCAGTTATTAATTCTTGCTTTTATATCTTGTGCTATGGGAGTCCTGTTGAGGAAGTCTGGTCCTAAGCCGACATGTTGAAGCTCTGGACCTACTTTTTCTTCTATAAGATGCAAGCTCTCTGGTCTGATTCCAAGATCCTTAATCCATTTTGAGTTTAGTTTCGTGCATGGTGAGAGATATGGGTTTAGTTTCATTCTGTTGCATATGGATTTCCAATTCTCCCAGCACCATTTGTTGAAGAGGCTATCTTTTCTCCATTGCATATTTTTGGCCCCTTTGTCTAGTATGAGAAAATTGTATTTATTTGGGTTTGTGTCCGTGTCCTCTATTCTGTACCATTGATCCACCTTTCTATTTTCGTACCAATACCATGCCGTTTTTGTTACTATTGCTTTGTAGTAGAGTTGAAGATCTGGTATTGCGATACCCCCTGCTTCACTCTTTCTGCCAAGGATTGCTTTAGCTATTCTGGGTTTTTTATTCTTCCAGATGAATTTCATAATTTCTTGCTCTATTTCTGTAAAGTACATCATTGGAATTTTAATTGGAATTGCATTGAATCTGTATAGCACTTTTGGTAGTATGGCCATTTTGACAATATTAATTCTTCCTATCCAAGAACATGGGAGATCTTTCCATCTTCTAAGGTTTTCTTGAATTTCTTTCTTTAGTGTTCTGTAGTTCTCATTGTAGAGGTCTTTCACCTCTTTTGTGAGGTTGATTCCCAAATACTTTATTTTTTTTGAAGCTATTGTGAATGGGGTAGTTTTCCTAATTTCTCTTTCTGAAGATTCATCGCTTATATATAAAAATGCCTTAGATTTATGTGCATTGATCTTATATCCCGCTACTTTACTGAATTCACTTATGAGATCTAAAAGTTTTCTGGTGGAATTTCCTGGTTCCTCTAAGTATACCATCATATCATCAGCAAATAGGGATAGTTTGAGTTCTTCTTTTCCTATTCGTATCCCTTTAATTTCTTTGGTCTGTCTAATTGCTCTGGCTAGAGTTTCAAGGACGATATTGAATAGAAATGGTGAAAGAGGGCATCCCTGCCTTGTTCCAGTTTTTAGAGGGAATGCTTTCAGTTTTTCACCATTTAGAATGATATTAGCCATGGGTTTAGCGTAGATGGCCTTTACAATGTTAAGGAATGTTCCCACTATCCCTATTTTTTCTAGTGTTTTGAGCATGAAGGGGTGCTATATTTTATCAAATGCTTTTTCTGCATCTATCGAAATAATCATGTGATTCTTGACTTTAAGTCTATTGATATGGTGAATGACATTTATTGATTTCCTGATGTTGAACCAACCTTGCATCCCTGGGATGAAACCCACTTGATCATGGTGCACTATCTTTTTAATATGTTTTTGTATGCGATTTGCTAAAATTTTGTTGAGAAGTTTTGCGTCGATGTTCATTAAGGATATTGGTCTGAAATTTTCTTTCCTCGATGTGTCTCTGTCTGGTTTAGGAATCAGGGTAATATTGGCTTCATAGAATGAGTTTGGGAGAGTTCCCTCCTCTTCTATTTTATGGAATACTTTGAGAAGTATTGGAATGAGTTCTTCTTTAAAAGTTTTGTAGAACTCGGCTGAGAACCCATCTGGTCCTGGACTTTTCTTTGTTGGAAGGCTTTTGATGACTTCTTCTATTTCATTACTTGAAATTGGTCTATTTAAATTGTGTATGTCCTCCTCGTTCAGTTTAGGCAATTCATATGTCTCTAGAAACCTGTTGATGTCTTCGAAATTTTCTATTTTGTTGGAGTATAGGTTTTCAAAATAGCTTCTAATTATGTTTTGTATTTCAGTCGTGTCTGTTGTGATATTTCCTTGTTCATTCCGAATTTTAGTGATTTGGGTTTTCTCTCGTCTTCTCTTTGTTAGTGTGGCTAAAGGTTTATCAATTTTGTTTATTTTTTCGAAGAACCAACTATTTATTTTGTCAATTTTTTGTATTGTTTCTTTCGTTTCAATTTCGTTGATTTCAGCTCTCAGTTTAACTATTTCCTGTCTTCTACTACTTTTGGTGTTGGTCTGTTCTTCTTTTTCTAGGGCTTTGAGCTGTAGTGTTAGGTCATTTATTTTTTGAGTTTTACTTCTTTTATTAAATGCGCTCCATGAAATAAATCTTCCTCTAAGTACCGCTTTCATAGTGTCCCAGAGATTTTGATATGATGTTTCTTTGTTCTCGTTTACCTCTAAGAATTTTTTAATTTCCTTCCTAATATCTTCTGTTATCCATTCATCATATAGTAGCATATTGTTTAATCTCCAGGTGTTGGAGTAGTTTCTGTTTTTTACTCTTTCATTAATTTGTAACTTCAATCCATTATGATCTGATAGAATACAAGGTAGTGTCTCTATCTTCTTGTATTTGCTGACATTAGCTTTGTGGCATAATATATGGTCTATTTTAGAGAAGGATCCATGTGCTGCTGAGAAGAAAGTGTATTCGCTCTTGGTTGGATGGTATATTCTATAAATGTCTGTTAAGTCTAAATTATTGATTGTGTTATTGAGATCTATGGTTTCTTTGTTCAATTTTTGTTTGGAAGATCTGTCCAGTGGTGAGAGAGGCGTGTTAAAATCACCTAGTATTATTGTGTTATGGTCTATTTGGTTTCTAAAATTGAGAAGGATTTGTTTCACATACATGGATGAGCCACTGTTTGGGGCATAGATGTTTATGATTGTTATATCTTGCTGATTTATGCTTCCCTTAAGCAGTATGAAATGTCCTTCTTTATCCCTTCTAACTAACATTGGCTTGAAGTCCACATTATCTGAAATGAGGATGGATACTCCAGCCTTTTTGCTGAGCCCATGTGCATGGTATGTTTTTCCCCATCCTTTCACCTTTAGTCTATGGGTATCTCTTTCTATGAGGTGAGTCTCTTGCAGGCAACATATTGTTGGATCTTTCTTTTTAATCCAATCTGCCAGTCTATGTCTTTTGATTGATGAATTCAGGCCATTAACATTCAGGGTTATTATTGAGATATGATTTGTATTCCCAGTCATTTGGTTCATATTTAAAATTTTTGACACATCTTGGTTCTTCCTTTATTTGACAGTTCCTTTAGGATAATTCCTCCCTTTGCTGATTTGCTTCTTTGTTTTTTATCTCTTCCTCATGAAATATTTTGCTGAGAATGTTCTGTAATGCTGGCTTTCTTTTTGTAAATTCTTTTAGCTTTTGCTTATCATGGAATGATCTTATTTCATCGTCAAATTTGAAGGTAAGTTTTGCTGGGTATAAGATTCTTGGTTGGCATCCATTTTCTTTCAGAGCTTGAAAAATGTTGTTCCAGGCCCTTCTAGCCTTTAGGGTCTGGATTGAAAAATCTGCTGATATCCTTATTGGCTTCCCCCTGAATGTAATTTGGTTCTTTTCTCTCACAGCCTTTAAAATTCTGTCTTTATTTTGTGTGTTAGGTATTTTCATTATAATGTGCCTTGGTGTGGGTCTGTTGTAATTTTGTGTATTTGGAGTCCTATAAGCCTCTTGGACTTGATTTTCCATTTCATTCTTCAGATTTGGGAAATTTTTTGATATTATTTCTTCAAATAGATTGTTCATTCCTTTGGTTTGTTTCTCTAAGCCTTCCTCAATCCCAATAATTCTCAAATTTGGCCTTTTCATGATATCCCATAGTTCTTGGAGATTCTGTTCATGATTTCTCACCATCTTCTCTGTTTGTTCAACTTTGTTTTCAAGGTTAAATATTTTGTCTTCAATATCTGAAGTTCTGTCTTCCAGCTGTTCTATCCTATTGGTTATGCTTTCTATGGAGTTCTTAATTTGGTTTATTGTTTCCTTCATTTCAAGGATTTCTGTTTGGTTTTTTTCAATATCTCTAACTCTTTATTGAAATGATCTTTTGCTTCCTGAATTTGCTCTGTTAACTGTCGATTGGTGCGATCGTTCAATGTCTGCATTTGCTCTTTCATTTCATCGTTTGCTTCCCTAATCATTTTAATTATGTACATTCTGAACTCCCTTTCTGTCATTTCTTCTGCCATGCTGTCGTTGGATTTTATTGATGTAACATCTAGATTTGTTTGGGGCATTTTCTTCCCTTGTTTTCTCATATTGTTCAGGGATCAGTGGGTGATTAAGATGTTGCAGATTTCCTCTATCAACTTATAATGTCCCTGAAGATTGCTAGTATATCCCCTCTTATCCTTCAGTAGCCTGAAGTCTTGGAGGAGGTTGATAATGCAGAGCTCCACGAAGAAGCTGCCTCTCTAGGTGTGGTAACCCTCAGGTGGCGTATATTCCCTGCTAGTGGGCAGAGGTGCCTCCACTTGTTGACCAATGGTCATCCAATGGGGAACTAGACTGTGGGCTGAGGCAAGGCCTGTTTGTGCCTATGTCTCTGGCTTTACCGTCCCTGTGGGAAAACCTCCCCCGGCCGGGAAGAGTCACTCGGTGGGGACGTCTCGCTGGTCAGTTGCCCTCCTAGAGGTTCCCCTCAATCTACAACTACCCCCTGGGCTGGGCTGTCTTCCTCTGCAACGATCCCAGGGGCCCGGACCTACGTCCTGGGCCTGGGAGCCTCACCCTTCGCAGGCGAGTCTCCTTAGGCTGCCTCTCCCAGAGAATCTGCCCGCCGCCCTGGAAACTTTGCTCCGCCCCTAGGCGTGTCTCTGTGTGGCTCTTCCAGCAAGAAGCCACCTAGCTCCTGGGACCCTGCTCTGCACCAATCGCCTGGCTATGCAGCCCCTCCCCTGAGCCACCACCTGGAGCCCCGTACAATAGCTCCGAGACCCAGACGCCACACACCTCCTCCTCCGGACAGCCGCCCGGTTTCCGACTCAGTCACTAGGAGTCCAAACAACTCACTTCAGGTCTCCTCCTCCCGCCAACCACCCGTAGCCCTAGGCAGTCACTCCAAGTCCAAGTGACCCGCCCTGTTCCTCCTCCTCCTCCTTGGGGTAGCCCCCTGGGTGTTCAGGAGTGGTGGCTCCGAGACCAGGTGACTCACCACGCTCCTCCTCCAGGCAGGCCACCGGTGTTCAGGAGCGGTCGCTTTTAGTCCAATCAACTCACCACTCGCCTCCTCCTCTGGCAACCGCCTGTGGTTCTGATGCAGTCACTCCCAGACTAAGCGTCGCACTGCTCTCCTCCTCCAGGCAGGCCACCAGTGTTCTGGAGCAGCTGCTCCAAGTTCAAACAGCTCGTCACGCAGCTCCTCCTCTGGCAACCACCCGCAGTTCTGATGCAGTCACTCCCAGGTCAAGCAACACGCCGCGCTCCTCCTCCTCCTCCGGGCAACCTCCCGGCACTCAGGAGCGCTCGCTCTGAGTTCAAACAGTTCACCACGCAGCTCCTCCTCTGGCAACTGCCTGTGGTTCTGATGCAGTCACTCCCAGACCAAGCGTCCGCCGCGCTCCTCCTCTTCCTCTGGGCAACCCCCCGGTGTTCAGAAGCGGTTGTTCTGGGTCCAAACAGCTCGCCACGCAGCTCCTCCCCAGGCAGCCGCCCGGAGCCCCAGCGGCTGCTCGTGTCCAAGCGCTAAGCTGAGCCGCCTCCTCTACGATGATCCCAGTTGTCCGTGTTTACCGATGGGGGGGGGGGGGCGTCTCGCCGAGCAACTCCACTTCACAAATTCCCTGCGTTCTGGGGCTACCGCCCCATCCGGGACGCCTCCCCAACAGGAGAGACTCACCCGGCAGCTTTGAGTTGGTCCCAAGTCTCTCACTATCTCCTCTTTTGAATCTTGCGTCCTGGAGCAGCGTGAAATGCAGCCGCCCTCTAGTCCGCCATCTTGGCCCGCCCAAAAACCACTTCTAGTAACTCTATCAATGAGTACTAGTTAAAATGCTTTAATTCATTTAGTGCATTTTTAGTGCTTATTTACTTAACATTTGAAAATTGATGAACTTGAGGGGATATCTTATATGTGGTTCTGTGACTGTTACTGAAAGACTTTAGATAGAACTGCTCTTTTCTTAGGAAATCTGTTCAGTCATAGGCCACACTGCAAGACTCTGTCATTAATTTTTCCCAAGACTTATTAGCCATATGTCTGACAGGAATTTTGCTATTTATGTTTACAAGCAGTATCTGCACAAATAATCAAAATGGGCAGTCTTAACTGTGAAGGTCTTTTAGAACTGCATAAGTTATAACAAGTCTGGCTGATATGAATAGGTTATTTTGCCAGAATAAATCATATATGCTTTTGGTATATTATTCTCTTAACTTGCTGATTTTACTTACTGATATTGTATTTTAATACTTTCTATCTGTAGTCAAATGTGATGTTGGCATAGACTTTACTTTGTTGGGGTATCTTTATCAGATTTTAGGCTCTATTATTACACTGACTTCACAGACTAATATGGACACCTTAAAATTCTTTTTTTCACTTTGTAACAGTTTGTAGCACACAGGAATCATTTGTATTAGGAATAATTAGCACATCCTTACAGGCATTATAAATAATCTTCAATTTAAATGTAAAACTATTTTTTCTTGCATCAAGTTTGGATTGCAATGTTTCAAAGACTTTTCCCTTACTTTATTGAGATTTCAAATTATCTGACAGTTTGGCATAATTGTTTTTTTTTTTTTTTTTTTTTTGCAGTGCTGGGGATTGAACCCAGGGCCTTGTGCTCGCAAGGCAAGCACTCTACCGACTGAGCTATCTCCCCAGCCCGGCATAATTATTTTATATCAGTTGTTATATCAATTTTTTAAATTTTAATTTTGTTCATTTGAATTTACTTTTGATTAACTTTGCTCATGTAGTTTTCTGCTATAATTGGGATCTTGAATGTCTGCATTTAGAAGACTTGGTCCTAGGTCAGTGTTACTGGAAGGTGGGGGAAACTTTGAGAAGTGGGGCCTTTAGGAGGTCCTTAGATCAGTGAGAATATGCTCCTGAAGGGAAATGTATGATCCAGCCCATTCTTTCTCTCTTTTGCTTCCTGGCATAAGGTTGAGTGGTTTTGCTCTGCCACACATACCTGCTGTAATTCCATGTCTTGCCCAGAATAATGGGACTAATTTACTCTAACCTCTAAAACTGTGAGCCAGATAACCTTTTTGGTTTAAAGCTGATTATCTCATGTATTTTGTTATAGTGACAGAAAGCTGAATAACACAGTTTCTTCATTTTGCCACTTGTTTACTTTTTTTCTTTCTCATTTCCTTTGGGTGTCTATTGCCATTGTCTTTGCCAATAGTCTCCTTTGTCCATGTGACTTGACCTTTTTTTTCTTAGTCATGGATGTTTGACCAATGCAAGCACAGATCTTCCAAAAGGAAGGACTAACCATTTTATCCTTACTAAAAAATGTAATAATTGTTAACAGTGGGGAGCCAAGCTACAAGTCAGAATGTGTGTGGACCAATCTCATTGTCACCAGCAAAGGCCCATGAAAGCTAAAACAAGGAAAAGAAAAATATCAACCTGAGCTTAGGAAAATGTAGAAGAAAGCCAAGAATGTGCATAGAGAACCACCATGCAACTCCAGGGACAGAAAGATGGAGAATCAGCTGTCTCCTGTCCTTCTGTTTCCCCTGAGGTCTGACTAGAGTTGTACACAAGTATTTCCATGAAGATCTCTCTCTATTTTTATATAACTCCTGTTTTATCCTTAAGCTAGAATTTCTATTTTATGCAACCAAACAAGACTTAAGATATTTTCTTACATTTTTTTAAACCTTAATGCTTATTCAACTTAATTGATTTTTTAAGAGACTGAATTGATGCAAACTCATTATTTCTCCCATGAATTACTCAGAAAATTCAGATACCCTGATTCTTGAATAATCTTTGTTTTGCCCATTTTCTGCTATTCTTAGAAGTCAACACCATGACAAGTTTATTCTTAATGGTTGTCTTAAATTTCTCCCAAGTAGGTAAGGTACCAGATTATTTCATTTTCTCTCTGAATTACAAGTCCAAATTAGGTAAAAATCAAATCTATATCTCTGTGAGTGTATATCTACACAGAGGAAAAAAGAAGATTAGAAGAAAGTAGACCAACATGTTGAGTGGTTATTTGTAGTTTTTATTTTCTTGTTTGTGCGTCTGTTTTCTGCAAACAATGAGAGTACATTATTTTATAATCAGATAAATGCAATTATATGATATTCAAAAACAAACAATTAATTTCCTCTGAGTCTGATTTTGCTATAAAACAGAAGTTTTTATATCTAATGATTTTGTTTTTGTTGATTTCCGCATTTGTTCTTATTTGTAATTTTGCAGAGGATTTTTTCATTGACAGGTTTTAAGGCTGTTTTGTCTTTTTAAACTTATGTTACCAATAGATCATTATTTTCCTGGCCTCCAGACTTGGGGGGAATCTAAGTCACAATAGTTGTTACTGTCTGCTCTGCAGCTGGTCTCTTGGCTGGTTCTGACCTGTCTTTTCCAGGCACAGGTAGAACATAAGTGGTTGGCACAGGTATATTTGTTCACTCATTATTTCCAACAATTAACATGTGTGGGGCTTTCCGTCTGCTTAGCATTATGCTAGGGTCTGAGGATATGATTCAGAAGTGAACGAGACAGGCAAAACATGGAGCTGATATCCTAACAGGGAGACCAGCAAAGGAGTCAGAGTGTAAATACGGAAATAAGAACTAAGCCCTCTTGCCAAAAAAATGTTTAACTGAGATATGATAGAGATTGGGTTTTTTCAGAGGGATTCTTTGCAGTCACCATATTTACAATGAGATTTGAAAATAGAGGCAGTAGGGCCACTGGAGTGAAGAGCATATCGTAGAACAAGTTTGAGTATTTGAGAAAGACAAAGGCAGTCAGTGTGGCGGAAGCTGAGTGGGCAGAGGAAGTGCATGGAGAGATGAGTCCAGACAGGTGAGAGGGGACAATTCCTGAAGGTGCAGACCAGGATAGGGTATGGATATATTTTGGGGGGTTGGGTGGGTTGATAGGAAAGCACTGAAGTATTTTAAGAAGAGAAGAATTGTGATTTGTTTATGTATTAAAAAGATAACTTGAGGACTTCTGTTCTGGGCAGATGGCGGAGATGTACTTTTTCCTATTCTTCCTGCTAAACACAACTAAAAACTTTGGATGCTATATATAAAACAAATATAGGAAGACTCAGAAAGGTAGGGAGAAGAAGGCAGACTGGCTGGGAGCCTCAGGACCTAAGGAGCAACAGATGGCGAGTTTCCTATTGGTTTTGTACATTTTAAACTTTGTACCTCATGCATCCTAGATTTAAAGTAGAAGCCAACAACTCAGAAATGGGTACTAACCCCCAAAGCTCTAATAAACATTTATGCTCTCTATCCTCCAAGTGATAGGAAAGGAACAGGTTAGCAAGACAGAAAATTCTTAGACAATAACCACTGACTAGCCCGAGGCCACAGAAAAACCTGGCTCCATCCCCACCCATGTCAGAGCAGCCTAAGTGGGAGGCCTGATCCTCCACCCTTGTCCAAATGAAATGGGTACCCCTGCCCCTTCTGTGAAGTGTCAGAGAAGGTCAGAGAAGGAGCTGGGACTTTCATCTTGCCAGGCATTAACAAGCTCCTGTCTTCTGTGGTGTCTGTGAAAACTGTTTGGTGACCTGGTCATACACCTTCATCTGGTAATAACCAGACATCTTTTTAATTATTTTTATTTGTTTTAGTTGGTTGTACATGACAGTAGAATGCATTTATACATTTTGATAGATCATACATAAATGGAGCACAATCTCTTTTTTCTGATTATTTCTCCTTCCCCTCTGAAGTGTTTTCAGAGACGTCCTAATGGAGACACGAGACTTTCACCACTGCCCAGAAGGAGTCTACTGTCTTCCCTGCGGTGACAGTTGAGGTCACTTGAGGAACAATAAGAAGGCACTCCTAACTGGGAGGGTGCTAGTAAAGGTCTAGTGAGGAATCAGAACACTCAGCCTTGGCAGTCATGAGGGACATGCTTCTTCAGGCAGGGAAGAGAACCTGGACTTATCCCCACCTGGAAATGTTGAGGTGAGCCAATTTGCTTCCTCTGGCAGACCAAGCCAGAAGCATCCAGTTTAAAAAGAAGGTTTAAATAAGCTCTATAAAATAATACCCAAACATCTAGGTTTCAATGGAGAATTATTTGTCATACCAAGAACAGGAAAAGTTCAAACTGAATGAAAAAAAGACAATCAATAGATGAGAAGACGGAGTAGGTAGAACATTCAGACAAAACCTTAAAAGAAGTCATCTTAAAAAAAAATACCTTTAGTGAGCAATTATTAACAACAGGAACAACAACAACAGCAACAACAACAAAACACCTGATGTGCTCAACAGAAGACTGGAAGGGAGAAAAGGGAGAATCAGTGAAGTGGAAGGTGGAAAAAATAGAAATTACCCAATCTAAACAAGTAGATTAAAAACAAATAAGCAGAGCCTGTGCACTTTGCAGGACTATATAGCACATCATTGGAGTCCTGGAAGATAAGAGAAAGAGGCCCAGAATGAAAAAGTAAAAAGGAAATAATGACTGAAATTCCCCAAATTTGACAAAATACATAAACATACAACTTTAAGAAGCTGAGCAAACCCCATACAAGAAAAACCTAGAGAAATACACACCAAGACACCACAGTCAAAGTTCTGAAAACTAAGAAATAATCCTGAAGACAGTGAGAGAGAATTGACACCTTATCTATAGGGGAAGAACAATTCAAATGATAGTGAAATTTTCAGTAGAAACTAGGGAGGCCAGAGGGAATTGGCATGGGATTTTTTTTCAAGTGTCGAAAGGTAAGAACTATCAACCTAGAAAACCCAGTGAAACAATTCTTTAGGGATGAATGAGAAACCAAGAAACAGTCAGACAGATGAAAAATATAAGAACTAGTCACCAGCATACATACCCTAAAAGAATTGTTAAAGGAGGTTCTCTAAATAGAAAGGAAATTACAAAAGAGGGAAACTTGGAACATTCAGAAGAAAGAAAGAACATAATAGACAAAAATAAGTCAGTATCAAAGACTTTATTTCTTCTTTGATTTGCAAAACTGTTTGACAGTTGAGGCAAAATAATGATAACCATCTCCTGTGGGTTCTCAATATATAGAGAGGAAATATTTAAGACAAAATTATATTATAAATGGGATAGGGTAAAGGGCTAAAAAGAGAGATAAGGCTTCTACATTTCACTTGAACTGGTAAAATGATGATCTCAATGGATTAGATATCAGAGTATGGGAGCAATATATAAACATACCTAGAATAAGAACTAAAAAAGCTATACAAAGAGACATATCCAACAACATGAATAAAATAGAATTCTAAAATCATGTTCAAGTAACCAATAAGAAGGCAGAAAAGATAATAACAAAAACAAAAATGAAACAGTACAAAACAAAATATAAAATGACAGACCTAAGCCATAACATAATTTTATTAAATGTAAATGGTCTAAATATACCAATTAAAGACAGGGATTTAGAGAGAGGATTAAGAAGTATAACCTAACCATAGTCTATCTATAAGAAAATCTCTTTGAATATAGCAATATGGGCAGGACAAAATAAAAAGAATGCAAAACTATATATTGTGAATATTCATCAAAGTAAAACAGAAGTAGAGTCAAAGAAATCATCAGAGATGAAGCTGTACATTGCATAATGATAAAAGACTCAATCCATTATGTGTGGTGTGTGTGTGTGTGTGTGTGTGTGTGTGTGTGTGTATACACACATATATATATTTATATAATATATATATTTATATAATATATATAAATATATATATACATATAAAACACATTTTTTTTATCCACTCATATGTTGAAGGACACCTAGGTTGGTTCTATAGCTTTGCTATTGTGAATTGAATATCTAAAAAGAACAAATAAAAAAGAAAGGAGTCAATCCACTAAGAAAATATAATAAATCTGAAATGTATATGCACAAAACAAGAGAACTATAAAAGTGTGTGTTATGAATGATTTTGAATTTTTATGCTTTTGCATTGTATGTAATCCTTCTATCTGTATTACTGAATAGTTTTCCATTATTTAAACATTCCAAGATTGATTTATCTATTCAATTATTGAGGGGTATTTATGTTGCTTCCAGCTTTCCATCTTGGGAAAATTATGAATAAAGTTGGTATGAATACACACACACACACATACACAAATGTGTGATGCAAAAGCTAATATAACTGAAAGGAGAAACAGGAAAATTTATAATTATGGTTGGAACGTTAACATTCCTCCCTTAACAATTGATAGAATAATTAGAAAAATCAACAAGAATATATAAGAATTCAGCAATACTATCAATAATAGGATCTAATTGACTTTTAATAAAACAAAATATAGAAAAGTTCTTTGCCAGAATATAACGGGAATGGCTTCTAGTCCAATTCCTGATAAAGTCCTTATTCCTACCTAAAACCTCATGCAGCTGGTCTTTGCTGTTCCTATTCTTATCAGCATTCTGGTCTTCTGAATTCACACCAGAACCATCCATTAAGCTCCACTCAAAACATTTTAGGACTTCTCTAGCTTGCATCTCAAATCTTTCCAAATTCCTCTCACAAACCAGTTCCAAAGTTCTGAACCATGTAATCACGTGTAGTCACAGTGACAATCCCACTCCTGGTGTCAGTTTCCTGTGTTATTCAGCTTTCCATCACTGTGACAAAATACCTGAGGAAAAATCTTAGAGGAGAAATTTACTTTGGCTCAGGGTACCAGAGATTTCAGTCCATGGTCAGCTGGTTTCATTGTTTCTGGGCTTGGGGTGAGACAGTATGTTATGGTTTGGATGTGAGGTATTCCCCAAAACTCATGTGTAAGATAATGCAAGAAGGTTTGAAGGAAAAATGATTGGGTTATAAGAGCCTTAACCCAATCAGTGAATTAATCCCCTGGTGGGATTAATTGAGTGGTAACTGATGGTGGGCAGGATGTGATTGGAGGAGGTGGGTCTTTGGGGGCATGCCTTTGGGGTATATATTTTGTATCTGGTGAGTGGAGTCTTTTCTTTGCTGCCTAATCATCTCGTGGGCTGCTTCCCTCCCCCACACACTTCCTCCATGATATTCTGCCTCACCTTGAGCCTCGAGGAATGGAGCCTGCTGTCTATGGACTGAGACCTCTGAAACCGTGAGTCCCTAAACAAACTTTTCCTCCTCTATGATTGTTCTGGTCAGATCTTTTAGTTGCAGCAGCAAAAAGCTGACAAAAACACAGTACATCATGGCAGAAGGGTTTGGTGTAGCAAAGCTGCTCATCTCATGGTGGCCAGAAAGCAGAGAGAGAGAGAGAGAGAGAGAGAGAGAGAGAGAGAGAGAGAGAGAGAGAGAGAGACACCAGGGACAAAATATACTCTTCAAAAGCACACTTCCCGTGACCCACCTCTTCCAACCAGGTCCCACCTCCTGAGTTTCCACTACCTCCAAATAGTACCACCAGCTGGGGATGGAGCCTTCAATACATGGATCTTTGGGGGACATCCAAGATCCAAACTGTAACAATTTTTTATTGATTTTTCTTTGGGCTCATTGAGTGTTTTCAGCAGTGTCCAGAAGTGTAGGGGACTTGACTTTATGACTTTTGATCTTATGGTGAGTGTAATGGAAATCCATGGAGGGTTTGGGACAGATGAGAGACATAAGCTCACAAATACATTGACACCCTCACTGCTGTGTGAGTGGCAGAGCAGAAGCAAGGAGCTAGAGACGACCCTAGTCATCCATGGCAGAGGGGCTGGTGGCTGGGACCATGTTGGCAGCTCTGTGGATGGTAGATCGTGGTGAAATATGGAATGATTTGGAAAGTTGAGCCAGTGGAACAAAATCAAAAGAAGAAAAATTTTTAGATACTTTTATTATTTTCATTCAGAATGGGACATCTTTTTACCAGTTGCTGTAGCCAGCTCTTTCACTGCTGTGACCAAAAGAACTGACAAGAAAAATATTTAGAGGAGGAGAAGTTTATTTGGAACTCGTGGCTTCAGAGGTCTCAGTTCATAGACAGCTGACTTCAAAGCTCTGCACCCCAAGTGTAGCAGAACATCATGGTGGAAGAGGGTGGTGAAGAAAAAGCTCAGGACGTGGCCACCAGGAAAGAGAGACTTGCCATGACCAGCACAACCAAGGTCTCGGGTCTAGCAAGAGGGGAAGGGGGATTGGAAAATACAGATTCACAAACACAGATTTTGAAGATGAAGCTGGGATCAGGTGGAGCATGCTCTCTGATGGAGATGCAGATCTAAAGAGTTCCACCAGCAATCTTTATTTATGTATGTCTCATTATCAGGTTAAAGACTATGCAACCATTATTCTTTGTATTCAGGAAAGTTACAGAAACTAGGATATCTATGTAGCTTTTCCATAGTAGCAATCCACAGTTGCAAAGTGCAACATTAGGAGCTTTGTGTAGCTGTCAAGAAAGTCCATTGTTTAAAGTTACTGTAAAGCGGGCAGGAACTGGAGAAGTGGAGCTGGTGAATCACTGTGGTTGTCTAGCATAAGAATTCCTTCCTTCCAGGAGCTGTGTGCCTGAGATCAAGGTCAGAGGTGATAGGGCTCTTGCACAGAGCCTCTTTATGCAGGGCATTGCCACAGCAGCTAGGCATCCTGTGCCCTTGCACAGAAACATTCCCAGGTGCCCGGATGCCACAGCCACGAAGTCATCAGAGTCCCCTGCTCTCAGTCACTGCTCTCCATTCACAGAGACCTCCATTCACAACAGGCAAAATATAAACCCCAAAGGAACACCTCCCAGAGACCCACTCTCTCCAGCCACACTAGTCCTACCTACAGTTTAATTAATTCCTACTGGGAGATTAATGCACTGACTATGTTAAAATTCTCATCGCCCAATCATCTCCCCTCTAAACTTTATTGCATTGTCTCACTCATGAGCTTTTGGGGACACCTCGGATGTAAACCCTAACAAGTTGTGTATCATTTTTGATTTTTCATCATTGCTTAATGATGGGAATGCATTCTGAGACATGTAGTGTTAGGAGTCTGGTGGTCGTGCAAACAGCATAGAGTGTATTTACACCAGAGACAGCTACAACATCACTAGGCAACATAATCTCATGGGATCACTGTGGTACATGCAGTTTGTGCTGTGGCACATGGTGGCAAAATATTTTATTTGCTAATCTGTTTGATCACTTATTATAAACATTTTCCATGTAAATAAATTGTATTCTGAACTGTAACATCAAACACAAAAATAAATGCATAGTATGTAAATGCATGATATTTGATCCTGGGATGCACCTGACTTTACTTAACCTCTACTGTTGGACATGTACATGATTTTACCTTTTTCACCGTTTTATAAACTCCTACCACAATGTTAATTCCATTAAGCAAATTTGCACCTTCTTATTTATTTCTTTAGGACACTTTACCAGATGCACACAAAGGATTTGCATGTTCTCAAGGATTTTAATATGCATTTATTAATCACCCTTCAAATTATCCTCCCACTGGCAGTTTATAAATACCCTGTCTGCAGTACCCCTATTAAATTTTATCTGCTAACCACAGAGCATTATCATTGTGTTTGATCTTCGCCAGGTTGATAGGCAAACAATGTTATCTCATTGTTTTAATTTGCTCTTCTTTGATTATAAGCGAGGTTGAACATTTCCTTGAAGACATCGATTGACTCTTCCCTACTCATTACTCAGGCCACAGTTCACCTGCACTGGCATGAAGGATATGCCTTGGGGGTGGAGGCGCTTCTCTTGCAAGTGACAAACAACCCAACTCAGGTAATTGAAAAGCCTGTGAGCAGAAAAGCCATATTCAGGTCTAATTGGAGGCAGAGGACTTTGTTTCTGACTGTGGCCCTCAGTTCTGTTTTCCATTGTATTGGGGTTTTGGGTGAAGGCTCCCTATGGTACCCCATACTGATAGCCATTCCAGAAGTCCTCCTCAGTGTCTAGTCCAGCTGGCCAAAATGCCTGCCCCTGTCCCAGAAGTTGTAGCAAAAGCCACAGTGCATCCCATTGGTTCCAAGGACTAAGCAGCTGGCTCTGGGCCCAGCACAAGGGCCTGGGGAGTCTGGGGGCTGTCTTTGTTTGGCCCTGGGTCACATATTCTGGCTCTGGGACTGGGAGTAGAATCAGCCTCATTTGAAACAGAGGGACTAAGAGAAGGGGTGTAGGGAGCCATAACTGAACACTGAGATGTCATCATCACCATGCGACAAAAATGTACAACGTGTACAAAGGAAGTTGATAACTCTTCTTTCTCTACCCTCTCAGGACCGCAGGATCCATCCATAAGAGACTTTTTTGCTAATATATATGGCCGGTAGCCGGCATGGGCAGCGTGGCTGACTAGTCCCATCTTCCCTGGGATGCTGTGGGGCACATATCCACTGGTCACACACAATGGGCAAGAAATGGCGCTGCAGAGAAAGGAGGGTGATATCCAGGTGTCCGAGACAGACCTACCTGTCGGCGAATTCCCGATCTCTGGAGAACACAGACACAAATAATCACCATTCAAAGTAGGAATGAAGTGTGGCCCAAAGGCAGGTAAAGTGAGCTGAGGAGGTGAGACACGCTGGAGTGGAGGGGGTTCTGTGGGTGCAGCGTGCAGGCTCTGCCCTCGACGCTGGGCAGGTTTTCCACAGGTATCGAGAATGCCGATGGCGTCCGGAGCCCACAGCCTTCCACACGGAGTCTCCAGCCTTTCTCACAGAGCTCTGTGCGAATGACGACTTGTAAATTATAGGCAATTAATTGCATCATTTGTATTCCCTGCAGGTCCAAGCCAGATCTGGTCTCAGCCTCGTTAAAGCAAATGGCCCGGCCACGTTCTTCCCCTACGGCAGATGCCACTTCCTTCAATTATTTAAGCTCATCTGGCCTGGGTGCCAGGTCCCCGCTATATATCAGGCACTTGGTGCAGACCCGGGGCCTCAGGTCACCAGGAGCAACAGGAAGGACTGTCAGGCAGCACGGCTCGGCCCCAGCTGTGCTGGGTCTGATTCCAATTGGGAAAGACTTGTTAGTAAACAATCTTCCTAATAGTTACCATTTTTAATTTCTCTTGAAATATTGGCAGGGGAAGGCCCTGCAGAAGAAAAATGAGCCTGGAGAGATTCTTCACTGATACACGGTGCAGTTGTGCTCACAGCCAAGCCAGGTTGCCTGATCCAGGGCTGGTCTATTCATTCCTGTCCCCAAATTCCCATCAATAACTCCCTAACAATAACAAATTGCTACATGACACCCTCGCCACAGTGCTGGGACTAAGCACCTGATGAGATGTTTGCAATAAATTCGAATCCTCGCCTTTCGTTTCCTGCTCATATTTCATAAAGTCTGCTAATATTTATGGAGCATCCACCTTGTTCCAGGCACTCAGTAAACCAGATGGGGAAAGTCCCTTCTCAAGTCATGTTGACATTCTACGGAGGGCAGGGACTTAAACAAAGAAAAATAAGCTTAGCCTTTCAGATGGTAAGAAGTAGAATGAAGGGAACAAGATGGGATAACGGGAGAAGAGATGGTGGGGAGGGGCTCTTTCCTACCCACTGATTGTGTTAGTCCATTTTTTTGTTGCTATCACAAAATACTCAAGGCTGGGTACTTTATAAAGAAGAGAATTCTTTTTGGCATATGGTTTTGACTCTTGGGGAAATTGAAGAGCATCTGCTCAACTTTTGGTGAAGGCCATGTGCTGCTCCAGGCATGGTGGAGCGGGAAGCAGGCACGTGTGAAAGAAGTGTTAGAAAATGGATCATGGAGGCGGGTCCACTTTATAACCACCTCTGTCACAGTAGCTAATCCATACCCCTGAGAAGGAATTCAGTCTCATTAGAAAGACGTAACTCCACCCAAACAGGTGGAGACCTCCTGGTCCTCAGTGTCCCTTCACTCTCAATGAAGTGTCCACCACCTCTCAATGTCATTAGTTTAGGGACCACTCATGAGTTTGAGTGGGGTCGAACCACATTGAAACCATAGCGATCATCAAAGATGACCTCTGGGTGGGGCCGACACGTGAGTCAGCTATGTGAAGGTCCCGGGGAAGAACATTCCAGAAAGAAGACACAAACCAGAAATGTTGGGCCCGTGGGGTTGAAGGACTGTGAGCGGGGAGGGTGGAGGCCTCTGAGCACATTCTGCCTCCCCGTGCGTGCTTCCCTTCATTCCTGAGTCCTCCTTCTCTTCCCCTCGCCCTGTCCAGGGCCCTGTCCCCTTCCTTGCCCTAGGTCACAGGATTCCTCTCTGTAGATGCCACCATCTGTGACCTGTGATCTGTGATTTCTACCTTCCAAACTCACAGACTTTTGCGAGTCCAAGATATTGTTTTTTTTTTTAATTTTTTAATTTTTTTGGAAGTTTGGCTCTTGGCAAAGTGCCAGTGCTATTTCCATCTTGTGTGGAAAATATAGAATTACCGTGAATTATATTGAAAAATTAGATTCATTCACTGCTGTGATAATTTATCTCCCAATCTGTCTCAGAGAGTTAGCAGCTGGTGAGAAAATAAAATGTAATTTAGGCAAAAAAAAAAAAAAAATCACTTTTAATCTATGTCTGGCAGGGAGAGAGGCTATTAAGTGAATTTACTCTTTGCCAATCAGGTAGTTTTCTTTAGCATACCCTCAAATGAAATGTTGTGGTGGAGGCTAATGGGGAGCTCGTTGTCCTTGGAAGGGCCCTGATGACCGTGGGTGAGAAGTCAGGTCCCATTTCCCGTGCAAAGCGCCCTGACCAGGGGCTCCTCCCAGGCATCTGCCCTGACTGCCTATTCACTAAGAGGATGCTCTTCATGACGCTGGACTTTTCCATGGCAATTTGCGCCCTGAGAAAGGAGGAGAAACAGCCCCCAATTTTAAGTCTCGTTGATTTAAGGTATTTGAAATATTCTTCTCCCATTGGTAATGATGGCCATTTTTCTTCTCCAGAGTGCCTGAGGATGTGCCCTGGAATCGTCCTGAATCACTGCATGAGTCAGAACACTGAGCTAATTCTGCTCTGCCCAGAGACAAGTCCAGAGCTCCCTGCGCGTGTGAGTCAGCACCTCGCAAGGTAGCAGGCCTGGCAGAGGCCGCTGGGTAGTGGCGGGCTTTAGGGGTTGACCAGGGTTCCTCCCCCATAGCACCCTGCAGCCCCATCCCTCTGAGTACAGAATCACTGTGTCCTTATGTCCAGGTAGTTTGCTCTTGACCATGTCTCAATTTTACTCAGGAAGGAGAGTGACGAACTTGGAAGAATGGAAAGTAGCAATTTTCTGTACCCCACACCCTGCAGGACTCATTTCTCAGGAGCAGACCTTCTTGCTGCGTTGTAAGGCGGTGGAGGTGTCACATGGTGAGAACATGAGCAAGGGGGAGGGGGAGGGAGCGCCAAACATAACATGCTTTCACCATAACTAACCCCCTGCCCAAGATAACAGCATTTATCCATTCCCCAGGGCATGACAGGACCTCTTAAAGACCCTAGCTCTTAATATGGTTACAATGGCAATCAGATTTCAATATGAATTTTGGAGGAGAGTTTCCAACCATAGCAGGGAGATTCCCCCTTCTTGGTTGGAGCTGCCTCATCTACAGAGTGAGAAGTCTAGACAAGATGGCCAAGGCCCTTCCAGTTCCAAGTCTGTTTCTCTGTCTGTAATTCCAGCTGCACAGATGTATGCCCAACTCCACGACGCTGCGCACACCACGTGGAGCAGAGACTGTGCATCTAAGCTTGAGCTTCCTTACAGTCCTCGCTCAAAGGACCAGGTCTCAGGTGACTTCAGGGAACGGATGGTGGATTTCAGTTTGGGGAGGGTGCAGAGCAGAGGGGAGCATCCACTTCCCATCAGTGACTCCACGCCGGTGCCTCTGGTGGGATACCCCCTTACGTAAGCTGTTGGTTTCCTCACAGCAAACTGAGGATCCTCCTGTAGCCGGTGCCTGGGGAGCATTAACAGAGATCCTGGGTGTGGAGGGACCTCTTAGAAGGCACCTGGACTAGTAGGTGTCACTCCAAGCAGCACTGTGCCTCATCTAGTTTCCCAAAGATTGCCCTGGCTTCTTGAACATGACCTCCAAGGCCAGGGAAGAAAAAGAAAAGGTTTGATTTAAATTCAGTTTGAACTTCCAGGAAAAACCAGAATTCTCATTAGAGATTCTGCCTGCTCCACTTGCACCCCTCCACACTGGGTCAGGTTAAAATTACCAGTGGAATATAAAAACTGGGGACCATCGAGGGGTGTGTCCAGTAGGCAGAGCCGATAGAAATGTAAGGAGAATTTTGAAAGATGGAGGCAGACTGGTCCGAGGGAAAGAAGACTGACCACATGCTGAAGCATGGACCAAACTGATCCACTCATTCGGTAAATCTTTCCTGAGTGCTTTCTATGTGCCTTGCACCGCTCTAGGAATTGGGGACACAGAAGAGAGAACAGGAAAAACAAGATCACTGCTCTCAGGGATATATGTATATATGTATATCAAGTTGGAGAGACAGAAAACTAACGAACATACATGCGAACCATTTTCTGATAAGAAATGCTGGCAGATGTGATGGAGTGTGAGTGGACAGTTAGGTTAGGAAAGCCTTTCAGGTGAGGTGAGCTTTGAGCCAATACCTGACTGACTGCAAGGAGCTGCCTCATAAGAAAGACAAAGGGGAGAATATTCCAGAGAGTCTGAGAAGAGAGCAGCCTGGCATGCACCCAGAGCATGAAGCGTGCAGTTGGGGGCCCTCTGAAGTTACAGGAAGGTCCTGGTGGAATGCTCTGTAAACACTCCTGCCTGTCACATCTTAGAGGGAAAGCCGGAGGTGAGCGTGCACTGTGGGTCTGTTGGGGGATTGTGTGGGTAGGGAAGCATTCCAGGGCTGGGAGCCACAGTGACACTGGTTTCTGACCAAGTGACAGGAAGCAAGAACCACTGTTCCATTGTTTTGAGATACAGCACCAGAAACAGCCAGGTCACCTCTCTTAGGCAAAGGATCCCTAAACACCTGCCTCTCTTCCTCCTGCCTCCCCTAAACAGCGGATCTCTGGATCATCGCATATGTTCACAGTAAATGTGATCTTTCTTCTTTATTTTGCCTAAACCCAATAAATTTGAAACACGGGCCACTTGGACCGTACATCTCTGCCAGAATTGATTTCAACTCTCAGGACTGGGTAAACAAAACTTCTCCCTGGGAGGATGAAGGGACAGGAAATAGCCAGACATCAGGAAAGAAACAAGTTCAAAAACAAGTTACTCACAGGAGACACTGGATAACTTGTCTTCCTAAACAGTCAAATTACCGAAAGAAGCAAGAGGTAATTTTAGAGAATTTTTAACTGTCCTTTCAACAAGATTCGAAATGTCATTGCATCTCTGAGTTTGAAGCGGAAGCTCACCCATGAAGACATGAAGGAAGGACAAATTAGGACAATCTAGATGAGGAGATGACTCAGAGAGATGGTGGGAGCCCGTGTTGGCGCCACACGTGTGGGCACTGTGGTCCCGAAAAAGTCCTAGAGCCCATCAATATCCTATAAATAGGGGGCTTAAAATAGCATCTTCTCCAGAGAGCATTGCAAGGCGTAAATAAGGTAACAGTGTGTGGACAGAGCTTAGCACAGTGTCAGGCACGCAAGAAGCACGCAATAAACATGGTATTCTTGAGAAGATGGACCCAACACAGCGGCTTAATTTAGAGATTACCACCAAGGCCATGAACAGCAAGTTAGAGTCCTCAGAAATCAAGAGCGCATGGATGGTAAATTTGGGAAACTCTCCCTCGTTTCAAAAGTAAAGATACAAGAGCTGAAAATGACAAGAGATTTTAAAAAGAAGAGAGGCATGCGTCACAAGGACAGTAGATTCCAGAGAGAGGTTGGAAGTCAGATAGGCGAAGACAGCCCTCATGAGATGGAATTAATTATTTTTTTTAATTGGAAATTATAGTCTGCGATTTCCGCAGGTGGAAAAGATTTAGGGAACAAACAGATGGAGAACAGCCCAGTGAAGCGTTCGAATTTCAGCACAAGGAAAAAAGATTTGCCAAATGTAAAACTAAATGAAAGGAGTTTATTGCAAAGGGAAAAATCAGACCAGTTCTGAGTTCTGTCTCCAGAAGCCAACACGGGATAAGAAAGTGCGCAAGGAGAGGGCAAGAGCGATGGGAATTCCGACTGTCATTCGAGGTCAGTGATTCTGCATGGGCAGCAGAAAGGCGATGTCATCTGTGTAAGGGCTCCGAGGACCCTTCCCATGGGCCATGATGGAAAAATCCGCTTGGAAACAGAGGCTGCGCTCAAGGGATGAATTCTGTGTAGGATTC
Organism: Sciurus carolinensis; assembly: GCF_902686445.1. Classification (NCBI taxonomy): domain Eukaryota; kingdom Metazoa; phylum Chordata; class Mammalia; order Rodentia; family Sciuridae; genus Sciurus; species Sciurus carolinensis. Next base: position 184,325,547 of record NC_062213.1, read on the forward strand.
AAGCCTGCAGGGAAATAAGTTTCAGAAGCCTAGAACAAACTCCAACATGGAGCCCAAGCTGAATGATTACCTTTAATGGAGTTTCATAATATGCAAATATTCTCCTTTCAAAATGCCTTAAAATGTGTTAATACGAACCCCGATTTAATATCCTACATTTCTTTTTTTTATAATTGACTAATAGAAGTAATAAGGAGGGAAGCCAAAGTTTTACTAGATTTTTCCTTTTCCAAGTAAGTCCTGATAAAGGTTTCTCTTCTCAGAGGGAGTAGAGAGAATGTGGTCCTTTTTAAAATTTAAAAACCACTTTCTAAGACAAAAACGAGATATAAACTTCCTATTCTTCAAGCACAAAGAACAGCAAAAACCATTTCCATAGAAGAACAAAACCAATAAATAAAATATTAAGTAAGCACAAAAACAAAATCTAAATATATAAAAATAAAATGACCTGTGTTGTGACAACAAATGTGTTGCCAATCAAAATTAAAATACTCCAATTAAATGGGGAATTGAAATCCATTCAAGCTTATATCACAGAAAAGTTAAAACCCTGCTCTAGGTCATTAAAAAAGAAAAGTGAATTGATGTCAAAATATACCATGTTTCTTGATAGGAAGTCTCAGCATTTTAAAGATTTAATTTGTTTGTAATTGGCTCATAAATAAAATATAATTCTAATAAACATTCAAACAAAATTTTTAAAAATTTGGCAAAACAATTTTTAAGTTATTCCAGAAGAATAAACTTGGGAAAAATCAAAACAAAAATTGAAGCAATAGAATAACTGAGGCTCTTATTTTTGATATTAAAAATTTTTTAAAGGTGCATTAATTTAGAGAGCATGGTAAGGGTAAAAAACTGAAGATATTATTGTACTCTACTTGAAATCCACAGGATAAATCCATGTAAATAAGGTAGTACTTCATGGCATTGGGTAAAGAACAGATTAAGTAATTTGATAATTTTGGGAAATTAATAAAGTTGGATTTCTACATCATAGTCTTTACCTAAATGAAACAGGATGGACTAAAATGTTAAATGTAAAATATAAAGACACAGAATAACTAAAGTCAAATAAAGGCAGAGCAAGAATAAAGATTTACTTAATCTTTGGGTGGAGACAGGAGAAAGGACTTTTTCTTTCTTTTTTCTTATTGATTGATTTATTTCTTGGTACTGGGGTTGAAATCTAGGGTGCACCATTCTCAGGTCTTTTTACTTTTTACTTTGAGACAAGATCTCACTAAGATCCTCCTCCTGCCTCAGCCTTCCAAATCACTGGAACTATAGGCATGTGCTATCACACCCAGCTGGAGAAAGAATTTCTAAGCCAAAAAGAAAAAGAAAAAGACAGCACAATAGTAGAAAATAATACAGGGCTTGACTACATCAATATTAGAAAATAATAATTTCCCTGTCACAAAGTTCATAAATCAAATTTAATGGAGAAAAAAACAAAACAGGAAAGCGACGTGCGCGCGCACACACACGCAAGCTTAGTGTCCTGGCCATATAGAAATGAATACCAATTAGGGAAAAAAGTAAGCATTTAACAGGAAAAACTGGGCAAAATACACAAAGGAATGAATTATAAATAAAGAAACACAAGTAACCAGTGAACATGGGAAAAATGTACAGCCTCATCAGCAGACAAAGAGATTCAAATCCAAACAGCTCGTCTGCAAATTGAAAAATATTAAAGTAGACACACCGCTGAGTGAGTGCTGGAGAGGGTTCAAGAAACAGGCATCCCCCATCAAAGTCCTTCAAAATGACTGTGATCCTAAATACGGGTATCCTGCTCCTAGGAATTTATTCTAGGGAAACAGGCAGGGATTCCCAGTAAGATTTAGCTACAAGGATGATCTTTATGGCATTTTTTTAAGCAGGTCAAAATCGATGATAATAAGCAAATCTAATATTTATTTATTGAGCACATAAAATGGCCAGGCACTCTGCCAAGTCTTTCACATGCATTATCTCATTTGATCCTCAGACAGGCATGTGAGGTACATCCCATTATTATCTGTATTTTACAGATGAGGAGATGGAGGATTAAAACAACTCAAATGCCTATAGCAAAGGGGATGGTTATACAGAACCATGGAACAAAAATAATGAGAATGTTGGAAAGCCGTGCAAAACCATATTACTCAGGGAGTAGGGAGAGACATCCCTAATTGTTCACAGTAAACTTGTAAGTGTATGTGAGCAGAGTATTAAAGATGGGGCCACAGGACTCTGGAGAAAATAAAATATGATGTGTCTTCCTAGGAAAGCTCAGATGATGAAAGAAAGAAGGAGAGAGAAGAAGAAAGAACGCTGAGAACAGTGATTTCCTCTTTCTAGGTTATAGAAAGATGGTGATCGCCACTCTCTTTTTATCCTCCTTTGTCTTCACATTTTCTTCAATGAGTATGTGCTTGCAGAATAAGACAGAATTTAAAATAGGATTTTATTGAAAGGGGGAAAAGAATTGATGCCATTTTCAAAGGTCTTCTTTTTAATAGAGAAGCAGGATTGTTCTCTGATTGACAGCCAAGTTCTCCTGGTTTATCCTAGGTTGCTGGGGTCACTTGAGTTGTCAGAGCTACCTGATCCTACAAGAAGAAGTGGACCAATTTATTTACCTTAGAATAATTCCACCCTTTGGTCCAGAGAGACTCCAATTTAAAACACATTCTTTGAATCACTAAGTCCTCCCTCTGGCAAAGGGTTTCGCTATGAGGCTGAAGCCCCTATCCGATCCCAGCTAAATATACATGTCCTGTTGCTTAGGTTTACCTATTGACATGTCTGAGAGCCTCCAGCTCCATTTTGGATCCAAACAAAGTGACCAATTCCATTGCAGTGTCTCCTGAATTTCCACCAACGATTACTTTCAGTAAAAGGGAAAGCAATCTTCCACATTTCTGATCAATTCACAGCAGGAAGGTAGTTTGGGCTGTAAAAAGAAGGACTAATAACTGAAGGCAGTGTCAGGGAGTCTGTCTAGTCTGGCTGGTTTGGGGAATGTCTCCGTGACGCTGATCACATGGGGATCTGCCATGGCTGCTCCTAAGGCTCAGGCCCACAGGCAGGAGGGCTCCTTCCAGAAGGGGAGTTTCAGAAATCCTGTGGGTGGGTTTCAGGTTGGGGAATTAAGAAGTCATCTTTAAAGGAGGCAGGGAGCACAGGAACGTGTTCTACTGATGGTACCATTGGGCACATTGGCACTTGAACCTTCCGCTCATTCATTCTTTCATTCAAAGTATACCCCGTTGATCACACAGAATGTGCCAGATGCTGGGGATACGCAGATGGACAAAGAAATGAGTTTCCCCACTTGGGTAGAGGTTTAATAAAAATGTGAACATATAAAAAACAAAATAATTTCTGATGGAAGTAAGTATTTTGAAGAGAATAAAACAGGGTCATGAGGTGGGCAGTGACTGGGGATTAGGTTCTAGGTGGTCATGGAAAGTCACACTGGGTGGCAGTGGAGTGAATATGAGCCACACTACATAGTACACGGATTCCTACCCTAGCCGGCCATGCCTGTTCAGTAAACCTAGCTCCTCCAGGAAGTCTTCCCTGGAGTTCTCAGCATCTGCTGTTGCCTCCTGCTCAGAGCAAAGCCCACAGTGAGCTCCAGCAGACAGCAATCCCAGGAAAGTGTGTGTGTGTGTGTGTGTGTGTGCCATGTACGTGTACCCTTCCACACAGGGCTCATGGATAGGCAAGGGATGCATAAATTCTCCCTGGGCCTTGGCCCAGATCCCCATATTCAGTTGCTCTTTGGATGGATTTACCTGAATCTCCAACAGGCACCTTGTACTCTGTATATCTCAAACTGAATCCATTACCCTTTCCCCTCCCAGACCTGCTTCTTTCCCTCCATTCTCTGTTTCAACAACATCTCAGCCTTTGTTTCTTTCAGGATCTATCTGCCAGGATCATCACGTGTGGTTGGGAAGTTTGTGCACTTCACGAAGACCAAGAGGGATGCTGAAACCTAAATCATGTTTTTGGTAATCATATCTTTTGGTGTAGACCTGGATTTCCACCAAGGAAAGGGTGTCTTTGCTTTTCATGACCAAAGATGCCACCTGTTTGCCCAGGCTTAAACCATATGCCTCCTTTACCCTGAGCAGGTACATGTTCCTAAGTTGCATAAAGATGTGTTGCAGCACGCTGTGGCTCAGGTCTCCTCTTAGGATGTGATCTTCCCAGCACATGTTTGTGTTCTGAGATGTCCAGTATTCTCTCCAATGAGCTATTCCTTCTTCATCCTTCAAGGTCACCCTGAAATCTCCCTTCTTCCAGGAATCGTCCCTGGTACCCCAAACCCGCAGTCTCGCCTCTTCTCACAGCACAGTCTATTACACTGCTCACCTCTTCATACCGTAAGGGATGCCTCCCATTGTTCATTTTGCCACCCCAACTGGGACTGTGTGTTGGACTTCGGTGCCTGGCACTGAGCAATGCTCAGATCACAGAAGTCTCAAATACACCACCTGTCTCCAGGCATGAACTTCTGTGGTCTTGGATTTCCTCCACGTGGATTCTGTGAGCTGTCTGTATGTGAATCCCCAGCATGTTCTGGGCCCAAACTGCACATCCTACACCAGGACCTCTAGGAGCTGGTCCCTGGAATCTGCATTAAGACATTCACAAGTGGTTCTCATGTATATGAGTAATGAAGTGTGGGGACCACAGTCTTATTCCTGCTAAACCTGCAGAGGAAAAAGGACTGTGAAGTGAGGGGCCAGGAAATGTGTCCCTTGGGGTGACTGGGGTGGCGAGTCACTGCTCCTTGCAACTTCTGGTATAGCAGTCCTCAGAAAGAATGAAGAGTTATGAGTGCTGGCCTGGAACCATTACTGAGCTGTAGCTGTAATTGAATAAAAGCAAAGTCCAGAAACCAAAACTGTGTGGAATGCAATAACTTGGTGACAAATGATAGATAGAGAGATAGAGAGATAGATTGATAGATTGATGGATGGATGCATGGATGAATGGATGAACAGACAGAAAGACAGGTGGATGGCAGGCACACATGCTTTCAGCTGCATAGAATATCTCCTGAAAGATATTTTAAAACTAGTAAAAACTTTTCCCCCAGGGAAAAGTATTTGTGGGTTAGAGTAGCAGAGAGAAAGCTTTCCCCATATGTCCATTGGAATACTGCAACTTTTAAAACTATGTACAAGTATCATCTTTAAGTAAAAATAGTAATTGCGAAATGCAAGATTTCTCCCACATAGTCATAATTAACCCCTGTGTAAGGATACTCCACACCAGGTACTCCTGTATGTGGCTTAATCTGCTTTACCTATCCTAAGAAATAGCTACTATAATAATTAGTTTCTTACAGGTCTTATAGGTGGAACTAAGAGAAGCAGTCTGCCCAAGTTCACTCTGGCAATGATACGGTAGGCGTTCAAATACAGGCAGTCTCAATTCAGAGGCCATGTTCTTGACCACTAGGCTGCTCTTCCCCTTGAGTCACTAATCTTGGCTTAGTCCTTAAAAAAAAATTCATCTGTTCTTTGGTCCCAGCAGGATCCATAGAATTCCTGATCCAAGCATTTTGATGAATCAATCATAATTCCAGGTACATAGCTCAACCCAAGTGTAGGATACACAAAATGAATTAATGAATGAATCCATTATGTGGAAATCCACACACCTCTGTCAGCTGAGATTTGCTAGTGAGGGTGGCCGTGGGGTGCTGTTATGGTTTGGATCTTTAACGTCCCTTGAAAAACTCACGTCTTGGAAGTGTGATTCAGAGGTGGACTTTCAGGCAATGATGAGAACTGTGAACTAATCATGGATGAATCCATTTGAAGCGTTCATTATTTGAGTGGACCTGTGAGTGGTAACAGTAGGCAGGTTGCACATGCCTGGAAGAAGCAGGTCACTGGGGGGTGTGACCTTGGGGATTGTCCCTTGTTCTGGGCTCCTTGTGCTCTCTCTCTGCCTCCTGGCTGCCATGAGCTGAGCCACTCTCCCCCTTGTACCCTTCCACCATGATGTTCTGCCTCACGTCAGGTTCAGAGCAATAGAGTTGGCCAACCATGAACCGAATCTCTGAAACCATGAGCCCAGAATAAACTTTTCCTCCTTTAAGTTGCTCTTGTCAGGCACTTTGGTCACAGTGATTAACTCGGGGGCACTTTATGTGAAAATGATGAGATTGGAGGGAACCCAGAAAACGAAGTGGAAAGCCAGAGTGACCAGGGCAAAGTGCCGTGGAGGAGATGACCAGAGATGAGGCTGTGGATGCAGGCGGGGGCCGGGTCACACAGGCCTTTACAGAGGATTTTGAACTGTGTGCTACGCGTGAGCCAAGGGAAGCGTGGAGGGACCTGAGCTGGACGGTGATCTTCCTCTCAAGGCCAGCGGTGGTCTGAGTCGTTGCCAACAGGCTCCGGCCTTGCCGGAAGCTACATTCGGCATGAACCGTGAATGGAAATGTCAATGTCTCTCTTTTTGTTGTGCGAGTGAGGAGCCTGAGGAGTGGCCCTGGTGCTTGCAGAGGGTCCTGGAATAGGACAAGCTAAAATCCCCCTCTGGTCAACTTATGCAGTGGCTGCCCACCTCGGGCCCTTCACTCCTTCCTAGTTGGCCAGGACTCAAGGTGTTTATCCAGCTGGAACCCTGGCCAACAGCTGGCCTTTCAGACCATGGCCTCATTCCCAGGCGTTGAGTCATAGAGGCAGCAGTGTCAGGAGAGGTGAGGAGCCCAGTAGACATTCTCAGCTGACGCAGATGTGTCAGCGCCCAACGGTCTCCTGAGCTTCCTGAGGTCATGGAGACAAAGCAAATTGAAGCACATGGCACCCCAGGAGAGGAAACAGAAGTAATGAAGCCCACCAGGCTCCATGAGACCTGTTAACATTAAATGCTGTGTTGACTTCAGCTCTTGACCCACACTCTGAGCTCCTCTCAAGGTCACTTGGTCACGTCAAAGAGCCTAACAGCTGACCTCTTTTGCAATCACCTTGCAGGAATCGGGGAGATGGGATGCAATGGTCGGTAAGAGACTCAAAGGGAATTCAATTCTACCTCTGGGAGCTACAGTCCTAATGGGAAGAGAGACCTGGGAGCAAACAATGGCAGTGCCCTGGACATTTCTAACAGAAATGAAAGGCCCAGGCAGCAAAGAAGGCGGGGTGGGAATAGCATCAGAGGATCCTGGCATGGAAGGAAGCATCTGAGCTGGACCTTCCAGGATGAGTAGGACTTGAGAAGAGAATTAGAGGGGAATGAGCATTCTAGAAGCAAAAGCAAATAGAGGAGCATAGTCGTTAAGTAAAAGAACTTGGGAACTAGAGCACTAAGTTTGGAACAGATTCTGCCCCTTACTAGCTTTGTGACCCTGGACCTGCTACTTACCCTCTCTGTGCCTCAGTTTCTTCATCTGTGAATAAACAGTATGACTCCAGAGACTTGGAGTGGAGATTTGAAAAGTTAATATACAGAAGGTGCTCAGAAGAGTGTCTGGCCTGTAGTAAGCACTACGGATGTATTAGCTGCCGCTGTCATTGTTATCGCCATCATCTTTGGACAGCTGCCCAGGATGGATGCCGTGAAGCTGCAGGTGAATGGAGGTCAGACACAAGACTTCAAAGGCAAACCAGAGCCAGAGAGCCAAACAGTGGTGGCCATTGAGATTTCTACCTCTTTGTTCCGCAGGGAATTTTCACAAGCAGAAAATCTAAGCCACCATCAAGGGGAGGCTTTCGTGTGCCCATGCTGTGGACCTGTGGGGATTGAAGCTCTCTTCAGTCCCCAGCCTGGCTATTGAACAGGCTCAGTCTGTACCCAGCTTTAGCCATGAGAGCCTGAGGGAGAAGCACAGATGACTCCGTGCAAACTGGACTATCTTAGGGTGGGTTTGACAGCAGCCTGGGGACCTGGCAGGGCACGAGGAGGGAGATGGGATGGGGTTCCATCTGCCTTGGATAAACAGGGGGCCTCTGCAGGAAAATCAAACATCTAAGGACAGAGTGGATCTGGGACCGGATTGGGGCACATTGGTGGGTGAGCATCACATGGGCTTATTCCCACCGAAGCAGGAAGTTTGGGATACAGCACGCCCATCCTAGCAGGAGGCACCAATAAGCTACCAGGAACTGACCAGATGCCAGGGTTCCCTCACCTACCTCTTGGGCAAATCTTAGGCAGAGCTCAGAGTTTGGGCTAGTTATTCCTTTATAATAAAGCCTTCTGGTTCTTTCAGGTCTCAAGTTATCTCATTTCTATAAATAGCAACCCAGGACAGTGTCGTGGTCAGAGTCCAATGCTTCATTTACAGAGAAAGTTCTTGTCTTTCCCCAGCTTGGCCTTGGCCCGCCTCAGGTGGTAGAACCAGGCCAGGGGTACAAGGCTGCTTCTCTACTTCTCTCCCTGCCTCTATCTTCCTGTACCCGCCTCCCCCAGGCTGCCCTTGACTCCTCCCAGGACGAAGCAGGAAGAGGAAGACAGGGAAGGCAGGCAGAGCCCTGCTTGACCTGGATAATTGGCATGGACTCTCTCCAGCCTGAGTGATATCCAGTGCTAACTTGAGGATCCTTCTTGGGAAAACTGCTTTTTAAAAAAAATTTTTTTTAAATTTGTTCTAATTAGTTGCACATGACAGTAGAATGCATTTATGCATTTTGATAAGTCAACATAAATGGAGTATAATTTCTCATTTTTCTGATTGTACATATTGTAGGATCACATCGGTCATACTGCTTTGGAAGATGGCTCCAGGCCTGTTTTTTCCCAGGGTTACTTGACTTGTCAGGAACCTGGTATCCCCCACCACATGCTACTCTGTTCCCAAAAGCATAGTTTGTCCCCAGAAGCAGCCTGGCCATTAGCTGAGCCTTGACTTCTTGCTGTAGGTGCATGTCGGGCACCAGAAATGATCTCCCTGATGTCCAGGGCACATAGATTAAGTTCTATGATAGGTCTCTCAAAACCACTTCCCCATTTGGTCAAGCTGGGGAGGGGCACCTCTTCTTCCCCATCGATGGTTGGTGGACCCACCGTCTATTGACAGCTCTCTTCAATAAATGTCTCCAGCTCTCGCCCTCCAACATTTCAAACATGACCCTTTGTGAAGGGTGCTGAGCCCGTCCCAAAACTGGTTTTGGCTACCCCTTCTGTTCTAGTCAGTTTTTTCACCACTGTGAACAAAAGACCTGACAAGAAGCATTGGAGGAGGAAAAGTTTATTTGGAGACTCACAGTTTCAGAGGTCTCAGTTCATAGAAGGTCGACTCCATTCTTTGGGACCCGAGATGAGGCAGAACATCATGATGGAAGAGTGTGGTGGAGGAAAGCAGCTCAGGACATGATCAGGAAGCAGAGAGAGAGAGACAGAGAGAGAGCTCTGCTTCATAAGGACAACATGGCTCCAAGGACCCACAGTGTTAGGTTAACTCTCATAACACAATCATCTCTAAACTTTCTTGCATTGTCTAATGCCTGAGCTTTTGGAGAATACCTAAACTAAAGTATAATACCTTCCCACTTGCACAGGTAACCAAGAAAGCCACCAACCTCCCCACTAGATTGAGAGCTCCTAAGGGCAAGGATTTCATTTGGTTCACTTCTGTAGTCTCAGATTCTTAAACTGCTTTTGACCGTTAATTGCTGAATGATTCTGGTAGACAGAAAAAAGGTCCACAAAACATCCACATCCTAATCCCCAGAACTTATGAAAATGTTAAGTTCTGTGGCAAGGGGGAGTTGAATCTGCAGGTGGAATTAAGGTTGCTAATCAGCCGATCTTGAGAGGGGGAGGTTATCCTGAATTTTCTGGGTGGGACCAATGTAATCATGAGGGTCCTTAGAAGGGAGAGGGAAGTGGATCAGAGTCAGAGAGACATTTAAGGATGCAAAGCTGCTGACTTTGAAGATGGGAAGCTGCTACAGGTCAAGGGATACAGCCTCTACAAGTTGGACACTACTCCAGAGCCACCAGAAGGAATCACAGTCCAGGGGAACATCTAGAACTTCTGACCTCCAGAACCATAAGATAGTGATGGTGGGAATTAGTTTTAGTAGCCACAGAAAACCAATACAGTCAATGCTCAATGAATGTTAGTTGAATCATGAAGTTACGTTCAATTAGAAGGTTTTTTAATGAATATGGAATCCAAGCAAAGTAAGGACAAAAATGTGTCCTTCAGGCCCTGGATGCTCCTCTGTCCACCTGGTAGAGGCAGGATCTTTATGTCAGTCATGCTCACAGATGTCTTCCATGAACAGCACTGGATTAGCAATGCCAATTCCTGTTCTGCAAACTTCTGGCTTTCCAGTTTTCTTGCTGACAACTCTCATGCCATTTTGTTATTATTTTTCAAAATGATAAAAGCAATGCATGCAACTGCTAACTTTTCCTTGCAATTCAGATGAGCATTATAACATGAAAATAAAAGTCCCCTTTCTCCTAACCTTTATTTCTGATCTTCAGAGGTAAATGACTGCTATTTCTATGGATCCTTTTACGTTTTGTTTCCTACACATGTAAGAGCACACACTTCCATATTTATTGGGTACACAGACATATAGTGTTTTGACACAAAAGTGAATTGTATATTAGATACTGATCTAAGATTTATTTTGTTCATGTAACAGTATTTCTTGGGTCTTGTCTCCTACTATCAAAAAATACACTTCATTCTTTTCAACAGTTGCATAGTAGTCCATCGTGAACCATGATTTATATAACCCCTGTCATAGTGGAATTTTGAGGGCTTGGTGTGTAATCTAACAGATCCTTAAACACTTAATCACAATCTCTGAAGATTCCATACTCATAGACATTTTATGACTTTCAGAGACCCCCGAGTACTCACTTTTGGAATTTCAACCTCATATCACATCAAACATATTTAAATACACCCACATTCCACATCAAATATAAATTTTTGCTATAAAAATTGAAAGGAATTTTATGATTTTGCTTTTGAAATAATCTGGCTCTAGGTAACTTATTTAATTTATGATTGACTGCAATTTCTCAAGAATCATCATGCATACTAGGGAATTCTCTCCAAGCGAGACAATTTAAGCAGCAAATAGTTTTTAAGTGTGCTGACGTTTTTATGAATACTAACTTTAACAACTAGTGAAAGTGACATACTGCTATACTTGGTAGACATTTAAATAAACTCTAATTTGGATTCTGTTGCTTTCTTTTGTATTTTGCAGCTCAATAGTCTTATTTTCCAGGCCTACTATTTTTCTTCGGGCTTCGAGAAGATCATGATCTCGACAGATGATGACCGAGAAGGAAGAGACTAAAGGCTCAGTACTGGGTGCCCGGGCTCACTCTTGGGGTGAGTGGGTGGAGAGTTGGGGTGAACCCAGAGCTGGCCTCGGCAGGAAGCATACCAGGCCTCCAACAGGGGTGTTTCCCAAGAAGGTCTGAGGAAGAGCGCAGGGTGTGGGTCTGGAACGTTCATAAAGAGGAACCGGAGTTACAGTGGAGGAACATCACCTGGGGTTGGTTTTTCACAAAGGAAACAAGATAGGTCAGGACTTGGGCACCCCAAATTCCTCATCCAGACATACAGGATCATCTCTCAGAGGCCCTGTTTTATTTGCTCTTCTGGGAGGGTCTCCCTCCTTTACCTCTCAAAGGGCAGCCACGCCTTCAAGGTCTAGGGCTCGCTCACTCTGCCACTCTGCTCAGACGACCATAAGACCAGAGCATGGGATGCCGGCAGTGCAGCGCTGACTAATGGTAAACAGGGGGCCTCCATCAGGAGCTCAGTGTCCCCATCTGCATTGCTACATGTGAAAATGTCACACTGATCAGAGCAGGGAGTGCTCAGGAGGGAAGGACAACATAATGGCAGAGACAATTTGGCATCTCATTTAATTTCCTCACCTCCCCCCAAAAAAAGAACGTTTTTGAAAAGATCGACTTTCTTTATGGAAATTCCTTTCTAACATAAGCACTTGCTTGATGATGGGCTATTATAAATGCTTATGATCATGAGGATGAGATTTCTATAGCATCAGATGCCGTTATTACTCGGAATAAAATCACTGTGAGGACAATTTCAGGTCCCACCAGCACCTCTTAACTTTAAGAAGTCCCTGTGGACCAGAACACAATTTCCATAGCTCAGTAACCCAGACAGCCAGGAAGCCGGGCAGAGTCTTGGGGTGGGAAGCAGGGGTTGGGGGAAGGCTAGGGAAGCTATGTGACCAAGGAAATGCAGTGGTGGAACTAGACAAAGTTAGGTAACCATTGGCTCTGGGGTTATCCCGCCTGGGACAGGAAGGAGTTTGCTATTTCAGGTTCACACTGAATTCCCAAATTCAGTCCTAACAGACTGGAGGACTCTCTAGGAGCCTCCTGCTGGGGTTCACTGTGCTCTGGATAGGATCCTCCTTGGTATCCCTCAATGTTCATTGGCTTCCTCCTTCATCCCTTGTTACTTTGCCATGATTTCTGCTACTAACAATAGCAAACATGTCTGCTCTTGCTGAATACACCAGCACTGTAACTGCTAACAGGAACTGCTGATTCCAGACCAAGGTGGGTGCTGTCCAATATCAAGGGTGTCTGCAATAGTGCCTTTTTGTAGGAGAGAAGGTGTGGCCCTTCAGTATCTATTCTATTTTCCCTTCTTAGTAAAAGGACTCCAACTTTTTGGCTAGCACATTGGCATCCAGTGAACAGGCTATTTCCCAGCCTCCTTTGCAGCTATGAGTAGCTATAAAAGTAAGTCCTGACCAACAGTATTGATGCTTAAATGTTGTATAAGACTTTACAGACATTCCTTAATGTAACAAAGCTACACATTCTGTTTCCCTTTTCCTTCCTCCTTGCCTTATCCAGAATGCAGCAGATGTGATGGTTGGCACTTCAGCAGCCATCTTAGACCACAAGATGGTCTTGAGTATGAAAGCCCTGTGTTGAAGATGATAGAGTCTTACTCCCCTACAGGCACCATGGAACCACCATCCCAGTTTCATAAAGCCACTTTCATTTTGAGTCTTTATGTTATATGCAGTTGAACATTATGCTCACTGAGAATTACCTGTTGCTGGAAGTCCTGCTTCCAAAGCTTCTGGAAACCATACAGCACCAGCTCTCTGAAGTTGTACTCAGTCTCCATAGAAGCCTTTTTATCCTATATCCAGAGGGTTTGTGGAGCTGAGTGACAGAGTAATAAGCGAGGCACTCCACTAGGATCTCCTTCACATATCTCCCCTTGGACCACTCGGCGCTTCATGTACTTCCTCCACTCATGCTTTGCTTGGGAGGACTTGCTTCCCTGTGGGTCCCCTGGATCCTGCCCACATAGACCTCTGGTGGATCATCTCAGGCAGTCACTCACCATGCCTTGATCCCATTCCTGAGAGAACCATGACTTCTACTGTGCCCTTTCCCCTGTAAAATGTATGTGGTCCCTGCCTGATTCCTGACCATCATTCAAGGAACGCCTTCTTGGAAAAATGGAGAGAAGGTCAGACTACTTGTAGGCATGTTGGTCTTTTCCTTGGCGGAAATATCAGGATGTAGAGCACTCATGGAGAGTACCATCGTATGTGATTCTTTCTCCTTTTGTAGCATGGCAAGTTTGTCTTTGGGTCAGTGATGCTCCTTGGTGCTAACTTTGACAGACATGCATTCAACTTTTACTATCTTCCTGAGTGGAGTGTAGCACATACCCCATCGATGTTGTGCCTGGCCATGTGGCTGGCTTTGACCGATGGAGTGTGGGTAGCAAGGAGTAAGGTTCTAGCTGAAGATGAGATACCTTGAGAGGCATCACGCATTTCTGCTGGTTCCTCTGGGATTGCCCAACTCATGCCGTAAGAATGTTCTGGTTCCAGAATTAGACACCTGGAACAGAGTTTCTCCAGTTAATCCGTAGATCTATGGTTTGAATCAGTGGCACCTCCACGGCTGACCTGCTGACCTGTAGGACATAGATGAATCTGCCTCAAGTTATTATTTCTGTTAAAGTCCGACCAATGTGAAAGGCTCTCCCATGCCTTACAGCATGTCTCAGCTCCTGGGGAGGAAAACTACCCTTAGAAACCCCTTGGGGTGAATCCGGACCTGTGGGTATGGACAGATTTTGCTCTAGCTCTCCTCTGACTCCTCATTTCTCTTTCCTGAGAAACAAAAGGAATGGGTCCCGGTGGGACAGCCTCCGCCATCTGATTTGTTGCTGGATCCTTCCAAGACTCACTCAGGCTTTCTCACCAGTAGTAGATTCTGTTCAAAACCACACGCAGTATGCAGCCAGAGTTGTCTTCCCAGATGTCTGGGAACACTGTCTGATCACGTCTGTCTCATGTTGACTTCCTTCAGCACCTTGCTTCCGGTACTTAGTGAAAGTGTCCATTTCTTAGCATCCAAAGCCCTTCACCATCTGACTGGCCTTGTTGTCCCCAGCATCCTGTCACCTGCCAGCCTCTCTTACACCAGAGGGCATCATGCTTCTAACTCCAATGTGCACGCCATCTCTGTGACCGGGATGTCCTTCTTCTCTTCCTTGGGATGTGACTGTCTCAGGAGGAAAATGATAGAATTGACGAAAATATTCCAACAGCCACAAGAAAAGGAAACAAACTGTTTATTTAATATCAAGTCAAAGATATAACTAGCTATATGTAGATGGCCAGATCTGGGACGCCAGATCCTGGATTCAGCCAGAGGTCTAGTATAAGGTGATATTAATGAGGACACAGTGCAGCTGCTGTAACAGAGATACCTGAATTCCTAAGGCGGACTCCAATCCCCGGCTCAAACCTCACCTCCTCACGCCTTCTTTGGTCTTCACTGCCTGCTGCTCATGGTCTGACCGTTTCCTGGGTTTCCAAAGGACTTACCACACTTCCACGTCACTGGTCTGTCCAGGTTCAGGAGCCATTCTGGGACCTCGGGAGAGCAGGGAAGCTGTCATGTGTTTTTTTTTTTTTTTTTCTTTTTAATTTCTCCAAACATCTCCTGGCACATTGCTGGTGCTTAGTGCCTACTTGATGGTCAACTGGGCTGCTCGCCTTGGGCATAGGAAAGGTAGCAGCACACCTGGTTGACAGGTACCACCCAGATGGCAGGTGCTTGCCAGGGGGCTGAGACTCGTGCCCTCTGAGCTACTTCCCTGCCTCTGGGCTCAACTGCACAATGCAGCCAAAGCGCCTTTCTGCAGCGCAGAGTTGGCCACGCCTCTCCCGCCTCAAGAACCCCATTGCGCTGAGGTCAGAAGCTGAACCCTTCAGTGTGGCCCACCAAGGAGGGCCGCCCATATTTAGCAAATAAAAACAGTGCATTCCCTTAGTTGCATTTGAATTTTTACATAATCATCAAATGATTCCCTTAGTTGAAGTCTCCTCTCCTGCCCTGTTTAGAATATACTTATTCTAAAAACAAACTTTGTTGGTTTTTTAATCTAAATTCAAACTTTGAATCTAAATATTTCAATTTTTTAATTTAGATACACTTCAAATTGAGTTTAGATTCAAATCTTGAGTTTCTTTTCTTTCCCCTCCTGGCAGTCCTGCTGGCAAAGCCATCCACCCCGCCTCTGCTGTCCCTGGCGGCCTACACCCCCACACAGCCCCGGTTTCAGACTGAATGAACCCCTTCATCTTCCTCTTTCTTCCTCTGGACTTTCTGTCGTGGGGCTTCTATGAGAACGAGATAAGCCCATCTGTGCAAAGGGCTCCGAGCAGCCCCGTTCTGAGGACTCAGCTGGCTCGTGGCTGAAGTTCTGCTGTCCTTGCTCCTGCCAACCCTACTGGGCGCACCCACCTCAGGCCCACTGTCCCGCTCTGCCAGGTTCATTCTTACCCATGGCTATGGTTTGGGGATCCCTGAATTGTTAAATGATCTGAGTGTCCCACTCGGGTCCATCGTGGCTGAAGGCTTGGTCGGCAGGGTGTTGCTATGGGGAGGTGACTGAGCCTGTTGCGGGTAGGCCCTGTGGGAAGCCCTGAGGTCACTGGGGACAGGGTGCTCTGATGCAACCCCTGGAATTTCCATGAGAGAGAAGGACAGTTACAACAAGAGCCAGGCCCTGTTCCTTCTCTTTTCTCTCTGCTCTGATTTCAAAAGTGTTCCCATAAGGATATTCCCCCATCCTCTGCCCTCACCAGAGACCATACTCATGGAACACCTAATCTTGGACTTCAAACCTCCAAAACCAGAGGCTACATGAATTTCTCTTTACTTCCTAAGTAACATGTGTCATGTATTTTGTCACAGTGATGGAAAGTTGATGAACACGTTCACCTCACAGCAAGATGGCAATCTCCATTGTCAGTCTCTTCCTTGGGAAGCCTTATCCTGTCACACCTTAGATGAATAGATGGTCCTTGGCATATGGTCTTGATTACCCTGTTCTTATCCTATAATAGTTCTAGTATGGTTTGGATGTGATTTGCCCCCTTCAAAACTCATATTAAAATTTGGTCCCCAGTGTAACATTGCAGAGAGATGACAAGGCCTGTAGGAAGTCATTAGGATGTTAAGAAGGATTGGTCAAGGAGCAGGATAGCTGGGTCAAACGGTGGGTCCATTCCAAGTGTTCCAAGGAATCTCCATACTGCTTTCCAGAGTGGCTGCACACATTTACAACTCCACCAGCAATGTATGAGTGTGCCTTTTCCCCCCACATCCTCACCAACATCTATTATTGCACCAACATCTATTGTGTTCTTGATAATAGACATTCTAATTGGGGTGAGATGAAATCTTAGGGTAGTTTTGATTTGTATTTCTCTTATTACTAGAGATGTTGAATATCTCTTCATGTATCTGTTAATTGCCTGCAGATCTTCTTCTGTGAAGTGTCTGCTCATTTCCTTAGCCCATTTATTTACTGGGTTATAAAGGACTTAAAATCAGCATACTACAGTTAGGTAGCTACACCATTGTTTATAGCTGCTCAACTCACAGTAGCTAGATTGTAGAACCAACCTAGATGCCCTTTAGTAGATGAATGGATAAAGAAACTGTGGTATATATACACAATGGAATATTATTCAGCCATAAAGAAGAATAAAATTATGGCATTTGCAGATAAATGGATGGAATTGGAGAATATCATGCTAAGGGAAATAAGTCAATCCCAAAAGACCAAAGGCCGAATGATTCCTCCGATAAGTGGATGATGATACATAATGGGGTGGGGAAAGGTGAGAATGGAGGATGGATTGTACAGAGGAAAATGAGAGATGTGGAGGGGGCAGGGGGAAGGAAAGACAATAGAATGAGACAAACATCATTACCCTCTGTACATGTATGATTACACAGATGGTGTGACTCTACTTCATGTGCAACAAAAGAAATGAAAGTTGTACCCCATCTGTGTACAATGAATCAAATTGTTTTAAAAATTAAAAAAAAAAAAAAAAGAAGAGTTGGTGCCTTCCTCCAGGCAGTGGGTTCCCACTCTTGCAGGACTGGATTGATTACCGTGAGAGTGGATTCTGGGGCAAGCCTGGCAGTCCCTTCAGTCTCTCTCATGTGCTCTCTTCCCATGTGATACCATCTGCCATGGGACACTCTCCAGAAGCCCAGCAGATATTCACATCATCCAGTCTGGCATGCTGTAACTCTGAGTCAAAATAAGCCTTTTTCTTTTATGAATTATCCAACCTCAGGTTGTTTGTTATAGAAACAGAAAATAGACTCAGACAAGCCCTTGTCCCACTTTGTCCTGGTTTCCTAGCAGACTGTTTCCCTTCTGGGCCATGATGTTAGGAGAGAAAGGGATTTGCTTTGTTCACGTCTCTGTCCTGTGTCCAGCACAGTGTCTGTGATGGGAGGTGGCATCGGGCACCTGAATGAATAAATGAACAAAAGAAGAGCATTCTGAAACCCCTGTACTACTCAGGAGCTGGTTTCCCAGATAACTCAACCTTGTGGTCAAGGTCAAGAGAGGTGCTCATGCTGCCCGGCTGGAGTGCCCGTTCTGCCTGGGGTGTTCAGTCTTGGCGCTGGCAGAAAAGAGGCAGAACAGCAACGTCAGGTTCAGTCTGCTTTCTGGGATCCTGTAAGGCATGAGGTTGGTACTGGGCAAGCTTCTCCAAATCCTAGTGTCCTCATCTGGGAAGTGGGGTCAGTAAGGAGCACCTGACAGGACTGGGCAGAGTTTCCCCCAGGTGATGCTGGGGCTAGGAGGGGCCCAGCAGGAACTCCGTGAATGTGTGTTTTCCTCTTGTCCCTGCTGGTGGGATCCCCAGGGCCTGTTTCCTTCAGAAAAAAAAAAAAAATTAAAGTTTGTAAGCACCCGACCCATACCTGGTCAGTTTGCATAAAGCAATGCATTTCAGTTTCAGATCAGAATCAGGAAACCCCACACTTTAAAGATGAGAAGGGAAAATTGTGGAAGCGAGAGAGGCCTCATCTGGAGACTTGAGAGAGAGAGAAAAAAGGGGCTGGAAGCAGCGGATCAATCATCAAGGTGAAAACTTAAAAGACGATTGATTTTCCTCCTTGATGTCCACGTTCCAAGGGCCTTGTTGGGTTCCTCCTGGGAAATCAACTTTCGGGCTGTCTGCCACTGAAAGTCATTTCCTCTGAGCTCTGCTTCCAGGGGCCCCCTAGGCTCTGGACAGGGAGAACACCCCAGTGTCCTTGGAGGTCAACAGTGTGACCTTGGGACCACCCCTCACACATTTTCCCTGTATTCAGAGGGTGTCCAGAGTGCAGGGCCAGGCAGCTGCACTTAGATCTGGCCCCACGGCCCCGTGTGGCCTTGGGCAAGCAGATTCACCTGCCTACCTGGAAAGTGCCCCATGACTTGCAGGCTGCACCAGTGGGAGGTCTTGGATCAGAGACAGATGGATGGGATGGGGAGGAGATAGGTGATAGAGACAAGAGGTATTGTCTTAGAACAGGACAACCAACATTTCTAGGGTGATGTTCCAAGAGCAAGCAAGTCAAGAGTGGGGGAGCCTGGTGCAGGGGAAGGGGCGCACGGGGCAAGGAGCCCACCGCGCTTGCTGAGAGCTGGCGAGGCGCGAGGTGGGGAGGTCTGAATGCCCAGGGCCCAAGTGCACAAATTGTTTTAAGACTCAGGGTCAAGGCGGAGCACTGTAGCTCTAACCCTGCAAGGACCGTGCCAGGATTGCATGGGGTAATGGACAGAAAGCCCTGTCACGTACGGCTCAACAAATGGACTCGGCCAGAAGAATATGAATCAGGCAAAGAACAAAGGAATCAAGTTGAAAGTTCTCTCCCCGCTGCAGCCTGCTCCTCACCTGCTGTGCCTGCCCCTGTTTCTTAGCTCCAGGGGCCCCGTCTGCGAGCGCCTCCCAGCTCTGCCTCCGGGGAGCGCCTCCTCAGCCCGGGAGCGTTCGCATGCGTGCTGCGTGCGTAGCTGAGGAAGGAAGGACGGTTTCAATCCGCGGGGCTCGGCCTGTGTCGGGACCTTGCTGGTAACACCTGTCCATGCTCCTGTGTATGCCCCTGGTTCCATCGCTGCCTCTGCCTCGCGAGGACAGCTGATCACCTCCAGATCCCTCTCCCACGACTCCTGCCGTCATGTATCTTGCGCAGGCCCCTAAGGATTGGTATAAGACTTTCTTTGGGCGATTACAGGATCTATTTTCTTATTGTCTGCAGTGTGGCTGCCACCAGACCACAGCCCGCCAGCCCATTTGACCCCTCCAGCCACACCACCAGCCACCCCCATCCTAAGGCCCTACTGTATGGTGTAGCACTCATTCAGTGACGGCGAGTGTATCTCGGAGCCACCTACCTCTCCCCCCAACCCCCTTTGAAAGACTAGAAGTCCAGGGCCCTAGTTCAAGTTCATGTCACTTGTACTGGCGGAAGTGGAACTGACTGCGTCTCTGGATAAATCAAGTCTCCTTTCACGCTACTCCAAGGTCAGCATTTTCTCCAGTTTTGTAGAAGTGGAAGAGAGCTCCGGAGACATGTAGTCACAGACTTTGAGTTCATGGAACATGAGAAGGGGGAACTGAAATCCCCTTCCTCCCTGACGTGAATCCCGCCTACAGAGGGAAAAGGGCCGCGTCAGAGGAGCCTGGGGCTTGGGCTGAGCTCACTCTACACCATGCACAGCAGCCAGGGCCGAGAGGGCACACCCCGCTGGGCTCACCTGTCACCCCGCCAGCCTCTGAGCCCTGGATGATCGAATGGACCTTTCATCAGTCTGATTGTTTTGGGGCTTCAGCTCTGGGCAGTACATTGAGAGCGAAGTTTGTTTTCATGTAATTGTCAATTATTCCAACGGATCAAAGTTGATTTGGGAAACCTGAGGCTAAATGGAAGTCAGTTTAAGGCTTATAAAATTGTTTGGGGACAATAATAATGCAAACAAGCAGGCTCTTTAATGCATTCAAAATGAAGCCATTGCAGTTTTCCTGGGGTTTTCATCTCCTGTCCTCCTCCACCACCCAGGACGTCACTCCCACAAAGAGAGAAGATTCGGGGGGACCGGATGGCATGGCAGACACAGTGATGATGGGGTTGGCTTCTTCCATCAGACCAACCTGCAGGCCTCCTCCAGATAGGGGTCCCCCCACTACATAAAGGAGGGAACTACCCTTTTGGACTAAGGCCACCAGGTGCCCGAGGTCCCGCACGCCTAGACCGTTATCACTTTCCAGCTTTTGCAGCAAGAGCCAGGATATTGGTCTCCTTTGTTGCCTATTCTTTATGCAAGAGCAGCCACATCCCGCCTCCCCTCGCCTCCCCCAACCCTCCCTCCAGTTACAGGCAATTTAACAGGCAGATCTAATCTCACCGAGATTTCAAAGCCATCCCATCCATGCATCCTAACGGTGCTTTCCTCTGCCTGTCCTCAGCCTCCTCAGTTCTTCCTTCGCCCCACAAACTGGGCCACAGCAAAGACCTGTCAGAGGAATGGGAGGCTCCCCCCTGCTCAGATTTGACTCTTTCGATCAGGATTCACAGCGGAGGAAGGCAAAGTCCTCAGCATTTCTGAGAAAATGTGGACTGGAACCAGGGAAGCCTGGATACTTGCTGTGTGAACTCAGGCACATCACTCAACCTCTCTGTGCCTTGGTTCCCCAACCAACAAAATGGGAGTACCCATACAGAACCTGCCTGTTAGCAGTCCCTACCCATAGCTGGTCTGTTCACATGCGTGCATTAACACCTAGGGTAAATGGCCAAGGAGAATGCCGGCTTTGGCAAGCGTGAGGTGGGTGTTAAAACCAGGATGACCGCTGAGGAGGATGCTGCTGAGCAGCCTCAGAAGGTGAGAAGCCGTGTGAACTGGCCACGTTGATGATTTCTGCATCATCTTTACCTCGTTGTCCTTGGAGCTCAGAGAACACATGCAAAAAAACCCTCCAGCAAATCAGCACTAAGTCAGCTGGAGAGAAGTCATTCAGGCTGGCCATGGGTAGGTGCCCTGGACCCCTGAGAGGGTGATGCTCAGGAGCAGCCAGCGGACATGGGCTGGCTGGGGTTTTGCCGTCTTAGGAGACAGAATTACCATCCCTGCCACACGAAGGGTTCAAGGCTTTTGCTGATTGAAATATGGTCCCGGGATGAGCAACGTGAACTGGAAGATTCTAAGACTGCAGAATCGTAGGTCTGTCCCATGTCCACTGACTCGGAAGCTGCATTTTAACAAGGCCCCAGGTGGTCTCTGTGCACAGGGAAGTCTGGGGAGCACTCTAGCCGGCCAAGCACAGGGCAGTGGGCATAGTGGCGCCTCTTTGCTGCCCCACGGCTCTGTGCATGCTCTGCTGTGCT
The DNA here is from genome assembly GCF_902686445.1 of Sciurus carolinensis. Classification (NCBI taxonomy): domain Eukaryota; kingdom Metazoa; phylum Chordata; class Mammalia; order Rodentia; family Sciuridae; genus Sciurus; species Sciurus carolinensis. The sequence continues at coordinate 184,347,261 of NC_062213.1, forward strand.
CTCGTCGCCACTGTGTCCTTGGTATTTAGCACCATAGAGCTCCCTCACAGAGCCAGCACCCAGGGACACTCGCAGTCGGTGCATAAGTGAGGAACTAGGTAGATGAATGAGCAAACTGATGACCCAGGGCTCCCAAGCTCCGCCACCTGGATTTGGGTCCTTGGTGAACACTGCTGGCATATCCTAGCAGGAGGCCAGTGGGGCCAAAGAGAACATCTGCGTGGTGCCCGACTCACCGTCAGTGTTGAGCAGCACTGGCTTCAGAGCCTCAAGGCGCTCAGCTCTGCAGGGCTGACCTCTTGGGTGCCATACGACCCCGCTCTCTTACTCAGGTGAGTGGCAGTGCAGGGAATCAGGTCAGTCTGACGTGACTTGTTCTAGATGGACCCATGCAGCCCACGGTGTGCCTCACTGTCCACCCCTGACAAACACCGGATACCCCTTTTCTGGGTGGAGACAATGGCTTATAGAACTCACCCCCCACGAGGCTCTGAAAATACAAATGGCATTTGCTGGTTCCCAGACTGTCAGTCACTACCAGACTCGCAAGATCCCCCAAGATCAAGGCATGATGGTTAAACAATCACCTTTGCAAGTGTTTTCATATATCCTAGCGTGTCATTTGTCTGGGCCGAGAGGCAGGACAAAGGCCATAGCTCAGTGTTTGATTGAGTTTCCTCTTCCCCTCTTTTAGGCATCTTTTATCCCCACTGATGTTTATGCTAAGTTTCGCAGTTTAAAAGATTATGCTAAAAAATCTGAGAACCATTTGTGGCAGCCCCAAGGCCTTAGGAAATCTGTAGGCAGCTCGGAGAGACCCCACTGCTTGGGGATCTCTTTGTCTTCTTCCTCTGTGACTGCTTGATCCTTTAGGAGTGGAGGCAGAGTGGAGTGGGCTCTAGACCAGGGCTTCAGTCCCAGGTGAGGGGCAGACCAGCTGCAGAGAGCTGGCAGGGATTCAGGCCCCCACACACCTGAGAAGTGAGGCTCATCCCCTCTCCCTAACTTTCCACCAGCTCTGTGACCTCCCTGCACGACCTTGAAGCCAAGTATTCTCGACCTGCCTTTGCTCACGAGATCCACTTCAAGCCCTGCTTTTATTTTTCCTAGTGACCCCCTATTTTGTTAGCTATCCCCCTAACCCAGCCTGCTCATGTTCCTTGGGGGAAGGGGACACTACCCTGCGCGGTCCCTCCTGATGAGTCTAAACTAATCGTGGCCATTTCCGTTCCTGTGCCTGGGGATCCATTCTGGTCAGTAAGTTGTGGGAACACCTGCCGGGTTGTTTCTGGGAGAGATTTACTTGCTCTTAAAAGGAGGCGCAGAGAAGAGAAGGTATCATCTTTTTTCTCAATGTCAACAGGTCTGGATATGATGCCTGGAAATGGCTTTCACTCCAGGGAGACCCTGACTTAAGACAAAGCCAAGACACTCTGGGTGGCAGAGAGAAGATATGAAAAGAGCTTGGGTCCTTGATGGCATCTCCAGGCCTCTGAATTAACCAACCCTGGAGCTGCCCTGCCTCTGGACTGGTTGTAATATGAGATCATAAATCTTATTGTCTGGGGCCGCTGAGTTGAGTTTGCCACAGCCCAAAGCGAAAAAGCAAAACGTGTGATTAGATACAGACATCTCCAGAGGAGCTGGGGTGTCCTGTCTCCTGGGCAGTGATTGATCTGAAGAGGAACCTGGTCCTGGGTGAAACACTTTATGGTGCCTGTAAATGCGCACACACGTGCTACGCAGGGACACACGCATACACATGCACACACATGCATGCATGCATGTGCGTGTGTGCAAACACTCACACACACACATACACACCACCCCTGTCAGCCAAGAAGTGGAAGCCCTTTTGTGAATAGCCCCACCAGAAGAACCTAGTTATGTTTAAAGACTAAAGAATAAGAACCCAGTTTTGTTCAGATCAGGGAAATGAAGCAATACCAGGTAGGATTGGGTGAGAACAAACCAATTAAATTGTGACATTTATTAGTGTCTTGTCCCTGAGCACAGGGCCTAATTGGTACACATTTGTCTAGGAGAGGTCTTCTGAAGTCATATTTCTGTTGCTAAAACGAAATCTCATAATTTTGGTGCTAAGTGGTGCTTCTGTTCAGAGTCGAGTATGGAATTCAAGAAAGAGACTGTGCATGCCTGTCATCCCAGTAACTCTGGAGGCTGAGGCAGGAGGATCACCAGTTCAAGGACAGCCTCATTAAATTAGTGAGACCCTAAGTAACTTAGTGAGACCCTGTCTCTAAATAAAAAATAAAAAGGGCCGGGGATGTGACTCAGTGGTTAAGCGCCCCTGGGTTCCATCCCCAGTACCAAAAGAAAAAAAAAAAAAAAAAGAAAGAAAGAAAGAAAGAGAAGAGAGACAGATCATGCCTGTTGTGCCAAGTTCTCCTGAGGAAGAAGAAGGTGGGGGCAAGTCTGCTGGGCGATCCTTCCCCTGCCACCCAGCTGTGCCCAGAGGTCACCCTTGCAATCACCCCTTATCTTCAGCCTAGCAAAAGACAAGACTTATACCTAGTCACAGGCGGCTTTCCCCTGGAAACAGACTCTGTGATGGAAATTTGCCATCAGGGAGTTTATTATGCAGAAGTGGAGGCATGGGGGTGGGCATGTCAGTAACCTTGGAACCATCTAGAAGGAAATGAATAAGGGCAAAAGGATCGGGCTGGGGGAAGAGCAGAGGTGGTTGATTGTAGTAGTTGCAAATGAGACCTCGGGAGATCCTACTGTGGAGCTGTGGTGAAGGCATCCTAAATTACAGTAAGAGGACTGAGCCTTTGACCCTACTAGTACCCCACTCGTGGTGGGATGTGGACTGCCCTAGTTAGGCAGCGCTGAGCCCAGGCAAGGCAGCGAGTGCCCTTTGAAGAAGAAAATTCCCAGGGAGGAAACCGTGAGCCTTCGGCAACTAACATTTCAGACGACTTGGGACATAACTGCCTTAGTCTTGTGGGGGGTCCTGGTGGCTCACCCCAGCTTGCATAACACACTGGGTGGAAACTGTGAGAAACAGAAAGACTAGTGGTCCATTTTCAGAACATAGTCTTAGTTGGATCCAATCGTAGCCATTCTAATTACTGCCCTTCCCTTTGCCCACCTCAGTTTTAAAATTAGCCAATTGCATAGACTGTACCCTTGAGCTTCCCAAGTGGGGGCACAGGGATGAAGGACAGCGCTGCAGCAGGGGTACCAACAGGCGGACTGGCCGTCCAGGACGCTGGCTAGCTGGGTCCCCTCCCGTGCTCTCTGGCAGGAGTGAACACTTGCCTTGCCCACCGCTACCGAGCACGAGTCTGCCTTCTTGCAGCACCCCGGTTTTCTAGCATAACTGTAAGCAGGTCACTTGTGGCTGGAGGAAGTAGGACACCGAGGTGGTTACTTCGGGGCTCATATTTTGCCCCTGGGGCTCTCCCTCTGCTTCCTGCTGGCTGTCCTGAGCTGCTTTCCTCCTCTACGCCCTTCCACCATGCTGTTCTACCTCCTTTCAGGCCCAAACCTATGGAGTCGACTGAGCATGGACTGAAATTCTGAAATGGTGAACCGAAATACATGCTTTGCCCCTTTCAGTTTTCTTGTCCGGTCTTTTGGTTGCGGCAATGCAAAGCTAACTATGGACTCGAATGAGCTGAAATAAAAGAACCTGCTCCCACCTGCCTTTAGCCGCCCGCCAGAACTCACTGCCACGTGCCCAGCCACCAGGTACCCTCCACAGACCTGCTTCCGATAAGGGGAGAGAGGATGATACGGAGCTCGGAAGGCTCAGTAACTATGTGGGGAAATAATTAAAGTCACTGCCCCGACCGCATTGTCACATTGCAAACAAAAATAATAATGAAATAAATTTCAGGGGGTTAAAGAGATAATTATAAAAAAAAAAATGTGAAACCATAAGAGACTTAGAAGAACAGTCTCGAGGGCTGTCTCTAAAAACTGAGAATGGTTAAGGCTTCCTAAATATCCCTAAGCATCCAAGTATTTCTCAGCAAAAACAATAAAGAAAAAGACGGATGAATTCGATTACTTAAAAATAAAATCTTCACTGGGTCAACAAAAACACCATAAGCAAAATTAAAAGGCAAATGGTACGCTGGGGAAAATCTAATCAGCATGTATTTAGACGAAGGGTTGATGTATCGAGAGAGGTCTAGAAGTCGAAGAAGAGATAAGCACCCCCATAAAAATGGGCAATTGACAGAAATAGGCAATTCACGAAAGAAAAATTACCAGTAGACAATCAACATATGAAGAAACATTCAGTCTCAGTGGAAACAAAAGATATGCAAATTAAATCCACAGCCAGTGCGGGAAATGGGGTGTATTTTGTGCCCTGTTGGAGGGAGTGTAAATTGGTGCAACCTTTTTAGAGGGCAGTTTGGCCATCTCTATCAAAAACCTTAAAAATATGCACACATATCCTTGACTCAGCAGTTTTTCTCCTAGAAGGTTATCTTAGTGATCAAAGCAAATATATGTGCAAACTATTCATGCATAAGTATATTCAATAAAGTTTTATTCATATTAATGAAAACTGGAAACAATCTACATATCCAACCACAGGTAGTTGGTAAAATAAATTAGAGACTATCCATAATATGAGATACTATGGAACTATTAAAATGAAGTTGTTAAATAATATTTACTAATATATAAAAATGTTTGTAATATTGCTGAATGAAATAAAGGGGCTTCAGAGCAACATAGATAATACCATGAACTGTGCATGTGTGTGTGTGTGTGCACGCGTGTGAGCGTATGTATCTATACACATGTATTTTCCACATGTTAAACTCTATTTTTCACTTGGCAGTGGATTACTGCTTTTTATTTCCTTTGTGTTTTTCTGTGTGCTGTCCGAATTTTCTGAATGAATCAAGAATATTTTTATGTTTAGCAAATAAAATGTCATGAACAAAATAATTGGATTTGGAGGCCTAGGTAATAGTAACATAGTCGTTAGTATTAGTTGCAGGACTGGGTCCCCCCTCCCAACTTCAAGGTGAGTCAGACTTGGACCTGTCTCATTTCGAAGCTGAGGACTGAGAGCCAGAGAGAAGCTTGCCTGAGCGCCAGAGAAGACTCCTGGTGTGAAATGGTGACTGGTTTCAAACCATCTGTTGTTTGAGGGCAGGATAAGTCCCAAGCACCTCTGTGACCTGCATGGAACTGACAAGGAGCTGGATGAAGGTATGAATGAGTAGCATAATTAGTAATCCTGCCTCCTTCCCTCACCCCTCTCCAGCAAGGTTTATTGCACTGGAAAAGGAGCCTGCAGGATGCTTTTGTCACCAAGGCAACCCGATTCTGAGCAGAGGTTGTAGCCCCATGGAGGCCAGCTTCCACCTCGGTTTTCATCCCCCTACCTGTGCCTCCCTCTGGCTCTTGCCTAATTTTCTCTCTAGGGAGTTTCTGCCAATCTCAAGGTAGGGAAAGTGGGCTGTTCTGCATGAAGATGTTTTGTATGAACCTTGGCCCCCAGATAGAGCTGCAGGAAACTCCTGAGGGGCCCAAGTGGAGGCTGTGGATTTAGCCTTACTGCTGAAACTGATGCTGGCACTGCACTGAAGCCTGGGCATCCACCATACCTGGGTAGATGGACAGATGGGTGGGTGGGTGGAAGGAAGGTAAGATGGAGAGACGAATGGATCTTAGGTCCGTTTCATCTAGAAGCAGAGTGTAGAAAAAAGTAGTAGAAGGTCTATACATTGGAAAGTGAGGCTGGAAGTGACTGGGAATGTTGACAAGTGGGTGCAGAGGTGTTCACCGTACTCATCTTCCCCAAATCCCATGGGTCACCTGTTCCCTTCCTCAGGACTGAAGGGCTCCCCACCCTGCATGTGCACAGCTCCAAGAGCTCCATCACCTCTGTTTATCTCCAGGAAGAAGCTATCCAGTCTGGCATAGCTGTCAACTTATGCCTCTTCCCATCTAGACAGTGAGAGCCCTGAAAACAAAAAATTTGAGTGGTACCTTTCAGTTGCAAGTTAAAGAAAGCTTACTCCAAATGGACTTTAGTAAAAGGGAGTTTATGACTCTGGTAACAGTTGAGATCCGGGAAATAATACTGGTTTCTGGTGCAGCTTGAGGCAGAGGCTCAAGTAATTTCGCCACAAATGAACTGGTTTCTCTCTCCACCTCTGTGCTCTTTTCTTCTAGGTAGACTCCATTCTCAGACAGGCATTTCCCTCAGATAGCAAAGAGGGTTGCAGCAGCTCCAGCAATCACATCCTCTTCAAGCCCAGCCAAAGAAGCATCCCAGATTCCATCCTCCCCCCCCAAAAGTTTCATTACTCGAAGGTTCGGATTGGTCTTCTTGTTCATACTTGATACAATCACAATGATCCAATCACTGTGGGCTCTGTGATTGGCTTAAATTTTAGGCTAAGAAAGAGGGTGGTCACCAAGAGAGAAGTAACCAAAAGAAAAATCAGGGTACTCACTGATATAAGGACCAGATGCCCACAACAGACATGTCCTCTATAGCATGGGATCCCACCACCTGACACTGACACATGATACTTCCGCAATGCCGTCCCGATGGAAGACACAGCTTGAACGTGTTGCAGAAGCCCTTCGGGACTTCACTAGACCCAGCTGGGGCTCTGCGTCCACGTGGATCCCTCACCAGCCCCCTCTATTTCCCTGGTCACCATCCTGCCAGCCCTCAGTTTGACATACCTAAGCCACAAGTACCTGGGCAGGCCAGCCCAGAATCTGCACCTACTCTGAGGCTGAGAGCATGGTCATGGTCATCTGCTACCCAGGTTTTGCATGAGTCTTTTCACTTATTTCTCATAAGAACTGGGTGGAACAGGCCTTATGCTCCCCATTTTGCAGATGTGGCTCAGCAAGTCTCTGTAAACTGCCTATCATCACTAGCACACTGTGGGCCTGACCTTCAATCCCAGACCTGTGCAAATCTAGACCTGGTGCTATGTGAGAGTTAGACTTGCCTGGCCATGGCTTTACCCACATGAACAGGGCAGTGGTGTGGGGGGAAGGGACTCTGAGCTCCTCTCTCTATCCCATCCCATCTTGTCTTCTTCCCGCCTCCTCCTCCCGCCACTCACTCTCCAAGCACCACACCTACCCCTCTTGACTTGCTCAGGATTAAGTTAGGAAAACAGAAATGAAATGAACGCTGCCCTGCCAACCCATCCCCAGAGATGCTGCTTACACAGGTCTGGAGCTGTTGATGATGTTCTATCGATTTCCCCTCTAATTGCTGCAGCTGGATCTATATTCATTTTCTGTCTCAAACTTCTTTTTTGTTGGTTCAATCAGTTAAATGAAGGGCCCATTTCTCTCTGCTCCTGTCCTGAAAAGCCAGAGAAGTTTCAAATGAAGAGCTCTTTTCAGAAGTCAACTAGGTCAGCAGACGGGGGACAGAGAGGGCTAGAATTTGGTGATCTTTTTTGAAGAATTAGTTAAGAACGCAGCTGGAAAAAAAGAGAGAGAGAAAGGTTCAGTTGGCAAAAAACAGAAATAACCCACCTTGAATTCATAGATGAGACGTTCATTCATTCATTCATTCATTACCTGTATTGAGCACCTAATGTTAACCAGGCCCTATGGTACGGTCTAGATATATCTAGATATATTTAGGGTTATACAAATAATCTAAGCTCCTGTCCTCATGGAATTAAATGTGAGTTGAGTGGACATAGATCAATCAAATAATTAGATATAAATATTCTATGCTATGCAAACATCTAGGTCAATTCAAGAACCATAGGAAGGAATGTCAGATTGGTATTCAGAATTGGTTCAAGAAAGATTCACCCTTCCTTTTGTTAGTTCATCAAGGTTTTCAGCTCCACTCAACTGAAGATGTTCAATGAAGAGAGAAAAATATAGAAGAAATCCTCAATCTGCCTGGGACTTGGTACCTTTATTCCAGGAGCTCACTAGACAGAAGAGAGAAAAACCAAGCACATTAAACTCTGAGTTAAGATAGACAAGGGTGGATGTTAGAATAAAGAATAGTCTGCATGCTGTGAGGGTTGGAAAGGCAGAGGTAAAATCTGGGATGTGAGAAGAGTTCTCTATGGAGAGAGACTGTGAGCAGAACTTTGAAGACTTAATAGAAATTTGACAGCCATACTGCATCTTCTAGTTGCCCAGCCTTTTGACAAAGCCTGTGGAGGATAAAGCAGAGTGAGGGACTGGTCATGTGAAATGACATCTGCCTCCATTGAGAATCAGCACTAGGAACATTGCAGGGAAGTCAGATACTGCAGTTCAGCCCACTGCCAGTGACCAACTTTCGTTTGACCATTCTTTCCCTGACCCTCTACTCATTGAACCAGGTGAGACTAGGAGGTATACAGGGGCATTAGTCAAGATAGACAAACTTATGCTGCAGTAACAAATAATTCCCCAAGTACAAGTGGCTTAACTCAATGAAGATTTGCTTCTTACCCATGCAAAGCCTGCAGCAAGTTCAGCAGCTCTCAAGGGCAATTCCTTTTTAACCAGTGCCATGGGGTCTGGTGGATTTCCATCTGTGATTTCTAGTATCTTAACACATGGTTTGCCATCGTCATTCAAGAGCTTTTGACTATGTGGTCCCCAAAGTGACACACGTCATTTCTGTTCACAATCTTGACCAGAATTAATAATATGGTTCCACCTAACTTGAAAACTTTCCAGGAAGAAGAATCAGATATTTGTAAGTACTCTTCATGTTTACTTAGTTCATCCAGCCTTTGCATAGGAGGTCTATGTATAGCTATTCTCATCTGGGGTCCCAACCTTTTCAACCCATCCTCATCCAGTTCTCTTTCTCATTCCATTCATCGCCCATGTTTCCAGCTCCACTAGACATACTTCTCGGCCAGGACCTGGTAAGCTGTGATTCAAGCTCATGTCTATCTTCAAAAGGAAAATTCACACCTCTCCCTCTATGTTAAACTGCTTTTGTCAGAAAAGCCCATATCCTCAAAGTACTTCTGCTCTTGTTGGCACAATATGGAGACACACAATAAAGCTGGAATAGTTCAAGTGCAGTGACTAAGAGTTTATCTTTTGGAGTGAGGCATACATAGGTCCAACTCTCCACTTTGATATTTAGTGTTGGGTGACCTTGACCAAATGACTTAACCTCCAATTTATGCATCTGTAAAATGGGAATTGTAATAGTACTAACTCAGGATGTTTGTGATGTCAAATGAGCTGATGTGCTTAGTAAGGGCTCAATAAACAGTAAGTGCTATTAGTATTATTATTGACGTCTGGAAGTCGATATCTAATCAAGGATGTGATAGTGTGTTTCGGACTCAAATGCTAAAGATGCTAGGAGAAGAGGAGGGGAAGCAGAAGTTCTTGGGGAATCTGAGTTTTCTGCAAGCTTCAGATGAGTTGTTGGGCAATTAAGCTGCCAAGGAAGACAGAATGGTCAGGATATGTCAGGTATGCACCTCAAGAGTAATGGGGTTTGGAGGTAGGTTGATAGATCTCTGAATGTAAGGAAGAGGCTAGGGGTGCACAGATAGAGCCTTCTTTACTTATTCATTATCCTTGAACTTAGACCGGCTCCCAACATTGCTTGATTAAATATTACCAAGCATGCAAATGCATAGCAAAGTCCCAGGCCTATAGCTTTTGCTCAATAAATAATAACAATTATCATTATGATCATTATCATTATTGTTCTACTCCAATAACTTGGCACATTGATGTGGGAGATCATAACAAGGCAGTTATCTCTAAAGATTCTTATTCTATGAATCGTTGAGACACATTCTCAGCATGTTAGGGAACCCTGTTCAAGAGCAAAACCTTCTTTAAATAGCTTGAGCTTGATACTAAGACATATATTGTTCCAGACCTTGAGGAGCTTGTGGTCTAGATGCTGTGACACTGTGTACTGAGTGCCTTGTTCTACCTGGTGCCTATCACTAACAATCTCCAAACCTCACAGCAGGTGAACAAGGTAGTGCTCCTTCTTCCCCAAGTTAAAGATGATGAGAATTAAACCTCAATTTCTTCAACTTCAAAAAGGGTACAAGAAACTTGACCAACTCACCGAGAAGATTGAAGAGAAGATCAATAAAGAGCATGGAATAATTCCAGGCATGATGATGTTAGAAAAGATGACAGAGAAGTCTCCAGAAAACAACAAGGATGTGTCTGTTTAGTTGCTGTCTGCAGCAGGAAAGCATGCGGGGGCGGATGGTGACACCGGAGTCTGACAGCTGGAGTTTGGGAGAGAAGGGTTGTGTTGAGTGAACTCCTAGGCACTGGGGGAGGTTGGGAAAATGAGGAAGGGGATGAGTGGGAGGGAGTTGATATGAAATGAGTCAGCTCTTCCCCAGGGAGAAAAATCTCAGACTCTCCAGGGCTGCCATCTGAGGATACTACAGGGCTAGGGCTGGGTATGGGTATGGGACAGCTCTCTCCCCATCCTGTTCCACCTCCACCACCCCAACTGGGTCCAAGATAATCCAAAATTCAGAATAAGTTCCTGGTCCAAGACCTAAGGACTGTCTGCATCTTAGACTTCTTGTGTTTCTCCTAAGTTTCCTTTGCAACCAACCAGTTCCAGAAGTCAACAGACCAGAGATAAGCCTTGGGTAGTGACTCCAATTCACCCCACAACCTACCACCCTGTATTATTTCAGAGTTCAGGTCTAGGTTACTGCCCATCAATCCCATGCATAGCAGTCCAGTCTTCCCTAGTAACAGAACACACTGGAGTGTGATCCTGGTATCATCTACTTCTTTGTTCTGCTCTATGTGACACATCTCTCTGCTTTTAAGTACTTGACTTAAGGCAACATATTAATGGAACCACAATGAAGAGTTTTGCAAGAATAAGAGGGACACACCTCTTCAGATTTAGCTGGAGATAGCTACCTATAGGGTGGACTTTGTGGAAACTCCCTCATCCAAAATACTGTCTTATTTGTTACCGGTCAATAAATTTCCCATCTTAGGCATTTTATTTAAATTTGGGTTAAGTATCATTAAAAGTCAAAGAATAACAGTTATCAGAGTTCAGGCAAAGTCTTAAAAGGGGGGTTTCTTGATAAGGTTGCCTGTGGTAAAGCCCATAGTTAGAGAGCTGCAGAGCTGATAGAGTCAAGTTTTGTACATCATAAGACCAGGACCATGGACAGCTCCTCTCCGGCTGGTAGCCATTTCAGAGGGATTTCTCCATCTGCTGTTATCACCTACAGGTACCATCTGCCTCTCAGAAGAAGACTTCCCTAGCAGACTTTTATCAGCCCATGAAGCCTTTATCCCTGAGTTAAAGTTAAGACCATTCTTCTGGACAGAATTGGAACTTGGCTAGGAGTTTTGCTCAAAAGATCTGATGGATTGGGACCTGAGGATGATGCTGATGTTGATAATGATTATGGTGGTAGTGTGATGGTAATTATGATGAGTTCTCATGGTTTAGATGTGAGGTGCCCTCCAAAGGCTCAGGTCTGAGACAATGCAAGAAAGTTTAGAGGTGAAATAATTGGGTTATGGGAACCTTAACCTAATCAGTGCATTAATACACTGATACAGACGAACTGGGCAGTAACTATGGGCAGGAAGGGTGTGGCTAGGAGAAGTACATCATGGGGGTGTGTGCCTTGGGGGTTCATATTTTGTCCCTGGTGAACAGAACTCTTTCTGCTTCCTTTTATCACATCCTGAGTTGCTTTCCTCTGTCATGCCTTTCCACCATGATCTTCTGTCTCACCTTGGACCCAGAGTTTTGGAGTCAGATGTCTTTGGACTGAGACTCTGAAACCATGAGCCAAAATAAACTTTTTCTCCTCTACATTGTTCTTGTTGGGTCCTTTTTGTCATGGTGAAAAAAAAAAGCTGATTAAAACAGTAGTTAACATTTATTGTCCATTATAATTGTATGTATGTTAGTTCACCAGATACCTAGAATAAGCCAAGAGGTGGGTAGTATCATCATCCTCATTTCACAGATGAGGAAGGAAAGCACTAGGATGCAAGGTCTCCCCATGCCACTGTACCACACAGCTCCAAGTGTACCTGCCATTCTCGCTGTCCTCTGGATGGTACCCCGTAGAGTTATGTCAGGCACAAATTGTTCTGCTAGTCCTATGTGACTTACCCAAGTCTCATAGATAATTAGATGAAGGCTTAGAAACAAGGTAATGTAGTTTCAGAGTTGTTTCTGACCACTGCACCCAATGGTAACCTCGGAATCAGGGCTTTCTCTTCAGATGGATGTACTGCAGACATGATGGGCTGAGTGAGTTGGCTGCCCACTACTTTCCATTACAAATGCCTGAGCTTGTGAACTTAAAAAGATGAAGGGTTTGTTTTGGTGCACAGTTTTGGAGATTCCAATTCAAGGTGGCCCTATTGCTTTTGGACCTGTGGCAAGACAGCACATCATAGTTGGGAGCATAGGGTAGAACAAAGTCATTCCCCTCCTGGCTGGAATGCAAAAAAGAAAGGAAGGGGTCCCACTGTCCCCTTCAAGGGCATGTCTTCAGTGGCCAGAAGATCTCCACAAAGCCCTGCCTCTTAAAGCTTCCACCCTCTCCCAATAGCCTTTGGGGGACATTTAAGATCTGAACTATATAGCATTTAAATTTAAATTTGTTTTCTTGTGGGGATGTACAGGGGATTACACTCAGGCACTGAGTCACATCCCAGCCCTATTTTGTATTTTATTTAGAGACAGGGTCTCACTGAGTTGCTTGGAGCCTGGCTATTGCTGAGGCTGGCTTTGAACTCCCAATCCTCCTGCCTCAGTCTCTCAAGCCCCTGGGATTACAGGCATGCACCACCGTGCCAGGCTAAATTCATTTTTAATCTTTGTTTTTACAAAGATACCATGTGCTTCTAGCAACAAGATCAAACTTTACAAAAGCACCCAATGCAAAGTCAGAGGCCCCCTGGCCTTTGTATTCATCCTTGAGGGTCTCTGTCCCACATGCTTCCATCAGTCTTCTACCCACAGGAAAAAGACAAGAAGGAGACGATTGGCTTGATTATGATTTGGGGAGGAGTGTGATATAAGAAGAAAAGACAATTAAGCTTGGATTTCACGGTAACTTTTTGGTACTTAGGGCAGACTTCCTGACCGCATCTCCCCCGCCTAGAGAGATGAGATGGAGACTCTGTCAGATACACAGCTTCAAGGAGTAGATTTAAAAGGTCTTTATGAATGGGGTTTTTCAGAGCCTTTGGATCTTCCCACCACTTATTAGACTCCTGCCAGGAGGCCAAGGTAAGCATCAGTATATGGCATCAAGAGCTAGATGTTTTGTTCTCCTTTGATGGACTCAGAGGATTGTAGAGAGCTTCTGAGGATTGTATAGATTCTGGCTAAATCTGTAGCAGCAACTACAAGGGCGTTGCTCACCAAGGTCCATCCAGAGGTACCAACACTCCTCATCTTACAAACGTTTGCATGCATCTTCTTTTTTTCACCTTTTAGATCACACTCTTTTTGTCTACAATCCTTCGGCTCAATTCACTGTTAGGTATCACACACTTCCCCCCACATCAGTATAAAAAACCCTCCACTTTTTCTAATAGGGGTGTGGCGATCCTCTGTGCGGCTACACTACACTTTTTTTGTCAGCTTCCTGTGGATGGATATTTAGATTATTTCCAATTCCTTTCTTCCCCTTGCTGTTACAAGCAATGCCCTCATGAATGTTCTTACATATATCCTTTTGCTCCACACTAATATTCTTGTAGGAAGGGGAGTTTCTAGGTCAAAGGGTATGCAATCAGTTGGTTTTAATGATACAGCCAGATGGTGTGAGAAACAAAGGCGATGCATTTGAATGTGAGGGTGGAGGCGCAATGGCTGGAAAGTGGTCCTGGGTGGCGTGGAGAAGGCTGACCTGAGACTCTGTACCTTGGCGGAATGAGCAGTTATGGCTTGTGGAGACGGCAGAGGTAGCAGTGTCTTCCGGGGAGATCTCATTCTCAGTTAAGGTAGGAGGTCGAAGGAGGCTTAAGGGAAAAGTTTGAGCACGCAGCGAAGTCTTCCTGCCACAGAATGGGAAAGGACCAGAAGAGCGGGGACCATGAGGTGGGATCAGGGCTGAGGAAGCAGAGCACAGTGTGGGAAGGAGGGAGTGGGAGAGAGAGAGGCTGGCAGTCAGGACGCATCTCCCACAGGTGAGGTGAGCAGCGGCGATGCCGAGGGGTGAGATTGCCTGGCTACCTGGGTCAGCTGGACCTCCGGCGAAGAATCACCCTTGAGGCTTAGGGACACTTGGAAAGCAGGGTCTTATATGGATTTCTGTGTTAGGTTTGATTTCCGGGAAACACAGCCTGAGGGATTTGAATGTGTGTACTTGCTTAGGAGAAGGCTCTTCGGGAAAACCTGCCAGAGACAGAAGGAAGCAGAAAATGGAGGGGAAAGAGCCAAGTGCGGTCCACCCTTGCCTGACCCGGGGAGGTACTCTGGAGGGTACATCACACTGTGGAGTGGTCATTCGGTACCACGACAGGGCCAGGGATTTCTCTACATCTCCCAGTCAGTCACTGAGTACCACCTACCCATTTCCAGGTCGTGGGTTCCTCTCAACCAAGGACAAATCTCCAAACAGGGCCACAGTCATAAGCCATTAGCCATAGCACCTGCAGTAGCGGCTGCTCAGGAAGACGCATGGACAGACAAAGGACCTGGGGAAGATGTCAGTCTCTAAACACAGGTCAAAGAGATGCTCAGAGTGACCAAAGTAGGACCCTCTACTGATGTGCAAGACAGAGGTGAGGTGGGGCAGGGACCAAGAACCTGGCCTGTGGCAAGGATGTCACTGGGTGGAGACTCAGGCTTCTCCAAGGCCCCGCTTGGGCACACTGGGAAGACGAGCCTCTTTGTGGAGGAATGGCTGTCCCAAGAAGACTGAGGTGGGGTACCAGGAATCAGCCATTGCTTCACGGCCAGTGGGAGGGGCTCCAGACTCTGGTGCAGGAAGAGCGGACACGAGGCCACGGCTGCGCACGCCTGTCCTTCCCTCGCCCCACACTTCACATGCCTGGAGCATCTCCACGGCGCTCCTGCGCTGGTGAGCTCCAGCTGCATGCACCTGGCAGGGCCGTTGGGACTAACTCTTCACAGGCCACTGTGCTCCTGCTGCCATCCCCACTCCCGGGGGTGACTTCCTGGGTGTGAAAGTAGGAAGGTCCTGTTTATTGCCCACCAAAGAGCCATCCCCTCTTCCTTCCTCGCCCCTGCACCCTCCCTGGGTTCAGAGCAACCGTGTGCCCAGTCTTTGGAGGTGAGCCGTGACCGATTTCTAATCTGAGCATAGAAATACTAGTCCTTGCTTTCCTAGCAAGTGAGGCTGGACTTGGGACATTTTTGGCTAAATGCATCTGCCTAGAAGTCTTCTGAGTGTTTCTCGGGTGAGCTTCTATGTCCTTGATAGAAGGGGACAGGCAGGGCTGGAGCCTATCTTCCTCTTCCCCGTCTCTCCTCCTTCCCACCTTGGGCTTTGGCGCCATGTCCAGAGCTGCAGCAACCATCTTGTGGCCATGAAGCAAGATGCAGAACTAAAAAATCAAGAAAATGGCGGAGATGCCATCCCTGACATCATTCAGCTGCTGAGCCGTTTCCAGAGGCCTCCTCCCTCTAGGTGCCTTATGGTGTGAGAAAAAAAGCACTCTTTTTTTCTTTAAACCACTTTTAGCCATTTTTTTTTTTTTTTTTTTTTTTTTTTTGTTACTTACAGCTGAATGCATTCCTAGGCAATACAGGATCTGCTGGGAGTCCAGCCCGAGCTCTCCTTTCCCTAATGAGCCCGGCACCAAGGTGGACAGCAACCTCTTTGAGACGGCAGGGCCAGGGCAGAGGTCCCTGGTCAATCCTCGTCCTAGCTGGTCCTGTCTCCTTTCTAATCTTGTTGGATCATAAAGATGCAAATCTCTTGTGATCAGTTGTGAATGAGGAAGAGCAAAGTGGGCCAGCAGAATCAGGAAAGAGTCTGGAAAGATTCCCAGAGGAACAGAGGAGGAGAAACTCTTTTATGGGATGTTTGCTTTTAGGTCCAAAGGCAGATGGCCAGCACAGACACTCCGAGGCAATGATAATAGACTGACTTCAAAATAGAATGCAACTTCCATTTATTGAGCATCCACCACACATTCTGTGATTCATTTTCATTTTCTTGTCCCTTGACCACTCAATGGCACAACTACAATGATATCCACCTTGCAGAAGAAAATACCGAGGCTCAGAGAGGTGAGGAAATTCAGCTAAGGTCACCCAGTTTGGAAGCGGCAGAGCCTGAAGACACACCCAGACTGCTGACTCCACTTCTGTAGATTCAATCTCTGTGCATAAGGGCATCAGCAGGTGAGAGTATGCTCTAGGGAGGTGGAGTGTGGAGAGCCCTGGCCTCGTCTGTACACTCTCCAGGATCCTGGGACCCCCTCTCCTGGGCCCTGAAGCAATGGCTAATTCCCCACATCCCACATTAGCACCTGTCTTTAGTCTTGATTCTGAGAAAAGCCACCCCTCTCCAAAGCAATCGCTCTTCCTAAGTGCGCCCAAGCCAAGCTCAGCAAGCAGCTCACCCGAGAAGCCCAAGACCTCTCACCCGCTGGCGTTCTTTCTGTTCTGCTGTGGGCAGAGTTTCCAGGAACCAGTGAGTCCCCCACCCCATGTCTGGATTGCATGAGAGATCCCGCCGTACACTGCTCGACTCCACTCATTCCAGTCGGGGTGACCAGAGGGAGGCAGAGGGGTGTCTGCCATCAAGACTTCCTGCAGGGGTCCAGATACTGTCAATGACAAGTAGAATTTTCCCTCTTCTTCAATTTTGTGACCCAACCCTAAGTTTCTAACAATGTCCTTTTTGCTTAAGTTGGCCAACAAACCTTCACTAAGATGTGTATCCACAATCGGTTCCCTTTGTGCATACAAAACATGGCACGGTTAACGGATATTCTGCTTACGCGTCATGTTACAGATATTACACAAAGGAAATAACCCCAAACTTGCTTTGCCCTGATCACCCCACGCCCCCATCTGCCTCCACGCTCCAGTACACTTGTCCACATTTCTGGCGTTCCAAACAGAACGGCTGTCCCCCGCCCGCAGCAGCCGTCTCTTGGGCTAGGCACCAAACACACTGAAGTAGGACAGAAGAGGCTGGACACCTGAGGAATTGTCAGGAAGCAGGTTTATTAACGGCAGGGTTCGGAGGTGGCTCTCGTCTAAGAATTCTTCTTCTGAACAAAGATTTTTGTGAATTCTTTGAAGTTTATACCCAGTGTGGGAGCGGGGGTTGGAGGTTCACATGGCCAGAGCTCTCTGCTCCACCTCTAAACCAGACACAGTTTCCCTTTTTCTTTTTTTTTTTTAAACTAAGAAAACAGAGATAATATCTTTTTGTACAACAAGCTTGCAGATTCTACTGGCTCACAACTTTCATGTGCAAACCTAGTCTTTACAAGAAAGAGGACCCTACCAACCACAATAACCTCTGCAGACACCCCACTGGTCTGACAAGAGGAGCTTCATTATGGTAGGGGTCTTTGGGGTGGGGGTCCCTGTCCTGCTTCAACATGACAACTCCTCTTCTCTAAGAATGGCCTTGGGTCCAGGGCTTGGGGCTAAACCAGCTGAGCTGAGTATCAGCTAGATAAATAGGAATGAGCCTCTGACCCAAGCTTGGCCAATCAGGAATCGGCCAAGACTGGCTTCAGATCCTAAGAATCTGGAATTTTGTACCAGAGAGAGACCCAGAGACTAGGGGCTGGTGAAGATGTATCTCAATACAAGCTCTTTGAAAAGGAGGGTCTGATCTCCTGCTGCTGAGGTCTCCCAAACTTCTGGATTCTTGCCACTGTTTGAGATCTACTAGTTCATTTCTTCCTTGGGTTCCTTAAAATCAACAGGATTCTCTAGATAGCTCTTTTATTTAAACGGACTGGTCAGTTTCTGTTACAAGCAAAATATTCAACCCATTCTTAATTCTCTGGCCTTTGTTTCAAGACTGTTATGTTTTGGAGAGAAGAGTTGAAAAGAAGGTACAGAGCAAGGAGTATGGAGGTTGTCTCAGGCTGCCCCAGACAGTTGTGCTGGTTGTATACTGCACTATTTAGGAGGGGGGGCAACCAGTCTCTTTGCAGAAATTTGCCAAGAAAAGAGTTTCACTATAGTCACTTCCTCGTGTGCAGAAATGACCCAGATGTCTCTGGATGCTGGGTGTGTGGAGCCCATTCTCTGTCCCCTGTCAGGCACAACTGTCCCCTTATTATTCCGTGTTCCCTCAAGCCTGAGCGCTTCCTTCTACTGCAGCATTCTTCAGGCTGTGTCCCAACGTGGTGTGTGTTTAGGGGTGAGTTCCTCAAGGAAAGCAGCGGCCTTGTTTACAGGGGTGTTCCCAGGACTAATCTTAGTGCCTGCAACATAATAAGTGTTTATTAAGTTCTTCTTGATTGACTGGTTAAACAAACAGATGAAAGAACAATTAGGGCTAAATTGGAGATAGGCTCCTGAAGGGTTAAATGAACTCCCTTTTCTGTGGGGGGTGTGTGTGGTTGTGTTTGTGTGTGTGGTGTGTGGTGTGTGTGTGTATGTGTGTGTGTGTTTGTGGTGTGTGTGTGTGTGGTGTGTGTGGTGTGGTGTACCGTGTGTGTGTATATGTGTGTGTATGTGTGTGTATGTGTGTGTATATGTGTGTGTATGTGGTGTGTGTGTGTATGTGTGTATGTGTGTGTGCATGTGTGTGCTGTGTGTGTGTGTATATGTGTGTGTATGTGGTGTGTGTGCGTATGTGTGTATATGTGTGTGCATGTGTGGTGTGTGTGTGTGGTGTGTGTGTGGTGTGTGTGTCTGTGTGTGTATATGTGTGTGTGGTGTGTGTATGTGTGTGTATATGTGTGTGTATGTGGTGTGTGTGTATGTGTGTATATGTGTGTGCATGTGTGGTGTGTGTATGTGTGGTGTGTGTGTGTGGTGTGTGTGTGTCTGTGTGTGTATATGTGTGTGTGTGTGGTGTGTGTGTGTGGTGTGTGTATGTGTGTATATGTGTGTGTGTGTGGTGTGTGTGTGTATGTGTTTATATGTGTGTGCATGTGTGGTGTGTGTATGTGTGGTGTGTGTGTGTGGTGTGTGTGTGTCTGTGTGTGTATATGTGTGTGTGTGGTGTGTGTGTGTGGTGTGTGTATGTGTGTATATGTGTGTATATGTGTGTGTGTGGTGTGTGTGTGTGTGTCTGTGTGTGTATATGTGTGTGCATGTGTGGGTGTGTATGTGTGTATGTGTGTGTGTATGTGGTATGTGTGTGTATGTGTGTATATGTGTGTGCATGTGTGTGGTGTGTGTATATGTGTGTGTGGTGTGTGTGTGTCTGTGTGTGTATATGTGTGTGTGTGGTGTGTGTGTGTGGTGTGTGTATGTGTGTGTATGTGTGTGTATGTGGTGTGTGTGTGTATGTGTGGTGTGTGTGTGCTGTGTGTGTATATGTGTGTGTGTGGTGTGTGTGTGTCTGAGTGTGTATATGTGTGTGTGTGGTGTGTGTGTGGTGTGTGTATGTGTGTGTATATGTGTGTATATGTGTGTGTATGTGGTGTGTGTGTGTATGTGTGTATATGTGTGTGCATGTGTGGTGTGTGTATGTGTGTATGTGTGTGTGTATGTGGTATGTGTGTGTGCATGTGTTGTGTGTGTGTGTGTGTGTGTGTGTGTGTGGTGTAGGTAAACCCTGCAGGGGGCTGTCAGCAAGGAGCCAGCTCTGCTGGGCTCACCTTCACCACAGTGAACTCTACCTGCTGTCGAATCCCTTAGTCCTCCTACAACTAAGTTCATCTACTGCCTGTTGCTTGGAAAGAAGTCATACCGTCGGGTCCTGGAGAGCCCCTGGATGGCACGGAGATATCTTCTCCTCGGAGGACCTCAGAGGGCAGGCTCCAGCCGTCCCCTTGAACCCTGGCTGTAGGGAGCGAGTCCCTGAGGAGCAGGGAGAGTGGCCTCTCTCCTGGGGAGGGGTCTGACAGGTCGCATCAGTGGCCGGCTGTCTCCCGGTCACAAGGCGTTCATCTGAGAGTCCCCTGGCCGTGGTCTGCTTTCACATTTAAAGACAGGTACAACCTGGGCAAAGAGGAAACTCTGGGCGGGGCGAGGATTTCCAGAATGACCCACCCAGCGATGGTAACTGCGACCCACACAGCGCGAAGCAAGGGCTGTCGTGGAGAAGCAGGGCGAGGTGGACGGGGTGGGTCTGATGAGACCAAAGTCCATTCGTCCAGACACATGCCTCTGGGAGCCTGGACTGCCACCGAGCTGCAGCACCTACGCCAAAACGCAGCCCGGGCCCGCTGTGCCACTGTGGAACACTGGATTCGAAGGCAAAAACTGCCTAGAAATTCTCTGAAACAAGGCTCCCGGCCAAAGATGGCCAAGCGTTAGGACACAGCCACGGTGGTGGACTGGCCCTCATCCCACCTCGCATTCCGCGTGCACCGGTGCGTCACCTCATTCAGTCCCCAAAATAAACTCGTGCCATCAGTGCCTCTGTTACCCCTGGGTGACAGAAGCGGAAACAGCAGGATGTCACACAGCTCATCAGACTCCCCCGACTGGCAGCCAGGAGGCAGGACGCTCCTGCCCACACCCCAGGCCCTAGATGCTCCTCCACCGAGCTGACCCGACTTGCTGGGGCTCTCGGTGACCAAGGACGACGCTACGACACAACGGGAGTTGCGGCAAGCCTCTAGGGCCACAGATGTCAGAGACCAGCATGACTTGTGAGAGCCCTGTCAGTAGAACCTAGAAAAAGTAGCCAAGGAGAATTAAGGAAGAGGAGTTTTGGAGGGAGAAGATGGAGAGGTGGTGATTCTAACTTACCCGAGGTTACTCAAGAGGCAGAAGCCGTCATCCTGTGACCTGGGGCAAGATGAAGCTGGTCTTCGGTGTCTCTGCGGCAGGCTTTGAATTGTCACATGGCTGCATGACATCTCCCAGCATCCCTTGCAGTGGGGTGTGGCCACATGGCTAAATTCTGGCCAATGACATGAGGGTGGTCATGTTTGCCAAATTTGGCTCAATCTTCCCACATGTGAGACTAACTCTCTTTCCCTGCTTGACAGCCAGGTCCCTAAAAGAGAACTCCAAGGCTCTAAGAAGGTGGTAGGACTGGCCACGAGGACAGAGCTGGGTGCAGAATTCCTTCATGGAAGACCACCCTCCGAACTCCTGTCCAGACTTTTCTTTTTCCTTATTTCTTTTTTTCTTTTTTTGGTACTACATATTTAATCCAGGGGGTCTTTACCACTGAGTTGTACTTCCAGTCCTTTTTATTCTTTGATTTTGAAGGAGGGTCTTGCTGAGTTGCTTAAAGCCTTGTTAAATTGCTGAGGCTGGCCTCAAACTTGCCATCCTCCTCCCTTGGCCCCCCAGTTGCTGGGATTATAGGCATGTGCCACTGCCCCCAGCCTGTCTAGACCTTTCATGGGTGAAAACTGGATTTCATCAATCTGTAGAAATTCACAGGGGAGAGCCTAAACGTTCAAAAAACTTGAGGAGAAGAATGCAGGTAAGCAAGCTCAACATAATTGCAAAGGGAAATCGGCTAATGAAATTGCTAGCTAGAGTCAGGTGGCAAGCCCTACGGCAGGCTACCCCGCCTCTCAGAGTTCCTCCTGTATTTTGGAGCGATCAAGCTAGCAACAAGTCTTTACGGTGTCCCAACTCATGTTACAACCGTGGGACTCCAGAGGTGGCAGAAAAGTTGATGCAGACTCTTCCGGATCCACCAGGGGCTTTTAAAGGAGACACGATATGTTCACAGAGTGAGATTCCAGAACGTTCCAGAAACCTGTGGCAAATGCTCTTCACACATACACCATTTGTGGATTCCCTCATATCTTATCCGAGGTGACCCTAGGGTTACATGAATTAAGACAGAGACTTCGGAGTTGTAAAAACTCAGAAGACTTGATCCCTGTTATGTCCCAGGTCAAATCTGACTCAGTGAAAGAGGGTTTATAAATAACGTATATGTTACAACGTTCTCCCCGCCGCCCAGACCTTCCCATCGACCCCACCACACTGTCAGCCCCGCATCCTGCCCACGATTAGCGCTGGGGAAGCGCAGGTTCATTGAGAACTCCTAAGGGTGCTTAGGTCTTGCACCTGGAGTAGTGAACAAAACAGATTGGAAGCCCCGCTATCGGGAGGCGATATGGAGGAAAATAAAGCAGAGCCAGGGAATAAAGAGACCCGAGTTTTCTCTGAAGAGATGACACTTAAGCAAAAACTTGAATGAAGAGGATCACGGACATCTACAGGAGGAAGGAGAGAAGTAAGTGCAAAGGTCCTGAGGTGCGTGCTTGCTTGATGCACTCGAGGAAAAACAAGGAAGCTGACATGACTGGACGGGGTCAGTGCTGGCAAGAGTCACAGGCGCTGAGGCCCAGCAGGCAATGGGGGCCTTTGGCCCTTGTAGGCCATTGCAGGGCTTCTGAATCTCTCTCCCTGCCCTCTCCTAACTTCGTTCCTTCCAGTACTGAGGGTTAAACCCAGGGCCTTGCACATGCTAAGCAAGCACTCGACCACTGACCCTCCGGCTTTTTCTTGAGGGGCAATGAAAGGCTGAGGAAGGGTTTGCAGCAGAAAAGCTGAATGAGCGGTGTGAACGTTCAAGCATTGAAATCCCCCTCGCTGTACATTGAGCACGGACGCAGGGGTGTCGTGGAAGCAGGAGGACCCACGAGAGGCCACAGAAATGATCCAGGCGAGATGACGCGTCTTTTTCCAGAATGGCAGGATCTGTGGTTGTGAGTAGTCTCACTCTGGCTCAATTTTGAGAGAAGAGCCAACAGGATTCGGTGGCACATTATGGAGGAGAAAAGAGAGGAGTCGAGATACTTCCACGATTTGGGGCCTGAACAGCTAGAAGAAAGTTGCCAGGGTGGGACAACCTCAGGAGGTCGACTTTGGAGGCTTTAGGTCAGAGACGCCCCTTAGATGTTCAAGTGGGGATACGTGACTTTCCCGAGGAGGGGTCTGGGTTGGAGATACACACGTGCGAGCCACACACGGTGCTTAACGTCACGAGGCCAGATGGGACAACCTAGTTCAGATGCAGAGGAGAAAACCCTGGGGACTGAGTGGAACTGCACTTCAACTTCAGGGAGACAAGAGGGAGCCCACCCGGGAGGTGAAGGACTCGAGGTGGCCCGAGGACATCGGGAGGAGGAGCAGGAAGCGTTCCAGGAAGGAGGGAGCCCCAGGTGTCCTCGTGGGCTGCTGCGGAGAGGCTGAGAGGGCAGGCCCCAGAGCTGACCTGGGTTAGACAACATGAGTCCCACAGCCTGAGTCATTCTGCGGAGCGGCGGGGTGGAAAGCTGGTGAGCGGTTCCGGGACAGGAGGGGAGGCCGTGGTGAGCTCAGGCAGGCAGGCTTCTGAAAAGCTTGGCCGGAAGGAGGAGCCACACCGGCAGGATCTGGGGTGGGAGATGAGTGGTAAACAGTCTGCTTTTGTTTTTTGTTTTTGTTTTTGTTTTTTTAAATGATACTTAAATGCTTTTGAGAATGGTCCCATAGAAAAAGAGAATTGTCATTAAAAAATGGTGGTGTAATTTTCAGGATTGATGGATGTTCTGAGACAAGAAGGGATGTGATCCAGGGCATAAACTAGGCGGCCCACAATGGAAGCATGTGCACTTCTACGGGAGGAAGGCAGCCCTTGTGTGCAATGAGGTACAGGCAGTCCGCCTTGGAAACCTATGAAGTTACTTTCAAAGTGTTCCATTTTCTCAGGGAATCAGGAGAGAAGATTATTGCTAGGAAAAAGGAGGAGGAGGAGGGGGAGGAGGAGAAGGAGAAGGAAGGAGCTCTGAAGTGGTTATCAGGGATGTGGAGAGAGAGTAGACTGTCCCGCGGTCAGTTTGCAGGAGCGACCTTAGGCAGGGAGCTGGGTTAACTGGAGCAGGACTAAGGCAGAAGTGTGTCAGGGGAGACCACTCACCTGAAAGAGAACTCGCCCTCACGGCGCCTGCACTGGCTCGTTCCAGAAGATCTCTCCTACTCGGATGCCTTTGTGACGCGTACCAGTGGTGGCCACCAACATTTCCTGGGCTCCTCTCTGCCGGGTGCCTCTCTAAGCATTTTCGGTGGATCATCTTATCGACCTTCACGATCACCCTGGGAGGTAGGTGCCCTTCCTACCTCCGTTGCACTGGTGACAACTCTGGCACAGGGAGCCTTGGGTACTTGCCCAAGCCGCACAGGTGATAAACGGCACAGTCAGAGTGGCATGAAGGAAAGCCCAGACATTCCACTCTACAGTTTAGGTTTTCCACTGGACACTTAGAGAGTGTCCCATGCTGCCAACCAAGCACCCAGACTCTGCCAGGGAGCTCGGTGCCTCAGGCACATGGGAAGATTTCCTGAATTTGGACACCCGATGAGGAAACATATCCCAATTCATGGCCTAACTCGTGAAGGGCTCTATCTTGGTCAAGTTCTGGAGGCATGCCTGAACAACAGGTTTTCAAACCCAATCAGGGAAGAATGGGGATCAGTGATTCACAGCCAGCCTGTCTTAATTGCTGGCAGACGGGGACAGGGGAGAGTTTGCCCCAGTTCCTAAACTTCCTCATAATTAACAGTATCATGCCTCGACAGCACATCCACAGACCCGCGCACGCTTGCATGTGGGCATGACAGGGGCACCATCTCCACTGTGCTTCTCCAAGGGTAACCAGGGGCATGGCCTTGTGGATCTAGCCAGAGAGACACGAGGGGAACGCACCTGTCAAATATTTTAAGGATCAGGTATTCGTCCCCCAAAACTTGTTTCCTTGGATTATCCTAACCCCGTTCCACGGCCCCTGGGCCTCGCTTCACTGGGCAGGACCAGCCGTCACCCTCAGGCTTCAGCTGGCTGAAGTTCCTCCGCCAAGATGCACCTTTGCCAAGTGTGTCGCCTCTGATGCGTCAGTGACCCTTTGGTAATGGACATCCTGAATGTTCAAATGGCTCAGCCTCCCTGTCCTTCCCCAGCAGGTCTCTGGCCCTCAGGTTTGCACCTCCCTTCTGGACCCACCCACGAAGTCAGAGAAGGAAGGTGGAGTCCTCCGCCCTGGATACTGGCCGTCCAGCCCCATCTACTGACAGGGCCTGAGCTGCGTTCAACCTCCATGTCCCAGGTTGCTGGGAAGGGAAGCGAGGCAGCCCCTGAGGAGAGACCCTTCCTCCTCCTTGCAGTCTGGCTTCCCGGGAACAGTAATAAGCAGGGAGGATGCAGCAGCCGGATGCCCTCGGGGAAGAGGAGCCCCACATGAAAGTCAGGAGTGAACCACGGTGTTTGAGGAGCTCTGGGAAACACAGCCAGCGCCTGCTGGAGGGGCAGCCTCCATGGACCACGGGCACCCAGCACAGCGCCTGGCAAGAACAGGCTGGAAAACTCTAGTACCAAGTTCAAGGCCCAGAAGGCAGCAGTGTGCTGAAGCCTGCCTTCAAAAACATTTAGAGAAGTAACAGCTCTCATTACAGAGAAATCAGAAACCTTAGGGGAGGGGGAGAAGGTTCTAGAATCTCAGCCCATGGAGACAGACACCTTCACGTCTTCACACTTTTTTCTGGATCTTTCCACCAGTACTTCTCTAGGTACGCCTGCACATGAATGTATTTTTCGCAGATGGCTCGGTGCTACTCGGCTCTTTTGTAACCTTCCTTTCCACTCGATGATACGTCATGTTCAGCTTTCAATGTCAGCACACAGAGCGCTACATCATTCTTAATGACTACATTGCAATCCTTTCGGTCGATACACTAAAATTCATTTAACCAGCCCCCGACTGCTGGATATTTATGCTGCTTTCAAATGTTTTCCTATTAAAAACAAAGCTGAAGTGGATATTTTTGTACATACAGCCTGTGCCCTTGAGGAACTCACAGCATAAGAATTTGGGAGGGGCATTCCATTGCTGTAGTATGGCAGGTGATATAATAACTGTTGTTTTTAATTACAACAATAAAAGTAAAAGTCACTTTCACTAAGCATAAACTTCATGCCAGGCGCTGCACTAAGGGCTTTATGCTCATGTGTCATTTGATCTTTACACAATTCTGTGAGGCTGGTATTATTATTTTTTTGTTGGGGGGAAGTGCCCCGGGGATTGAACTCAGGGGTACTGAGCCACATCCCCAGCCCTAGTTTGTATATTATTTAGAGACAGAGTCTCACTGAGTTGCTTAGTGTCTCGTGTTGCCGAGGCTGGCTTTGAACTAGCGACCCTCCTATTTCAGCCTCCCAAGCAGCTGGGATTACAGGCATGTGCCACGGTGCCTGGCTGAGGTTGGTATCATTAATATTTCTATTTTGTCAAAGAGGAAATGGAAGCTCAAAAGAAGGAAATGATTGGTCCAAGGTCACATGATGATAAAGTGACAGAGACAGAATTCAAACCTGGGTCTGGAGCCTCCACAGCCCCAGCGGTATGCTATGCACTAGATTTTCTCTTGACAGTTACTTGGAACTCTTCCTGGATTTTAGCCTCAGACCTAATCCTTCTCAGGTACAGGTTGAGGTAATGAAATAGTGTAACAGACCATTTATGGGTGGAAACAGATTCTTTCTCTTCCTGTATCGATGCCTGTTTGCAACTTGAGTTCAAAGCTCCTCCCTTGGAGAGTGGAACTGGTTTCCCTGACCTTGAAACCAGAGCTGGCCTCTGTCATGTCCTTTAGCAGACGCGATGCTGGGCCAGAGACCCTCAGCCTGTGCTGTCACCCTGGTGCTCTGCACTGCAGGGCTCAGGCTAGCTTGCTGCAGGAGACCTGTGTGGCCCATGGCCAATCCTACAGCATCTACCTGACTGACAGGTGTATGCAGATGAAGGAGGGGACGTCACCAGGACCAACAGACCCACCCACGAAATCCTGAGCTCATACTTGTTTATTGTTTCAAGCCTCCATATCACGGCATGGTGGTTACGTAGCAAAAACTCCTGGGAACACTACTCGCTGATCGGGTATATATGGGGAGACAAGGGTTCCAGTGGGGTTTACCAGCACGTGGCCCGGGAAGCCTTCGCAGGAGAGGTGGCAATGCAGAGCTCGTGAGCAATAAATAGGCACGTTCCTGAAGCAGAGCAGGGAGGAGGGCCTGCATGCACAATTAGCTCAACCTCACCGCGGGTGCCTGGGTTGCCAGAGACTTCTCTCCAGAGCCTGAATTAAGCAGAAACCTCCCTCTGGCCAGAAAGGCAGCTAGATGTCATTTACACACCAAGGCGAGAAATAAAACACCTGGCGGTTTCCCTGGCAGCCTCTCCCAGGTCTGCCCCCAGGGCTGGAGCTGAGATAAGTTGGATGATGGTCTCCCTTTCAAGTGGAGAATTGGAATTCCAATCTGGAGCCTCAGGACCATGTGGCTCCTTCTGGAGCTTCTCCTGCCGGTGACTGGGACTCGGCCCTGAGGCCTCCTGTGCCCTGGGAAGTCCTGAAGGAACAACGCCTGCATCTTCCTACCAGGCACTCTGTGTGAAGTGTGTTTTCCAGTAACCCGAGTCCGGGTGACCCAGTGTGGGGGAGCCCGGCTGTGCGCTGATGGAAGAATCCACCCGAATCACTCATACTCCCCTCATTCACTCTTGCTGAAAATGTCCCCAGATCTGGCACAGTGGTGCTGTGCCTCGTCTAAGATGACCCTGAGCAGCCCATATCCCAGTGTGGAAAGTGAACTCAAATAGAAGCCCGGGATCTCACTAGAAGTCCCCCCTCACTAGCCACCTCTTTCTCATTTGCTTTCCTGGTTGCTCAATAAACATGTCTCTTGAAAACTCCCTGCACCGAGTCGCAGCTAAATCTAGCTGAGAATACAGGCAGTGGCCCGGGAGTGGACCCGCCGCCATGGCCTGGGCTGCCGACCCAGCAGCTCTGGTACGTGCGAAGGGGGCAGGGCGCGGGGAGGGTGGCTGGAGGCTGCGCCTGCGCACTCCCGGGTTTTGGTGTCCGCGAGGAGAAAGCGGAGACCGGGCGGAGCTGCTGAGGCTTTGTTCTTGTAGGACTCCAGGTGACAGGTTGCAAGTGCAGGGGCACTGTTACCTGGCGTTGTGCCATCGCACTAACAGGAACAATTTTTCATGCTGGAGATTATTTTTTAGCAATGTTTAGCAATGTCTGATGGTACTGGCCTGCTGGGAGTTACTGGGAGTTAATAAAGGATCTTGCCTCCAGGAACCTGTGGTCCATTGTCACACACAGGTGTGCAGACAAATAGTGGCATTCCAAGGTGACAGACACCATAAATGGAAGGCCAGGGTGCTCAGGGAGATGGGGGAAGGGCCAGGAGGGCTTCGTGTTGGAATTGGATGCGTAGGAGTTTTCAGGTGACGAAGAGGCATTCAGGAGGATTAAGGAATTGAATATACCAAGATTTGGCAGAAAGAAAAAGCATAAAACACTCCAGGGTCCCCAAGTTTAAAATGAACCAAGTTCAGCGGGAAGAAGCCTGGCAGGAGGCAGGCAGGAGCCAGACCAAGCAGAGATTTATGGGCCAATTGGAAGAACCTGGTCATTCTGCAGAAAATTGAGAGCCCTGGAAAAGCTTTAAGCAGAAAGTGACTCGATCAGAGCCATCTTTTAGGAAGAGTTTGGCGGTAGCTGTGTGGGGGCTGGTCTGAAGAGGGGTAAGAGCAGGGCACTTATGCCAGCTAGGAGGTTCTGTAGGGGTCTCAGCAAGAGATGATGGAGACAGGCACAGAGGAGACCAGAAGGCTGCCTGCAACCCTTACCAGCTGTGTGATCTTGGATAAGTCACTTAACCTCTCTGTACCTGACTTTCTTCATCACTAAACTAAGGTTCATAAACACAACCACCTCATGGCAGTTATTCCATGAATGAAAGGAGACGACCCACGTAAAGCACTGAGTACTTTGCAAATGCTCTGTAGTTAATCATTAATGATTAGAAAGGAGCGTTTGGCCAGAGGGGAGTCTAGAGTTGGCTTCTACAGGGTTGGCGACAATGGTGCTATATTCCCAGGAGCTAGAAACACACCAATGTTGAAAAGCAGTCTGTTTTCCTCTGGGAGAATAAATGGGGTGCTTGGCATATAGGACGAAGCTCGGCTCCTCACTTCTGAGAACGCCTGCTAATGCCGCCTGAGTTTTGGGTAACAGGCTAGATTCCTGCCCAAGACCAACAGCAGTAAAGGACACCTGCAGAGGTTTCCCACCTCATGCCCACTCATTCCTCACACCCCACAGTCAGTTTGTGATACAGGTGAAATGGGTATTCGACGGCCTTCATCTTCACAGATGCAGAAGCAAGACTCTGTCATTGCCAGGGAGAAGCCAATCTAAAGGGGAGGTGGCCTGGGTCTGGCCTTCAGGTCTTCTGACTCTCACACCCAGTACTCTCCCCAGGACCCCAAGTTGCTACCACCCCTTTGCCTCTTCGTGGGCTTCCCCAAACCTAGTGACGGCAACACACTGCAGAAGCTACAGATTCTCCCGGGAGTGGGAGCGGGGAGGGGGACGAGAGGGATGGAGTGGGTGCCCTCGCTTGACCTGGGTTTCCATAGGAGTTCCATTCCTTAAAAGCCCCTGCTACAAGCCCAGAGCTCTCTGGCAGTGTTCAGAGTAGGCAGGAGAAGTTCCATCTGTAGCCTCCCTTTGGACATGCCCCAAAGAACAGAGAGGGAGAGGAAGGAGAGGTAGTCTCCTCCCAGCACGGTGCTCCAGGGCCAGACCATCCAGAGGATCTGCCATTCACAGTCGCCATAAGGTAATCAATGCCATTTTTTTTGGTATGATAACACTGAGAGCCAGGGAGTCGGCACCCAAATTGTTATCATTCTTCCGTGACTACTGTGCCTTCTGGTGAGGGAAGGAGCTGGGACACCTTGAGGACAGCCTCCTTTAGCTCAGTGTGTTTTGTCACTCACCCGAGAAAGTGTTCTACCTTTAATTACTGCCTTTGTGAGGCTAACCGGGTGAATTAGCTACTGTTAAAGGGGCTCGGTGGAGTAGTAGGAGCTGGGACGAGCTTGCTTTTTCACGGGGCTTAATGTGTATCTGTCTCCAGCCTATAATAACGATGGTAGCTAATTAGGAAGGAAATCCAAATGGAACGTGTGCTGACTGCCAGGAAACGTGGTCAGTGCCTTCCATACCTTATCCCATCAACACCCAGACGACCCTGTGAATTAGATTCTG
Organism: Sciurus carolinensis; assembly: GCF_902686445.1. Taxonomy (NCBI): domain Eukaryota; kingdom Metazoa; phylum Chordata; class Mammalia; order Rodentia; family Sciuridae; genus Sciurus; species Sciurus carolinensis. Next base: position 184,377,400 of record NC_062213.1, read on the forward strand.
TTGGCGCCATCCCATTTTCCATCCAGGGAAACTGAGGCAGAGAAGGGAATAACTTATGGCTCCAAGCTCAGACAGCTACAGGACTGGGTGGGCACGGTGCAAAGACCATCCGTGGTGACTGGATCCACCCTGGAGACCAGAGGGCAGCTGCAGAGGCTCATTCCTAAGATAAGCCTAGAACAGGAACTCCTGACCTTGGATTCCACCCCTGAATGGGAAGTCCAGGAGCTAGGAATCTTGGACCACACCTGTGGCCACATCACACAGACCACTGCTCATTTGTGCACAGTGGTAGATGTGAAAGACCTACAATTCCAATCCTGAGCTCTTTGACCTCAGAAAAGGAGTTTACTTGGTTCAAATCTCAATCTATAGAACACAACCAGTTACAATACCTATTGTTCTGATGACCATGGCCTTGTAATAAATCATCTCCCAAATTTGCAGTTTAAAACAATGGCTCATGACATTGTGGATCAGGATCTGGGAAAGGGTAGGTTGGGCTGATCTACTGTGGAGACTGTCAGATGACTCTAGTTCAAAGTCATCCCAGGCTGCTGCCCTCTGAAAGCTCCACTGAGTTAAATATCCAAGGCAGGCCACTTCTGATTATGAGTGAGTCACAGGATAGCCAGGTTCAAGGGGAAGACAAATTCTGCTTGTAAATGGGTGAGGGGAGAAAGTTTTAGAAAAGCAGGTGATATTGTTGCTGTCATTTTTGGAAAATGCAATCTGCCACCCCTGTATTATGTTCTTGCACATGGGATTACATTTTTATATAGGAAGCATTTAAGACAATGCTTAGCATGTAGGAAGAGATCAGGAAAGGTTAGCTCCTGTGACTGGATACACCATGCTTGGGAAATAGACTTCCACATATCAGGTTGGTGGAAAGGGTTGAGAGAAGAATAAAAGGAGTTTTTGGTGGTGACATGTTGGAAACATTGGCTGATAGGCCCTAGCAGAGAAGGTGAGATTACCCCCAAAGAGCAGAATTTCTAGTAAATGGATTCCAGGGGAGAAAAAATAGGAAGGACTTCTGAGACAGTTCAAGAGTGAACTATCATTTGTGCTGCTAAAGGGTCTGATGTCTTGAGCAGAGGGAGCTGCGATCTGGGAGCCAGGAAAGAGGAGGTGAGGACAAGGGCCGGGCTGCCCGAGGCAGAGGTGGGAGGGAGCAGCACATCCCAGGCTCCTACTGTATGAGAAGAAGAGGAGAAGAGTCTGAGGAAGACTGAGGAGTCACCAGGCCCGGCAGGAAAACCAACATGCAGTTCCAGGGTGTAGAGCTCAGTCCTTGGAGACCTTGAGCCTGTGTCTGGGCTGTCTCCAAAGACAAGGAAGATGGTTCCCAACTTCATCAGACAACAGGATGAATCTGGAGATGTTTCCCCCTAGCTTCCCCAAACATTTTCTAACCCAGGGATTCTCAGCAGGAGGTGAAGGATATCTGAATTTCCTGAGGAAGTCTCCTCTGCTTTACGACTTCCCTTAAAGTCCATACTCCACCATAGAGCTTACTGCCCCATGCTCATAGTTTGGTCCCTGCTATTTCTACACTCTCACCTTGAACTCCACCTCTCTTCAGACTTCAGTTCCACTGGTATCTTTTAGGTTCTTAACACTAAATGGTTTCTCACCTCGGGCCTTTGTATTTGTTCTTTCCTTGACTTCAGATGATTCCCTCTTCCTCCTCCCTCCGTGTCCTCCAGATCTCAGCTGCAGCATCACCTCTTCCATGAAGATCTTCCTGGACTTCCTTCTGTCTCAGTCCATAACAGAACACCTGAGGTCTGGTAATTTTTAATGAAAAGACATCCATTGGCTCACATTTCTGGAGGCTGAGAAGTCTAAAATTCAGGCACTGGCATCTGGAGAGGGTCTTCTTGTTGCATCATCCCATGGTGGAAGACGGAAGGGCAACAGAGTCAAGAGATGGCCACCCCTTTTATAATGGCACCAGGCCTGTCCATGAGTGTGGAATCCTCGAGACTTAATCTCCTCTTAAAGTTTCCTTCTCATAATACCATTACATTGGCAATTAAACACCAGCATGAAATTGGTGAGGGGACATTCAAACTATGGCACTTTCTTATTCCCTTATTCTCTTTTAAAACATTCTATTGTTTCCTTTATATAATTTATCATAAATTTTGTGCGACACATGAGTGAATCTTAGACTACTTCTTCGTTTATTGTCCCCTGTCCCCACTAGACTGTGAGCTCTGATGAGGATGGGGTTAAGACTGTTGTTCTTAATCTGTGTACTTAGCACCTGGCTGAGTGCCTGGCACTCAACAGCTGCTCAGTAAATAGCTGTGCGGAAGTCTCTACCTCCAAGACCACAAAGTCAGGGCAGGTTAGAATGAGATGCTGAGAGTAGCCATGGGCCCTTGAGACCATGGGATCACAGGCTGAAGGCTTTTTTGTTCCTGTGGGTCAAGACCCCTTCAAGGTGGCTGTCTGAAGCTGATCTCCATTCCCTAGTGTGGTCCTTTTGAGACAGCTTTCCAGGAAATGTTTCTGTGGAGAACAATTTTGTTTCTGATGTTAGAATATGAAAACTTTATTACCCAATTGCTATTGCTACCAGGAAACGGAGTCTAACTTATGACCTGCCACTTGAGATGGGCTCTGGCAGAGGTCCTGGCATTGGCCGCTCTCAAGGTAGGCAGCTGTCCTTGGTCCTGCTCATCTGTGAGCTACACCTGTACACATACACACATTCTAAACTCACCCACAGCACTCTCATGAGTGACGAGATGGCAAAATGCACCTGAGACGCGTGCATTAAGCTCCTGATATGTTCATGCCAATAACTAGAATGGTTAGAACCTTTTGGTAAACAAGAGTATAGCATCATCTCTTGAGGTTAAGTTTTTTGGCAAAACTACCCGCAATTATTTCCTCCCTGTGTCCATGCCTCTTGCAAAGTGAGATTGCACCGCCTCCCATCTAGGAGCAGTGTCCATTTTCCTCACCCCTTGAATCTGGCTGGCGGAGCCATGGGAGTAACCAGACAGCAGTCTGAAGCCTGCCTCTCAAAAGAAACCTTGGGCATTTTCCTTCTATCTCTTGGAAGCTTACCCAGTCGTCATGGGAACAAGTCCAGGCTGTCCTGTGGAAGGATGAAAGACCACCGAGCACAGAGATTAACCACCCTAGCTGAGCCCCTTCTAGATCTGCGGTCCCCATCAGACAGCACATGTGTGAGTGAATGCTGCGGGAAGAACTCTGGCCCCACCCAGACCACCAGAGCTGCCCGGCCAACCCATGGAATTATGCTCAATAATCAATGGTTGTTGTTTAAAGTGTCCATGTTTGGGGAAGTTTGTTGCCTTAAAAGACCAAATTGGTATGCTTCCTTATAGGAAAGATTAAATCCAAGCTTTGCCTAAAAGTAGTATGTCCTCAAAAGTCAAAGGTTTATGAGGAGTCCCAAAGCAACCCTATTAATGACTATAAAGTCCCAGAGGCACATAGTCAAAGAACCCTTCTTTGGAAGCAGAGACTTAGCTCTTATCCTGACTCTAACCAGGTGACCTTGGGCAAGTCACTTGACATCTCTGGACCCTGATTCCTTTATACAGATAGTGGAAGAGCAACTTAAGCTACTCTCAGGCTCTTCAGTCTCTGCTGCATCTCTGTGGTCCTGTGTAATTCTCAGTCTCTGCTACTTTCATTTTGAAAGCAAGAAAGGATAATCCACAAATCATTCTGTCTTACAGGATCAATGAGAAAGATGAAACTGCTGTTTCCTTGATGGTACCTTTGCTGCCACCGAGACTTTCTAGAATCCACGCGTCTCTGCAGCAGGAACAGACACCCTGAGCTGCTGGCTTTGGGATAATTCACCAAGTTTTATCAACATATGTGAACACACAGATCTGCAACTAACATTAGAGACCGAGATGGAACTGATGGCAGCGTCTGCCAGGTAGTCTCCATCACACCTCCTAGAAGAAGTGCACATCCTACTGGGACAAGCACCCTTGTCCCCCTCTTTTCTCTTGGATTTGCTCTGGAGGGTAATAAAATTTGATGTGTGAGGTGAGATCAAGTTTCTTTCCTAAAGAGGCCCAGGACCAGCACACACGAGCATACACCAAGGTTAAAAGATATGGCTGCTGGGAGCTCTTTACCCAGTTCTGACCACACCCAGGTAGGTATAGCTGTTGATGGGGAACAGCTTCTCCTGTGGGCTGTTCTGAGTATGTTCTAATAACTACACTCAAGTTTATTCTCAAGATGAATTCTCAGGTGTGCCCAGTTAGAAACCTAAACCTGGGGCATAAGATGGGCCAGTAACCCTAAAGACATGATTGCAGCTAGATTGTGGAATTGTGGGAGCAGGATAAGCACTCTCCTGAGGAGACACCAAAATCAAGCTCAGTAGAGGACTATCAATCCAAAGTCCAAGGGGAAATCAAGGTCAAGGGCCATGCATCACAGTCAGCACCTCTGCCAGGACCCAACAGTGGGTGAAGCACGTAGGGAAGCTTGGGTTGGAAATGTTTTTAGACAAGGTAAATAGTGTGTTGTTCAGGATTTGGGGGTAGGGGCTAAAAATCACAGCAAAATTCAACTCAGAATGATCTAGTCAGAAAGGGGCTTTGTGGATCACAAAACTGAAAAGCTTGATGAATGAGATTGTTTTCAGGCATGTCCTGATGCAAGAGTTGAAACAATGTCACCAGGACTATTCCCTTCCCTTCCCTGTTGACTTTTTACAGGTTCCTCCTTCAGGAAGATAGGACAGCTGCAGCCTCACCAGAAAGGTGGACACCCAGCAGAAAGAGAAACTCTCCTGACAATTCATGAAAAGTTCTGGGTCTGACTCTTCTGGCACAATGAGGCTGTGTGATCATATTTGAACCAATCCCAGTTCCAAAGGTTCTACCTAACATGGATGATCTTCAGCTAATTAGGGCCCACCCAAGAGCAGATGGGGCAAGCCCACTCAAACCTGCTGAGAGTACAGGAAAGGATATCTCCAGAGGAAGGTCAAGATTCTTAGTTTAAAAACTAGAAGACAGGTCAACAGAGGCTAGGGATGGGGGGTGGGCAGGAAGCACTCAGGACTAGAAAGATGGGGGGAAAATCAGAAGAAAGTCTTAAGGTTTTCTGAGACCCAAGAGTAAACATGGTTGCAAGGTGGCAAAGACCTAGACAATGAATTTAGTAAACCAAGGTAAGTCATGACTGGCAGCCAAGCAAACAGGCTTCTTGGGGAACTCTTTCTGAACTGCAAGGCACGGGGGTCCCAGCAGTGCATGGGATCCAGGAGATGCAGCCGCCACTAGACAGTACACCTGAAACTGTGAAGCCAGTCAAACAGAACTGATGTTTCCAGGGACTGGGACTCAGAGAAAAGAGAAGACATCTGGAAATAGATAGGTTGGATTTTTTTTAAAAAAATCAAAACATTTTGAGGCATATCAAGCAGAGCTCTGATTCTTTTGTATGTTGCATATGCCTCGAAAGCAGCCCGCAGATGAAAAGGAGTCACATTTAATGCTCAAATTACCATCACTCCAAGCTCCCACCTGCTGGATTACAACATTTATAAAACAGGATCACAGTCTGCTCAGCAACTGTGTCACACTCTGCCATCTAGGCTCAAAGTGGCTTGCTTGTCCCCCAAGTCCATGATCTCTCTCAGCCAAACAAATCAATCGGCTGCTGGCTTTAACTCTCGCTTCAGCAAGACTCAAACCTGCCATCTGGAACCACAGAGAAATGGCTATCAGGACATCTTTCCCCCCAATCTCTTCTATCTCTATCCTGTTAGCTGGTCTCTAATAAAATGCCTCCCTCTTTCCATGTTTCCTCAATAGACATGAACAAATGTAAGTGGGATAGTTCATTTATTTGACCAATGTTTATGAGTGCGTAATGTACGGTGTGCTTGAGTGTATAGTTTAAGGAAGATGACAGAAAAATTTTAAAAGGTAAATGGCATGTCTGTGTGTGTCTGTGTGTGTGAGTGTACAACAGTAATAAACGCTTTTAAAAAACTGTCTAGATGGAAATTAATCAATGCAATCCATCACATCAGCAGACCAAGGAAAAAGAGAAGGCTCACATCACTAGACACACACACACACACACACACACATACACGCACGCACACACACACAGAGCAAGTATTTAACAAAATCCAACACCTTTTTGTAATAAAAATTCTCATCAGACTATGAAAAGATGTGAATTCCCTCAATCTGACAAAGAATATCTACCAAAAAGTCTATAGCTAACAACATACTTAGTGGTGAGAAAGTAGATGCTTTCCTGTGAAATTCAGGATCAATGAAGGTGGTATCCTCTCACCCCTCCTATTTGACACAGTACCGAAAGTCTTAGGTAACACAGTAGGACAAGTTTCTTTGTCAGTTTGTGCTATACCCAAGACTGGGTAATTTACAAAGTGCAGAGATTTATTCCTAACAATTCTGGAAATTGGAGGTTCAAGATCAAGGTGTCTGATGAGAGCATGGTCTCCCCTTCCAAGATGACTTCTTGTCACTGCATCCCCCAGAGGATGCATCCCCTACGTCCTTACACAGGAGAAGGGACGGAAGGCACAAGGAGGGTTGAACTCCCTCCCTCTTTCTCTCTCTGAAGACTCTTTTTCAAAGGCATTAGCAGAGCCCTCATGACTTAGTCACCTCCTAAATGTCCCATCTCTTAATACCATTGGCTACTAAATTTCAACATGGATTTTAGAACACACTCAAATTATAACAGAGACTGGAAATAAATGTATACAGACTGTGAAAGAAGATATGAAACTTTGTAAATGACATGATTGTCTATGTAGAAAATCCCAAAGAACAACAATAGCAGCAGCAAAACCTTAGAATGGATAAGCAATAACTAATAGCAAAGTTGCAAGATACAAGGTTAACATGCACGAGTCAACTGATTTCTTATATACCAATAATAAAAAACTGGAATTTGAAATAAAAATACTATCATTTACATTAGCACCTCCAAAATTAAGTACTTAGGTATAAACATCACAAAATATGTGTAAGATCTGTGTGAGGGAAGTTATAAAACCCTGGAAAATATGCAAAATGAAATCTAAGCAAGTGGAGAGGTTTCCAATGTTCATGGATAAAAGGACTCGATTGTTGTGAAGATGTCATTTCTTCCCTTTTTGACCTATAGGTTCAATACAATCCAACTCAAAATCTCAGGAAATTATTTTTCATATTGAAAGATTAATTCTGAAGTTTATATGGAAAGGCAAAAGACCCATAATAGCTAATGCAATATTGAGAGAGAAGAACAAAGTTGTAGGACTTTGCTTCAACACATACTATAAGCTACAATAATCAAGCCAGTGCAAGTGATATTTGTGAAAGAATAAATAAATCAACAGAACAGAGTAAAGAGTATAGAGATTGTTTCACACAGAGTCAACTGCTCTTTAATGAAGAAGCAAAGACAATATACTGGAGAAAAGGTAGTTTCTTCAATAAATAATGCTAGAAACATTAGACAACAATTTGCAAAAAAAAAAAAACCAAGAATTGAAATACAGACCTTACACTTTTCAAAAAAAATTAACTTAAATGAATCAGAGACCTAAATGTGAAATTCAAAACTATAAAACTCCTTGAAGATAACATGGAAGATTGAGACAAAAGACATGTATTATAATCTTCAGGGTAACTGCTTAAAATACTACAAAGAGATAAACATTAAAAGCCAACAGAGTAATCAAAATGGAATAATAAAAATATTCATCTAACTCAAAAGAATACAGAAAAAGACTAACAGAGGAACAAAGAATTGGTGAGACAGATTAGAAACGATTAGCAGAACTTCCATCCACACGAGATGATATACATCAATTTTCCCTGCTACTTCCTGGTAAATAGTTATAAACCCTTGTAATGGCACAAGAGATAACCAAAGAATTCTAGCAAGAATGAGTCAAAAGGCAGTAAGAAGAAGGTGACGCTATGTGCCACCCCAGGACTGAAAGAAAAGCCTGGTGACAGAGTGTCTTGTGTCTCTCCACAAAACAAAGGAAACCCACCCAGGTTGACTTTTTCTAAACCCCAATTTAGCAATGGAAGGCAGTCCTTTCCCCCCTGGATTAAATAGGCTCATTCCTGCCCTGGATTGATCTGAAATCTCTTACATAAAATCAAGTGAGCCCAACATCTCCAACATGAGCCAGCAGAGGTATTCTCCTTTCCCATGAAACCTGAGACTCTCCCACTGTTGAGCTGGCCTTTGAGATAGTCCTTAGTGGTTACAACCCCCGCCTGTGTTTAGCACCCCTATTCCATCTCAGTTGCTTCTATGGGCATCAGTAGGAATATAGGCACACAATCAACCAATGCCAAAAATGAGTTCAATCAGACGTTGGACTTATCGGGCAGATACTTTTAAGTAGCCATCTTAAGAATTTTTTAAACAAGTAATTACAAATTTTTCTGAATCAAATAAAAAAAAAACAGAAAATCTCAGGAAAGAAACAGAAATTATAAAAAAAATACTCAAATTCAAATCATGGAACTGAAACAAACAATAGCAAATGAAAATCTCATTGGGTGAGCTGGAGACAAAAAGTAGAATCAGTAAACTTGAAGAAAGAATAACAGAATTTATCTAATCTGAATGAGGGAGGAAAAATAGATTGAAAAATACAAACAAATAAACAGAGCCTCAAGCACTTGTGGGACAATAGCAAAATATCTGACATCTTCAGAATCCTGGAAGGAGAGATGAAAGCAACACTGAGTATTTGAGAAGACAATGTTGGCTGAGAAGTTCTCAAATTTGGTTAGAAACACAAACCTATAGATTCAACAAAATGGAAAAACTCCAGTTAGGGTAATCCCAAAGAAATCCACATTCAGGCCCATCAAACGTAAACTTGTAAAATCAACTAGTCTTGAAAGCAGTCAGAGAGGAAGGGGCAAGGAGCACCAGTTAGAATAAGAGCATATTCCCCCTCTGAACCCGTGGAGTCCAGAAGGAAGTGGTACCATATTCTTTTATATGATGAAAAAACAAAACAAACAAACAAAAAAAAGAATCATCAATTGTGAATTGAAGGGAGAAATAAAAAAGTTTTCAGATGAAAGAAAACAAATAATTTGTCTCTAACAGACCTGTACCTATACCCTGGAAAATGGAAGTTCACTGAACAGAGGGAAAATAAGCACAGAGGAATTTTGGAACATCAGGAAGGAGACACTAACAAGAGCAGATTATGGACACATACAATACACTGCACTTTTCTCATCCATTTTATAAATCATATTTGATGATTAAAGCAGAAATTATAATAGCATCTCAAACTTAAGACAAAGATCTGTAAAAATGAGAATAATAAAGGAACCTGAATGGAAGATGGATTTCCATGCTTCACTCCCAGTGATACCAGTGGACTGTCACACATGTACATGACAGTGCACAGAGAAACCACTAAGAAACTCTACAAAGAGATATAATTAAATGCACTATAAATAATCCATGGGAACTCTAGAGACTGAGAGCGAAGGCAGTATATTAGGACAAAAGTAGTTTTTCAATAAACAATGCTGGAAAAACAGGACATCCACATGCAAAGGAGAAGGAGGAGAAGGAGGAGGAGGAGGAGGAGGAGAGAAAAGTCTAGACCAATTTTATGCCTTTCACAAAATTAACTCAAATGGGATCATAAACCTAAATGCAAAACACCTAACTACAAAACTCCCAGAAGACAAGAGAAGATCTAGATAACCCAGCATTTAGCAATAACTTTTTAGATATGACACCAAAGCACAGTCCATGAAAGAAATAATTGATAAGCTGGACTCCATTAAAATTAAAATTTTCTGCTCTGTGAAAGATACTGTCAAGAGAATAAAAGCAGAAACCCAAGATTGAGGAAAACAAAATACTTGCAAAAGATAAATTTGATAAAGGACTGTTGTTCAAAACACAGAGAGAACTCTTAAAACTTCACAATAAACAAACAGCCCAATTAAAAAAAAATGGGTCAAAGGTCTTGAGACACCTCAACAAAGATGGAAAATAAAATAAGCATAGGAACGATGCTCCACATTACATGTCACCAGGGAGATGCAAATTAAAATAATAATGGGATACCACTACATGTCAGAATGACCAAAATCCACAACCCTGACTACACTAAATGCTGGCTAAGAGGTTTGCAACAGGGCCTTTGTGCATTGCAGTGGGAATGCAGCATGAGGCAGCTGGATGATTTCTTACAAAGCTAAACACACTCTTACCACACACTCTTACCATACAAGCCAACAATCACACTCTCTGGGACTGACCCAAAGAGGCTGGAAGTGTATGTCTACACAAAACCTGTGCATGAATGTTTATAGCATCTTTATTCATAATGACTTGGGAGAAACCATGATGTTCTTCAAAAAGCCCCTGGATAAATCTTCTATGCTCCATTTAGACAATATCAAGCCATGGAGAGACATGAGGGAAACATAACTGTATATTACTAAGTGGAAAAAGACAGTCTGAAAAACATCCATACTGTATGATTTCCATGATATGACATTCTGGAAAAAGAAAAACTATGGAGACCCTAAAAATATCAATGGTTACCAGGGGTGGGAGGGTAGGGAGAAATGAATGTCCAGAAAACATAAGACTTGTAGGGCAATGAAACTACTCTGTAAAAGACTATAATGACATAAATTTGTTCAGACTTACAGAATGTACAATACTAATAGCAAACCCTATTATAAATTATGGTACTTGTGGATGATTATGTTTTGATGTAGATTGATCAGTGATAACGAAATGTCCTCCTCTGGTGGGAGAAGTTAATAACAGAAAAGCTATGAGAGTGAGGGGAATAGTGGTTTATGGGAAATCTGTGTTCTTTCTGTTCAGTTTGCCATGAATCTAAAGCTGCTCCAAAGAAGTCAAGTCTAGGCTGGATGTGGTGGCACATGGTAACCGTGAGGTCGAGACAGGACAATCACAAGTCACAGATCAGCCTGGGAAAATTAGTGAGACTGTGTCTCAAAATAAAGGTTTATAAAGGGGCTAGGGACATAGCTCAGTGGTAGAGTGCGTGACTAGCATGTGCAAGGCCTCAGTTGTGTTCAGTCCCTGACAAAACACACACACACACACACACACACACACACACACACACGCACAGAAGGGAGGGGAGAGATATCAAGTCTATTTTTAGAAGATCATAGAGGAATATCATATGAATATAAACAACTTTAAACTCATAAATTTGACAAATTAGAATAAAGAAATTAATGCTTCCAAACCCACAAACTACCAAAACTAAACCAAGATGAAAGAGAAAATCTAAATGGTACAGAAGCCAGCAAATAAATCGATATTCTTAATCATTAAAAAAAAAAATTCCTGGAAAAGAAATATCCAGGTTCAGACAGTTACTAGAGAATTTGAGCAGTGTTTAAAGAAAAATTAATACCAAGTTTATACAATCTCCTCCAGAACATAGAAGAGTGTGACAGGCAGGATGATGGCCTGGAATCTGTGAATATGTTACTTTACATGGTAAGAAAAAAAGAAAAGACGAGATTTTGTTAAGCAGGTTGAGATGGAAGTCTTTTCTTGTATTATCCAGGTGGGTCCAAAGTAATGAATTACAAGAAGGTTTATCCCATTTGGAGTTTGTTGAATCTGGAAGTTCGTGCCTTCAGCCATGTTTGGGATTTCTTCAAATATTTCTTCAAATTCTCTTTCAACATTGCTTTTTTCTTTCCTTCTGGGACCGAAGATAGAGATGTCAGAACTTTCATTATTGCACCACAGGTACAAGAACTCTTATTAGTTTTCTTTTTCAGTCTGTTTTTTTTTTTTTTTTCTGTCATTCAGATTGGAAGAATTTTGTTATTTTTTCCTTATAAGCAAAAGTGGGAAGCTATAGGATCATGTTCAGAGAAAGATTTGAAGATGCTATACTAACTGACAGCCTTGAAAAGGAAGGAAGGAGCCAAGGAATGCAGGTTCCTCTAGAAGGTGGATAAAAACAGAACAGATTCTCCCCAGAACTTCCCGAGGGAGTGACCTCTAATAATGACATCTTTATTTGAGCCCTGTTAATCTCACTTCAGACTCATAACCCCCAGAATTATAAGATGACACATTGTATTGTATTTTTTAAACCCTTAAATTTGTGGTAACTTTTCAGCAATTAAAAACTAATAGGTATGGAAAAGTAATACAAGGAGAACACTTCTCAATTCATTTTGTGAGGTTAGTAATACAAAAATCAGACAAGCGCAGTATAAATAAACAACAGACCATTATCTCTCATAAATTTAGACATGAAAACCTTCAGAATATATTAGCAAACTGAATTTCACAATGTATAAAAATAATTATATTCCAGTTATATTACCACTATAGTACATAGCAAAATGACTTATTTCAGATTTCCCAGGTAGATTCAATATTTAAAATTCAATTAATTTAACCTACCATTCAAACTAAAAATCATGTAACTGTATAAATTTATGCAGAAAAAATATTTGGAAAAGTTTAATACCTCTGCATGAGGAATTTTCAGAAAAAAAAAGAATGAGGGAAATTACTTCAACTTGATAAAAATAAATATTCAAAAAATCTACAGTTAACATCACATTTGATAGAGAAAGATTAACATCAGGAACAACACAGATATCTACTCTCACCACTCATATTGAAAAGAATTGGAAGTCCTAGCCACAGAAATAAGACAAGAAAAAATAAATGAGTCATACCAATTGGAAAGGAAAATTAAAACAATTCTAGTTGCAGGTGAAAACAGAAAATCTAGAAAAACATCTACTACTAAAGAACTCATCTAGAATTAATAAATGAATTTTGTAAGTTGCAGGATACAAGATCAAATATTTTTAGGGACTAACATATGCATTTATGGTCAGGCAGTTATTAAAATTTAATAGATTTTACAGTAACACCAAAGAAAAGAAAATACTTATAAAATTAACAAAGCATGTACCTAATCTATATTTTGAAAATTGTAGAGACATACTATGTTCATGAATGGGAAAATTCAATATCATGAAGATGAGATTTCTTCCCAAAGTGATCTATAGATTTAACGAATGACTATAAAAATTACTGCCATTGTCGGTTTCTTTGGAAACAAATACAGGTTTATTCTAAAAATTGTGTGGAAAGACACAGTCGCTGGAATAACTAATATAATCTTGACAAAGAAGAATAAAGTGGAAGAAATGATCTAATATTGAGGCTTGCCATATACCTACAGTAAAGAAAGCAACAATAGTGTGATGTTGGTGAAATAACAGATAAGTACATCAATGGGAAAGAATGGAAGACCCAGAAAGAGATCACACAAATATGCCCAACTGATTTTTGACAAAAGTGGTGGAAGAGAATAGACTTTTCAGCAAATGGTACTGGAAAATTTGGACATTCATAACCCAGAAAATGAACTTTAACATAACTCTTGCATCTTAAATAAAAATTGACTCAATGTTTTACATTCACAAATGTAAAACAAAAAACTTGAAACAAAAAACTTTGGAGAAAAATCTTCAGGATCTAGCAAGAAAGAAAGAATTTTTATGCTTAATACAAAAAGCATGATTCCTAAGAAGGAAAAAAATTGTTACTTAAATCTCTTTTATCTCTGAAATAAAAATTAAAAGGGAAAAAATGTAAATTCAAGACAGAAAATATTTGCCAACCACATATTCTGCAATGTACTGTTATCTGGACTATTTGAAGAACTTTCAAAATTCAACAGTAAAAAATCCAGTTAAGAAATGAACAAAAGACATGAGCAGGTATTTCACCATGGAGGATGTACAGATGGAAAATAGGTGAGAAGAGTTGAACATCACTAGCCATTAGGCAAATGCAAACTAAAAACACACGAGACAGCACCATACACTTATTAGAATGGCTAAAACAAAAGGGTAGTGACAATCAAAAGCTGGCAAGGGTGCAGGGAATCTGGATCACTCACACACTACCATGGGGAATGCAAAATGATACAGCACTCTGGAGATAATCTGACAGCTTCTTTGAAAACTAAACATGCAATTACCATAAAATCCAGCAATAGCACTCTCGGGCATTTATCCCAGAGAAATGAAAATTTATGTTCACACAAAAGCCTATACATGAGTGTTCCTAGCACCTTTATTTGTAATAACAAGAACTGGAATCAACTCAGATGTCCTTCATCAGATACCAGTTAAACAAGGGTGGCACATACATAGCATGGAAGACTTGGAATGAAAAAAATCTTACCCACTGCATGATGCTGTTTTTATAACATTTTTGAAGTTATAAAATTTAGAAGTGAAAAAAGTACACTCATACATTGCTGGTGGGAATGCAAATTGGTGCAACCATTGTGGAAAGCAGTATGGAGATTCCTAAGAAAACGTGAAATGGAACCACCATTTGACCCAGTTATTCCACTCCTTGGTTCATACCCAAAGGACTTAAAATCAGTACACTATAGTAACACAGTCACATCAATGTTTATAGCAGCTCAATTCACAATAACTAAACTATGGAACTAACCTAGATGTCCTTCAACAGATGAATATATATGTATATATATACATATATATATATAGCACATTTTCTTTATCCATATATATATATATATATATAAGTATATATACATATGATGGAATATTACTGAGCTTTAAAAAAGAATGAAATTCTGGCATTTGCTGGTAAATGGATGAAGTTAGAGAATATCATGCTAAGTGAAATAAGCCAAACTCAAAAAACCAAAGACTGAATGTTTTCTCTGATATGCAGAAGCTAATTCACAATAAGCAGGACGTGGGGGCTAGGGAAGAATAGAGTTACTTTTTATTAGGTAGAGGGGAGTGAAGGGAGGGGAGGTGGTATGGGGGAAGGAATGATAGTAGAGTGACACAGACATTATCACCTCATGTACATGTAGGACTACAGGACTGATGTGATCCTGCGATATGTATAGTCAAAAAAAAAGACAGATTACACTCTATTTATGTATGATCTATCAAAATGTATAAATGCATTCTGTTGTCATGTATAACTAATTAGAACAAATAAAATAAAATAAATATTCAGAAATGCAGAAGAGACCAATGGTGGTCAGGGTCTTGGGCAGGGGAAATGGGGAGGAAGGGAGAGGGTAGAGTATGGTTATAAAAGGTTAGTGAGGAAACTATTCAGGACCTTAACTTTGGTGGATTCATGAACCAATACAGATGATGAAATGGCATGGAACTTAAATGCATGTGCATGTGCACGTGTGCACACACACACACACACACACACACACAGAGGAGCACAAGTAAGACTGGGAAAATCAGAATAATAGTAATGATGTATCACTCTCCAGGTTCTGATGTTATAATCTAGTTTCGTTAAATGTTACCATTGGGGAAAATGAGTCAAAAGGCACAAAGGAGTTCTCTGCTTCCTTCCTTCCTTCTTTTCTTTTCTACTAATTTTTAAGCGTTCTTAAAATCCCTTTACTGAGGCTTGATAGAGCTGTACATATTTAATGTAAACAGCTTGGTAAGTTTGGAGATAAGTAAACAGGCATGGAAACATCACCACCATCAAGGCATAAACAAGTCCGCCCCCTCTCAAGGTTTCCTCCTACTCTAATATTATTATTATTCCAATATTATTATTATTACTAGTATTATTGTTGTTGTTTTGGTGGTAAGAACCTTAAACATAAGATCTACCCTCTTCACAACTCTCAAGCATAACATACGTGCTGCTACCTACAGTTACACAGCATCATACATCTCCAGAATTTATCTGTCTTTTGTACCTGAAACTTTGTATCCTTTAACCACACTACTATTACGTGTGAACCTATATCTATCTTGTAAAATTTATATTAAAAATAAGTTAGCAAATGGCATGCCTAAGCCAAAATTTATAAAAAGATTATGCTAGATATATATGGGTTTTGGTTAAAAGATATCTTTGGAAGGAAAAAATGGCCTAGCTATATGCTATCTATAAGATAAACACTCTCAATACAAAGACACAAATAGTTTTAAAGTATTTTTTAAGTAAAACAAGTTTCTGTGCATAAAAACATTTTTAAAGGGGAAACAACAGTATAAATTTCAGACAAATTAGGCTTTAAGAGCAAGAAGTAAAATTGAGAATCAATAAATGGGATGATTTAACACCAAAACCCCAAATAACCCAATGAATAAATGGACAAAGAAACTGAACAGACACTTACAGAAGAAATACCATCAGTGAGCAAATACATGAAAACATGCTCAGCATCACTAGCAATGAGAGAAATGCAAATTAAAAACTACACTGAGATTTCATCTCACTCCAATCAGATTGGCGATGATCAAGATTACAAGTAACAATAAATGTTAGTGAGGATGTGGGGAACAGGTACACTCATACATTGCTGGTGGGACTGCAAATTGGTGCAACCACTATGGAAAGCAGTATGGAGATTCCTCAGAAAACTTGGAATGGACCCACCATTTGACCCAGTTATCCTACTCCTTGGTTTATACCCAAAGGACTTAAAATCAGCATACTACAGTGACACAGCCACATCAATGTTTATAGCAGCTCAATTCACAATAACTAAACTATGGAACCAACCTAGGTGCCCTTCAATAGATGAATGGATAAAGAAACGGTGGAATATATACACAATGGAATATTAATCAGTTTTAAAGAAGAATGAAATAATGACTTTTGCTGGTAAATGGATGGAGTTGGAGAATATCATGCTAAGTGAAATAAACCAAACCCCCAAAATCAAAGGCCAAATGTTTTCTCTGATATGTGGATGCTAATTCACAATAAGTACCAGGAGTGGGGTGCTAGGGAAGAATAGTTACTCTAGATGAGGTAGAGGGGAGTGAAGGGAGGGGAGGGGCATGGGGGTAGGAAAGATAGTAGAGTGAAACAGACATTATTACCTCATGTACATATATGACTGCATGACCAGTGCAATCAGAAAAATGAGAAATCATGCTCCATTTATGTATGATCTATCAAAATGCATTCTATTGTCATGTATAACTAATTAGAACAAATAAAAAATTTTAAAAAGGGAATACAATTAACACAAATTTCTATGGTTTATAGGGTCCCTCAAATGCTTATGTGTTAAAAACCTAATCCCCAATGTAACAATGACTGGGCAGTGGGCCCTAAAATCTAATTAGGTCTTGAGGGTTCTGCCTTTAGGGATGGGTTAATGGCATCAACGTGGAAGTGGCCACACGAGCGGTCCCCTTCTTGCACAATCATCTCTCCTATGTGTTGATGAAGCATGAAGAGCTTTTCCAGGTGCTGGTGCCATGCTCTTAGACTTCCCAAGCTCTAGAACTGTGAGCCAAGTAAACCTTTTTTATTTATAAATAACCTGGTCTCTGGTATACTGTAATAGCAGCAGAAAATGGACTAAGACACCTGTACCTAACAATAGGGCTTCAAAATCCAAGAAGCTAAATCTGATAGAATTAAAAGAAGAAATGAAGAAATATATAATCAGGGTTCGCAGTAAGACAGAATAACCACATTTTTAAAAACATCTTTAAGATATTAAAGAATTTGAATCACATTGCCAACTGCCAGGACCTTAGGTGACAGAAAACACATGCTTTCCAGAGACATGTACAATGTTCACCACGACAGATAATATGTTGGGGGAAAAAAAAGTTTCCATAATGTTTCAAAATATTGAAGTGTTACCAAGATACAGTCTCTAACCAACACTAGAAATAAGTAACAATAAGCTATCCAGAAAAGTCAGAAATATTTCTAAATTAAATAATACACTTTAAAAGTATTTCTGTATCCAAGAAGAAATCACAAGGGAAATTAGAAACTAGTTCACAATGACTGATAATGAAAACACAAATTATCAAAATGTGTGGCACGCAACTTAAGCAGTGCCTGAAGGGATATCTGTATTTTTAAGTGCTTAAGTTAGAAAGGTAAAAAATCAATTATCTAAACTCCGATCTTAAGAAGCTTTAAAAGCAGTGCCAGTTTGGGGTAAAACGGAGGAAGCACATTGCACCCGGCCTCTCCCACGGCATGCAGCTATAAGACTTGGACAGAATATATAGAGCAGCTATTTGAGGACTCTGAGAAGAAAATAGTAGCGAGCAGATTGGGGAAGAAGACGAGAATGCAAAGTGCTTCTAAACAGGGAGGGAGTTCGCCAGATTTCTTCTCTTCTCCTATCCCCAGATCTACAGCTCTAATCTCTAATCTCAACAGGGTCCCAAGCTCTAGCTGTGAGCACTGGGGAAGGGAAGACCAACAAAAATGGAACCAGAGAAAACCTCTGGCTCTCCAGGGGTGGGAGAGGAGCTTCTAACACTCCGAGTGAGCAGAGGGCCCTGGTTTAGTCCCAGAAAAAGTGGTAGAATATTTCATGTTCTCCCCCCACCTTTAGCTCCCGTAGCTTGGCCCTGCATGACAGCACAATTACAGAAGTATGTAATTAAAGCTCCGACTTGCTGGCCAAAGGACCCATAAGAGGGTGCTCCGGGGGAGTCAGAAAGAACTGGAGGGAGAATGGAGCTAACTAAAGAAAACTCATGAAATCTTTTGAACCCTTGGGCTTACCCTCAAGCTGCACACCTGTGAATACAATCCTAATCAGCAGATTAACGACTTGAGAACTAAACAGAGAGACCAACTCAGGTCCAAGACTAGCCTCAAGGTGGCACACATACAGGAAAGATCCAAATCGCACCCCAAAAAGCTTTAGAAACTGAAGCAGCATCGCAACAACCAACCAGCAGAAGTTCTGACCTTAAAGTCTGATGCCAACCTGGTTGATCGCCTGCTGAAGCAACATGAGCAGCTGTAGGAGGCAGAATTTCACAGCATAATATTCAAAAGAATACAATCCAAAAATTTCTCATAATACAAAATATATTAAAAAAAAGCAAATCAAACTCAACTCCCATAGTAAAAGAAAACCAACAGATGCTAATATTGAGATGGCATTGATACTGGAATTAGCTGACAAAGTCTAAAAGTGACTGTTATAAAAATGCTCCAACAGGCACTGTGAGCATTCTTGAAACAAATATTTCAGCAAATAATGGCTGAGAACCTTCTAAATTTGACCTATAGATTCAGTAAATTCAGTGAATCTCAAACACGGTAAACCTGAAATAGTCATGTTCCTGATACAACTTAATCAAATAGCTGACAACTAAAGACAAAGAAATCTTGGAAGCATCCAGAGGAAAGTGCCATATTATTATAAAGAAACAATGATTTGGATGATGATAGTGGATTTCTCATCCAAAACCGGGAAGGTCAGCAGGAAATATCACAATGCTTTTTAAATTCTGGGAGGGAAAAAATGTCAATCTAGAATTTTACATCCAGCAACTCAACAACAACAAAATCTTCCAGTGATGAAGATGAAATAAAGACATTCTCAGATGGAGAAAAGCTAAGAGACGTTGCTGCCAGCAGAGCTGCTCTAAAAGAATTGCTAAAAGAAGTTTTTAAGGCACCGGAGGAGAAATGCCAAAAGAAAACTTGGAACATCCAAAATGAAGGAAAAGCAATAGAATGGACAAATACCTGGGTAAATGTAACACAGTGCTCTTCTCCTTTGGGATTCTTCATGATTGACAGGTAAAAGCAAAAACTATAACATTGTGTAATGGCATTTTAAGAGTATGTGGATGTAATATAAATAATGGTTATAAAACAAAAGGAGGAGAATATAAAATACTAGAAAAGATAAGATTATCTTTAGAAAAACAAGGTTGGATGACATATACTACAAGACTTGAAGATTTTCTATAAAATGATAGTAATTAAGACAACTGTGGTATTTGCCTAAGAATAGAGAAAAATAAACAATTGCTGTAACAGAATATAAAGTACAGGAAATGACCCTACTTGATTTTGACAAAAGTGCCAAAGAAAGTTTTTTTTTCCTTTATTTTGACAAAAGTGCCAAAGAAAGGTTTTGTTATTGTTGTTGTTGTTGTTGTTGTTTTGTATGAGAGGTGAAATAAACAAGATGAGAATGTGTGCAGCTCAAAGTCCCACCCCCCCATCACACACACAGATGTTGAAAAACAAACAGAAAATGTCAAAACAAGATTTGGCATGTTTGGCAGTACTCTAAAAAACAGAAATGAGATTTTATTAGAAGAGTTCAACAACAAATTTGAGGAGGCAGGAGAAAAATTGGTGAAATTAAAGATTGAATCATTGAAATTAGAGTCTGAGGAGGGAGAGAAAAAGGAATGAATGAAAGCAAACAGATCTTGAGGGACCTGTGAGCCATAATCAAGCAAATCAACACATTTGTCATAGGAGGTCTGGAAGGGGAAGAAAGAGGGAGAGAAAGGGAGAAAGAATACCTGATAAAATAGTTCCAATGGTCCAAATATGATGAAAGACATGAGTCTTTAAATCCAAGACGTCAACCAACTCCAAGTAGGATAAAGTGAAAATAGAATCACAAGGAGTGACACATTGTAATCAAATTGTTGAAAGGCAAAGAGAGAATCTTGACAGCAAGAAGGTACCAATCACAGGATCCCCAGTACAATTCATTTCTCATGAGGAACACTGGAAGCCAGAAGACAATGGGATGGTATGAAGTGCAGAAAGAAGAAACAGGTCATCGAAAATTCTCCATATGGGGCTGGGGAGATAGCTCAGTTGGTAGAGTGCTTGCCTTGCAAGCACAAGGCCCTGGGTTCAATCCCCAGCACCACAAAAAAAAAAAAAAATCCGTCAAGAAAGGAAGGCGAAATCAAGACATTCCTAGACTTTAACACCCCACTTTCCAATAACAGATGGAATATCCAGGCAGAATATAAATAAAATAGAGGATTTGAACAACACTGTGAACCAACTGGACCTAATAGACACATAGATGTATACATAACACTCTACCTGTAAAACATTTCACAACAGTAGAAAACACTATAGCCAAGTACAGATGAAACAGTCTTGGGCTAGGTCTATGATATACCTCAAAACGAGGCTCAATAAGCTTAAAAATACTAAGATCATACAGCGTGTATTTTCTAACCACAATAGAATTAGGCTCTATTCAATAACAGAAAGAAAACTGGGACATTCACAAGTGTGTGGAAATAAGACAACACACTCCTAAGCAACCAATGATCAAAGAATAATCACAAGAGAAATTGGAAAATACTTAAAGATTAACAAGAAAGCAAACATAGCATTTCAAAAGTTACAGTATGTAACAAAGACAGAACTCAAGAGCAATGTATCACTGTGAATACCTATACACACACAAAAAAGACAGAATTCTCACCAGGAACTTAATTTCACACCTTGAGGAACCAGAAAAATACAACTAAAACCAAAACTAGCAAAGGGAATAAAATAATAAAGAGTAGAGATAAATAAGATAGAGAATAGAGAAATAATGGAATTGCTGAAAATGTAAGTTAGGTTTTAGAAACAATCAATAAAATTGACAAACCTTTAGCTAGACAGACAAAGAAAAAATGAGACAGAACATCAATTGCTAAAAACATAAATGAAAGTTGGGATATCAACACCCACCTTACCAATCCTCACACAAGAAAATGCAGACATTTCCCTATTAATATTCTTTGGAGACTATTTACAATAGTCAAAAGGCAAACAAACAAACAAACAAAAAAACCAAAGTGTCTATCAATAGATAAATGGACAAGCAAATTTGGGGACATGTATAAATATGTGGCAATACACACACACACACACACACACACACACACACACATACACACACTGCCTATAATCCCAGTGGCCCAGGAGGCTAAGGCAGAAGGATCACAAGTTCAAGGCCAGCCTCAGTAACTTAGCCAAGCCTTAAGCAACTTAGTGAGACCCTGTCTCAAAATAAAAAATTAAAAAGGGCTGGGGATGCGGCTCAGGGGTTAAGTTCCCTTAGGTTTAACCCAGGTACCAAAACAAAAGAAAAAAGATTAACCGTGGTCTGAGTGGGAAGGTGGAAGTGTGAGAAATTACAGCTTAATGGTTGCAGAGTTTCTGTACAAGGTGGTAAAAAGTTTTAGAAATAGATAGTAGAGATGGTTGTACAACTCAGTAAATGTAATTAATGCGACTGAATTGCACACTTGAAAGTGACCAAAGTGGCAAATTTTATGCTCTACATATTTTACCACAATAAAAAAGCAAGTCTTTCAGCAATTTATGCTGGAACAATTAGATGACTACATGGAAAAAAAAAAAAAAACTAAAGTTCAAATCTCGTCTCACACTATATACAAAAATCAATTCAGGATGTATAGACAGACCTAAATGTAACCTGAAACTCTAAAGCTTTAGAAAAAAATCCCCATAAAATACCATTATAACCTTGGATTGTCAAAGATCTCTTAGGGATGGCATCGAAAGCAATGACTATAAAATAAGAAATTGATAAATTAGACTTCATCAAAATTTAAATGTAGTGCTCATGAAAAGACACTATTAAGAAAATGAATGGGCAATCCACAGCCTAAGAGAAAACATTCACAAGGCATACATCTTACAAAGGACTTGTATCCAGAATATATAAAGAAGTACAACTCCAAAATAAAACAGACAAACAACCCAATAAATACAGAGTTAAAGGACAGTCCCCAGCATCTCTAGGAGAGACAAAAGAAAATACAGAAATGTCAGAAAGCCAATGAAAGATTTTCAATCCCATTAGTTGTCAGGGAAATGCAAATTAATACCACAATGAGTTGCAATTCTCCTCGTTAGAATAACAAAAAAAAAAAAATCAAAAGATTGAAAACAGAATATCACTAAGAGTGTGGAGCAACCAGGACTCTCAGCTATTATTAGTGGGGTTGTAAAATAATACGTCCATTTTGGTAAAAGCATAAGCAGTGACAGAGGTAAGCTTGGAACTAACCTGCGACACAGGAATTCTAGTTCCAGGCATCTGCACAAGAGAAATACAACAAATGTGTATTCAAAAAGTTGTTTGTGGCAAGTTTATTTCTGATAACCAAAAAAAATTAAATTAAAAAAGGAACAACTCAAATGTACATTGGTATGAGAAGGGGTTTAAAAATTGTGATATTTTCATATAGTAGAATGCTAACCAAAAAGATACCAAAAGATACTCCACGAGACAAGTGGCAGCATGGATAAATATCACAGATGTCATTCTGAGCAAAAGAAGACAGACACCAAGACATCACACTGTAGTAACCCATGTACATGAAGTTCTAAAACATAGTGAAAAAATCAGAACAAGAGTTTATCCCTGGGTTGGGGGTAGGAATTTAACAGGAGGGAACATTTTTGATGGGGTTGTGAGTTACACAGATATCTGTCAATCTGTAAAACTTTACAGCTCTTATTTATTTTGATATGTCTGAATTTTATTTTAAAATTAAGAACCATTTTTTTTCAATACAAATAAGACATAAAATAAAAAGGGCACATTCATGCACAGTGAGGGGAGAGGGGGAAAGACATACAGGATCTGTTCGACCTGATTACAGTCAAGGCTTGTTCTATTGGAGAAGGTTCAAGGTCAAGGAGGCTGGAATAGATGGGAAAGAGAAGGGAATGAGAAAATCATTGAGTTGATGTGGTCCAGATCTCATAGGCCCAGTTAAGTCAGAATCAGGAGTGCTTTTTTGTGTGTCTGTGTGTGTGCACAGGTGTGCAAAGGGAAACCACTGGAGGGTTTTAAGCTGGGAAACACCAAGGTCCAATTTGTGATTTGTAAAATATTACTGTGGCAGCTGTGTGGGGGATAAATTGGGGAAGCCAAAACCAAATCAGAAAATTTAGAAAAGAGGCCAGTGCAGTTTTCTTGGTAAGAAATGACAGTTACTGGGACTAGTAAGTAGCAGCGGGGAAAGGAAATTCCAGCATTTCAAGACCTATGTAGGAGATGGAAAGAGTTGAACTTGACATTGACACCATGTGGAGGAGGGATGGGAAGAGAGGGAGAAGCAGGGTTCGTATCCAGGTTTCTGACTTGAGAAATTGAGAGCAGTGTGGTGCCATTTGCAATAGTGGGAAAGATTGGGAGGAATTTGAGTGTGGGGAAGAGGAGCCCCAGGACTTTTGGACATGTTCAGTCTGAGAACCAAATGGAGAAGTCAGTGAGGTAGTTGAAAGTTAATGTGAGGAAGACTCAGGACAGTTTTGTCTAGAGGTACAAATTAGAGAGTCATCATCCTCTGATGAGGGTGTTTGAAGTTCTGGAAATGGATGAGATAAAAGTTCAGAGAGACCAAAGAGCCCAGGCTGAATCCTGGGATTGACACAGAAGACCACAGAGAAGATGAACAGAGAAGATGAACAACTGCAAGAAGAAGACTCAGTGGCCAGAACATGGGGACAAACAGATGCAAGTGATGTGACAGAGAGCGTTTTGAGAAGGAGGGAATAATCAGTCCTATTTAATGAAGCTGAAGGGTTGAGGAATGAAGTTGCCAAGAACTTTGACCATCAGCTGCAGGTAGAACATCCTAGCTGGATCCAGACTGTGCTGAGTGAAGGAATAACCACGATGATGGAGTAGAGAGTACACGTGGGCAGCTCTTTTTAGATACTTTGCTATGAAAGGAGCCAAGAAAAGTAGGGCATAAGAGGATTGCAGCAGACTAAGCTGGAGGAGGCCTCCAGACCGGGGGAAATCAGTTGTCTGAACAATAGTGGGGCATACTGATTTCCACAGGCAACCCGGAAGATGTTTCCTAAGGCGAGTTTCAGTAAAGAACAGGGTCAGATTCAAAAAATAAAATGAGAGTAGCTGGTAGTCATGGATATGTGATGTATTTACTCTGTTTGTACATGGATATGGAGAAGATAAATGGTTGAGTTCATCCATAGTTGTAGTTTTTCAGAAAAGTGTGATAAATGAGGACGTGAGCCAGGAGGTTGAGGTTCTTTGCAAGGGAGTAATCATAGCAATGGGCCTCAACTCTCAGGGGTACATAGTTAAGTGCAGACCATGGGGAGCTGATGGAGGGGGAAGGATGTGCTTGTGTTGGGGATGGGAGCGGGACCAATAACTGGATTTCAGAGTGATCTAGTGGAGGCAGGTGAGAAAGCGAAGGTAAGCATAGGATACAGTCAACGTTGAAATGATAGTATAGGAGGTAGTAGCAGCATTTGGAGATATTGCAGAGTCAAAGGAGAAGACTAGAAAAATCAGTGGTGGGGAGGAGGAAGTGTCATAGGAGAATGAGGAACCAAAAACCCAAAGGATAGGTGTATTAGTTTACTAAAGATGCTGTAACAAAACACAACAGATGTGTTTGGGTGACTTCACCAGCAGATACTTGTTTTCTCATCATTTTGGAGGTTGGGAGTCTGAGATCAGGTTTGTCTTTTTCCTGAGACCTGTCTCCTAGGTTCACAGATGGAGGTCTTCCTGCTCTATCCACACACGGCTATTCCTCAGTCTGTGATTTGTGTCCCTGTCTCCTCTTCTTATAAGGACAGCAGTCATATTGTTTTAGGGACACTTCATTTGACCTCATTTTTCCTTAATTCCTCTTCAAAGATCTTCTCTCCAAATGCAGTCACATTCTGAGAGAAGATCTCATGGTACAAATTTGGGAGGAAGGGCACAATTCAGGCCATCACATCGTGGCTCACTTTAGGGTACTCAGTAGCTCAGTAACAGGAGGATGAAGAACCACGTGATTATCTCAATCGATGCAGAAAAAACATTTGACAAAATACAGCCTCTATTCATGATTAAAACACTAGATAAAATAGAGATAGAAGGATCATACCTCAACATTGTAAAAGCTATATAAAACAAACCCAAGGCCAACATCATGCTAAACAGAAAAAACTGAAAGTATTCCCGCAGAAAACTGGAACAAGGCAAGGATGCCCACTTTTACCACTTCTTTTCAGCATAGTTCTTGAATCTCTAACCAGAGCAATTAGGCAAAAGAAAGAAATTACAGGGAAACAAAAAGGAAAAGAGCTAAAAATATCTCTGTTGGCTGACATGATTCTATATTAAGAAGAACCAAAAAAAAAAAAACTCCACCAGAAAAATTCCAGAACTCATAAATGAATTCAGCAAAGTAGCAGGATACAAAATAATTAACATTCATAAATCAATTTCATTCCTAGACTCCAATGACAAATCATCTGAAAGAGAAATAAGGAAAACCAACCCATTCACAATGGCCTCAAAATAAAAAAAATACTAAAGAAAGAAATTGAAGAAGATCTTAGAAGATGGAAAGACCTCCCATATTCTTGGATAGGCAGAATTAATATTGTCAAAATAGCCATACTACCAAAAGCATTATACAGATTTGATGCAATTTCCATCAAAATTTGAAGGAACTTCTTCATGGAAATAGAAAAAGTAGTCATGATATTCATTTGGGCAAATAAGAAACTCAAAACAGCCAAAACAATCTTTAGAGTGAAAAGAAAAGCAGGAAGCATCACAATACCAGATCTAAAATTATATTATAGAGCTACAGTAACAAAAACAGCATGGTTTTGGCACCCAAACAGGCAAGAAGACCAGAGGAACAGAATAGAAGACACAGAGACATACCCACAAAAATACAGTTACCTCATACTAGACAAAGACACCAAAAACATTCATAGGAGCAAAGACAGCCTCTTCAACAAATGGTGCTAGGAAAACTGGAAATTCATATGTAGTAGAATAAAATGTAATCCCCATCTCTCACCCTGCACAAAATTCAGCTTGAAGTGGATCATGGACCTAGGTATTAGACCAGAAACTGCAGATACTAGAAGAAAATGCAGCCTCATAACTCCAACATATTGGCTCAGACAGACTTTCTGACAAGACTTCTAAAGTGCTATAAATAAAATCAATAATCAATAAATGGGATGGCAACAAACAAAAAAACTTCTTCACAGCAAAGGAAACAATCAAGAACAAGAAGAGAGAGACTACAGAATGGGAGAAAATCCTTGCCCCGCCTGCACCTCAGATAGAGAATTAATATCCGGGATATACAAGGAACTCAAAAAACTTAAGACAAAAACAAAAACAAAAACAAAACAAAACAAAAAAATACACAAAAACAAAAAACAAAAACAAAGGACAAAACAAATAACTCATTTCTAGCAATTAGAGAAATGCAAATTAAAACTACACTGAGATTCCATTTCACTCCAGTGAGAAGGACAATTATCAAGAATACAAATAACAATAAATGTTGGTGAGGATATGGGGGAAAAGGTACACTCATAAATTGCTGGTGGGACTGCAAATTGGTGCAACCACTATGGAAACCAGTATGGAGATCCCTCAGGAAACTTGGAGTGGAACCACCATTTGACCCAGCTATCCCACTCCTCAGTACATACACAAAGGACTTAAAATCAGCATACTATAATAACACAGCCACATCGATGTTTATAGCAGCTCAATTCACGATAGCTAAGCTATGGAACCAACCTAGATACCCTTCAACAGATGAATGCATAAAGAAACTGTGGTGTATATACACAATGAAGTATCACTCAGCCATAAAAAATGACTTTATGACATTTGTCAGCAAATGGATGCATCCGGAGACTATCATGCTAAGTGAAATAATTCAGTCCTAAAGAGTCAAAGGTTGATTGTTTTCTCTGATATGTGGAAGCTAACCCCAATAAGGGGGTGGGGTGAGGAGAAGAATAGAAGTTCTGTAGATTAGACAATGGGGAATTGAACAAAGGGAGTGGGGATAGAATAAGGAAAGACAGTGGAGTGAATCTAACATCATTTTTCCATGTACATACATGAAAACATCACAGTGAACCCCACCATCCTGTACATCCATGAGAATGGGATCCTAACTAGAATAAGACATAATCCATGCGGTATAATTATATCATAATGGATTTACTTCCCTGTGTAACTAATAGATCCAATAAAAAAAAAAGACCATCTCTCCTTCTGGAGGTGGCCTGCAGTCTCCCTTGAATTTATATCTACTCTCCTAAATAAGCCTCTCTCTATGCCCTTGAAAAGAAAAAGAAATGTTTTTTTTTAAATGTATATATATGATTTAAAATACATAAATGTCATTTTAACCCTTAAAAAAAAAAGGAATCAGGATATAAGTCCGCAGAGGACGAGGGGATTTAGCCAGGTCAGGGGTAGCAGCTATGGTAGTTGTGTCCAACCGTGGCAGGGTGTATTCTAATGAATGAGTCTCAAGAGAGAGGTGGCTTTTAAAAAGAGGCAGAGAAATGGTCTGGAAACAGCCATGAGAAATGAAAACAACAACCTCCCTCCTTGGTCCTCAGAAATCTGGAAATACAGTCTTGAAAGTACCAGCCCTTGATTTTTGTGTGATTTTGTGACTACTGCATTTCTTTATCAGTTCTAAGTGATCTTTCGTGTGTGAAATCTTGAGGGTTTTCTATATATAAGATCTTGTCATTGGCAAATCAGAACAATTTTTCTTCTTCCTTTCCTATTTGTCTACCTTTTCTTTCTTCCTCCTCCCTGATTACTCCAGTAAGAACTTCCAATGCGCTGTTGAATAAAAGTGGCAGGGTGGACCCCTGGTCTTATTCTGGACCCTAGAGGAAAGGGTTCCAATTTCTCTCCATTGAGTACCGCGTGGCTGTGGTTTCAGCGACATGACCTTTTTTATGTTAAGATTCATTCCTTCTCTACCTACTTTGTGAAATGTTTTTTTTTTTTTTAATCATAAAAGAATGTTAAATTTTGTTAAATGCTTTTTCTGCATCTAACAAGATGATCCTATGATGGTTGTGTTTTTCTATTAATCAGATCTATCATTAATTGATTTGCATATGTTGAAACATTCTTGTATCCCAGAGATAAACCCCACTTGATTGTGATGAATGACCCTTTTAATTTGTTGTTGAATTTGGTTTCCTATTTTTTTTTTTTAAGCTTTTTATGTCTGTGTTCATCAAGGACATTGGCCTGTAATTTTTTGTCCTTGTGACATCCTTGTCTGGCTTAGGTAGTAGGATGTTGCTGGTCTCATAAAGTGAGTTTGAAAGGATTCCCTCTTCTTCCACTTTTTGGAAGTTTGTGAAGGGTTGCTTTAAATGTTCGTTAGAATTCATCAGTGAAGCCATCTGATCCTAGAATTTACTTTGATGGAGGACTTTTTATTACTGAGTCAATCTCCTTGTTTGTTTTTCCTTGTTTGTTTTCGGTCCTTTCAGGTTTTCGATTTCTTCATGCTTCAGCCTAAATTCCTTGATTCACTCTAAGAATTTATGTTCTTCTTCCAGGTTACCCAATTTTTCCCATATAATTTTTCAAAATTGTCTTTTATGTTCTTTTATTATGTCTTTGGTTTCAGTTGTAATATCTCCTCTTTCATTTCTGATTTTATTTATTTGAGTCTTCTCTTTTTATTTTTCTTAGTCCACCTAAAGCCTTCTCAATTCTGTTTATCTTTTCCAGAAATATCAACTCAGTTTCATTGATCTTTTGTATTATTTTCTAGTCTTTATTTATTTCTGCTCTGATCTTCCTTTCGGCTGACAGTGGGCTTAGTTTGTTGTTCTTTTTCTATTTCCTTTAGACATAATATTAAGTTGTTTATTTGAGGTCTTTCCTCTTCTTAGACGTAGGAATTTATTGTGATAAACTTTACTCTTAGAACTGTTTTGCTCCATCCTGTAAACTTTGGTATGCTGTATTTCCATTTTAATTCATCATAAGGTATTTTTAAATTTCCATTTTAATTTATTCAACATTCCAAAAAGAGAAATCAAGAGATCAATCCCATCTACCATAGGTACAAAAAATATAAAATATTTAGGAATGAATTTAACAAAGGAGGTGAAATACTTGTACTCTAAAAACTATAAAATGTTAATGAAAGAAGCTGAAGAAGACCCAAATAAATGGATAGATAGTCCATGTTGATGAATTGGAAAAATTAATATTGTTAAAATGTCCACACTAAATGTCAGCCTTAAAGAAGAATGAAATGATTGCATTTGCCGGTAAATGGATGGAGCTGAAGAATATTATGCTAAGCGAAATAAGCCAATTCCAAAGAACCAAAGGCCGAATGTTTTCTCTGATATGCAGATGCTAATTCACAGTAAGGGGGTGGGCTAGGGAAGAATAGAGGTGCTTTGGATTAGACAGGGGAGTGAAAGGAGGGCAGGAAGAATAGTAGAATGAATCGGACATTATGACCCTCTGTGCATATATGATTACATGACTGGTATAACTCTATATCACATACAACCAG
This sequence comes from Sciurus carolinensis, assembly GCF_902686445.1. Classification (NCBI taxonomy): domain Eukaryota; kingdom Metazoa; phylum Chordata; class Mammalia; order Rodentia; family Sciuridae; genus Sciurus; species Sciurus carolinensis. The sequence continues at coordinate 184,407,627 of NC_062213.1, forward strand.
AAGAATGAGAAGTTATATTACATTTATATATGATGTGTCAAAATGCATTCTACTTTCATGTATAACTAATAGGACAAATTTAATAAAAAAAGAAGTTGCTTGTGTTGAAATAAATCACTAATTCCTGTCCACACTACCCAAAGCAATCAATAGATTTAATACAATCTGTATCAAAAATCTGGTGTCATTTTTCATAGATAAAACAATCCTAAAACTCTTGGGACCAGAAGAGCCATGAATAGCCAAGGCATTCATGAGCAGAAAGAATGAAGTTGAAGCATCACACTGTCTGATCTCTAACTGTCCCACAAAGCAATAATAACTAAAACAGCATGGAACTGGCATAAAAACAGATGCATCAACTGATGGAACAGAACAGAGAACCCAGGAATGAACCCATGCATGCACATATGGTCCACTGATTCTTAACAAAAATGCCGAGTACACATTTTGGGAAAAGGTTCATCTCTTCAATAAATGGTGTTGGATTATCTATGGGCAGAAGAATGAAATTGGACTCCTAACTCACACTATAGGCAAAAATCAACACAAAGTGGATTAGAGACTTAAAACTGTAAAACTACTAGAAGAAAACAAAGAGAAAACTGCATGGCATTGAGCCGGATAACGATTTTTCAGATTTGACTCCAAGCAACAGAAGCAAATTATAGAGAAATGGGACTACATCAAAATAGAAAGCTCCTTTACAACCAGTGAAAGAATTAACAAAGTGAAGGGACAAGCTATCGACTGAGAGAACATGTTTGATAAAGGATTAATATTCAAAATATGTCAGAAACTCAATATAAAAAGAATCCACATTTTAAAATGTCTGAACAGACATTTTTCAAAAGAAGACATGCATGCCCCAAATATACATGAAAAAATGTTCAACATCACTAATCACTAGGGGCATGAGAATTAAAACCACAATGAGCTATCACCTCACCTCTGCTAGAATGGCTGTGATCGAGACAGATGAAAGGTGAGATTTGGCAAAGATGTAGGGAAAAAGAACCCAGGGTCTCGTGCATGCTGGGCATGCACTGAACTACATCCCCAGTCTGAAAAAGAGATTCTTTATATAGTGTTGATAGGAAGGCAAATTAGGACAACCAGGCTAGAAAAGTCTGGGGGGATTCCTCAAAGATAGAATTACCATATAATTCAGCAATATATATACAAAGGAAAGGAACTGGAATCCAAAGGATATTCTCCCATGTTCCTTGCAGCACTATTAAGAATCATCAAGTTATGGAACCCACCCACGTGTCCATCAACAGATGAATAGATCCAGGAAATGTGGTATATATACATAATGGAATACTGTTCTGTCTTTATAAAGACATAAATTTGTCACTTTATGACAACATGGATAGAATTGTCAAAGTGAAATATGCAGACACAGAAAGTTAAATATACATGTTCTCACTTGCATGTGGAATCTGAAACAATCAAATTCAGAGAGAAGACAGGGTGGTGGTTACAGAAGTTGGGAGGAGCGGGAGGGTACAAAGCCTCAATTAGATTAGAGGATTTTTTTCTGAGATACATTGTACTGTATGGTGAATATAATAAATAAAGTGTGTTGTACATTTCAAAATCACCAAGAGTACATTTCAAATGTTCTCACCCTAAGAAGTAAAATATTTGAGGTGATGGATATGCTAATCGACTTGATTAAATTTTTCTCCATTGGATTCATGAATCACATCACTTTGTTAACCTGTAAGTATATACAACTATAATTTTTCATTTTAGTATTAAAAATTATTTTAAAAAAGTTAAAAAAAAACACAGGTTCCACCAGAGAAGGATACCAGAGCTGTGACATCCTCAGACAACAGTCACGTTTCAAGAAGAAGCAGCAGGTGGGTGGGATTTCGAAGGAAGAAGCTGAGGATACAAGGAATGTTCCACAAGCAGAGCGGGAGCCTACACTGGCTGTCTGGGCCAACCCTGCAGCCTGTGTGTGTGTGTGTGTGTGTGTGTGTGTGTGTGTATGTGTGTGTGTGTGTGTGTGTGTGTGTATATTTGTATTTTGTGTCCCATCTATTTCAAGGCCACCAATCAGCCTGTCCCACCTCCAAAATGGTCACTCTCGTTGTCTACTGCCCATGTGGGACATTTTTCAGCACTTCTAACTGGTGACTGGAATAACCACACTTACTCAGTTGGTATGTCAGGGCCACCTGTGAAACAGCAGCTGAACTTTCAAATCCATTTGTCAATTTGTTCCTGGTGAGTAGTGCCCCCAAGAGCTCCCAGTCAGCTTTCTCTCCATTATTCCAAGGAAAGGTTGAAGTGAAACAATCACATCCTGGGATTTGGAGTCTCCATTGGCCTCTCCCATCAAAAGAATCCAGTTAAAGTGCCAAGGTCTGAAAGGTCTCTTTATTTCATTCACGTAAGGCCAGGCGATTCCTCCCTTCAGATTTGCACATTAATGTTCAAAATAAAAAGTCAGCTGTGTGCAGTGGCTCAAGCAAATCCTACCAGATACATTTAGCCAAATAAGCATGAGCAAATGCAGAAATTTGAGTTTGGAGCTGGAACATCTGAAGGACAGGATGTGCCTGCACATTTAGTACATTTTACTCTATGCAATGAGCCAGGCACTTCACTAAGATGATGCATTGCTAAAGACTGTCTAGAAACAGAGAAATGAACCTGAGCCAGGGAAGGCTCTCTCAGCTTACAGAAATGAACACCTTCAAGAAATGGGTTGAAATGGAATGATCTTGATCAGCAGGAGAAAAGAAAAGCAGGATTTTTATTTTTTATTTTGTAAGGAACTGAATATGTGAGAATATCTGGGCATCTCAAGTTTAATAATAGTAAAATGATCATGCAAAGAACTCCATCTTCATTCAGAATTTTTAAAAGCCTATTTTGTTTCATGTCCTATGCTGGGTGCTGGGGACACGTAAAAGGCATGAGCCCTTTCTGTAAGGACCTCCCTGTCTGGGGGAAGACCAACTGTCTCAGACACGATGCATTCCCCTTAGCAGGTGATCAAGTCTAAATTGTTATTTCCAATCTGTAGACTCAGGGGCAGGAGACAGAGGGCATCCAGATTTGCAAAATTTGAAGGCTTGAGACATTTTATAGGGAAAGAATTTTTTTCACACATCTATGTGCTATTTTAAAGAAGAGTGGATGAAGTTGTGATTAACATGAAGGAAATTCATTTAAAAGATTTTCTGAGTTTGTAGAGCTTCTGATATTGTACATTTTCTCCATAGATGGATATTAAAAGTATAGCTACATCTGGGGATCCAGGAAATAACCAAAGGGGGCTTCAAACTAGGAAGAGCTGGCAACCACTGGCCTAGTCACCACTGTGGGGTCAGTGTTCCCCAGGGTAATCCCAGCCCCTTAGCCATGCAGGACCCGACGTTTCTTGTGACCTAAGGCCAACTCTTCCACCTGTGTTCCAGATTATATATTCTTCTCCTCCTGGGAAAAGTCACTCCACCAAGTCCTTTTCTCTTTGATAAGGTGCACAAATCTCCCCCTTTCTACTAGAGCTTCCCGCTTAGTCCAGATGCACCCCTAAATCTCCTCCGCCTTTACAAGAATATTCCCTATCATGTCATTTCTACAAAAGTTGTTGACCTTCTGTATAACTTAGTCTGGAATGTCAGGGAATGATTCTGGCAAGGTAAAAGTTGGCCTCAGAATAATAAGGAGGCCTTAGCCAGCAAATATAGGAGGAGGGGGAGAGATGGTTCCAGGCCTTCTGTTTTATCTCCTGAACTGTTTTCAAAAACCTTCCTCCTTTCCAATTCCAACTGGTCCAAGCTGCCATCCACTCCTGCCTGGACTATTATAATGTCCTCGTAACTGATCTGTTCACAGTCGCTCTTGCCTCCTACGTGACCAGAGTGGTCCTTTCAAAATGTGTCTCTCCACAATTCCTTGCGTGACTTCCTCCAGTGCCCGGTGGTCCAGGCCCTGCCTATCAGAGGAACTTGTTACATTATTCTTCAGCCTGGTAAGGAATTTGGTTTTATCTTAAGAGCAATGGAACACAGAAGGATTTTAATAGAGGGGTGACCACGTAGGATTTGATTTCTGTTCCTAAAGGACTGACTGGCTACTATACTTGAGAAGGCAAAAGATGAAACCAGGAGACCAGGGCAGAGTCTCTTTCTGAGGTTTGGGTGAGACCTAAGGCAGGCTTAGAACCAGGTGATGGTCGCACAGATGGAGAGAAGGAAAAAAAAAGAGACAGATTTGAGATAAACTGGAAAACGAGGCCAAGAGAATTTGGTGAAAGAGACGGAGAAAAAAGGGGGAATTGAGGATGACTCCCCACTTGCTGGCTCAGGCCACCAAATGGGTGCTGGTTTCATTTACTGAAAATATATGGAAGAGACAGACGGGGGTTGGATGTCAGCTCTGCAGATCACCTGGCCTTTATGGGCAGTGAGTCGTTAGGGTAATGAGGTTGTGAGATGCTTGATAGGAAGCAAACGTGAGAAAATACCAAAGTGGAGAGAAGATGGAGGCACCTGGACCCCGTCGAGCATCGTGAACGTTCAGGCCTGAGAGATGAGCTTGAGCAATTACCTTGCTGGTCCCTGACACCAGCGTCCGCTTCTCTCTTTACCAGCCCCTCCTGTCCCTTCCTTCCTTCCTTCCTTCCTTCCTTCCTTCCCTGTCCAACCCAGATAACACGTCTCTCTGTTACCCGTGTCCTGGCCCCTGTGTTTCCCCAGTACAACTTATGGCAAAATACCAACTTTAGATGAATCCAATTATCGCTCATCTCTGGTTGCTAAGCACTGCTGGAAATCCACACAGATCGGTGCCACTATAAATCTCTGGTGCCACTCTGAATTTATGGTCTCCGACTTCAAATGGACCCCAGTGCTGCCTAGCGATCCTTCTGCTTCCCTTGCCAGCTCCCTCCCATCCTCCACCATGGCTCTGACAGGTTTTAACCCTCTCTTAAATCCCACTTCTCCTTCCTTCTAAGCAGATGAATTCACCCCTATTCACAGAAAAAAATAAAACAGCAGTCATCAGCCAGGGATATGTTACAGTGTGGATCTGGAATATCTGCCGAAGGTTCGCGTGTTGAAGGCTGGTCTCTCCCTGGTGGTGCTTTTGGGAGGTGGTGGAAACTTCAAGGGGTGGTCTGGATGAGGGAGGTTGGTCAAGGGGTGGCAGGAGGGGCATGACCTTGAAGGGTACATTTTGTCCCCAGTTCCCTTTCTCTTTCTCCAACCCAGATGCTCTGAGGTGAGCAGCTTTGCTCCACCTCTCCCTTCCCACCATGATGTTCTGCCTCACCACCAGCCCACAGCCAGAGGGTCAAGTGATTATGAACTGAAACCCCTGAAACCATGAGCCAAAATAAATCCTGTTTCCTTTAAGCTGATTTTCTGAGGCATTTTGTCACAGCAATGGAAAACTGGCTGACAGAGAGAACTACCTCAGCTTTCTTCCATCAACCCATAAATGTATTTAATTCTCAAACTATCCATTCTCCTCTTTCTCTGGTTCCATATCTTTTCTTCTGGCTAAAAGGAATACTTCAGCCTGGATCTCATTCCTTACCACTTGTTGGGAATATTCTATTTATTCCCTCCCTTCCCCGTATTGTTCAACCACTCTTTCTATCAACTCCTTCACCAACAGCATGGAAAGGGTCTCAGGTCTCCCCACTTTTTAAACAAAACAACAAAAAGGCACCTAGTCTTCCTTCTACTGCTGATGAGGCCTACGAGACCTCTCTCCTTTCTTCTCATCAAAACCTTCTGAAAACATGGTCAACACCTTTTGTCCCCATGAGACACCACACCTTGCTTTCCCTACGACCCCTCCCTCATCATGCTCACTGCCTTAATCTGGAATTCCTTTTTTGCCCTTTGGTCACCAAGGCCCTTGGATGCTCAGCAGCCTGATGCTGTTCACCACTTCTCCCTTGAAACTCTTTTCCCATTGGCTCCTGTGACAGGCCACTCTCCTGGTTTCCTCATTCCTCTTGGTATTCAGTCTTCCTTTTCTTGACCTTGACCAGAATTAATGTGCTGGTATTTCTTCTCTTTCCCTTTATTCCCTACTCTTGGATTGGTTCTATGGTACAGCGTCCTCCTCTCTGCCCCCATACATCTCCTGCACCCTTCTACTCTCTTCCACCACCTTATATTGAAATTAGAACTCCTTCCCTGCACTGCGAACCTTTTAAAGACAGGGACTCTGGCCTCAGGAATGGGGACATTGGGTCTACCATTTGCTTCTCCCAGCCAAGCACCGTGAGCCAACATATTCCAAAAGAACCGTTGCTAAGATATCACTCAGCACAGCCCAAGTTCAGATAAGTAGAGCTCAGGCAACCCAAACTAATCAAATCACCTCTACTCTTGTAGAGATCTAAATTTCAGTCCATTTGGCAATGTCTAAGGCAATGGGTCTTAAAATGAACTTTTCACACCAAAGAACTTGCAAAGCCACTCACCCTACAATCACTCTGAAGGTTTAAAGAGAAAGTGCAAGAGATCACTGGGGTTCTGCTCTTTCCTCTTGATTTCATTGATAGACACTTTCTCAGGAAAACAGACGTTAAAACTTGTTAGAAATGTGAGATTTAAGGAATGGAACAGGTCACCTTAGCCATAACTCGGGCAAGGCAAGATGCAAATGGCCCCAAAAGGTCACCTGTGCTACCTTTGATTGAAAAAGCCAACCCTCGATAGGATGAGTGTGGCTACCCCAGAGTCCCTCATCTCAGAAGCTGCTGTCATCCAGTTGGGGGAGGGAAGATGTCATATAGTACAGGGCCATCAATTCCACTTGAGCCCTCTCTGATGTGATGAGACAGTGATGAAGGAAGCTGCCTTCAGAAGAGGAGAGTCTTTAGAGAACAAAATTCTGGGTTCTAGAAAATGTCCCAAGCAGTTAAAAAACAAATCCATTACAAAGTGTGCAGAGAGCAAACACTGAGACAGTGATATAACATGTCTAGAATACACTTCACAAAGTTTCTCAGAGAAGCATCAGGGACTCCTTAGCCAGCCTTTCAAGAAATTTCTCTTAAGAGATCTTAACTCTAAAATTAAGAGCATAGTGAGGGGCTACTGGGGCCAGCACAATCATGAGGGGCTGTGAGTTAGTTTATCCTTGAGTTAGGGTGTGTGCACTGTCATAATAGTCTTAATTTGGAACACAGATATGTTATACATAAGTGCAAGGACGACTAATAGATGCTCAACAAAACCATGTTTTCCTCTTCTTGAGTACACAGACTACATTTCCCAGGATCCTTTGCTGTGAGATGTGCCCTTCAGACCAAGTTCTAGTCATTGCAATATAAGAGGAAGTGCTTCCTACCACTTCCGAGTTGGCCCTTAAAATTCCCATATATTACGAGATGGTGGTGATGGTTGCACACCAACATATGTGCACTTGATGCTGCTGAATCAGGCACTTAAAAAATGGTTAAAATGGTAAATTTTGCATTAGGTATATTTTACCAAAATTTAAAAGATTTTAAGAATAAATTTTTTTAAATTCCTCAGACTTGATTGCTGTTGCTCCTGTTTCCTTTCATTGGTCTGAAATGGAGGCAGTTTCAAGGCCATCTTGGAAGCCATTGGGAATGTTGACAATGCCAGTCTCCGTACACACGATGACAGGGACAATAATTTTATACTGCGTTTGAGCCATTTCACTTATTGAAGGCTATTTCAAGTCATCTATTGCTGTGGAACAGGTGGCCCCAAATCCTAGTGTCTTAAAACAGCATGGTTTACCTCATGGTTTCTGTGGGTCTGGAATCTAAGTGAGGCTGCCATCAAAGTGCCAGGGTCACAGTCATCCCAGGCTTGCCTGGGGAAGGAGGCGTCTGCTCCTCCAAGCTCACCCACTGGTGGATTCTGGCAGGACTTAGCTCCTCGTGGATTGTCTACCAGAGGCAGCCCTCAGTTGCTGGCTATGTGACTTCTCCACAAAGGAGCTCACAACATGGCAACTTGCTTCATCCCAAGAGCAAGAAAATGTCAATATGAAGATCCAAGATGGCAAACTGGAGGGAGGCTGCACTCCTGGTCGCTCCATGACTCGGGATTCAAGCAGAAGAAATACTGTTTCTTTGCAAGGCAGCCATTGCTGCCCACCGATCTCCTGCTGTTTACCCCCCATTCAGCCACCATAATTGCCCACCATCTGCCCACACATTGCCCACCTTTTGAGTGCAGATCAATTGCTGACCGCCACCTATTGTCTGCCATTTTCCCGCTTGTTTGCCTCTTACCTGCCCATCACCTGCCTTTCACCTACCCATTGCCCACTTCCCGACATCAATCCACCAATCACTCACCATTAGCCTGCAGATCACCTGCAGACTGACAGCGGACCGCCTGCTGCCAGCTACCTGCTGCTGCCTGGAAGTCCATTGTCTCAGTACCTGCAGGTTTGGTTACAAGTGGCAGCCGCCATCTTGGGACACTGGTCAGGGCCTGCAGGTTTGCAGTCACCACTGACACCATCTCTGGACACCGGTCGGGGCCTGGAGATATATTGTTGGTGTACCTGCTGGTTTGGTTGCACCTGAGGACTTTCTGCTGGGTGTGTTGGTGGCAGCCATCTGGCTGCCTCTTTGCATGGTCACTCCTTTGTGTGAGTACATCTGTGGTGGTCTCTTTGCAAGTTGAAAGGGCACTGAGATCTTGGGACTGCAGCAAGACCTGGGGAAACTGAAGCCCAGGTCCATCAGATTGTAGTTGGGTTTGCATGGGCCAGTCTGGATCTGGCAAGCCTGTGGGAAGACAGAGACTAGGGGCAGCTCCCTGTGGGGAGCACAGGTTGAAGACTCTGGAGAAAACTGGACTCTCTCCAGCTCAGTGAGTCCTGAAGTGCATGGGGACAGAAGGGGCCAACTACAAGGGGTGGGAAGACTATAAGAGGGTGTGAGGGCTTCTTGCTATTGGCTCATCCACCCAACCAGTCTGGCACCCACTGAACTGGAGCTAACATCAAATTTCAGACAACACCACCTATTGGTGGAGAAGGGAAGTTGAGAAAATGTTTGGAAGACAATGGAAGCAATCATTCAATTTTCAGTTGACGCTTTCCTTTTTTATTTTATCCTCTCTCTCACACCTCTACCATCTTTGAATTCAAATATTTTTTGTGCATAAATTTATTGAGGAATGGTATGTCTGAATAGTATATTACAATACTGTTGTATATTCTTATATTTTTACTTTTTTCTTTTTTATAAATCTATATATATTTTTTCTCTCACTTATCTGTCCCCCTGGATTCTCTTTCTCACCTCTCTCATACTAACAGACAAACTCTATTAATTTCTCCCTCACTTTTACTATAAACGTTTACCTCTATCTTCTCTCCCTCTCCCTCATAAACATCACATCTTACACACTTCGATTCCTTCATTACCCATCATTTGAAATGGTAAACTCTTTTAGCAAACGTACTGTTTATATTGTAGACAATAATTGAATGCATCATTTTTGTTTATTGTGACAAAACTGTAGATACTTTAGTAGGAGCTATTTGGTTTAAGGTTGGATATTGTTTGCATTGGGTGCTGTTAATATTGGTCTCCCCCTTAAAGGTGAGGTACTGGAAGTTTTCAGGGACACTATACAACTATAGGGTAGAATCTGCACTGCCTCAGCTCCATATCACTAAATGGGAAGACACACAAATAACATGAAAAAAACAAGGGAACAAAGCACCTCAAACAAACCAAGGTGTTCCAACAATAGAATCCATAGACAACACAGTGGAAGAAATGTCAGAGAAGGAGTTTAGAAGGTACATAGTTAGAATGATCTTTGAAATAAAGGATGGTTTTAGAGAGAAATACAAGAAGTGAAAGATCACTTCAATAAAGAGGCATAGATTAAAAACAGGAATCAAGCAGAAATCCTTGAAATGAAAGAAACAATAAACCAAATTAAAAATTCAATGGAAAGTAACACCAACAGACTAGACCACTTGGAAGACAAACTCAGACAATGAAGACAAAATATATAATCTAGAAAATAAAGTCAACTGAACAGAGAAGATGGTAAGAAACCATGAACAGAACTTCTGAGAAATATGGGATGACATGAAAAGATCAAATTTAAGATTCACTGGAATAGATGAAGGCATGGAGATACAAACCAAAGGAATGCATAATCTTTTCAATGACATAATATCAGAAAACTTCCCAAATCTAAACAATGAAATGAAAAATCAACTACAAGAGGCTTACAGACCCTAAATGTACAAAATTACAGCATACCCACACCAAGACACATTATAATGAGAGTGACTAATGTACAGAATAAGGATAGAATTTTAAAGGCTATGAAAGAAAAAAAAAATCAAATTACAAATAGGGAGAAACCAATTTGTATTTCAGCTGATTTCTTGACCCAGACCCTCAACACCAGGAGGTCCTGGAATAACATATTTCAAGCTCTGAAAGAAAATGGATGCCAACTAAGAATTTTATATCCAGCAAAATTAAGCTTCAGATTTGAAGATGAAATAAAAAACTTCCATGATAAACAAAAGATGTCACAACTTGAAAGTTTGCACTACAGAACATTCTCAGCAAATATTCCATGAGGAGGAAATTCAAAAAACATGAAAATCAGCAAAGGGAGAAACTACACTAAAGGACAGATTAATCAAAGGAGAAACTAAGTCAACTTAAAAACCAAAATTAACCATGAATAATAATAATAACCCTGAAGGTTAACAAAATTGGTGTTGATTTGTTCTTCTTTTTTGAAAGACATAGACTGGCACATTGGATTTTTAAAAAAAGTCCCCACAATATGCTGTCTTCAAAAGACTCACCTCCTAGGAAAAGATATCCACAGACTGAAGATGAAAGGTTGGGAAATAAAATATCATGCACATGGACTGCATAAACAAGCACAGGGTTCCATCCTCATATCAGACAAAGTGAACTTCAAACCAAAGTTAGTTAAAAGGGATAAAAAAGGACATTTCATATAGTTTAAGGGAATCATACTCCAACAAGATATAAATCTTATAAATTTATATGCCCCAAACAATGGAGCATCTACATAATCAAACAAACCCTTCTCAAGTTCAAGTATCAAAAAGGCCAAAGCACAATAATACTGGGTGACTTTAACACACCTCTCTCACCACTGCATAGATTTTCCAAACAAAAAATAAACAAAGTAACTATAGAACTAAATAATACAATCGATGATTTAGACTTAATGGACATTCATAAAGTATTTCATCCATCATCAAGCAAATATGCTTTCTTCTCAGCAGCACATGGATCCTTCTCAAATAGACCATGTTATGCCACAAAGCAACTCTCAGCAAATGCAAAAAAAAAAAAAAAAAAAGAAATACTACCCTGCATTCTATCAGATCATAATGGAATGAAACTAGAAATCAACGATAAAATAAAAAATAGAAGCTGATCCAATGCCTGGAGACTAAATAGCATGCTATTGAATAATGAATGGATAGGAGAAGAAATCAGGGAGGAAATAAAAAAATACTTAGAGGTAAATGAGAACACCAATACAACATATCAAAACCTCTGGGACACTATGAAGGCAGTGTGAAGAGGAAAGCTCATATATTTAAAGAGTAAAATGTCAACGAATAAATGACCTAACATTACATCTCAAAACCCTAGAAAAAGAAGAACAAATCAACACCAAAAATAGTAGAGGACAGGAAATAATTAAAATCAGAAATGAAATTGAAACAAAAGAAGCAACTGAAAAAAATTGCCCAAACAAGAAGTTAGTTCTTTGAAAAAAATAAATAAAATTGATAAACCCTTAGCTACACTAATGAAGAGAAAAATTTGAGAAAATTCGAGTAATTTGAGAAAAAATTCGAATTACTAAAATTTGTGATGAAAAAGGAAATATCATGATGGACACTACTGAAATACAGAATATAATTAGAAACTATTTTGAAAATTTATACTCAAATAAAATAGAAAAACTAGAAGACATCAACAAATTTCTAGATGTGGTCTACCCAAACTGAATCAGGAGGGCATATAGAATTTAAACAGATCAATTTCAAGAAATGAAATAGAAGATGCCATCAAATGCATTTTACTGTCATGTACAACTAATTAGAACAAATAAATTTAAAAAATAAAAAAAAATCCTACTCACCAAGAAAATTCCAGGACCAGATGGATTCTCTGCCAAGTTCTTCAAGAACTTCAAAGAAGAATAAGCACCAATACTCCTCAAATTATTCCATGATACGGAAAAAGAAGGAACCCTTACAAACTCATTCTATGAGACTAGTATTGCCCTGATACCAAAACGAGACAAAGACACATCAAGGAAAGAAAACTTCAGACCAATATCCCTAATGAACATAGATGCAAAAATTCTCAACAAAATTGTGGCATATGACATACAAAAATATATTGAATGAATGAAAAAAATGTGGTATGTATATATACAATGACATATTACTTGGCTTTAAAGAAGAATGAAATTATGGCATTTGCTGGTAAATGGATGGAGTTAGATAATATCTTGTTAAGCAAAATAAGACAAACCCAAAAAAATCAAAGGCTGAATGTTTTCTCTGATATGCAGATGCTAATTCACAATAAGGAGGGGATAGGGAAGAATAGAGTTTCTTTATATTGGGTAGAGGGAAGTGAAGGAAGGAGAAGGGTTCTGGGGGTAGGAAGGATAGGAGAGTGAAACAGGCATTATTACCTCATGTACATATATGACTGCATGACTGATGTGATCCTACAATATGTATAATCAGAAAAATGAGAAATCATACTCCATTTGTGTATGATCTATCAAAATGTATAAATGCATTCTACTGTTATGTATAACAAATTAGAACAAATTAAAAAATTTTTATGAAAGAGAATATGAAAAAAAATAGTATATTATGATCAAGTGGAGTTCATCCCAGGAATGCAAAGTTGGTTCAACATAGAGAAATCAATAAACATAATACATCGCATCAATAAACATAAAGACAAGAATTATATGATTATCTAAATGGATGTAGAAAAAGCATTTGACAAAATACAGCATCCCTTCATGGTCAAAACACTAGAAAAACTAGAAATTGTAGGATATATCAACATCATAAAAGCTATCTATGCTTAGCTGAAGGTCAACATCATTCTAAATGGAGAAATATTGAAAGCATTCCCTCTAATAACTGGAACAAGACAGGGACGCCCTCTTTCATCACTTATATTCAACATCATCCTTGAAACTCTAGCCAGAGCAATTAGACAGACAAAAGAAATTAAAGGAAAACAAATAGGTAAAGAACTTGAACTATCACTATTTGCTGATGACATGATTCTATATTTAGAAGAGCAAAAAAGTTCCACCAGAAAACTTCTAGAACTCATAAATGAATTCAGCAAAGTAGCAGGATATAAAATCAATACCCATAAATCAAATGCATTTCTGTACATAAGCAATGAATCCACCACAAGAGAAATTAGGAAAACTACCCCATTCACAATAGTCTCAAAAAAAAAAAAAAATGGGAATCGATCTAACAAAAGAGGTGAAAGACCTTTACAATAAAAACTACAGAACATTAAAGAAAGAAATTGAAGAAGACCTTAAGAGGTGAAAAGTCTCCCATGTTCTTGGATAGGCAGAATTAATATTGTGAAAATGACTATACTACTAAAAGTGTTACACAGATGTAATGCAATTCCTATTAAAATCCCAATGGCATTCTTCATAGACCTAGAAAAAACAATAATGAAATTCATTTGGAAAAAGAGAGCCAGAACAGCCACGGCAATCCTTAGCAAGCAGAGTGAAGCAGGAGGTATCGCACTACCAGACCTTAAATTATACTACAGAGCAAGAGTAACAAAAATGGCATGGTACTGCACCAAAATAGACATGGAGACCAATGGCGCAAATAGAAGACACAGAGACAAATTCACATAAATACAGTTATCTCATACTAGACAAAGGTGACAAAAACACACATTGGAGAAAAGATGGCCTCTTCAACAAATGGTGCTGGGAAAACTGGAAATCCAAATGTAGTAAAATGAAATTAAACCCCTATCTCTCACCCTACACAAAAATCAACTCAAAGTGGATCAAAGACTTAGGCACTAAATCAGAGAACCTGCACTTAATAGAAGAAAAAATAGTTCCAAACCTTCATCATGTCAGCTTAGGACCTGACTTCCTTAACAAGACTCCTAATGTGCAAGAAGTAAAATCAGGAATCAATAAATGGGGTGAATTCAAACGGAAAATGTGTTTCTCAGCAAAGGAAACAATCAATAATGTGAAGAGAGAGCCTACAGAATGGGAGAAAATCTTTACCACATACACCTCAGATAGAGCACTCATCTCCAGGATAAAGAACTCAAAAAACTTAACACCAAAAAGCCCAAATAACCCAATCGATAAATGAGCTAAGGAACTGAACAGACACTTCGCAGAAGAAGAAATACAATCATATGAAAAAAGAATATTCAACACCTCTAGCAATTAGAGAAATGCAAATCAAAATTACTCTAAGATTTCATCTCATTCCAGTTAGAATGGCAATGATCAAGAATACAAGCAACGGTAAGTGTTAGTGAGGATGTGGGGAAAAGGTACTCTCATACATTGCTGGTGGGACTGCAAATTGGTGCAACCCCTCTGGAAAGCAGTGTGAAGATTCTTCAGAAAACTTGGAACAGAACCACCATTTGACCCAGCTAGCCCACTCCTCAGTTTATATCAAAGGACTTAAAATCAGCATACTGCAGTGACACAGCCACATCAATGTTTATAGCAGCTTAATTCACAATAGCTAAACTATGGAACCAACCTAGGTGTCCTTCAACAGATGAATAGATAAAGAAATAGTAGGACATATACACAATGGAATATTACTCAGCCTTAAATAAGAATGAAATGATGGCATTTGCAAGTAAATGGATGGAACTGGAGACTATCATGCTAAGTGAAATAAGCCAATCCCAAAAAACCTAAGGCTGAATGTTTTCTGTGATAAGCAGATGCTGATCCCTAGTGGTGGGGGGAGAATGAAGGAACTTGGATTATGCAGAGGGGAATGAGGGGAGAGTGTGGTGGTGGGATGGGAAGGATGGTGGAATGAGACAGACATCATTGCCCGTTATACCTGTATGATTGCACTACTGCTGTGGCTCAGCACCATGCACAGCCAGAGGAATGAGCAGTTATGCTCCTTTGGTGTACAATGTGTCAAAATACATTCTATTGTCATATATAACTAATCAGAACAAATTTTAAAAAATGGAAAAAAAAAAAAGTCAAAGTGCATAGCCAGAGGGAGCCCACCGTCTTCTGCAACCTAGTCTCAGAAGTGACATCCCTTCTTTTGCCACATTCGGTTCATTGGAAACAGGTCACTGGGTCTGGCCCACACTCAGGGCGAATACGCAGGAGTGATAAAGGAGCGTCGTGCAGCCTGCGAAGGCCGGGGCAGGATCCCCGGCCGCGACCGGCTCTCTTGATTAGAGCAGCTAGTAAATGGAGCCCTAGGGAGCAGTTCTCGAGTTCAGGACTGGGGGGTATTTTTGAAGGCGGTTTAAACATCTGCCCTACGTGTCCTGCCCATTCCCAGCCCCAGTCAGAGGCGCCCAATTTCATGTTACTCATAATAGAAGAGGTGGACGACGCTGCTTCAGGGAGAACCCAGGCGGCCCAGCGCGAGCCACATCAGCATGGTGACCACAGTCGCCGGCTCCAGGGCCTCAGGGAGAGTTCGTTTCCTCCTGCCACCAGAGGCCTCCACTTCTCCTCCCCGGCGACTAGAAACCACGATGGCAGGACGTCCCCCACGGTGGTGGCTTTGCTCCCCTGTTCCCTGAAGACCTGTCCCTGAGAACAGGCAGAGGAGGGAGCATGTCAGCCTGGCTTTCCCCACGCCCCAACTGGGGAGGGCCGGCCAGGCAGCTGTCAGATGCAAAGATCTCTGCTCTGCATGTAGTTCTCCGCGGTTGCTCATCTGGCTAAGCTCCGTTCCTCTCCAGATGTTGCGTCACGACACTGCTGGAATTGCTGTTCTCAGCCCCCTCTCATCACCCTAATTAAGCCAAAATAATAAGGTAACATGTTAGACACGATGATCAAGTTGTAATTAGACTTTGATAAACCCAACGTGAATTTGGTCTCGTCAGGCGCGACATTTCTGATGAGCAGCGAGGCTGGTGAGTCATGAGATGGTTCTGGTATACCCAGCGGCTGTGGTCTCCATTTCTTCCGCGTGCAGGGAGGCCAGGGCGTGGGTGTGCGTGTCACCACAAGAGCCCTTTACATTTGGGGAACCCTTTCCAGTTTGCAAAGCTTGTTTCCAGGACGCTGCTGTGTGGCCGTGTGAGCTGAGGCTCATTTGGCACAACGCAGGCAAGCCCAGGTGGCGAGAAGCAGAGAAGCTAACGTGTCGTCAGCTCCCAGGACGTGCCGGGTCCTGTGCCGGGAGCACCATATGAGGAAGTCCAACGCCTCAGAAATCTCAGTCCGTAGAGGCGTCAGAGTGAGGGCTCCCACCTGTTCTCTTCCTTTCCTCTATAGGGATCTCTTCGCCACCTTCTGAGAACCCTCTTCCAAAGCCACCAGTCTGTCACAGAGACCCAGACTGGAGCTAGACGCGTCCTTGGAGATCCATTCTCACTGTACAAATGGGAAGACCGAGACCCAGAAAGGTGAAGGTGTGCATCCCGGCCACACAGCCAGGTGGTGGCTGGGTGTGGAGGGAGGCATCCCAGCCATTCTGGGGTGCAGAGAGTCTATCTGCAGAAGCCCTTTCTTCCCACTCACCCGCCACGCGAGGCTGTAAGTCTTCCTCTCTGAAAAATTCCCCACCTCGCTCTGGTCCACCTCTCCCTTCCAGGACTTCACCAGACTGGAGCTAGCCCCACAATCAAAGCCCGGTTTGAAACCCCAGGTGTCAACTAGTTACCCTTATAAGCTAAATGAATCTGTGGACTCCCACGTCCATCCCAGGCTGCTAATTGGAGTCCGCTGACCCCAGACCATTCATTTTCTCCCTCCTTCTAATTTGTCGAAGTTGCATTCCAGAGATAAGTGATCTGTCAGGGGCCTTCATATTACACCATGTGGGAGCAATAAGCCTTTGCGCTGGGTAGAATTTTACAACTGACAAGGTGCTTTCACATCCATCATGTCATTTGAGCCCCACAAAAGTGCTCGGTCATTATTCTTTATTTTTTAGCCCCTCGATTAGAAGGTCTACACTCTTAGGAGTGAAAGATTTGTCCAACATCACAAAAACCATTGAAGCAAAATTCAATGTCCAGTGTCCTTTCCAGAACCACAAGCTGGCTGGCCCTGTGGACATTTGCTGACAGGCCACATGACAAAATAGAGGTGATCCAACCCCAAGTTGAGTAGAAATTAATAGAACAGCATGAAACCCCAGAAGAGCAGAGTGTCGCACTTGTCAAATTTCAACGTGTACAGAAATCACAAGGGAGGACTGTCAGAATGCAGATTCCGTCAGCGGGTCTAAGGCAGAGCCTGAGATCCTGCATTTCATAAAATCCCAGAGACAATGCTGGTGCAGCTGCCTCCAGCTCCATTTCCAACCGCAAAAGGAAGCTACAGGTTCCCAAGGTCAGATCCCAGCTCCGCAAGGTCAGATCCCAGCTCCACCCGCAGTAGCCGCTGGACCTCAGTTCAGTCTCTTCACCAAGCTGAAACTCAGAGTGGTTATTTCTTCCCCTTCCACTGAGCACCAGAAATACCATCATGCACCCTCAGATCGTCCCTGAGTGTCACATACACAGGGTGAGGCAAGAGGCACAAAGGCACCTGCCTGAGATGGATGTCAGCTGGAATCCAGCCTCTGCTCCACAGAGCATCCCCTACCCAAGGCCAAGTCCGCCTAGAGAAAGGAGCACTGTGTTTCCCATTTGCACAAGGGCACCACGTGGACCATCAGGGGCATAGATACCCTCTCAACGCCCTTGACAATGCTCACCGCCGAATTACTCTGTCGCTGTAGAACTTGATCTGGTCACCAAAGCCCTCCCCTCTGCCTTGTCTTCCGCTCTGGTACCTGTTTCTGAGAGCTGGTCTGATCTCTTCAAATTTCCTCCGGCCTCTGTGGTGACCCATCACCATCGACAGCCTTGAGGTGGGGCCCGTGTTCATTCATTTAATCAACAGCAATTATTTGGGAGGTGGCCCCGTTTGCTGGGCAGGATTCCAGGCGCTGCAGCAGTAAGCTAGAGACAAAGCCCCTGCTCGAGGGAGCTGCCGTATACAAAGGAAGAGACCAGGTCCAAGAGACGTCTATGAAAGTAGCAGACAACAGCATACCTAACGAGGAAAATAAGACAGGGTGGCCAAGAGACATCTGAGCAGAGACCTGAAGCAGGCGAGGGCGGGAGCTGGGATCGCTGGAGCTGTCTGTGCCAAAGGCAGTGTCTAGGGAGAGCTTTGGGTTTCCTTCCACACGTGGGGCATAACCCTGGAGCTCTGTATCGTGGTGGTTCCTGCTGCTGGAGTGCGCCCCACCCTTTGCCTCTGGCTAAAGTGACCTAAGGTGGCTGGAAGATGACATCATTCATGCAACGAATTCAACAAATATTTCTCAAGTCCCTACTGTGTGCCAGACACTGTTCTAGGCTCCATTCTGGGTCTCGGGGACATAACATTGAGCACGACAGACACGTACCCTGCCCTTGTGGGGCCCCCACTGAAACCCACGTGGGGATGAGCATGTGACAGGCGCTATTTAGTTGAACCTACTTCTCAATAGATCTGCAAGTCAGGGGAGCAAGCCCCAAAGGGCTGAGGGCTGCTGCTACCTGCACACAAAGGCTTGCTGCTGGAAACTGCTGTGGTTCAGACAAAATGTGTCCCCCAAAGTTCACATGGCTGAAGCTTGGTCCCTAGGGTGCCAGCGTTGACTTAGCGAAACTTTAAGAGGCAGGGCCTTGTGCACTGTGGTCAGGTGTAAGGTACTGTCCTCCAAGGGATTGACGCTTTGCTCTCTAGAGTGCATTCTTGCTCTGATGGGAAGTCCATTTTCCTTTCTGTTTCAGATTATAATGCAGCCAGGGTAAAGGGAGAGAAGGGAGGTCCTCTCCAGAGGTCAAACCAATGACCTGCCTGCCTGATCATGACCAAATCTGAACAAAATCAACCTATTTTCTTCACGAGGTACCAGAGTCAGGTGTTCTGTTGTAGCAGCACAACATGAACTAATACAGTGACTCATAATTATGAAACTCAAGAAAAGGAGGTGGATACTGGGTCAATGTAAAACAGAGAGCAAAGAAAGCCCCAGGAGAGAGAAGCGTGTGAGGAGCTGAGCTTCCTGAGGGAGTTGGAATTGACTTTGCCCTGGAACGTACATAAATTCTGGGGAGAAAAGGAAACTGGGTGGGAGGTTTGACCTTGCTCATATTTTGCATATATATATACAGAAGCATTCTGCTCAAATTGTAACTTGCCCCTCAATATCCAGCTTACAAAGCATCTCCTTTACAGGATCATCCTTTCAAAATTCGATTACTTCCTCCTTTCAATGGATGTCTCACTATGCACCTAGCTCAGGGCTTCTGATGCCCATCACAGAAGCTGACTGACAGCAGACACTCAGTGGATACAGGCTGGGGAGTGGATGGATGGACAGATGGATGGATGATATTACAGCCTGGGTGTGGTTTCACCTCAGACCAGCTGGTTGGTTCCGCGGTGTAGGCGTGGGGGTGGGGGCGCCTGCAGGAAAGGTCTGAGACTGATTAATTAGTCTCTCTTTCCTCCCAATAGCACCTAGACTGTGGTCTTGTACATAATAAAAGTTCAATAAATGTGTGCTGAATGAAAGAAGATAAGCTTTGACCAGAAATATGAGTCCAAGGGTTCAACTTTTCCCATGAAACTTTAATGCCAAAAAAGATCTCTGCATATGAAATTCACCCTTCTCCGCTCACCTTTCCATAATTCAAGCAGCATGTGGTTCTTTGGGGACTTCCTTGGACATTAAGTTCTCTCTCAACAGTCTGAGAATTGAACAGCTGCACTTAAGCAATTACCATCGATTTGTCATTATGAGGGGGGATGGGAAGTGGTGGGAGGCAGGGCGCCAGGATGAGGGCAAGGTGCAGAGGGCCCTGGGGACAGAGGGATCCAGGTTCCAAGAGGCACAGGACTGGGGTTCCAAGGCACAGCAGAAGCCGCTTCTGTGGGGACAGAGAGCTTAGCTTGGAGAAATCGGGATGCAGGACAAGGCCATGAACCTACCCCAGAGGCGAGGGGGCCATTAAGCTCCTGCCTGGTTTGCTCGTTACTCCCTCACCCCCATGACAATCTCCAGCTCTTGCCCCTCCACATCAACTTGACAAGCGCATCTCAATAAGGAAAATCAGAAAAGGGAAGAGGTTGGAGAGGTCGTCTTTGTTTTGCAGTGAAAACCCAGGAGATGAGGAGAAGCATCCAGGCGCTCTTTGAAGAGGGGAGTCCCGGGGGGGAGCTGTCAGAGGAGTGGGAGACGGCTGGGGAAGGTTTGCCAGCTCCCCACCCTCGGCTCTCAGGAACATCTGTGCTCATGACTTGAGAAGATCAACCAGGTTGGAGATGACCAAGAGTGCAGAGGAGCAGCCGGCCAGGACCTCCCGGAGGACGGACAGCCAGTGGGTGCCCAGAAGTAGGAACTCCGAGAAGCAGGAGAAGTGATTTCCTCCCCCGATTCCTCGCTTAGAATGAAGTGCTCTCCAGTGAGCGCATGTGGGAGCGGAGAACTTCGTCCCCGCCCGCTGCACTGTGGATTGGCAGTGCCAGGTCCTCGGGAGGTGCAGCCACCTGGGAAGGAGAAGCAGGAGAAAGGTAGCAGTTGGCACCGCCCACTGTGGAGCAGTCAGCTGCACCTTCAGCCCTCTGACATGAGCTCGGATTCCCACCTGTGTGGGTGGAAATTGCAACCCCACCCCCAAAGACTCATCCCAGAACCTCTGCAAGGGACGGTTAATGGGATGTTATTTGGAAAAAAGGTCTTTGCTGAGTACGTTAGTTAAAAATCTTGCCATGAGCTCATCCTGGATTATTCTGGAGGGTCCTAAATCCAGCGATAGGGGCATTAGACAGGAGCAGGGAGGTTGCAGGGAGAGAAGGCAGCTGTGCCAAGATGGAGTGCAGCGACACAGCCCCACACCAAGCAATGACCAGAGCCCGCAGTCTGTGAGAACCAAGGAAGGACTTCCCTTACCGCCTGCAGGGGCAGTAGGGCCCTGAGACACTTGGATTTTAGACTTCTGGCTTCCAGACCATGAGACAAAGATTCTTTGTTGTTTAGGTCACCAAGGTTGTGATCGTCTATTACATCGAGTCACAGACGTCAAGCGATCTCCCTAATGACACCCAACTTGAATGAGACAGATCTGGGTTACAGACCTTGGAGTGGGACTCAAATATCCACATTTCCCAAAACAGCATCCTCCAGAGAGGCCACCTGACAAAAGTTTCATGACCCAAATATCCGGGAGATGCTGTCCCTCGAAGGTCTCCACAGGTAGCTCTCCTGCTTACAAGGGGTTTCCTTGCCCTGGAGTTGGCGAGGACCTCAGGCCAGCTCTTCTCGCTCGTAGTACCTTTGCTGGGCTCCCCCTCTTGGCACAAGCCTGAGTTAACGCAGGTTTGGAACTCTTTTGGGTGTAGTACCTTCCACTGGACCCTGAGCCCCATGAGATCCAAGACCGCATCTGATTTCTTCCCTCATTATTGCTGGTGTTATGTGCTCTTGATACTTGGCAGGTGCCCTCTCATATCTGTTAAATGAGTGATCAAGAAAAAATCGTTTAACTTTTTCAAACCAAGGTTTTCTAAACTTATTAAACCCTTTCATCATAGCACAGAGAGCATTCGATTTGAGAGATGGTGGTAGGGAATCAGGAGTGTTGCTACCAAGAGGTTGAGCTGACCCATAGACCTCTATCCCCTGGGCCCAAGGAGGCTCTGCCCTGTCCTGGGGGAGATGCTCATGTTCCCTGTGAACATACCTGCAGGATTTAGGGGGTGAGAAGAAACAGATGAGCTGATCTGAAGTCTATGTGGGAAAATGAACATGTGAAGCTAGC
Source organism: Sciurus carolinensis (assembly GCF_902686445.1). Taxonomy (NCBI): domain Eukaryota; kingdom Metazoa; phylum Chordata; class Mammalia; order Rodentia; family Sciuridae; genus Sciurus; species Sciurus carolinensis. Next base: position 184,429,717 of record NC_062213.1, read on the forward strand.
CAGAAAAATTTTGAAATTAAAAAAAAAAGAGTAAAGAGATAATAACAAACCTTGTGAGACATCAAAATGTAATAAAAATCTATAATATTTAAAACTGGTACTAAGAGAAGTCAGTGGAATAGAGAAATATAAAATTCAGCTAGAAATCCAAGAACACACAGGAATGTAGCGTCTGATGAACACCGTCTTGTAAATCAGTTAGACAAAAAGGATTCCTCAATAAGATGTGTTGAGACCATCAAGGGGCCCTCTGGAAAAGTCAAGCTGGATTCTCTTCACTTCTCACACAGAAGCAAATCCCAGATGGAGCAAGGATTTCAGCATAAAAAATAAAGCCATAAAAGTACTAGAAGAAACACGGAAGAAGCTTTTTATGACAACGGAGACAGCCTTCTGAAGCAAGGTATGGTCTCTAAACTGAAGAAAAGTAAAGAATTGATTCATTTGAGTAGAAATATTAAATTTTCTGAACTTCAAAGAGTGCTGTACATAAATTCAAAAGTCAACAAACTGGGAAATAAATATCTGCAACTCATATAACAAAGGCCTGGTTTACCTAACATGTCAAAAGCTCTCATAGGTCCATAAGGAAATAACAAACAAGCCAACTGGAAAAAAAAATGGGCAATAAACAAAACAAAACCCGCAAACATACAACTCAGAGAAAAAGACTTGCCAATAGTTATTAATATATTTTTAAAAATCTTTGAACTATTTCATATTCCAAGAAGGGCAAGTTTTTAATGAGACATTATTTTCATCTATTCGATGGGTAAAGTTCAGAGCTTTTGAATTTCAGACACAGTGGGGGCCCCGGGCGAGGGAAAGAGGTACTCCCAGACACTGTTAAGGAAAACAAATGGGTGCAGGCTTCCTGCTGGAGATTCTGGGGACATCTATCAAAATGAAAAGAGGGGACCAAATGCTCAGTTGATAAAGTGTCCACGTTGGCCAGCACTCCCCTCACCCCTGGCCAGCTCCTCGGGGTCTGAGCTCACCTGTCCTCAGCCACCCACCAGGACCCTGCGTACCTCTTAAACTTCCACCAGGGCTGAGACTCTCCTCGAGCTCTGTGCCCCTCCTCCGCTGCCCATGCCACACAGCTTTCCATCGGGATGACGTGACTGTAAGCAGCACTGCCAAGTGCTTCCTTCTCAAAGCCCATCAAGAGCGGGAACCAGCAGGGAAACCAGTGGAGTTGCAGGACCCGTGGGGTGGCCAGTGTCCCATCAGAGTATCAGGGGAGTAGCCCGTGGCACAGGGGAGGGGTGGGAGGCAGTGAAGGATGCTTCGCGGGGTGAATTGGTCATTATGGAAATCGCACAAACCAGCCGCTGACACAACTGACCCTCGCTTTGCGAATTCTCTGAGACCCATCACCTGAACAAGTAGCTGCGATCCATCAAAGAACGGGGTGACCTTGGAACCAACTGCTCCACCATGAAACTCATTTTCACAAGGCGGGGCCCTGGGGCTGTGGTGTGATGGGGGATCTTTTTGACAAACACATGCTGGGAGAGAGTGACGGTGAGAGGCAACTTCCCCACCGTCAGGGCAGTGAAATCAGAGCAGGGGTAGCCCTGGGCTACCTTCAGCCTGTGCGTAGCTCTGCCAGAACATCCCCCGTATTTTCTTTGTGCATGTCCACCCTTCCTTCCATAAAGGAGTCTCATGCTCACCCCTCCCCCAAAGAAATATTAAAACAGCACATACATTTTTATCAGTGCATATTAATTTTACAGAATAATGAATTTCCTTGTGGGATATCCGTACATGCATATGGCAGCATCTGTATCCAGCGATCTGATTCTGGAAACTTGTCTTTCAGATATGCTCATGCATGTGGCAAAGACATGTAGGATTAGAGGATTGGTAGTAATAAGCAAAGGATGGGGAATAATTTAAATGACAATCAACAGAGATCTGGTTAAATAAATTATAGGACATCATGCAATGGAAAATTAGGCAGCCATGAAAAAATATAAGACAGCTGATACAGATGCATCCAAGATATATTAATTTTTAAAAAGCAAGGTACTGAGTGTTCTATCATTGATGCAAAGAAGGGATTATGTATGCATGGACTATTTCTGGAAGAAAAACTGTCAATATAAAAGGTATTTGGTAATAGGGATCTCTCTATCCCGCTGGAGATCAGCCCCAGACTTACCCTAAGGGAGCGAAGCTCCACTCCTGAAAGCAGAGCTGGCCCATGTGGCCCTCCCTCCAACCCAGTGGTCCACAGCATGGAATCGGGCTCAGGTCTAGGGTTCTCGCATGAAATCTGATTGACGAACCAGGCCCCAGCAAAGATGCGGTGGGGCTGCTCTTTTCTGGCCAGGCCGCTGACAGCTGCCTCCACACTCTCAGTCGAGTGGCCCGAAACCCATTCCAAGGAGGCCTGGCCCATTTCCAGCTGCGCCCGACACGTAGAAGGCAGTCTGCGCAGAGCCCTGGTGTGAAGCACGGATGGCGCCTCCCGGCCAGCCCCGGCTGCTGCTGGAGGACCCGGGTCCTCCCCTGGAGGACCAGGACCGCTCCCTGATGGCAGGCAGATTCCCACCCAGGGTCGTAAGCTCTGACCCGCGTCCTCGGCTCTGCCCGCTGGAGCTCTGCGCTGCAGGACAGCAGGTGGCCTTCTGTGTCTGGGCACTGAACACCTCTCAGCGCTCGCTGCCTACAGGGCCCTGTGTGCAGAGCACCACGTGGACATGTCAAGGGTGTTGAGCGCCGTCCCTGGGGTCAGGCAATCGTATTCCTGGCTGCCTGCCCTGGTCCACCTGCTCACAAACCACCTATGGCTACTACTTTCTCCAACCAGGGTTTTTTCTTCCTGCCCGTCTGACCTCCTGTTCAGCATCTTCCCCAGGATAGCTCCCCCCTGTGACAGCACTAACAATTATTTAATCCCTCCTGTGTGCTGTGCACAGAGGTAGCCTCGATACCTGCTGTGTGCTGGGCATGGTGGTGACTTAACACCCGTGTGCTGGGTACAGCGGTGGTCTGGTAAGAGTGGTAAGTAATAATGAAAACCAGGACCTCCTTCCTCAACCCAGGTTTTGCTTAGACATTTGCAGTGCAGTCTGGTAGCTTTCTGAGCTTCTCAGAGCGAGTTTAGCAGTCGGCATATAGATCTTGGTTGGCGGAGCTCCCGGGAAGCTGTGGGCTAGAAAGATGGATGGACTTCATTTCAGAAGAGGCCAGGAGATCCGCGATTGGCTGTGAATGCTGATGGATTGGAGCCCGAGATATGTCCAGTTAGTCTCAGTGTAGATCAGGGAACCCCATGCCTCCTCTGGGCCAGAGGCTAGACCCCGGAACCCAGGCTAGACCATGGTACCCAAGACCCTGTCTTCTTCCTGTCTTGGTCTCCACATGGTTCACTCCTTCCCTGCCAACACCAGCATAGGCCGCAGTTATAATTAAACCACTTCAAGTGTCTGTAGCAGATTCCTTTTGCCAGGTGCTCCCAGGAGATGGTACTAACAGCTGTTTTGCCCCTGGGCTGCAAGGCTGGGCACATGGTCAGTGGTTACTGTGTGGTAAATTTAGCAGCCGATCTCTGCCAGGGGTCACTTTCCCTCCCTGTCTTTCCCAGTGCTGGCCCAGCTTTCTGGAAAAAGATGGCTCCAGACAGTCTCATGCCTGCTTGAGACACATTGCAAACTCTAATATCAATCAGGAAGCTTCGGCAGCCACTACAATTGTGTGTGACACCCCTACGGTGTCAGGTGGTAAATAAGAGCATGAACAGCTGGCTGCAAATCTTAGTCATAAGCAAGTCGCTTTTAACTTCTCCATGCTTTAGTTTTTGCACAGGCAAAAGGGGAGAAAAATTGTATCTATTTCATAGGGTTGTTGCGAAGATTAAATGAATTAATATATCTAAAAGTGCTTGAAATCATGCCTGGCACACACTAAGTGCTCAATAAATATTAGCTAACATCACTACTAACAATGATATACCGAACCTCAGACACCATCCTTCACATCTGTTATTTAATTCTCACACAGTGCTCAGGGCAGGTATTATCACCCCCCTTTTGCTGATAAGGAAACTGAGTCAGAGAGAGACAAAGTCATGTGATGTCTAGGAAGTGGTGGAGCAGGCCCAGAGCCCATTGTGACTCTAACCACTGTACTGCACTGCCTGGGGGAAGCCATCTCCTCCAATGGTTTTGCTAGAAGCATTACTGGACATGGTGTTTTCTCAGAAACAGAGAATCCTGCTGAGCTCCCCTTCAGAAATTCCAGGGACCATTCCGTGTGCACAGAAGGTACCTGGGCCAAGGTCCCTGTAGGGTGCTTTTTGGTTCAGGTGAGCTGACTCCAGAGAATGGAGGCAAATCAGGATAAGAGTCAGCAGCCAGAATAGTTAACCCTTGCCTATGCACTGAGTTAAACACTTCACCTGCATTTAAACAGTCCTATGCTCTCATTCTGCAGATTATGATGCTAAGGCACAGACAAGTTAAGCAATTTCCCCAGGATCACACAGCGAGGAAGTGGCAACACCGGGATCTGAACCCCAGACTGCCTGGCTCCGGGAGCCATGCTCTAAACTGCATGTAAAATTGACATACCTGACACATACCTGACCCAGCACACATGCACTGAGGGTTGAGGGTTGACTTCCCCTCCCTCCTACACTGCAGCGAAACAGGAAGGAGCTCCAGCCACTGGGAAATGCAGCAAAGTTCAACTGTCCAAAGGAACATCTATTTGGGACCTAGTGTTAGATGCCGGAGGTGCAGGACTCCAGTCATCCAACGTGAGGCTGCAGGAAGGAGGAGGCTGCAGCCCAACCAGAGGAGCACTGGGCGGGGAGCCAGGAAGCTGGGTTCTGGTTCCACATGCATGACCTATGGAGGGGCATTTCCCCTCTCTGGGCATCTGTCTGCTTGTCTGTCAGTTAAGGCGATCAGTTTCTCTGAGCTCTAAAGCTGTCTGTTGTGCTCTTTGTTCTGACAAGAGAATTATGGTCCATTCTGGGAGCAGAGAGCTTGATGTGTCTGAGGCTGTCACCTCACAGAGGATAGGGACTACCCCCTGGCTTTTCTGGGGAGGGCCTGGCTTGGGCACAGCAAGCGTCACTAGAGGTTGGGAAGGTGACGCCTGCATGTGTGATGTGGTCCCTCCAAGGGCCCAAGAGGTGGAACGAGTCCTGCACAGCCTCCCAGACAAAGCTTGACCTAAGAGGTAGGAGTCGAAGGACAACTCAGGTCTGCTTGGGGAAATCAGGGTGATAGACTGTCCTATGCAAGAGGGGCCTCCTGTCACTGAAGGTGTCAGGGAAGAGAAACATGTCCACCTTTGGGCGTGTCCCAGTCCTTCCTTCCCCCACTGGATCCAGGATGTACCACACCTTGGACCATCTGTTCATTGATCATTTGTTTCCAACCAACACTTAATGAACACCTACTCTGTGTCAGACACTGGGTTAGGAATGATTGACACAAAGATGAACGAAATACAGTCCTATCTTTGACCACAAAGGTATCTTTATAAAGTGGATCTAGAAGAACTCTCTTCCACTAGGGAGTGATATTTTGGTGGGTCATGAACCACTTGAAGAAAGCTTTGGACATGCACGCCAGTGTGATGTGTTACATCCAAATTCGAAGTGTCAGGGAAACGGGAGATGATGTCTGTAAGTCCCTGCATCCTGCCTATTAGCCCCCATGCCTGCACAGCTGAGCAGAGATTGGCTGGTGGCCACCAATGCTGGGGAGACAGCAGACACATCCAGGGACATAGATATGGAGCTAGCAGGGATGCAGGGTAACTGCAAACAGCACCAGGGTCAAGGGAAGCCAGCCACGGTGACAGAATCCAAGCTCTAAGAGGGCACGGGCAGACATACTCCAGCAGTTCACGGTCCAAGAGGAATCGATACTGCTGGCAGGATGGGCAGGAAGAGATGGTTCTGAAATGCAGGATACGCTGCAGGGGACAGCGCGAGCAGAGCCAGGTCTTCCGTGGAATTCCAGGAGGAAAACAAAACCAGGCCCATTGGGGCTGTGCAGGTGAAGGGAGTTGAGGACCCAGGCAGAAAGCAGGGAATTCTGAATTCTCAGGGAATTCAGAGGAGGAGGGGCCTGGTAGGAAAACACACACACACGGCCAAGGAAGCTGGTCAGAGAAGCGCAGGGCAGCTACCCGTCTCCAGCAGGGCTCTCTCCGCCTTTGTTCTGCAAGGAGCTCTGGAGCTTATTTCTAACCCACTGATGTTTCCAGGAGCTAGCAGGCTCTGTGGGAGGTTAGGGCTGGACAAAGACCAGGAATGCCCGAAGAAATGGAAGGCGGAGGGCTAATCGTGGCCCAGAGCCGTAAGAAACCCACCAGAACCCGGCCCTGCAGCACGGGTCTGATCACCTGGGGGTGGGGCTGGGGCCTCCAGAATTCCCCTCTGGGTTACACTTAGGAAGCAGAGGAGCTGGGACCTCCCTGCGGAGGCCTCGGAGACAGCAGAAAGCGAGATGAAAAGTTGGGATGAGAGGACCTGCTTCTGAAACGCCGTTCGCCGTCCATTCATCTTCCATCAGCGGGGTTCAAAGAGCTTCTCCCGGCGTGACGTTCCTCCCCACGCCGGGCTTTCATCACAGAAGCCTCCGGGAGCTGCTCTCGTTGGCAGGAGGGTCCACGGGACAGAGGCGGCCTGTCTCCCTGCACTCTTCCACCGATTAAGAAAAGACAGAGCCGCCAGACCCCTCCCACCCGCGCCGGCCCTCGTGGCTCTGGGCCGGCCTGGCTCCTGTGAGCGGGTGGAAGGGAAACGCCATCTGCAGCGTTTCGGTCGTTTTTCAAGATCACAAGTAAGTCACCGCAGAGCTGGGGTTCAGTCACTGGGCAACTGCCCCTTGTCACTTGTCCTAAATTGGCACTTCCAGCGACACCATGGGGCATCTCGTGTTGTGGCCTTTGATACAGCATTTCCGTAACCACCACGACCAGTCTCTCTTGGCCAGGGCCTGGACTCAGCTCTGCCTGGTCCTCAGCTCTGCCCGGTCCTCTCCCACGGCAGCAGTAGCGCCAGGCAGCTGGGATGCATCTGCTTGCTCACTCTGGCTTCCTCCACGTGACAACTGCTACCTCCAAACCATCCATCCTTCATTCTGATGCTACTTATTTTTGTCATATTTCTTTCCAAACTTCGCGAGGGCTGTCCCTCTGCCCGATCCTCACTGGCCACAGCACGGCCCTGGAGGCAGGCGGGCTGCACCTGATACCACGCCGGGTCCCACGCCGTTGCCTCCCCTTGCTGTAATCTCTCCCTAAATATCTTCTGATGATGTCACGGGCTTCAAACCCGAGACTCATCCTCATTTAGTTCAGCTTTTCCCCGGCCACAGAAAACCGACTCTCTCCAAAACTGGCTCTGCCAGCTGAGATTTTTCAATCCTCATGTGGTCTAAGCCCAGGATGTCCAAAAGCCTGTCTTTAAGTTAACTGGGGGCTGCTGTGTGGCCTCAGCCCAGTGGAGATCTGGAGGGTCTGTGGATTGGCCGCCGCGGTCGCCGAGAGAAGCCGTACCCGCTGCTCCATCTGGCACATCCCTAAACGAGCCCCGGCATTTGGCCCTTAAACAAATGCCACTGTGAGTCGTGACTTTGCTGTCATTTCCTGCCTGCTCTCCCTCACTGGAGCCCAGCATCTTCACGTCAGGTTCATATTCATGCCAAATAAAGAGTTGTATCAATAATTGGAGGAGCAGAGGGGAACTCTGGTTTACTGAACATCTACTTTTAAAATGGCATATGGGGCTGCTGGGAATGACTTGAGGACCCCCCTTCTCCAGCTCTTGGGCTGACGGGCGTCTCTCGATGTCACGGTATTCCGAGATACTGCGGAGGAAATTAGGGTTAGACGAGGTCATAAGGGTGGGGTCCTGATGATGGGATTAGTGTCCTTACAGGAAGAGACACCAGAGATCCCTGGTGTCTTGCCTTCTCCCTCTTTCTCTCTCTCTCTCCCCTCTCTCCCTCATCCCTCGCTCTGAAGAAGTCACGTGAGCACACTGTCACCTGGTAGCCAGGAACCTACCTTGCCAACATCTTCCAGCCTGGACTTCCAGCCTCTGGAAACTGTGAGAGATGAATTTCTGTGGTTCAAGTCACCCAGTCTCTGCCATTTTGAGATTTTGCTTTGAGCTGACAAGACAGGGACATTTGTCTTTTAACCTTCCAACTACTCCCTGAGGTAGTGGTGCAGACAACTCTGGTTTCTACCCCAGGCCGTTTGCCCTTCTTCCTTCATTTAGGGAACCCCAGTTTGGTTTTTGTAGTAGGTGAACCTCAGGTTCTCTGGAAGGTAGGGCCCTTCTTCAGTCCTGGGGTCTCATCCTTCACCAGTGTGGACGCAGCCTGGATGAGTTAACTTAATTGACATTCAAATTTCAAGTCAAGAACTTGAACTCTATAGCCACGCTCTGTAGTTTCAAATTTGAACAGTGACAGTTACCTTTTGAGTAGCTTTGGGCAATTTTTTTTTTAACCCCTCTGTGGCTGGGAAATAGCACCTGTTTCTCTGGATTACTGTAGTAAGTCAACCCACTGAGGTATATGGAAAGGTGCTTGTCCTGTAGCGAGTACTCACGAAATGTTACTATCATTATTGTTCTGAGCTGTGAGGGGGAAGCCTCCTGGATGCTTCTGTGAAGGCAACTCCTCCAGTTGGGTAGGCGACAAGGAAAGCTACCTCCTCTTCTCTGCCTTGAACTTGAAGGTGATAGAGTTTGATGCCTAGAGCTGCCATTTTGGGATTCCGGAGCAAAACCTAAGGACCAAAACAGCAGCCGACCTCAACACTTCTTTGGTGAGATGATGTCAGCCATGTGACCTTACTCAGTCCCATGCTACCAATGAGGAAACCGAGGCTGAGGGAGGAAGAGGGAGGGGCTCACGTTTGCTCAGGATCACACAGCTGGACGGCAGGGCTAGGATTCAAACCCGCAGCCCAGGCTCTTTCCTGGAAGCAGCGGACCCGGAGGTGAGGAGGGACGGGTGCTGGTCTTGGAGAGGAGGCGAGGGAGGGACGTGCTCTGCCCGAGCTGCGCTTCCTCTGGAAGAGGTGTACAGGAGCAGGTGCCTGCCTGCCTCCAGTGCCTCAGCTGTCAATAAAACCCCCAGCCTGGCTGTGGCAAGCTGCAGATTCATGCAAATTCAGGGCCTATATTTAGCAGTAATTTAGCTGTCATCAGTCAGAGGGAGAAGAAAAAGCCCTCCCCAATGTAATGGTTATTCATATCGACTACCTACTCCTCTGGTGCCTTATAAATCCAACGGAATCTGACTCAAAGTGTCGGTGGCACGCAGGGGGGCTGGCTGGCTTGGATTATTCAACCCCCCCAGAGCAGAGATGATGGGACCACGGTCTGAGTACAAAGGCAAGGAGCCGACATTTTTCACGGAGGGTGATGATAAGGGAGAGAAATGGAGAAAGATGAGTCAGTTGTAGAAATCTAATAAAAAACCTGAAGCAAGAAGGACGCCAATGAGTCAGAGGATGTTGGAACTGGAAGGGCTCTTGGAAATCAAGCCGTCCAGCCTCTGGGGAAACTGAGGCCAGGGAGGGGGGTCACTATAATCACAGCTCTCGTAATTACCATTAATTGAATTCTTGCTTTCTGTGCCAGGTACTGTGCTAAGCACTTTATTGACTTACAGTCATTTGATCCTCCCACTAATGGTATAAGATCAGAATTATTATCCCCATTTCACAGGTCAGGGCGGGAGATGCAGAGAGATTCAGCCACTTGCCCCAGATCCAGAAGTGGCAGTGCCAGGATGTCTGACGCCCTGGCCGTGGCTCATGACCACCAGCACCACTCAGGCTTTTGTCAACAGTTTCACAGTTGGTAAATGTCAGAGTGGGACCAGGCTTGGACTTGAGCAGCTCTTCTTGCGTTTTTTTTTCTCTGGGATCTCCCAAGTGGAAAAGGGTGGTGACCAGTGAGAGAGGAGAGGAAGGAAAGCCGTGGGAAGAGGGGGGCGTGAGCTTGTGCCGAAGGGGGCTGGAGGAAAGCCCCTTTCACGAGGCATCCAGTGAGTTCACTAGCGAGTGGCTACGGGGTGCTGGGGAGATTGCTGTAGGGAGGGGTTGGGAGGCGTGTCTAGCTAGGCCTGATGGTGGAGCACTGTGGCCATCCAGAGTGGGAAGATGTGGACCTGGAAGGGGAAGATGGCAAGGTTAACCTGGCCTCCTCCTGCCAAAGGTCTGCTCTCTTGCCTAAGGTGGACTGGGCACCACCTCACAGGAGGAATCTCCAAGAGCGGGGTGACCCTAGAAGGGAGCGATACCCAGGTAGCACACCTAACCTAATGATGCCTGAGCCCTGCTCGCAGCTCCCAGCAGATTCAAAGAGAACTCAGCTTCCATATCCTGAGCTGGTGCTAGATTCCCCACAAGCAGACCCTGTAGGACTGAGGCCATGGACACTGGAACCAAAGTGCCTGGGCTCAAATCTCTGTTAGATTTGCAACTTGGAGCAAATTACAGAACCTCCTTGTGCCTCAGTTTACTCATCTATCCAATGGGAATAATAAAGTCCCAACTTCATGGAGTTGATGTGAGGATAGAATGAGTTCATGTATACAAGGCCTTGGGTACGGAGCCCGGCACAGAATCAGTGCTGTGTTCACCGTTACTGTTGCCCTTGTGAGTTTTTGAGAACTTATCTGCTAAAGCAGGTCTGTAGGAGGAAGCGTTTTCCCTCTGTAAACTCAGGATGATTAAATTACCCCTCCCCATACCACAGAACGTTCATGCCAGTCATTCGGATAATGTGCAAAAGTGTATTTCTCTCCTGATCCTGTCCCCTACGGCTCCCCAGGGTTGCACACACCTCCTCGTATCTGGATAATAATAGACAAAAAAGGCCCCTGCTCAGGTATCTTGAGGCCAGTTGGCTTCTTTGGGGGATATTTGAGCTCTAAGTGACTCCAGCTGCTCTTCTTGTACCCACACCCATCGTCCCCGCCTGGTGCCGCTCTGGTTGCGGGGTTGGAGTCCACCGGAGCCCTCCTTTCTTTCCTGGAAGTCGCAGACATCACGTGCAGTTTCCCAGTCAGCACTTTATATCCCCAGCAGCCAGGAAGAGAAATTGCCACAAATAACTGCTAATGGAGGTAATGGAAGGAGGGAGACTGATGTCCCCAGGTCACAGGAGGGCTGGTGGCACAAGCTCACTGAGCCAGGACCAGTCTGAGTGCTTCAGCTGGCTGCTGACTCCTAAAATTTAACAAAATAACTGCTGAGGACCAAGCATGTGGGGACAGCATCTTGGGAAAGAGTCCCACAGTTCTCAGGTCAGGAAGGCACTGGGAGGACCTTCTGTCCATCCTCCCTCCTCCAACAGGTCTGTTCCAATTCTGCCTCTTGAGCCCCTTCACCTGCGGACAAGTGTGCTAGACTGATGGGATCATCCCTTGGTGGCTCTCGGATTGAGGACTCTGGAGCAGCAGCAGGGAATGTGTTAGAAATGCCAACTCCCAGGCTCCCTGGCGTCTGCTGAACACTGAATCAGAGACTCAGGAGGCGGGTCCCCGCAACCTGGGTTTTAACAAGCCCTTCGGGGAATTTGGCAGCATGCTCAGGTTTGAGGACCACCAGTCTAGTCAACAGTTCTCAAATTTTGCTGAATATTAGAATCATCTGGGGAGCTTTTAAAAATCCCAGTGGCCACTCCACAGTCCAGCCCAATTAAATCAGAATCCCTTAGAGTGGGATTCAGACTTCAGTGTTTATCAGATCCTCCAGGTAATTCTGATACACATTGAGGGTTGCAAATCATTAATCTAAATGTTTAATAGACACATCCACCAATATCCTCTTTCTAATATGAGTGTACTTAGCAAAAGCCATAAACATATTTTGCCTGTGTGTAGGAGAAGGGAGAGCAAGTGTGTGTCTGCCTATTAGGTGCCAAGATATGATGGTGTTGATTTTACTGAGGAGTCAACAAAGGCATGAAAACTGTTGGTTTGCTCCAAGTCCAAAGCAAAACTACCAGAAGGCAAACTACGCAAGTCCTAATCTGAAGACTCAGGCTAGACCCTGGGTCTGGAGCTAGACCACACCACGACATGTTGTGTAAAAGGTGCACATTGCTGTCTCAATAAAAGCAGCTATTTCAACTCTGCTTTAGTTCTTGTGAATGATGTCATCAGGTGACAGATCTCAGGTTCATTCAACTAATGAGAATTCAGCAAGGCCAAGATCACCCACCAGTCAGACCCTGAGCCGTTTGTCTACATGAGCATCACAAGACGAAAATAAAAGTCTAGCTGTAGAGGGTGCGTCATGTCCCAAGAAACTTAATTCATGACCTGTGGTTAGTACCTAAAAATATAAATTAGAGGTATTTTTTTTACCACTGCAAGTGTAACTTCCAGCCTTGCTTTCACATCCAGTTTCTTTTTTGCAGTAAGAATTCGAATCCTCCTCTGTCTGACCCCAAAGTTTAGGCATTCTAAGCTTAAAAATTAACCATTAGGAAACAATACAAGAAAAAAACTTTCTGCATGAGGATGTTCATTGAAGTACTACTTATTATAGCAAAAACAGTCGAAATCACAAGATAATAAAAAATAACGGCAATAATGATAGTGTCTGACCTTTCTGGTGTGCCCTCTATGTCCTGGAACACTGTGTGAGAATTTCACATGTCGTTCCATTTTGATCACAATCAGCCCTCTGTATCTGTGGTTCTGCACCCGCCCATTCAGCCAACCATGGTCAAACATATATATTTTTTAAAATTCATCTCTATTGAGCATGTACAGACTTTTGAAAAATCATTGTTTCCTATCAATACAATATGATGGCTCTTTGCATAGCATTTACATGGCATTGGGTATTGCAAGTAATCTACAGATGATTTACAGGATAAGGGAGGATATGTGTAGTTGATGTGAAATATCACAATTATTTGTTGGTGGGTGGGATCTGTGAGTCCATTAGGTGAGCTGTAAACAAAAGTGACATGTGGTTGCTTTGTCAGCCTGAGTCTCCAGGCAATTACAATGAGCAGTCACACCAACACCCCCACCAATAATCCCACCCCACCCCTAATCAACCCACAAGGCACATGTAAGATGAGGAGGAAATAAACCTATTTTTTAAGCCACTGAGCTGTTGGGGGTTGTTTGTTAACACAACACAGCCGCCTTTCCTGACTAATACATATATAATATCATCTCATTTTTAACCCTGACAATGTCCCTATGAGTGATTGCCATTGACCCATTTTATAGCTAGATATAGAAACTGAGCCTCAGAGAGATTAAAATGCTAATTTGCCCAAGTTCACAGAGCTATTAGGTTTTAAAGGAGGTGAGCTAACACTATACTCAGGAAATACTATACCCATTCCAAAGGAGCATTAGGAAGCCATTAAGATCAATAGTTTTAAAGATACTGTGGAAACCGGAGGAGACTAAGACTCATGAAATAATAGATGAAAGAAGTAGATGCCAAGTGATGGGAACGCTGCTTTACAATTAGACTTCTGTGTGTCTGCTATGGTCCAGATGTTGTTTGTCCCCTCCTCAACTCAAGTTCTCAACATAACAAGTGTTGAGAGGCTGTGGGACCTTTAAGAGATGATTAGGTCATGGTGAGGCATGGAGTCCACTCTCCCAGGACTGGACTAGTCACTGAGGGTGGGTTGTCAGTCCGAGACTGCCCCTCATGTCTTTCTCTTTGCACACCTGCCCTTCTGCTTTTCTGCCATTGCTGTGGCACAAGGCCCTCGTCAGAGGCCAACCAGATATTGGTGCCATGCTCACAGACTTCCATGCTTCCAGAACTGGAAGCTAAAAGAAACCTATTTTCTTTATAAACTATTCAGTCTCAAGTATTTTGTGACAGCAACAGAAAACGGACTGAGACAATGTCTAAGATGAACAAAACCAAGAGGGAAAAATAATGCGAAAGCAGCAAAGGCTGTTGTGTGAGAACAGCAGGATCCGGTGGGACTTGTCAAGTGTCTATGCTGTTCTTTCATGACTTTTTCATTAATAAAACAAATCAATCTTCTTTTCCAAATGCCTACATCTGCACAATGTCAAATATGTGGGTGGAAGGTAAAAATGTGCCATCCGTCAGCCTCGTGTATCTCTTGCCCAACATCCGACATCTGGAAAATCTAAATGAGCCAAATGACTGAATTTTTCATGCTTCACCAAGGATTGGAGAGTGGGGAGGACAGAACCCTCTGAATAGCTTGTGAACTTCGTGGAAAAGCATGCTAGGCAGAAATGCTGCGGAGAGCAATGTCCTACTGAGAAAAGCATTGGCGGGAGTAGACAGGCTCCCAAACCAATCAGAGCAAGACACAGCGTCTCAGGTCCTGTAAGAAACATGGTCACTGGGAAGCGGACCTTTAGCTGGGGACAGACATTGGGGTTTGTGGGCAAGTACCATCTATCCAGGACTAGCTGACCCCCACCTCTGAATGTGGGGAGCCCTGAGGACTGCTTCAACCCACTGGAAGGAAACCACGCCCCTGCCATCAAAATACAGAGCAGATCTAGCCACAGATGACTCCCTGCCATGGTTCCCTTACCGTGGAGTCTGTCCACAGAAGTTGTCATGATGGTATTATGTGACCATCCCCACCAAGATCCCAGGTGACAGACCCCAGGGGAGCACCTAGGCCAAGGGATAGGCAAACTGTAGGCTTGCTAGTGGCTTCTGACTTGGTCCAGCCAGAAAGCTCTACCAAACTCTCTAATGGAGTATTAACACAGGATAGGTATGGGGCAAAAGATCAGAGATGGAGGCAAAGGACACAGAGGGAGGGACTGAGAGGAGAATGTGTCCTGGTCACCATCATGACAGAGAACTGGACATTCTCTTGGTTCCTGGGGCAGGTGTGTAGTACTGAAGTGACTCAATGGTTAAGCAGTGTTGGATCCTAGAGGATCTTCTAGGTCCAGAACTATCTTCCAGGCTCAAGGTCACCTAGCTGTGGGGCTGTTCCTGCGATACCATTATGGTTTAATTATGAGATGTCCCACAAAACTCATGTACGAGACAATGCAAGGAAGGTTATAGGTGAAATGATTGGGTTATGAAATCCTTAACCTGATCAGATCATTAATCCACTTGAATGGATTAACTGGGTGCCCAGGTAGGTCACTGGGGGTGTGCCTTTGGGGTGTGTATTTTGTCCCTGGTGAGCTGAGCTCTTCGATTCCTTGTTGCCCTGTCCTGAGCTGTTTTTCTCCTCCTTGGTGTTCTGCCTCACCTCAGGAGCAGAGCAGTGGAGTCAGGTGACTGTGAACTGAACCTCTCAAACTGTGAGCTCCAGATAAGCTTCTTCTCCTCTAAACTTGTTCATGTCAGGTCTTTTGGTTACACTGATGACGCAGCTGACTAAAACAGATGCCTCATTTGCGGTTGTCTGCTTAGGGTCATTCCTGCAACCTGGAGTCTGTGTTTTGTCCAGGGAGCGGATCTAGGATTCCAAAGCAATAAAGGAAGGAGGTGACCACAAAGTTCTGTAGGCACATTTCTGGGTCTTTTGGTTAGACCAGGAGTCAGTAAATTATTCTGTAAAAGGCCACATAACTCCTTTCAGCTTTGAGTCCCAAATGGTCCATGTCACACGACTCAATCCTGCTGTTGTGGCTTGAAGTCAGTCATAGATGAAGTGTGCATGAGTGGACGTGGCTGCGTACATAAAACTCTACTTACGAAGACAGAGGTAGGTGGGTGGGACCTTTGGGCTGTGGTTTGCTCTCTGGGTTGGGTCATGAGGTGCCTCAAGCTGACAGTGATGTGTCCCATGCATCTCAAGGATGGTGATGCTCTTCCTCCACATCAGCAGCAGGACATGGTGGTGGAGGGGTTAGCTCAGGAAGCAACGACACCTTAGTCTGCAGTTAATGTCATTTTCTCCCACTCTGGTACTTGGAAGTATGGTAGCTCCTGGATTCCAGGGGCAGCCTGATGAGACATGGGGTCGTTGGAGGTCCAGGCTCCAGCTCTCTGCCTCATCTCGTAACTTCTCTGCCTTCTGGAGGAAAAAAAACTTCCTCGGGTGTGGGGCGATGGAAACCGTTTCAAGAAAAGAAAACGTCATTGGCAAAAACAAGGACTTATTTTTTTTGACTCCACCCCACTTTAAACAAATCTTCTTGCTTGTGGAAAAGAAGCTGTCTTACGGAGCTCAGCTGCTTTGCCTGTCCCTTGTCTCAGCGAGGCCACACTGTGTGGTTTCAAAGCCTCTTCACTGAGCACCAGGGAGAAAGAGGCCACTGACCCCACTTGGGAGTCCGATCGACATCTCTTGATCTCCATCGCCATGAGCCCCACATCTGCTCTTCCCCAGTTTTTCCATGTCATCAAAATGTCACCTTCAATTACTAGATTGCTCAGGTCTACATCCAAAGGATCCTCCCTCTCCCGTGACTCACACTTCCAGTCCATCACCAAGTCTGACCAGTTCTATCTCCAGAATGGGCCTCGGATCTCTTCTCAGTCTTCACCTCTACTGCCACTTCCTCAGCACAAGACGGATCTGCATCCCAACCAGCGACTTCCAAAGTGCTGTCCTGGCTTCTCTCCTGTTCCCTGAGCCCCAGGTGATTATGTGGGGCACGAGGCTGAGGCAAGCCACTCCGCCCACTCCTCCAGTCCCCGGGCGACTGCTCCTTGCTCCCTCCCTCCCTTCCCCACTCCCCTCCTTTCGGTTCCTGGGATACAGCCCCGCCTCTCTAGCCTTGGTGCACCTGCTGGTCCCCCATGCCCCGTGTGTGCTGGCCCCTTCCAGTTCCTCACATGGCTGGCTCATTCTCATCTTTGAGGTCTCAGTTCAAATGCAACTGTCTTATAGGAGCTGGGATAGCTAAAACCCCGCCCCAAGGTTCCATCATGCCACACCATCTGCTTTCTTTGTAGACCTTCTTCTGAAAGGATTTTTTAAATATTTTTTAATTTGTTTATTTATCTATTGTTGCCTCCCCTACTGAGTCTAATGCTCCTGAAGGTATAAACTTTACTATTTGATCTACTGTTGCTTCCCCAGCACCTTCAAGAGTCCTGGAACAGATTCTGTGTTTGGTAAATACTTGTTGATTGAATGAGCAACGTCGCCCTACAGCGTATGGGGGGAAAATATCCAGAGGTCCTCCCTTCCTTCTCTCTCTCCCTTCCCCCTGCCCCAGGACATGGGCACATACTTCCACCTCACAGGAGAAAAGAAGGAACATTTCATTAATATTATCTGAGGTAATATGAGATCTGCTCTCTTCACCAAACTTTATGCATTAATCCTGTACTAAAATATTGGTGCCTGTGAGTGCATAATTGCACAAGAGATCTAGAATTTATTCATATTGCATAACTGATACTTTACACCCATTGAACAGGCGCTCTCCTTTGCCCCCTCCCTTCAGACCCTGGCAACCACCATTCTCCTCTCTGCTTCCATGAATTTGACCATGTTAGGTCCCTCCTATTAGAATCATGTGACATCTGTCCTTCTGGGATGGGCCTATTTCACTTGGCTATGTTCATCCAACTGTCTCAGAGGGCAAGATTCAAGGAGGGACTCTTGGAAGTGTGCTGGAGAGACTGCTTATGCTCCCTCCCAGCCAAGGGCGGAAGGAGTTGGACGAGCAAGGCTGTCTTTGGGGCAGGGACCCAGGGCAGCAGTGGACCCCACTGGCCTAATACCCCTTGGCCCCCAGGACAGCCCTTGACCCTGAGTTTCAGTGTCCTCGCTCTGAGATGGACAACAACAGCAGCCTCACGTTACTGTCGAAATCTAACAAGAGGACACACGGGAAGCCACCTCCGAGGGATCCCAGAAAGTTGGGAGGGTGGAGTTGGGGATGCCACCTTGCTGCGTATGGGATGGATGCCACTTCAAGGAGGACATCAGAAGGTGCTCTAGAAGACTGGGGACTCCATGAAGAGAAGCTTGGCTGCATCCTGCTCCGTCCTCAGTACCTGGGACAGCACCCCGTCCACGGGAGCTCTCAAGACTCGAGGTGAATTAATCCATGAAAGCCATGTCCTCTTGTTATAGGTCAGGTATGACAGAGGCGCAGGGGTCCGGCAAATTATTCTGGGTTACCCCAGCTGAAATCTTTGGTGCTTGGTTATAACCAGAGAGAGGAAAACAGAAAAACGAGCACGTGGGCGCACATGGCCAGGACCGCAATGAAATATCCTGAACCTGCTTGGGAGTTAACCACAGGCTTTAGCACCTGGGAACCTTGTTTTTCTGGCCTGTTATTTTACCCTTTTCTCATCTCTTTTTTGTTTGGACTCAATATATTTCTCAGCAGCGAGACTTCCATATTACTTTTCTACCACGCTTCACTTACCCCAGACAGACTCCGGGATTAACTCGGGCAATCCAATCTGTTCAGATGAGGGAACTCTTCATTTGGTCTGATGAATGTGGAAACACAAGTAAATCACTCACTCTGAATCAGTCATTCTCTGTCAACCCTGGGGAGGTGGCAGCAGCCTGGGCTGGAGTCTTTCCACCTCCTGGCCCTGCAGTGAGGGACTGAGGGTAGTAGGACCCCACCAAACGGGGTCAGTTCTGAGAGCTGACAGTTCCCGGCTAGGTCAGTTCCCAAAGCAAAGCAATGCATGGCAGTCATTTGGGTGTCTAGACATACTCCCAGGCTGGTCCTGGGTCTGACCTTTCTTTATTAGACTCCACACATGCATGGGATTGAGAAAGGAGAGAGCAGGATCTCAGAGGCCATCTGGTCCCAGCCTTGTCCTAAGCAGCCCTCAGTGTGAATGTCAGGTGCTCTACTTCCTCTGTGAGAAAATCTTTCTCCTCTTTTCTTATTTTTCTGTCTTATTTGTCACTCAGGATTTCTCACGCACGCTTCCAGGAAGAATCCATGCTGAAGATTTCTTTCAAGTCTTCCCTCATCTCACTGACTGAACCAGGGGTCCCTCTCCCTGATCTTTGTGCTGATCCCCTATACAGTAAAGTAAGGTACTTAACTCTATTCCTCTTCAGTCACCAATTTCTAGACAGGACCTATCACATAGTCAGCCTGTTGGACTGAATCAATGAAACAACTTGCCGAAGATCTCAATGTCCACAGGTAGCAAAGCCAGGGAAATTAGCCAGCTTCCAAGTGTGGTGAACAATTCCCAAATCTCAAGGCTTAGAACAACATGCATTTTATTCATGCCTACATGGCGGATCTCCACATTCTAGGAAGCTTCTCATCCTAGGACCCCGTCTCCTACGTGGGATGTGCTCTTCTCAGAGATTAGGGGAAGACAAACCACAAATGTAAAGCTTTTTCTCAGACGCTGCATATGTCAGGTCCACTTCCTTCCATTGGCCAAGGCAAGTAACGTGGCAAAGCCCAAAGTGAGTGGGGTGGGGACTTTATCCCTCCTTCAGAAAAGATTGAAGAAGAATGAGACAGGCTCGAACACAGGACTGTCTGACTCCAGAGTTGCCCATCTTTCCTTTGCACCCATCTTCTAGCTTAGAAGCTATCTCCTTAGGACTTCTTAGGAGGTAAGAAAAAAAGAAGGATCTGGATAGGAAGAGGGAGGCTAATGGTGAAGAAACAGTGAGCCCTCTTCCTGAAAGGGCTGTGTTTATTTACCATCTTGATGGAAATTTTGCAACGTTTACATCACAGCACAAGTAGAGCCATGACTTAAGTTTCACAACTTCCGTAACTGTTTTTACGTCATTTGGGCGGTCCTATCACATTTCAAGGAACCATGAATTTTCTTTCTCCTCTGGGAAACAAGCTCTCAAAATACAATGCATATAGACATCATCATAGGAAACACATGAAGCCTAAACTCAATCTTTTTCCGTAGTCTGTATCTATGAGTCCCCAACTATCAGGTGATGTGAGAAAGAGCTGTATCTCAAGCCAAGAACATGGTCAGAGTCCCCTGTTGAGAGATGGCATGCCTCCTCCAGACCATGAGCTTAGATTTCCTTCTTTGCTCCCTGCCCTGCCTCTCTGGGGTCCATTTGGCATCTGGGCACCATTTTGACTCCCCAAGGAGCTTCCAAAGACAAGAAAATCAGAGGGGGACTGAAGCCTATTTGCAAACTACATTCTGACTAGTAACAGGCAACATGAAAAAAAATCTGGGGTTGTTACTCAAAAATCCAGATTTCTGGACACTTGAAAAATTAGAAGATGAATCAAGGTTGGTCCAGTTTCCCAAATGGCAATAGTGTGGTGCAGTAAAATGATGGTGTCCCTGATGACCATGTGGGCCGCTCTGGTCTCCAGATGGACACTCGATGTCTGAATGTGTACCTACATGTAGCCTACTTTAATCATTTATGGTACCATCTGTGTGTACCTGTGGTTTTCAAATCCTTATTTACAATTGCCTTTTGTGTTCTAGAAACTACCTATTCTCCTCATTCAGTGAACCCCAAGAACAAGGTAGAAGCATCCTCTTCCTTTCCAGTCTTTCAACCCAATGTCTTTGAAGCCAGGTTGACTGACTGGTTCAGCATCCCTAAGGGCCACTGAATGGTCTCATGTAGGTCACTGACATTATTCACCTCTAGAGCATTCCCTAATGACTTACTCATGTTAGTTCTCATTGTTCATCTAGAATGCTAATAAGTTTGAAAAAATATCGATTTTTGGTCAAATTGACCTGGACTCAAATTCTAGCTCCACATTATATTAATCCTTTGAACCTCAGTTTCCTTGTTTGTAAAATGAGCATATTAATTCAGTATTGTTGTTCTACTCTGTAGATGGATTAAATGAGGTCATGGATGTAAAAAGTAGATGACACATTATAAAATATTCAATAAATGTCAGCTCTCTTTAAAAATCCCATCCATTTATAGCCTCAAAAAATACAGATACTCCATAGGTGCAATAATTATATAGCAAGAAAGCTAACTTACAGATATGAGTGGGAGAGGAAATGAACAGTCTTTCCAAAGGGTAACAGAAAACTAGGACAGGAATTCCCTGTTTTAGGAAATAAATATGCTCTTGCCCAGGAACACCATGCCCCATGACATGATTTTCTGCGGACAGGCTAGTTCTGTTTGGGGCTCAGATGGCTTTTTATGCATTGTTTGTACTTTTGTTTCTTACCATTGCACTTGAATATTGTTAGTCCGACATCCCATCTCACAGATAAGGAAAGTAAGGCTCCATTATGTTCGTCTTGCACTCTTGCTGCAAAAACTAAAATCGCTCCAGCTATATTTAGTTGAGTAATCCAAAGGATACACAAGAGTACAGCTGAGCCCTGAAGGGACAGAAATTGGCAAGCTGGGGACCCAGGCAGCTTTTTCTTGCTGCTGCTTTTCTTGATAACTTGGCTTGCAATTGACCTGACTCTACCCCAAAGCCCTTTTAACTTAGAAGTGACCAAGCACTATCAGTCTTGCACAGCCCAAGTTTGACATTCTGTCCTGGAATCTGAAGTTCTTGTCCTGCTTCTGGGAAGATGATGATGGGTGGAAGACTTTACATTAGGTGCTGTACCCATTTTTATGTTTTCCTGCCCTCTGTTTATTCTTCATAGTAGATACAATGGAGGAGAGACAATAGTCAAGGACAGAGTAGCTTGGAATTTTCCAGAATTAAAAAAGAGGAGCATATTAACATGTAGTTTTATCCAAATAATTATTGATTGTACAAATAACAATAATAATCATAACAATGTCTAATTTGGATATTTAAAAAGAAACACTGAACAATAATAGCCTTATTCAGAAAAAGGACTCTAGAGAGTCCTAAATTCCTTTATTGCCTTGGGTGGAAAGCATATGTATTTATTCTGTTAAAGCATATATTTATTCTGTTAAGTATACATGATATAATTTATAAGGTAACACTAAAGTAACAAAAATAGGATGTGAAATTTCTGTGCTATTTGAGGGATAATGAATAAGTTTAGAGGGAAAATCAGTCAACCAAAAAGAGGGCAAAAAAGTAGAACAGAGTGAGAAAAGAAATAAAAAAGCAACATTAATAGAAATCACAAAGTAAAATGGTCAAGTCCAACTCTGTCAGTGATCCCAATAAGTATAAAGTGAATAAATTCTCCAGGTAAAATAAAAAGGTTACCAGAAAAAATAAAAACAGTTCACTTTGATGTTGTATATGATGGAAAGTAATCAGAAGCAAACAAAAAGATTAAAGCATCAGGAAGGCATCAGTCAAATACTAAAAAATGAAGGCTTACCATCTCTGTTAGTAATGTCTGATTAAACAGACCTCAAAGCACAAGGAATTACCAGAGACAAGAAGAGTCGCTGCACATTGATAGAGTCTCATTCACTAGGAAGAGTGAAGTTCTGAACCTGCATGCATACAATGATGATATTACCTCAAATAAAAAGAACAAGAACAGATAGCACACAAGGAGAAACTGATAAGTCTGACTTCAAAATGGAAGGTTTTAAAACAGTATCAATAATGCAGTAAGAAACACATGAATCAAAAAGTCAGTAGGAATGTAGAGAATGTGAATGCATGTTTATATATATATATGCATATATCTATCTATCTATCTTCTTTTCCTTTCTCTCTCTCTCTCACAGTGCTAGGGATTGAACACAGGACCTTGTACACTGGGAATACAAAATTTAAAACCTTGATCTAATTAAACTCTATAGCAGCAAATGGAGTATAACAATTTTTTTCTCATGTGGATAAGGAATGCTAAACAAAGTTTGAACAAATTTCAAAAATTCTATATATCATAGACTGTGAGCATAATGCAATTAAATTCGATAAAATAACAAACGAATACCTAGAAAAATCATTTGAAAATAAAAACTCAGACTCCTAAATAGCTCATGTCAAAAAGGAGAAAGTAATTAAAATTAGAAAATGCTAAAAATTGAGGATTGAAAATACTACATATCTAAACTGCGAGATGCAGCAAATATTATAGGAAAATGTATAAACTGAATGTTTGTATTTGGAAGGAAGATTGTAAATTAATGAAATAAGTTTATTCCAACTTAAAAATAAGAAACAATAGAGTAAAGGCCAATAATGGTTAAAGGAAAGAAAAAAAGAATAAGAGCAAAGTTATTAAAATTAGAAATGTATACAATAGAGAGAACTGGAAAAGTCATTAGTAAATACTTCAAAATACCAAAATGTTTGTCAAATATCTGATAAGATTGTTAGAGAAATGTTAAAATATAGGATCTATAAAATGGGATATAATTAAAATAAAAAGATAATAAAAAACTGTCATCATGAAAACATACGAAATGAAAAAATTCTTTTTTATAAATTCCAAAACCTATCAAAAACAAAATAGAAAATATGAACAGTTCTATAACAACTAAAGGAACTAACTTAAATTGTCCTATATAAAAAAATACAGGCCCAGAAGGTTATACCCAGGAAGTACTCAAGACATTAAATAAATGTGTCACTCCAAGATCACACAAATTCCCTGAGATTGTGAAAATAGAAAATACAGCCAAACTCATTTTATGAAACTAGTATACCTTGATACCTTGACGCTGAAACCTAATAAGTCAGCAAAATAAAAAAAAAATCACAGCCTTATTTTGCTTACAGCCATTAATAAAAAAATTTAGACAAAATACTAGCAAATGACTGATGAAATTAAGGACAACATCGATAAATGTAATTTATCTCATTAACAGATTAAAGGAGAACTAGCATGTAATTTTATCAGGTGATACAGAAAGATACTCAATAAAATTAAAATTCATTAATTATTTCACTTAAAATACATTATTATTAAGGAAACGTGCTCAAACTGATACAGGGTATCTAGCAAACAGCACACTGAATAGTTAACTTTTTAAAAGTATTTTTGATTATAGATAGACACAATAGCTTTATCTTATTTACTTACTATGTGGTGTTGAGGATCGAACCCAGTGCCTCACACATGCTAGGCAAGTGCTCTACCACTGAGCCACAACCCCAGTCCCAATAGTTAACTTTTTTAACACTATTTAAAATTAGGCATACACCAAGGATGTTTTCCTTCTTGTATTCAACATTATATTACAGGCCTAAGCAACTGAGTAATAGAAGGAAAAAAATAGAAGTCATAAAGATTGCAAAGGAGTAAAGAAAATTATCATCATGCTTTTTGTGTTATGATTATCTTCAAAGAATACTCTCAGGGCCTGTAGATTATTCAAATTAGGATAACTTAATGAAGTTTCTGGATACTTCAATCAATATGTATATTGATTATTTCATTTCTACACACTGAAACTGAATGCAAGGGGAACGTAAAGTCAATCCAACAAAAGAGATGCAAGACATGAGAGAAAGTTACACGACTCTATTAAAAATTAAGAACTAAATAAGTGGAGAAATGGACCATTCATAGATAGGAGAACTCAAAACTATAATTATACTGAGGCAATGCAATTTTTTTTTTGTACTGGGAATTGAACCCAGGGGCATTTAACCACTGAGCCACATCCCCAGTCCTTTTTATTTTGAGACAGGGCTTGCTAAGTTGCTTAGGGCATTGCTAAGTTGCTGAGGCTGACCTTGAACTTAACATCCTTTCGCTTCAGCCCCTAGAGTCGCTGGGATTACAGGCTGTGCCACTGTACCCGGCTGAGATGCAATTCTTATAGCAATCCCAACAATGTTTGGGGTGGAATTTGACAAAAGTAAACTATAAAAGTCAAGTGGAAAGGCAAAGCACACCCCACACAGAATAATATTAGTGTGGGGGATTTCTACAAAATTTTAGAAGGTACTACAAAATGATAGTAATTATGATAGTTTTCTGCCACAAACCTTGGCCTCCTGAGAAATCTGTGGGGGTCCATGCTTTCCACAAGAGGGTCCCCACATACTTTCCTGGGTGCCCACATCTCTATGCCTGCTTTCTCCAGAGATGGTTGGTTGGATCCATGATCTACACACCTAACCTCTTTAACCAGTGGCTGACCAGCTATGGCCTTGGCTGTGCTTCTGTAGTACGGCATCTGGATAGGCGAGTCTTCCAAGTCATCTAGCTGTGGCTAGGTTTTGCTTAGGAGGTCCTGTTTTGATGTATTTCTCTCCTCTCCCAACAAGGAAACACCAGGTCACACCTTCAACCCCTTGTTTAGAAATCTTCTCAGCTAAATATCTGCATTCGTAGCTCCCACGTTCTATTTTCCACCCATCCCAGTGTAATTCAGCCAACTCCTCCGCTACTTTATAGTAAGGACAGTGCTTCCCAGTTTCCAATAACATGCCTTTCATCTCTGCAAAACTTCACAGAAAAGTCTTTAGCATCCACATTTCTAGCGACACTCTGTGCATGATGACATATCTATTCTCTAAGGCAACAGAAGCTTTCTCTACTGCTCTCTTCTTTCTGACCCTTATCAGACTCTCCTCTAATGTCCATATTCCTAACGACAGTCTATTCAAGGTACTCCAGGCCCCTATCCAACCCAGAGCAGAGCTGGAAGAGTCATACACCATGCATTAGTTAAAACAGCTGTAATAAGTTAGAGGGACATATTGTAAATCCCAAGGCGTACACTAAAAAATAAATAAATAAAATGATGTGTGATAAATCAGGCAATGTGAAAATAAAATGAAATACTAAAACAAAAAAAAAGAGAAAAAGCAAATAGGATAAATAGAAAACAAATGATAAGTTGTACATTTGAACTTTACCCTGCTGATAATTACATTATGTGTAAATAGTCTAAGTACCCCAATTAAAAGACAGAGATTATCAGACAGAATTTAAAAAGCATGGCCCAATTATTATTATGCTGTCTATAAATAACAGATGTTGAGTTTAATGACACAGATAGGTGAAAATAAAATGATAGGGAAAGATGTAACAGGGAAATGCTAATAACAGAAACACTGGTATAATTATATTGATATCAAAGTAAATCGTAATACCAAAAAAAAAAATCAGGGATAAAGGAGATCATTTCATAAAGATGAAAAAGTTTCATTAACTTTAAAGAGATGTTGCAATCGTAAGCGTGTACATGCACGAGAAGACGGTTTTAGAATAGAGGAAACAAAACAATATAACTGAGAGGAAGCAGACAGACTCACAGCCTGAGCTGGACATTCACAGGAGAGGACTCCAGCAGCAGACCACGTGCTGTCGGTGGACAGGGAACGCTCACCAAGACAAGTCATGTGCGGGGCCATAAAACAAATCTTCACAAATTAAAAAAGAAAGAGCAATTGTAGCACGTATGTTCTCTGAATACGGAGGAATTGAATTAGAAATTAATAATGAAAACTGTATCTGGAAAATCCCTAGATGTTTGGCAACTGAACCCAATATTTCTAACTCAAATCAAAGAGGAAATCACAAGGGAAATTAGAAAATATTTAGAATCTGATGAAAACAAAAACAAAACAGATTGAAACCTGTGGGACAAATCTCAAGGAGCGCTTGGAGGAAAATGTAGAGCTTTATGTCCTTATTAGAAAGGAAGAGAGTTCTAAAGCCACGCACCGAAGCTTCCACCCGCTGATGATATAAAATAAAAGCATTCAAGACCAACGCAAGAAGAAGGAAAGAAATAAAGATAAGAGCAGAAATCAATAAAATAGGAAATGCACAAAAAAATTGAGAATGTCAATAAAATCCAAATCTCATTTTTTGAAAAACAAACAAACAAATACAGCTGAACTAATAAGCCTGCAGGGAGTGAGCTGATCTAGAAATAGACACAAATAACCAATGCCTAGAAAGCAGGACCATCACAACACACTACGCAGGGTATGTTATGAGCAATTTATGCAATAAACTCAACACCTTACATGAAGCAGGAGATTCCCTGAAAGACAAAATCGACTACAGCTCATTTAAAAAGCAACAAGAAATCCGAATAGTCCTTTACCTATTTTAAAATCAAATTTTTAATTTAAACCTTTCTTGGGAAGTGAAATGCATGTTCCAGATAGCTTTGCTGGTGAAGTCTATAAAATATAAAAGGAAAAATAAGCGTAAGACCGGTTTCATAAAAAGCATTTCAGAAAACAGAATAGAAGTAAATGCTTTCCCAAATAATTTTATGAGACCAGAAGTACAAAGATACCCAAACTAGACAAAGACATTACAAGAAAGCAATCTATAGGTTAATATTCTTTGTGATCACAGGCACAAAATCCTTAAGAAAGTGTTAGCAAATTGAATCTAGCAATGTACAAAAAGATAAGACATCTTGACTAATTGGGAAGGCCATATTAGCTTAATGTTCAAAAATCAATCAGTGTAACTCAGCAGAGTAACACAATAAAAGAGAAAAAGCTTATGATCACTTCAATAGGGACAGAAAAAGCATTTGAAAATTTCAAGACCTATTCATGAGATAATCTCTTGGCAAACGAGGAATAAAAGGGAACTTTCTCAACCTGATAATGGACATCTGGGAGAAAAAAATGCTAACGCCACCATTATACTTAGCAATGAAAAACTAAATGATTTGCCCCCTAAATTCAGAACAAGACCAAGATGTCTGCTCTTAACAGTTCTATTCAACATCGCACTGGGTGTTCTAGGCAGTACAAAATGACAAGAAAGGATATAAAAGGCCTACGTTGACATGATCTCTAAAGATCAGGTCTCCTAAGCGATGTCCAAAAAGGCCACACGTTCTAATAAATGAGTTAAGTAAGGTCATTACACAAAGTAGATTGTACTTCTCCCAACTGCCTGTATTCAGTTGGAATAAGAAAACCATGCCATTTACAGTAGCATCGCAAAACACAAAATACTTAGGGACAAATGTAATGAAATAGGTTCCAGACCCATACAACAAAAACCTACAATAGTGAAATATAAAGAACTCCAAAATGGAGAGACCTATCAATCACGTTTATGAATCAGAATACAATATTGTCAGGA
Source organism: Sciurus carolinensis (assembly GCF_902686445.1). Taxonomy (NCBI): domain Eukaryota; kingdom Metazoa; phylum Chordata; class Mammalia; order Rodentia; family Sciuridae; genus Sciurus; species Sciurus carolinensis. The sequence continues at coordinate 184,457,560 of NC_062213.1, forward strand.
TGTCTGTCAGTTTTCTCCAAACTGATCTGAAGATTCCATTCCATCCCAATCAACCCTGGACACTTTTATACAGAAACTGAGAAGCTAATTCTAAAATTTCCACAGAAATGCAAAGGAATGGAATAAGAAGGAATTTCTAAAAAGAAGTGTCTGATAAAGGTAACAGACACGTAGCACTGACACAAGGGTGTATGTGTAGATCCATGGAGCAGTGAGGAAATTCTGTTCCACACACAGATGGTCCATTTGCTTTCAATAAAAATCCTGCACAGCATGCATCACTTCATTGCATATTTACACAAGTTGAAGGTTGGTTGCAACCCTGCATCGAGTAAGTCTATAGGCACCATTTTTCTAATTCTTCCAACATGTCAAATGTTTGTATTATGGTGATCTGTGATCAGTGGACTCTGATATTATCATTGTGGTTGCTTTGGGGCACTACAAGCCATGCCCATATAAGACAACAAACTTTTGGGCTGGGATTGTGGCTCAGTGGTAGAGGACTTGCCTAGCATGTGTGAGGCACTGGGTTCGATTCTCAGCATCGCATATAAACAAATTAATTAAATCAAGGTCCATCGACAACTAGAAAAAAATATTAAAAAAAAAGACAACAAACTTTGAAAACAGATCAATGTCCGGTGTGTTCTGACTGCTCCAGGGTCCACCCATCCCTCTGTCTTCCTCCCTTACTCAGATCTCCCTGTTTCCTGAGCACAATACTATTGAAATCAGACTAAGTAATTTGTCTCCAAGGGTTCTGAATGCTCAAGTGGAAGGAAGAGTTGCTCGTCCTTTACTTTAAGTCAAAAGCTAGAAATGATTAAGCTTAGTAAGGAAGTTGTGTTGAAAACCAAGGTAGGCGCAAAGCTAGGCCCCTTGTGCCAAACGGTTAACCCTGAGTTGTGAATGCCAAGAAAATGTTCTCAAAGGAACTGAAAAGTGCTACTCCAGCCAATGCACAGTGATAAGAAAGCAACACAGTCCTACTGCTGATGGAGGAGAGTGTGGTGGTCTGAATAGAAGAAACCAGCCACAACAGTTCTGTGAACTAAAGCCTAATCCAGAGCAAGGCCCTAACTCTCTGCAGTTCTACAAAATCTGGGGGAGATGAGGAAGCTAGCAGAGCTAGAAGAGTCTGCAGCTAGCAGAGGTTGATACTTGAGACTGAAGGAAAGAAACTATCTCTACAACATGTAAGTTCAAGGTGAAGCAGCAAGTGCTGATGCAGAAGCCTGCGGTAAGTTATGCAGAAGATCTTGCTAAGATTATTGATGAAGGCAGCCACACTAAACGCAGATTCTCTATGAAGATAGAACAGCCTTATGTTGGAAGCAGATGACAGGTAGGCCTTTCATGGCTAGAGAGAACTCACTGCCCAGCTTTAAGCCTTCAGAGGACATGCTGACTCTCTCGTTGGAGGCTAATGCAGTTGAAGCCAGTGCTCATTTACCATTCTGAAAATCCCAGGGCCCTTAAGAATTACACTAAATCTGCTCTGCCTGTGCTCTATAAATGGAACAACCAAGGCTGGCATGATAGCGCATCTTGGTACAGCATGGTTACTGAATATTTTAAGTCCACTGTTGAGACCTACTGCTCAAAAAACAACAACAAAAAAACTCCTTTCAAAATATTATTTTGCTCATTGACAATGCACCTGGTCACCCAAGAGCTCTGATGGAGATGTACAATGAGATTAATGCTGTTTCCATGCCTGCTAACACAATATCCAGTCTGCACCCCATGGATCAGGGAGCCGTATTGATTTTCAAGCCTTAATATTTAAGAAATACGTTCTGTAAGTCTATAACTGCCACAGACGGTGATTCCTCTGATGGATCCGGGTAACATAAATTGAAAACCTTTGGGAAGGGACTGTTCTCTCACTAGTCGAGAAGCCATTATAAGCATGGCATCCTGGGTGGATGATGAAATAACAACATTAACAAGAGTTTGGAAGAGGTTGATTCCAACCATCCTGGATGAGTTTGAGGGGTTCAAGACTTGGAAGGAGGAAGTGGTAGAAATAGCAAGACAACCAGGATTCAAAGTGGAGCCTGGAAGTGCTGTAATGTCCTGACAAAACTTCAGGGGATAAGCAGGGGCTTCTTTCTTATTTTATTTTATATTTTTACTGGTGCATTGTAATTACAGTGACTCTGTATTCACTGTGCAATGAATACCACTATTCACTGTTACACGTTTGTGCGTGCACACGATATAACAACACGATGGGGTCAGTTCTGTCCCCCCGCCTGGTAACCCCCACTTCCCTCCTCTCCCCTCTCACCCGGGTCCCCTACCTTTGCTCCACTGGACCTGGCCTCCCTTCTGTTGTTATGAGATTCCCCCCCACGTTTTTCTTCCTTTTTCTTTCTAGTTTCCCCATATGAGAGGAGCTCCTTCTTAGAGACGAGCCAGTCAAGTGGTCCTAGAGGTGGAATCTACTGCCCGTGACAAAGCCGTGAACAGCTTTAAAATGACAACAGAGGTTTGGGATTATTACATGAACTTAGTTGATAAAGCAGTGGCAAGATGTGGGAGGGGGTTGACTCCAGTTTTGAAAGAAGTTCTCCTCTGGGGAAAATGCTGTGGGGCAGCATTACACGCCACAGAGAAAACCTTCCTGAAAGGACGAGTCACTCCACGCAGCAAGCATCACGGTTGTCTGTCTTTTGAAAGAAAGTGCCGTGGTCACCCGAACCTTCAGCTACTACTACCCTGAAGGGTCAGCAGCCATCGACCTGGAAACAAGATTCACTACCAACAAAGAGACTAAGACTCCTTGATGGCTCAGATGAGCATTAGGATTTCTTGCCAATGAAGTTTTTGTTGTTTTTTTGGTTGGTACTGGGGATTGAACCCAAGGGCGCTTAACCACTGAACCACATCCCCAGCCCTTTTTAATAGTTCATTTAGAGACAGGGTTTCAGTGAATTGCTTAGTGCCTCACCAGTTGCTGAGGCTGGTTTTGAACTCACAATCCTCCTGTCTCAGCCTCCCCAGCTACTGGGATTACAGGTATGCCCTACCACACCCAGCACCAATGAAGTATTTTTAATTAAGATATGTTTATTATTTTTAAGACATAATACCATGGCCTTATGTAAACATAACTTTGATGTGCTCTGGAAAACCAAACAAAAAAATCATGCCACTTTATTACAATTTTTCACTTCACTGCAGTAATCTGGAACCAAACCTACAACCTTTTCCAAGGTATACCTGTGTTAATTTTCTATGCTACTATAACAAATTAACACCAATTTAGTGGCTTGAAACAACAGAAATGTGTTACTTGATAGTTCTGTAAGTTAGCCGTCCAACACAGATCTCCTTTAGCTGGAGCTGAGGTCCCAGTCAGGCTGCGTCCCTTCTAGAGGCTGGAAGGGACAGTCATTTCCATCACTCCTCCATTGTTTGGGGGGTCAGGGGTACTGGGATTGAGCTCAGGGGCACTCAACCACTGAGCCACATCCCCAGTCCTATTTTGTGTTTTATTTAGAGACAGGGTCTCACTGAGTGACTTAGGGCCTCACTAAGTTGCTGAGGCTGACTTTGAACTTGTGATCCTCCTGCTTCAGCCTCCCAAGCTGCTGGGATTACAGGCCTGTGCCACCGTGCTCAGCACTCCTCTGCTTTTAAGGATCTTTGTGATTATATTCGTCCGACCCAGATAATTCAGCAGAATTTTCCTATTTTAAGTTTGGGATATTAGCACCCAGAAATCCATCTGCAACCTTAATTCTCCCTCTCGATGTTATGTGACACATTTCCACGTTGGGTTTGGACGTGGACAGCTTTGAGGGGCGAGTATTCTGTCTACTACAGGTGCCAAAGTAATTCCATGGGGAAATGGTCGTCTGTCCAACAAACAATGTTGGGACAGCTGAATTTTCATGTGGAAAAGTGAGGCTTGACCCTTGATTTACCCCACTCACAAAACACTACCTTAAAAAGGATCATGTATCTAAACATAAAAGCTGAAGCTGTGGAACTTCTAGAAAATCTTTATGCCCTAAGAGAAGGAAAACAATGGAAAAAATAATAAATTGGTCTATGTCAACATTAAAGGTTTCTGATTTTTGAAAGATGTTATTTGTAAAAATAAGAAGGCAAAGTCTCAGTCCAGGAGAAGTTCTCATGCATGCAGGATTTGTATCCAAAATATAAAAAGAGTTCTCACAACTCAATAAAAAGAAATGGAAAACTGGGCAAAAAATGATAAAGTGGACAAAAAAGTTGAACAGACTTTATATCTTTATATCTAAAGATGATATAAGAATGGAAAATAAATACATGAAAAGACATTTGACATCGATGGCCATCAGAAAAGTGAAAATAACTGTGAGATACCCCACACACCCAGTAGAAAACTAAAATTAGCACAATTAATAATACCAAGTATTGGCAATAACACAGAACAACGGAAACTCTCATTGATTCCTGGTGGGAATGTAAAATGGTACAACCACTTTAAAAAGAGATTGGGAAATTTCTTAAAATGTTAAATCTCACATATCTTATAACCCAGCAATTCTACTTCCAAGGGTTTCTCTAAGAAACATAAAGACAGTTGTCCATACAAAGGCTGATATTTCCATGTTCATAGCAATATTATCCATATTAGCTATTCATTAGAAACAACTCAAATATTCAACTTCAGATAAATTGCCTCATTTCACATAATGGAATAATATGCAGTAATGAAAAGGGATGGATAATTATTAAATATACCAACATGAATTCATCTTATAAATGTAATGTTGATTGAAAAAACAAGTCTCAGAGGAACACACAGATTGGAATCCATTTATAAAATTCATAAACATATTTATGCATTTGTGTGCATGGAAGAAACTGTAATGAAAAGCAAGAGAATGACAAACTTAACCTGCAGTAGGGTGGTGATCTCTGGAAAGATTAGTAAGGAATGTGGGTTCAGAGTGGGATACACAGGAAGAGTCAAAGGTTGGCAATCCTATTTCTTAGGCCACCAAATCATGATAGTATAAGTTTTTATTCTTTATGAACATACATCATAATTACTTGTGTATTATTTGAACATTTTAAATCACACAGAATTTCAATGATGGGCCTAGAACTTGAACCAATCCTCCTGACCCCAAAGACGCCTGAGCTTTAGGACCCAAAGCCCAGAGGAAAGAAGCAGACTTACCATCCTGTCTGCAGAATGAAGTCCAATGCTTGGGGACAAAGATGGTGCAGCAGCTGGGGACAGCCTTCCCCTGCTGTCTCCACCACCCGTGGATACAGACAATGCCATCTGCCTCTTCTCTCTAGCAAATAGCTCCTCTTGGTTCTAGGATGTTGAGCGGCAGGTGTGATCCTACACAAATTAGATTGGGTCACTGGGAAGTTGTTTCCCTGTCCTGGTGACAGCAGGACAGAGGGTGCTGGCTTCCACAAGAGGAAGAGCAGTCTATTGGGCTCCCTCCCCTATCCACGAGCACAGTAGAAAACCATCTCTAATACAAAGGAAGGACTCAGAAGATTTTCTGGAAAAGATTGTCATGTGCACCCCGGCTTCGGGTTGAAATGCGGGGCCTCTCGTTTGTCCTCCTCCCAGGACTATATTGAAATGCATGTTTATCTTGGGCAACCTGCAGGCCCCTCCCATTAGCAAAGCTATACACATACCATCAAATCTCTTTTGAAACTGTTGCTCCCTCCACTCCTTAGTCCTGACATTCATTAAGTGCCTACTAATTGCAGGCACTGTCTTAGTGGATAGGGCACAAAGATGACAAAGTAGTCAAGGTATTTTCACACAAGAAGCTTTAAAAAGGGAGAGAAAATATATTGACATGTAATTGCAACACATTAACTTTGGTGCTAATTGAGTTTTGTTCAGAGGAGAAAACAGTAAACTTCTGGACTCATGGGAGGATGTGACATTTGAAATGAAGCTAGAAAAAGAGAGCAGAGATAGATGCTCCCAGGGGCATGGAAGGTTCTAGTGTTCTCTGGTGAAACCGAAAGGGGTCCTCACAACTGGAGTTGGAAGGTGATGTTCAGAGAAGTTCTTTAAAAGTACTGGCAGGGGGGAGGCAGACAAGAATTTTAGAGTTCAAGTTCTAGGTCAGTTACCAGCCTGGGAGTCCCCAAAGAACTTCTTGGGGCCATGAAGTCATTTGAAAGGAGTCCTCCAATTTTTATGTGCACCGATCATTTCCCAGTGAATGAATAAATATTGCAAATGCGTATGCTGCTATTTTATCATATAAATAAATGTTGCGATGATTTCTAAAACTCAGAGGCATTTAAAAGTCAGTACTTTCTGGCATCATGAATTTTCTCAGCTGACAGTTACAAAATGCATGGCTGCTATCAGGGATTTGCATTCAGAGAGGGCTCTGGCAACACTCGCGATCGGTGGGAGGTGGGCTGATGGTCCTAAGTGAAGTCCTGAGCCTTCTCTGCGGCAGTGAGGAAAATGAAGCCGTGTAAGAAGGGTCAGTGCATTATTGCGCTTCTGTTTTGGAAAGGTCACATGGGCCATGGGGAAGCAAGATGGATTACAGGAGGGAAGTCCCACTGGAGAAGGAGCCATCAGTCTGGGCTCCTGCAGTGTTGGAAAGACATGGGTAGCCTGAGCTGGCAGGTGGTGGCGAAGACCGAAGACAGAGGGATTCTCGGGAGGTAGAGTTGGTGGAACTTGTTGGACAGTGGGCAGAGATGGCTCATCAAGGCTTTCTGTGTTACTTCCTGTTTTCCTCCCCCTGTGATTAGCCCCATTCTAGAGATGGCCTGGACCTTGGCACTGGGAAATTACTAAGCTCTGCACTGAAAAGAAGAAGTCAGGGAACCTGAACCATGTGCTTTTAGCATAAAGAAGCAAAAGAATGAAGTCACAAAGTGGAGCTACTGATGAATCCTTCCGGGGAGCAAAGGCTGAGTGACAGACGACTCCATACAGGTGAGTCCTAATCATCTGGGTCATTCTGAGGCTGGAAGTCACAAGGCTTGCCTGTCAACAGCTGTCATCTGCTCATGGAGTGATACACTGCTGCAGGGTGACCAGGAGGGTAATTTGGAAGCTCTGGCTTAGATTAAATCATTTGCACAAGGTTTAATGGCTGGTAAATGATAGGGACAGAATTCAAATAATAATAAAACCTAGAACTTAGGGAACACTGGCAAGGTGTCAGAAACGTTCTCAGTTCATAACTCGTATGAATACACTTAATAAACCTCCTAGCTCCGCAAGGTAGGTAGTGTTATCATTCCCATTTTATAGATGGGAAAACAGAGGTCCACAAAGATTAAATAACCTGTCCAAGAGAGCGCACCACATGGTACATGAGGAAACCAGGAATTAGACCCCAGCAACTTGGCACCAAAGTCTGTTCTCTTAAGCACCACTTGGTACCCCAGGTCTATCTGCCTAACTCAAGAGACTGTGCTTACCTACTGAGCCACAGGGAGAAGCCAGGTGTGAAGGGAGAGGGTGAAACCAGTTCAAGCCAGGGCAGCGGAGGATTGGGGAACTTCCTATGTTTAGTGAGGTGGGTCTGGGGGGCTCTGGATCCAGGAGGCCTGGGCTGGGGTCAGGGGCAGCAGGATTGGTGGTTCCAGCTTGCTCTGGACAGAGGCAGGGGGAACTGGGGCTGAAGCAAAGGCACAGCATTTAGAGGGGCGAGGAGAGGCGGGGGGCAGGAGGCTTGTTGGGATTCTATGGGGGCACTTCACAAGAAGAGTCGGGCTTTCTGGGTCTTGTGAAATTGATTTTATTTTTATGTCTTAAGTTTGTGCCAGGATGTTATTTCTCAGTTGAATTCCTTTGACTACTTCTATCTTCAAATTACACTCTCATCTTCCTCCTGTAGCAGTGCACTCATTCCCACTTGCAAAGAGGAACTGCAAGCAGACAAGCCTGTTTCCTGTAGGCTGAACATGGTGTCTGCCTGCTGGCCATGACCCAGAAAAGGAGCACTCTTCTGACTTCAGCAACCTGTGTTAAGTCAGAACCTCTCCCTTCACTAGTCACTGGTTTTACTTTTTTTTTTAATTTCCATTTGCCTCATTAACTCTTCACTCCAGAGTCCTGATTCCTCCCGCCCCCCTTTTTTAACTGTAGAAATTCAGTGATACCAGAGCTTAAAAGTTCCGGGAGCACTCACCTTTGCTTCCTGACTCTGCCCTCAGCTAACAGGCCCTCTCTGAACTTGAGAGCCCTTGGGCAAGGCTCCGTCCTACTTAAGCCTGCTTTCCCCGAGGCTCTGAGAAGCTGCTTCTGATGGAAGCGGCCTCTGGAACCACAGAGGAGAAGGGGGATGGCGATGTACATTTATTGAGGCCTAATGATGTATCCGGCAAATACTGGGCATTCTCCAATTTAATACTCACATTTTCTAGGTGCCAAATTCCATGCTAAGTGATTTATATACCAAAATGGCTTTTAAAAATACGAATCTAGGCAAGTCCTGGTAAAACACTGCAGACTTTGCCACTGCTCCTAGGATGGAGTGCCCCATAGGGCGCTCACCATGTTCTGCAAGGCCCTGTGTTCTGGACTCTGACTGCAAATCTGCTCTCTTCCTTAATTCTCATAGTCATCCTTCAGGTCACAACTGGAAGCCATGGTGTAGGGGAGGTGAGTGAGCAGGGATTTCCTGCAAGACTAACTGCAAGCAAACCTCAGCTCTGGATCTGATTGGTCCCGTTTGAATCAAGTGTCCATGCATAAACCAATCACTGGCCATGATGATGGAACATGCTGATTGGCTTAGCCAAGCTCTCAGTGCTGCCCCCTAGAGCTCAGAAAGGAAATCGACTGTCGGTGGGTAGCGCGTTTGGAAAGACGATTCACAAAAACGATCAGAAAATGTTTCTCCAAGAGGGGAGCGCACATCCAGGTTCCTCCCTGGTGCTACTCACCTTGTTCGTGTACCAGGTGTCCTATTATTTAATTAGCATTTGTCAAGTCCACCTTTTTGTACTTAGATCTTCATTTTTAAATACATTTATGTATAATACGACTGCAAATGAGAAACCAATATTCCTTGCCGCAAATAGGAAGGCGATCTTAATTTTTTTTTTTTTTTGGAAACAAAACCCTGTTATTAAATTTGTGCTGGAGAGGGGGGCCTTCTAAAAACATCCTGTGACTGTGGCCTTGTGCTCTCTTTGTTAAAAAGAGACATTATCAAGTGTTAGAGAGGTGTAAAGACGTACTAACACCAAACTGAGCCTTTCTCCCTGATGTAATCAGAAGGCCTAAGAATGAATTGAAAAGGAAATTACTTTCTCACTATGTGATTCAAGGTGATGTGATGCCATACCCATACGGCATGGAGAAGTGGTTTTCCATGCCACTCCCAATCGTGTGGTGTACCGCTGGTGCTACCTGCTCAGTGCTCTAAAGAACACTGTCTTTGACCAAGACTTTGAACTTGAATGAATGAAGGAAGACAGGGTGATGGAGGACCAGTTTGGTTATTAGAGAGGATGGGGCAAAACAGCCAGTACATTTTATCCATAGGAAATTCCCCTTTTAAGTGAAAGAAAGCACCTGAACTTATCTGATTTCTCTCCCGCCTTCCTGCAGAACTGTCCACTTCTGTGCCGGATACTGTTCTCCCATGGCGCCTACAGAGGCTTCCCAGAGAATGAGCCCTCCTTCTACCCATCGGGAAACCCGAGCTCTCTCCTTGACACCTCTTTTTCATTCACCTCCTTCACCTGAGCAATTTTTCTGTCATATTCAGCCATCCCCACCTCCTAAATGCTTTCTCTAATCTACCCATTTCTGTTCCTCTCTGCTGCAATCACCATTACCACCTTCCAGGGCTACTGCGAGTCTCCCAACTGTCTTTCTTCTTCCCCTTTGCCCTAATTTCGCAGTCCACTTTCCACCTATCATCCAGGGTAAGCTTTTTAGAAAGTAAGTGGGAGCACTCTCTCCCCTGCATTAAAACTTCAGTGCTTCCGTGAGATTAGAATAAAAGCTGTAGGCAGGGCTACCAGCCTGGGTCCTCTAGACCCACCTTGGGCTCACTGCTAACCCCATGTCACCCACCTCCTTCATTCCTGAGAAGAAGGTCCTCTCCTCTCTCCAGGATCCCCTCCCCCTCATCTGGCTCTTTCCTTCTTATTCTTATTCCAAATGTCACTCCTTCCATAAAGCCGACCCTATCTACCCGTGCAAAGCATTTCCACCCATCGCGGGAACCCCTACTCTTTGTCTTTGTATATTTTAGCCATGTGTGTTTGTATGTGTGTTTGTTTACTGTCATTCTTCCAAATCAGACAAAAACCTCCTTGGGAAGAGGAAAAGTGTCTTTCTTATTCACTGATCTATCCCCAACCATTAGCCCAGAACTGGCACTTATGTGTGTTTGTTAAAAGGCATAAATAAATACTTTCCATAAAGCAAATAATGTCCTTAATGTCTAAGCTGGCTAAAAGGAAATGCGTTGCTTTAGAAGAGAATTTGTAGGCTAAATATTGAAGGTATTTTGTAAAAGGTTTGGTAGTGGATGAGGTTTAATTATGTGGCTTAAATATGTTTAAGGATGATTGGTATTTTATGCTTAGTCAGTGGAAATAAAAATCTTTTAAGTTGAGAAATTCAAGAAAACAAGGAGTTCATTCAGACATTAAAAGAAACAGGTAAGGTAACTCAAGGATGCTTTGTGTTCATCTTCTTGAAACCATAGGATTAAGGTGAACAATGGCCTTGGCTGGATTTGAATGTATGACAAGGACCCCATAAGGGCCAAATCACGTGACCACCACTCCACCTGCTTTGCTTCTCCTAATAATTACGCTGGAAATGGAAAACTCACCTACCAATGGGGCTGATGCAAAGTGGACTAAAGCCAGCTCCAACCCAGAGAAGGCTCGGGTCGACAGAGGAGGGGTTGGAAAGACATTACGCTGTGGCATCATATGCAGATGACACTGAGTGACTAATGAAAGAATGAACTGAGCCTGTGTGCTTGAGAAAATCTTAAGCAAGTTACCTGACTGCACATCTCTCCTGCCAGCATATGCAGCCAGTGTGAATCAATCAAGTGTTCACAAGCCAGGCGTGGTGGCGCACGCCTATAATCCCAGCAGCTCAGGAGGCTGAGGCAGGAGGATCGAGAATTCAAAGCCAGCCTCAGCAAAAGTGAGGCACAAAGTAACTCAGTGAGACCCTGTCTCTAAATAAAGTTCCAAATAGGGCTGGGGATATGACTCAGTGGTCAAGTGCTCCCGAATTCAATCCTGGGTACCCCATACCCAAAGAGTTCATGAATCCTATTCCCCTTCACCCCCCGCTCTGATCACCACCATGGCTGCCCATGCAAAACCCCCTCAGGGAAAAGGATACGGAAAAGCCAGTGGTCTCACCTGATTTTTAAAACTCAGGCATCTTCTTTCCACTCCATTGATACAGCCAATAGGGGCTGGAGATGCGATGGGAGGATGAACTCAGCTCTCGTGGGACCAGTACGCATACTGTGTGTAGTGAGGAAAGAGTCCCCAGGACTTCCAAGTTAGGTAACTCCCCAGTGGGTCAGTTAAACGTGTCAGGTGGAGAGCAGGTGTGGCCATCAGCACAAAGCCCCCACTGGATAAACCAGTGGTCGGCTGGAGCCAACTTTTGATAACTGGCAAGAGTCAGTTCTGAAAATTTCCAGAATTTTGTGAAATGTTTATGAAACACAGACATTGTTAACAGTTAATTTTTCTAAACTTTCAATTAAATAAATTTATTAAAAGCAAAGACAGTGAGTACTCAGAATTCATCCTAATTTTTGTACACTTTGCTGCGGGCTCTGCTCTTGGGATCAGTTACACCTCGTAGACGTGTGTGGTGAAGCGCTGCCCGTCTCCTCCCGATCCACGGGGCACTGGCTTCGCCTCCATGGCTTGAAATCAGCCCCAGGGGCAGTGCTCACCCGTGGAAATCAGAAAACACTACAAATCAGCGTTTGCTTCCTTGTTGGGTTGATTGTTAAGAAAGTGATGGAGAAAATATTAATAACGCAGATTAAACTTAAAAACCTGCCACATCTGTAAATGCTTCATGCTGAATGACACAAAAATCAAGGACATTCTCCCATTATTTGGAAAGTATCATCCAGTTCCCCAAAGTAGTCACTCATGTCAGTGATCAACCAACAGAGTTCCAGCTTTGCCTTCGTCTTATTCATCAGTATAGAAGAAGATCTCAGCTGACAGACAGACCTCTCCCCATTCCCCAAGGGCTCCATAGGTTGAACATAGAAGAGTTCAGCAAAAATCAATGGAAGTGTTCTTTGAGAACCAACCAGCTATGTGGAACTGACAATAAACAGTGATGTCTGATTTTATGATTTGCAAATCATGCACTAAGTATTCTTTCTGTCAGTGACATTTTAACAAACTTGTACACGGAGGCGCAGTATACCTCTATCTTTCTGAGAGCTGATCTTCTTGAGAGCACGCAACTTGGAACCTCCCATATCAAAGCAGGGGACCTGAAGGGTCTCTGGGTTCTGATCAAAGACACTGGTAGTTTTGCAGAAAAGTAAGGGAAACTGTACTTCATAAAGCCCTCAGAGAATCCAGGAAAGGGAAATTGCACTGTTTCTCCAGGCGGACCGGATAACAGACACTGAGACAAGGAGTAATAAGAATTCAAAGAGGTTTTTGTTGTTGTTGGGGAGAACAGAGTTTTCAGTGGGTCTTGCCATGGTCTAGGTCATGGTTTCTCAGCCTTGGCACTATTTGGGACCAGACCATGCTTTGTTGAGAGGAAATGTCCTGGGCATTGTGGGACCAGCATCCCTGGTCTCTACCCACTAGATGCCAGTCGCACCTACCAGTTGTAAGAACCAAACATGTCTGAAGATATTGCCCCAGGTGGGAAAACTGCAGCTAGCCCAGATGATGCGTGGCTTCACTCAACAGGTGTCATCACCTGTGTGTGGAGGCACCATTCCACGTGCTCAGGATACGTAAGTAAACAACACTGACCGAGTTCTGCTCTCACAGAGCTTCCACCTTGGATTGTCCACTGAGTTGATTTTTCTACCACAATGTGAGCTTCTTGAGAGCAGAAATTGGGTCCTATTAATCTCTGGGACTTCAGCCTCTCAGAGCACCGGGCCTGACACCAAGGTCCCCAGTAAACCATACACACAGAACAGATCCAGCTCCGCGCACAGGTTGAGGACACTGGCCGCCTCTGGCCGTGTTTCCTCTCTCTCTCCTGCCTGAGCAGGGCTAATGTTCTGCTCCTCTCTTCCTTGGAGGCCTTTCTTACTGCTGTTCCCTGGGTGCTTTTGCTTTCTTTTAATGCACAACAAAGTACTGCAAAGATAGCACCTTTAAAAAGCTGCATGTATCATCTCACGATTTCTGTAGGATCCGAAGTCCAGGCACCTTGTGGTAGGGATCTCTGCTCACGGTCTCACAAGCCTGAAATCAAGGCGTCGGCTAGCTCCGTTGTCATCCAGAGCTCAGGGTCCTCTTCCAAACTCATTCACATTGTTGGCAGGATTCAGTTCCTGGCTGGCTCTCCACTGGGGATCACCCTCTGCTCCTGGAGACCACGCTCCTGTCCTTGTCACTTAGGCAACTCCATGTTCACATCCAGTGCTGGAGAGCTTCCCATTCATCTCATCACCTTCATGCTTCAAGTCTCTCTGACTTTGAATTCTCTAGGGAAAGACCTTGTCCGTTTTAAGGGCTCCTGGGATTAGGCCATTTAAAATGCAGTAATAGCTCATTGTATCCATAGGTTCCTCCCTACTCGAGATGGAGGGAGTTATTCGAAGGTTTGGGTCCCTGGGGACCATAGTACAATTCTGTCCACCACACTTAGACTCCCCCATCCTCCTTCAGTCTTACCACCCTGGCTCACCTGTCTTTAGCTTAGATGTCCCAATAATAGTTTACTTTTAATATTTCCAAAAACCATGCACCATGCCATTTACTTTCCTTAATAACCATATAAAGTATATATAATTTTTACTCTTTGCACTTAGTTTCCTCTGCCTAGTGTTCCTTCTCCAGTTAATCTCATGTGACTTCCCTCACTCTCTTCTGGTCTCCACTCAAATGTCACCTTCTCAGAGGAGACTTCCCTGATGACCCTATTTAAAAAATGCTTATGGTAGAATGCCAACCAATAAATTCAGAAGTGATAATGATGAAATTTAAAAATCAGTATTGGATTGAGCCTGTGGCTCATGCCTATAATTCCAGCAGCTCCGGAGGCTGAGGCAGGAGGATCACAAGTTCAAATCTAGTCTCAGCAATAGCGAGGGGCTAAGCAAGTCAGCGAGACCCTGCCTTTAAATAAAATAGAAAATAGGGCTAGGGATGTGGCTCAGGGGTCAAGTTCAATCCCTGGTACACCCCCCCAAAAAAATCGCTACTGGGTAACCATTGTATTAGTAACTGATTCAGAAGAGAATCATCAATGGATGCTAGAACTAGTGGGTACAAGTTTGATGAATAACAAGATAATTATACAGGCTTAAAGTATCCCCCCACACACAAAAAATTTATTATCTCTAAAGGAAAAACAAACAAACAAACAAACAGTGTCTCTGTGCTAGAGAAAGCTGTGAACACCACCTTAACCCAAAGATCAGAGTTAATGTCACCTATAAGGGGAGAAAGCCAACTCATGGGCAGTCTGATACGATGTGCTGAGAAGAACACATCATTTCTGTGGTTTTCCTGTCACATAAGTTATGACCAAATTGAGAGGTCACTGAAAATAGCAAGCCTGTGCTTTTCAAAAATTGTCAAAGTTATGAAAGGTAAAGAAAAGCTGAGTGACTATTGCAGATTAAGATGACAACAAAATGGAATATGTGATCCTGTATAGTTCCGGAACCAGGAGGGGGACCTTTTTAAAAAATAAAAAAATAAAGGATTTTATTGGTACAACTGTTAAAATTTTAATGAGGTCTGTAGATTAGGTAACAGCATCAAGGTTAACTTCCTGATTTTTATAATTCTATTCTGACTATGTAAAGAAAATGCCTTTGCTCTTAGCAAACACATATTATTTAGGGGTCAAGGAGCATCCTATCAGCAACTTACTGTCCAACGGTTCCAAAACCAATAATTTTAAAAAGAAGGATAAAGCAAACACAGCAAAATGATAGGTTAGGAGAGTCTGAGCGAAAGCTATATAGGAGCTCTTTCTTGCAACTTTTCTGTATATTTGAAATTATTTCAAAATGAAATTTACCCAAAGAAAAGAAGCTATAATAAGAAGAGCTCACCACTCCATTCCTCCTGCCTCACTCTGCTTTACTTTTCTGCATGGTCCTTGTCACCACCGGTTATAGGATTTATTTTATTTAATTGTCACAACCACTGTGGGAAGTGGGTGCTGTTGTCGTTCCTTGCATTTATAACTCCTGCCTGGGACACGCTCCTCCTCCAGGTATCTGCATGTTACTCCTTCACACCTTTCTGATCTTCAGAAAGGTACCATTGATAATAGCAGCAATGCTAATTTCTTCCTTACTAGACGGCAAATCCCATGAGGGCAGGAACCTTGTTGTTGCTGATCCCACAGCATTTTCCATGGCACCTACAGGATCAATAGTAGGTACTCAATAAACATGTGTTGAATGAAATGCCTCCACTGCAGAGCAGGGACCTGGGGAGAATTGTAGGTGGCAGAAGCAGACTTTGAATACAGGCAAAATGATTCCAGGACCGCTAACTACTATGCTCTCCTTCCCCAGGAAGCCGTCATTCATAACAAAACAACTATGGTAGACAGCTTCTGACATGGCCTCCCGGAAATTATGCCTTTGGGTACTCCCCTCCCCTGGAGTGTGGGCTAGACCTTGTAACTCACATCTAACATATAGAATATGGGAAAAGTGATGAACACCACTTCATGACCAGGTTAGTTCTGAAATGCTGTGACTTCCCCCTTCTAGAAGATACCAACTGGCACTTTATCTTCCCTCCTTGTTTGATTGCTGCCGAGTCGTGAGTTGCTCCGTGGAGAGTCCCATGGGGCAAGGAACCAAAGGAGACCACCAACCAATGACGAGTAAGGAATCGAATCCTGCCAACGAACACACCAGTACTGACCTTGGAAGCACATCTTCCCCAGTCAAGCCTTCTGAGGAGACCCCGGCCTTAGCAGACACTGGGTTGCAGCCTGTGAGAGAGCCTAAGCAGAGGACCCAGAAGCTGTGAGATAATAAATGTCGTTGATTTAAGCCTCCGCATCTTGAAATCATTTGCTCTGTGACAACGGACACCCAATACTAAAATCCTCTGCATCCCTATAGCCCCTGTACTTCCTCCAATAGCAGAAACACTTATATATATTTACCTGTTTCTTGCCCTCCCCACCACCCACTCTGTAAACTCTGTGGGCATAGACTGTGATTTTCTTACCATTTTATCATAGCACATTTGCCGTCTCATACTTGAAACTCAATAAATGCTGGTTGAAAACAATCGAGGAGTCCCTCATTAAAAATGAATTTGAAATTGGATTTATACATGAACATACGCATTGGTAAAATTCTTGAGTCTTTGGGGCTCAGAAGCAGAACCTGAACTGTGAGTACTTCACCATGGCTCTGCCCAATGTGAGGCCCCATCTGGGTGGCCAGCTGGTGCCCTAGACAATATCTCTATCTCAGCATCTTCAACATCATAATTCTTGAAAATAGTGTTTGTAATGTTAAACCACATAAGAGGACAAAGTGACCTGCCCATCCACCTGTTCTAATTAATATACTTTTAAACCTTTCAAGGAAACCATTTCTCCTCCTTCTTTTACACCACACAAAGATTTAGCTGCGAAATTTCAGCTTAGAGTAATCACATCCTGAATCA
Organism: Sciurus carolinensis; assembly: GCF_902686445.1. Classification (NCBI taxonomy): domain Eukaryota; kingdom Metazoa; phylum Chordata; class Mammalia; order Rodentia; family Sciuridae; genus Sciurus; species Sciurus carolinensis. The sequence continues at coordinate 184,474,393 of NC_062213.1, forward strand.
ATGGCTTCTTTTTGGAGTTTTAAAAAAAATTCCTCTAACATGTTCATTTTAATTTAAAAAATGCTATTTTAAATGGTAGGGAGCCTTTTAATTCTCCACTCTGGGTTATAAAAAAAATAATAGATAGGCAGAAATGTGTTATTAAAGCTATTTTTCTTGGCGTTCTGGTAATTTAATAAACTGCTGAAGCTAAGCCTTAAGACTTTATGATGCAGCAAGAAGAAGACTTGTCTGTTGATTAATAGTTTCTGATCGTCCCTCACCCAACACCCCCCCTGCATTTCCTGGGGTGATTCCTGAAGGACAACAGGCAATTTCTGAAGAAGGAAGATTTGGAGAAATGTTGTACAAAAATGTCGCGTCCGAGGGAGTTTAATCTCCTTCTCTTAAGACTTGAGGTCTAGGGAGCTGACTGAGGGGAATTTCAGAAGATCACGTGGAGTGGTCACTCCCATACCTTAAATGGCCTTTGTGTCCGGGTCACTGAGGGGCATCTTACTCTGCTCTGACTGTCATAATAAAATACTGTGGACTTGGTCTTAAACAACCAAACTTTATTTCTCAGAAAGTTCTGAAGGCTGCGAAGACCAAGGTTAAGGTGCCAGCAAATAGGTTTCAATCTTGGCTAGTAGGTGGCACCATCTCATCCCATAGCCATGTACGCTCACTGGGCGAGCCACTCTAGTGTCTCTTCTTATGAAGACATCAACCCCAGAATGAGAGTCGCATGTTGAAGACCTCATTCCACCTAAAATTCCTCCCACTGGCAATTAGGCCCCACCTCCAAAATACCATCACACTGAGTTTAGGACTTCACCCTGTGAATGTTGGCAGAATACAAATATCCAGTCCATAGCAGAGGTTGTTCCAGTTACCAGGCCTGTTACCTGGCTCCAAACCAGCTCCTAATTATCCTGAAACTCTGCAAACCATCCCCACTTTGCCTTTTGGGTCTCTCTTAGACTCTCCCAATAAGGGGCACTAGAGGGAGACCCACAGGCTGGAGGAGGAAGAGGAATTTTTTATTCCTATTCTACTCCTATTCAGGTCAGCGTCACCCCCGGCAATGGTAATTTTTTCCACCAGCAGTTGTTATACCCATTTTGACGTTTTTCAAACACTTGCAAAACCAGCCTCACTGCCTCCTTTGAACACCAATGTCAATAGGCAGGTTTGGACTCCTACCCCATAGAGCCCTGAGTGGAGACGCTAATACCAGCCAAACATCCCCTTCCAAGATCCTGGTGTCTCATTTTCTGTTCCCTAGGCTCCTTCTCCAGTCCTCTAAGTTCAAACAGTTCAACCCCCTTCCCTTTGAGTGATAGCTGCTTCCAGCAGTTGCTACTTCTGAGTTATCTTTGGGATTCTTTTTATAACTTTTCAGTTTTTCAATACTGACTTAACAATTATTTATATTAAATTCTTTCTGTTAAAATAGCTGAAGTCACTTCTGTCTCCTGCCTGGGCCCTGACTGATAGTGGAAACCTGGCCCCATTCATTTGAAAGAAAGCTGTAATCCCAGGAAATATAGATAGGCCACCTCCACATTCTCAAAGGCTGTTTCTCTTTTGTAAGGTGAAGCAAACAGTAAATATATTCATTTATGAGACTGACCCCACTAAGCCATTTTTCTCCTTCTCATTTTGGTAATGTCTGGGCAGTATAGTTATGGTAAATAAAATCTTCTTTGTTGAAAGTTCTTCTTTCAGCTAGTTAGCTCTGGAAGGACAGAATATATGATTGTCCACTGTGTAACTTAGCACCTAGCACAATGTCTGGTGTAAGGGAGGTATTCAATAAATGTCTCCTAAACAATTGAATGAGTAAATGGAAACATGGGTGGATGGATGGATGAATTGGTAGATGGATGGATAGATGAATGGAAAGATGAATGGATGGATGAGTGGATGGATGAGTGGATGGATGGATGAGTGGATGGATGGATGGAAAGATGGATGGATGGATGAGTGGATGGATGGGTAGATGGATGGATGGGTGGATGGGTGAATGAAAAGATGATTGGATGGATGAGTGGATGGATGGATGGAAAGATGGATAGATGGATGGAAAGATGAATGGATGGATGAGTGGATGGATGGATAGATGGATGGATGGGTGGATGGATGAAAGAAAAGATGATTGGATGGATGAGTGGATGGATGGATGAGTGGATGGATGGATGGAAAGATGGATGGATGGATGGATGGATGGATGGATGGATATAACCTGACCTCAAGAACATCTGGTAGTGGAAAGAAGAAACCCTTCTTATAAATTTACATTACTTCATTTTCAATATATCAATTAGGATGGGATTGGTTGTGTGAAACAAACCCCAAATAATAGTACCTTTTAAAAAGAGTTCACTGGCTTTTCTGTAAACAAAATCCAGAGACAGTTACCCCAGAACTTGTCTGGCAACCCCATAATCAGAACAGTTCTAAGTGGGTCAGCTACTTCCACCTATTGCTCTACTAATCTCCTAGCGTATCTTCTACCTCCACAACTCACACACAGCTCTTCTTCCTACATCCCATTTGGCCAAAACGAAGTCCCATATTCTGGATGGTCATGTGTCAGTTTGAAAGTGGGTTCCATTACTAAGGAGAAATTGTGAAAAGCATAGTTGGTACCAAATGGAAAACCCTATCATTCTGGGGCACAAATAATACAACTGGGGTTGCCCTCCCAAAGAGGGGAGCCTGAGAGGAGGATTTGAAGTACAAAGGCTGAGTTGGCTTCCTAGCTTCATGCAGCCCCCTTCTTCCTCTCTGAAGGCTTCCCTCCAGTCTTTAGCCCTGCCCTTCACTCTTATGGTTCAAAAGTGGGGAGTGACTTAGAAGTATTAATTGTCTGAAAACTAAGTAGCCATTAACCATAAGACGTAGGTTCCAACAAAGATCTTCGCTTGGAACTATGTTACTGGAAACAGGGAGGTAGGAGGCAAAGACAGGATATTGAATTTGAGTCACCATGTGATCTTAAGTAAGATAACTTAATCACTCTGAACCTTAGTTTCTGCATATTCAATATGTATTTCACACACATTACAAACATTAGATAATAAAGGTGACGTATGTAGCACTGTGCCCGCTGTACTGTAAGTGCTTCGTGATTAGTAGTTGTTGCTATTTAATGAAGAGTTTCTGAAACCCACGAAAACACACTAGGTCTCAGCTTTGTTGCTTGAATCATGTAGGGCTAGCATGAGTTTTAAGACTTGCAAATAGAATTGCTCTAAGGAAGGAGACAGAGGAATTATGACTTGAAAACAGACCATGCAAGAATCAGATGCAGGGGGCAGGAATGTTAAAAGAGCAGATGTCACTTGTCTACCTCTCTGAATAGGCTTGGTTGTCCCTCATAGGTGTTCTCAGAGTTCCCAGTATGTCCCCTTGAAAACCTCACCAGCTTGCATAGTAACGATTATGTAATGGCCATGCTTAGGAAGTCATGGAGGTGGACGCTGCATCTCTTACCCAGCTGTATCCCAGAGAAAAAGTGTTTGGGAATATATGCCAAATGGATGAGATGGGGGACAGGGATGGGTTGGTAGGAACCCAGAGGGTCTTGGAATTTGCAATCCCACCCGGACTCCATGATCCTGAATCAGGAAAAGTCCTCAGGGTGCCTCTTGCCATTACTTTCCGACTCCTTCTGGGATTTCTTGAGAGGAGAGCAGAGTCAGGGAGTGCCTGTGTTGGAAAGGTGTTGGGCATTGGTGCCAGGCCCCCCTCTTAATGATTCCCTTTGAGAATTTCTTCAGAAAAAAAAAAATACTATCACAATGTTAGAGAATCCAGTTCTTAGCCAGCCCGGGAGGAGGACTGGGCCCTGGGCTCTGGCTGTGTCGGGGCAGCTTGATACAATTCAACAGGCATTTTTGACACATACCACGTGCCAAGCATCGTGCTAGATGTGTTCCACAGGCAGTTCTCTCTCCCTCTCTCTCTCTCTCTCTCTCTCTCTCTCTCTTTAAAATAAACACTTATTTTGATTAAAGTAACACCAGCACATGTTTTAGAAGGTCCAGAAAGGAGGCAGCAAGCCCTGGACCACCATCCCCCCTACAAACCCACTTAGCTTCTCACAGGCAACCCTTCAGCCCTCTGGGCTCTTTCCTCTGGGGTTTACCTCCAGATTTCTGGATGATTAAGTGAATTCCATTGTCTCTTGAATCATCCATTTCAGATATTGCCTCTGACCTCCTGTTGTGATAAATGGGGACTTCAGCTCTATTCACACCCTTCTTTTCACCTCCATCTTCCCGCCACGGTTGTATCGCTATTCCTGTTTAAATCCACATCTGAGCTTTTCATTATTATGGCACATAAATATTGTTCACTGCCGAGTTAATAATAATTGTTTCATTTTTTATTTGAATGTATAGCTAAATCTTTCCACCCCTACCAACCATTATAAATCACTCTCAATACAATTTTCCAGAGTCAACTCTAAATAATCTACCATTTTCCTTTTCTCCAGTCTGTCCCAGCCCCATACCAACATGCCTCTTTTCTAGGGGTGGGTTAACTTCCTACTTCAATAAGTACTGGTGGTGGCGGTTCTCCCAAGGAGATCTGTGTCATGCCTCTTAAGCTAAGACCTTCCTTTTTCCTCCTTCCTACCCCAGAATCTCCTGGTCTGCTCTTCTGCTTTGGGTTCCTCTTTACTGCATTCCATGTCTTTTTTCTTGGTTTACCCCCTCACCTTATTGGGGCGCACCCTTCCTTAACTTTCTGACAAAGGCACAAGACACAGTTTTTGAAACTTTACATATCTGCAAACATCTTCATTTTGCCTTTATTATTAAGAGTTTGGGTTTTGAATTCTAGGTTGATACCAGGAAGAGTGACCCACTCCTGTAATTCCAGTGACTTGAGAGACTGAGGATTATAAGATTGAGGACAGCCTTACCAACTTAGTGAGCCCTGTCTCAAAATAAAAAGTGCTGGAAATTTAGCTCAGTGGTAGAGCCCTGCCAGGTTCAATTCCCAGTTTAAAAAACAAAACAAAACAAAAAAAAGGTGGAAATCAGTTTTACTCAAAGTTCTGCAAAGTTCTGACATCTTCATCCCAGATAATGTTACTTTTGATAGATCTGATACCATCCTCATTCTTGGGCATTTGCCTGTTTGTAGAATCATGTCTTTGTTTCTTATATGCTGGAAATTCTTAAGGCTAGGCCTTGATACAGGTCTTCTTCATTAGTTTTGTTGAGCATTGACTTGGACCATTTGATTGGGAAATTTCCTTGAACTTTTCATCATTTTCCCCTTCTGTATTTAAACTCTGCAGCCTAAAACTCCTCTTAGTTAAATGTTGGGTCTTCCTGACTTATTCTCCCTTTTTTGTATCTTTTAGCTCCTATAACACATCCTGTGTCTTTTTAAATTCTTTTTCACAAATTCCTCCAATGACTACTTTCAACCCATTCCTGAAACAATTAAATGTTATCACTGTTTTAATTTCCAAAAACACTTTGTTTTTTTATTTTTAAACAATGCACACATAGAATATTGTCCTTCTATTTTAAATACCCTGTCTTCTACTATGGTCTCCATTTCCTTAGTTCCTTTCTAGTTTTGCTTTTATCTGTTTCTTGTTCAAGACTCCATTACTGTTAAGCATCAGGTCCTAAAAGATGATCAGAAGCTTTGGTAAAAGGCTGTTAGTTGTAGGTTAATCCATTGGTCCTTTCAAAGGTCATTGGGACAACTTTCTCCAGAGGACCCTCCAAATTCTGCTCTGAGTTAGAACATAGATGTTACCATTGGAGTGTTTATATGTGTGTTTCGCTTAAACCCCATTTTCCATGTGGGGTCTCATCTCCACAATCCATGCATACTCCATAAGTTTCTCTAGAAAAACTTCCTTCTGCCCCCTATGGAGCTGTCTGTGGTCTTTGAATTAGTGGGACCAGGATAGGAGTTACTTATTACATCAACCCTTTGCTTTCATTGTCTCCAGTCCCACCTCACAGGTCCAGCACCTGGCACCTCAAGCTCCTGAGACCTTTAGACACCCATGGCTTACTTCTTGTTGACATCTCCTTTGGCAGACATTTTCACTTTCACTTGATTTCCTCTGTTCTGTTCAGACACTTACCACTCCTGCATCCCATTTCTGCTTTTGTATATGGGACAGGATTGCTGACTTCTCCCAGGTTGAGAATGGAGTTTATATAGGTTTTCTTGTTCTTCTGACTTAACAGTGAGTTTCAAGAGAAGAAGAACAGACACATCTTTCCTTTCTCAAGTCATAAATCTGAATTAAGCAGACATCATATCTACACGAAGTCTGCAGTACCTTTTAATCATCACAACTCTCGCATTGCCATGAACAGAACTGAGGTTCAGAGGGGTTAAGATCCCTCTGAGGTTGACATTGGAAAGTGACTAAGGAACCAGATCTGGCCAAGGGCAAACCCGTGTTTGTTCTCTTACACTCTCCTGTCTCCTGACATGCTGAGATCAGGGGAGGATGGCAAACTATAGCCAACCTTGACCAATACCTGGATGTACGATTTGAGGACATCCTGAGGGGCAGACTGTTAATCAAGGATGTCAGAAAGAAACAAGGAATTCTAGAAGTAGTGGCTGAAGGGCTCATGGAGAAACCCAAACCTAGACCATGGAGAAAGGGAGAAGAATGTAGTTCTAAGGGGACTTGGGAGAGAAATTGATTTCCAGGGATCCAGAAAGTCCAGTGAAGCCAACGGTGCCATGCCACGTGGTCGAGAGAGATGCTGTTGTGGCCACTGGCTTAACTCATCCCAAGACACCAGTGTCTTCCGATTTCCCAGGCTCTCACTGGGTGTCAGGATGAGAGCTCAGTACTGACTCTCACTGTGGGGCTCACTAATAAGGTTGTGCCTCCTTCCATTAACCCCTGTTTAATTTAGAGTTTATTGAAGCACAGCACATAGACTTCATTTCTCAGACCAAGTCTGGTCAGGGATGTCTGCCTGGAGCATCATGAGGAGAACAGGTCTGTGGCTCTGTCCAGGCTCAGGGGAACAGAATGCCATGATTGATTACCAATGCCTGCCATGGGTGTAGTTTTGGAGAGTTAAAGAACATGTGCTATCATGGCTTCATGTCATCTCCTCTTTCTGAATCTGTGTCCTCCATCAACGTGATCAGGATGCCTTCAGTGTCCTTTTCTGAGTTACTGATAAGAGCTGGAAGAGGTAAATCCAAGGACAGTGCCATTAGGTGCAGTGTTGAGATTAACCGGCAGGTTGGCACTGATGTCCAATCAATGGATATAGTTTGTCAATTAGGATTTATTTCTCCATTATTTTCCAGGTCACATTTTCCCATCTTGTGTCCAAGAGAGACCACCAAAGAAGGGAGAAGGCATTAGATCTAAGGGAACTTGGGAGAGACAGTGGTTTCCAGGGAGAGCACAGAGGAGAACACATTCCTTTTACAATGTCTATTCTTGAGAGGCATAAACTGGGATGTTGGGAGATGAGTGGATCACAGAGGAAAAGAGATAAGCCCTCAAACTTGCTATCCCTGGGGTCCCACGTTGAGAGAGCAGCCCTTGGAAGACTCCAGCCCCTGGTCTCTTTTCAGGTCCTGAGGAAATGTGGAGTCTTTTGGGGAAAATGAGGGGTGAAGCTTATGCAAACAATAACACACATGCACAAAAAACAAACAAACAAAAAAATAGGCACACACCAATTCATGCAGCTCATAGTTTTATCATAAAATACAAACTTTCTAAAATTAAGTGTCTTACTTCTATTTTACCAACAACAACAAAACAAAAACAAGAAATCACTCATGTTAGCTAAATACAGGTACATGTGTGGTTGAACAAGTGTGAACGGGGAGTGTGTTCAGTGTGCTATATGTGAGTGCTGGGCAGCAGGTGCATCTGGTCTTGCTGTTTTCTGCCTGTGACCTGGTCGGAACCTTGGCTTTCCAAACTTCATACCAAGCAGTTGCAGAATCCGGAATTCCAGAGCCTTTAGCCCTGACCCAAGGGCTAAGCGGGGAGGAAGGAAAAGAGAAGGAAGTCTAAAAATTTATGCCATTCCCACTGGAGGAAAAATAGGGGCTGTTCATCAGGGGCCCACCAGACGTCGAGCCGAATCTGGAAGAGAGGAAGGATGGATGCCATGATGAGAGTCCTGATGTTATTGGAGAGATTAGGGAAAAAAAGAATATATTAATTTTTTGTCTGTCAAAGACTGTGAAGACCGTGACAGACTTGCAGGCTGAAAGCTTTAGCATAATAATAAAAAAAAGTGTTGACTCTGGGGAAATAAAATATTAAAATGACATAATTAGAGGACAATAAAGAGCTTCTGCTGCCACTGACTTGGACCAGGAAGCCCATGGGAGCCTCTAAGGATCATTTCTATGGGGCCTACTCTCTTCCCATGTCAGGAGCACAGAGCTGGGAGTCCCTCAGGATCTGAGCACCTTACCTGTAGGTCTGTGACCACTCAGCTGCCTCAGAGGAGCAGCTGTGCTTTCAGGAAGATCAGAGAACACAGGGCGGGTCCTGGCATTAGTTCTGAGAGTCCAGACGACCCAAGCACAACATCCCCACTCACCTTGCTAAGTTAGGGTCTTCCATTTCAAGAACAGTCTGAGAAGCAAGCCTTGGAACATTATCAGGTGCTGGGTCTTTACTAAACCCTCAAGGAACAGCCTAGAAGCTGTGAGCCTCACTTTGTAAGAGAAGTAACACACATACACCTCTGCTTTTTCTCCTGACACACTCCTATTCTTACTTCAAAAGAGGGTTCTAAAGCCACCTCCTCTGGGAAGCCTGCCCTGACCTCTCCAGATGGGATGATGTACTCTTGCTTCTGGGATCTGATGGCAATTTCTTTACCCATCTGCTAGGATACTTTGAATGAATCAGAACAGAGCTCACCGCAAACTGCAGCAGAGCAAATGGCTAGATTTAGTCTAATCCAGGGCTTCTCAACCACTTTTCAGGTGGGAAGATGCATATTTCAGAAGAGATTAGCCTTCAAGGCACCCTCCCATGAATTGATGAAACAACCAAAGGAGGACCACGGGCGGGAAGAGCCATGGAGACACACCACCGCATGAATCTGTAATGCTGACGGTATCTGTCGCTCACTGTGAGCATCCATGGACCAGCCAGGCTTTGTTCACTAAACAGCTTCCACAGGCAGAGGGTCAGATCTGGACTCCTCACCTTGTATCCAGCACCTGGCACAAGGCAGGTACCTAATGAGGAATGAGTCATGCCAGCGGTAACCACATCCTTTTTTTCTCTTTCAAAAATCATATGGGAGCATAAGTGATTGAAAATATTATTTTAAGGACTCCCTGGATTCCACTCTGATTGAGATAATGAAGGTTGTAACCCATGACCATTATCAGTAGCCAGGACTCCTGACACATCTGGTCTCTGATTGCCACACCCCATGCTTCTCGTTCCTCCAGGTTCAGAACTTACACAATCAGACAAACTGCCAAGGGCATGGTCTGGGCAGGATGAACACATGCTAGAGGGTCAGGAGGAGGAGCAACGGTGTGGATAGAACTACCAAGGCATGCTTCCTGGAGGAGGAGGAGGAGGAGCAGCAGCAGCAGCAGCAGCGGACCTGGCTTATTGAGTCTGGTTGATGCTGTGCCCTGCTTTGCCTGGGGCAGCCTCTGCAACGCTGTTTCCAGTGTAATTATTACTCCTGCCCCTTTAACTCTCAGATTCATTGCTGCTTGGAAGATCCATTGTACGGCTCTCCCGCCCTGGTGAAGTATGCAAACTCCTTCCCTGAGAACAGGGAGGCCCGTTGCTCCTTCCTCTCCCACATCATACCCTTTGGTCTCTTGCTTTCCCCCTTCCCTGTGCCCCAGACCAAACCTTCCCGTTAGGCCCGTGCATCCTCCGCCTGGTGCAGCCTCACCTGGCTCTCCCTTCTCCTGGCACTGCTTGCTCAGAAGCTCCCAGCGCCACCTTGTGCTCTGTACTCCCGGGGCCTGTGTTCCCTAGGACGAGGCCAGGTTTTGCTTTCCATTGCCGGGATCCCTCGCTCTCCTTCAGGAAATGCTTCCTGCTTTCTGGTACCCTCCCCGAGTCTCCTGCTCTTTCTCCCACCTCACTAGAGGAACCTTCTTAGATCCTTGGCTGGTTCCTCCACATCTCCAGCCTTCCCTCCGCCTGCTGGGTGCTCAGGCCTTGGGCCTCTTCTCTTCTTTACACACACATTGCCTGGCCATCATCCCATCCCATTCTTGAAATATCAGCCATATGCTAATGACTCCCCAGTCTTTCCCCTGAGCTCTAGATGCCTATATTCACCTGCTCCATCAACTGTCTAACAACCACCTCCAAGTTCACAGGTCCAAGTCCAAACTCTTTTACTCTTTTTTTTTTTTTTTTTGGCAGTACTGGGGATTGAACCCAGGGTCTCATCCATGCCAGGCAAGTGCTCTACCTCTGAGCTACATTGCTAGTCCTCCCCCCACACACCCTCTTTTCTTTTCTTTCTTTCTCTCTTTCTTTCTTTCTTTCTTTCTTTTAAATTTTGAGACAGGATCTTGCTAATCTACCCAGGTTGGCCTTAAACTTGAGATCCTCCTGCCTAGCCTCCCCTGTAGCTGGGATCACAGGCATGTGTCACTGCGCTAGCTAAAGTGCAGTGATCTATGGATCTATGGTAAACAGATCCTTGCTGTAGTCATGCTGGCGTCCGCCTCTTGCTGTGCCCACTCGCCTGTGCACACCAGTCCAAAACCGAGAGATCATGCCGGACCTCCTCCTTTTCCACATTCCACATCTAACCATCAAATCCTATCAACTTTGCTGAGGAAATGAACATCCCAGGCCTTTTCCTTTTTCTTGTGGTCCTTTTCTTTTTTCCTTGTCCCTTTACTTGTGGTCATTAGACCGTAGACAAGGCTCCAACCTGATCCCCTGCACCATTTCTTACCCTCACCGTCCATTTCCGTACAGTGGCTGATAGGTTCTATTTTATACGGAAGTTTGGAACTCGTCCTCGCCAGTTTGGAAGGCTTCCTGGCTTCCCACGGTGTGCCCACCCACCCTGTCTGTTTGGCCCGGCCTGCACCTCCCATCTCCATTCCACCGCTCCTCCCTCCTCTCGGGATCCAGCTACACGTTCCCATCTGGGAGCCTCTGCCCTTTCTGTCCTTTCTGCCCAGAGTGTCTGTCCCCCGCGTACAGGCACGGTTCATTCTCTCATTTCATCTAGACCTCGGCTCAAGGGACCTCCCTCCACTCTCCACACCCTCACCCTGGGCACCTGGCTGCCCAGGTTTGTTTGCCTCCTTCCTGGCTCTCTCCTCCCCTGGAATGTGAGCTCCTTGAGACAAGAACTCATTGTCTAGTTCACCGCGGTGCCTGGGACGGTTTCAGGCACAAGAAGACATTCCATCAGGGCTTTTTGAATGAATGAATCATCCCTTGGGGGACACACTCCAGCACACTTGGTATGGCTCTCCAACTCGCTGTCCTGGTGGTCCCAACCTCGCAGGGTGCCACCTCTTCCCACCACCTGCCACTCCTCTCTCGTCACCCTCCTTTTTGATTCCAGTGGCTCCTGCTGTCCCCAGACTCTGTCCCACTTCTCAGAGTGCCCCTTCCTCAACCTCCTTCCTCCCCCTCTCCTTGTCCCTCTGCAGAGCTGCAAAGACCACCCTCAACCCTCACTCTTCCTGTCCTCCGTCTTTGCCTCCCAAGGCCATCCTGAAGGGACCTTGGGGCACTTCCCTCCCAGGACAGCCAGGTCTAGTTGGGGAGCGAGCCTCTCTTCCATTGTCCATAGCCACAGCATAGACTGTGGCCACTCTTAACCTATGGGTACTTTGTCTGGGTCCCTTTGCAGACTCCTGGAAGGTGCTAACTCCTTGTACTGACCCCCTCTGTCACCTCTGGACCACACCCCATCACCTGTTTCTCCCGGTCACCCACCAGTTCCCTCTGATGTACACACATCTTCCATGGATCCCCAGGCCCAGCCACCAAAAGCCTTCAGTAATCCACCCCCAATCTCCCTTTTCCAATCCCATTTTCCATCTTTTTCAGGAACAAATCTAATACTTGTCCCCAGGCCTTGGGCTTGCCCTGTACCTTCCTGCCTGGGGGTCTTTCTCCTCCAGCCTGGAAGGTACTGGAACCTCCCATCCTGCAGGGGTCCTGCCTCTGGCCTGAGGCCACCCTGATGGTCTTCCTGAGTTGCCTGGGCACTTATGTGCTTGTGCCCAGCTCTCATCTGCTCTCAGCTCTCTGAAGCGTCCTACTCATCTGCAGGTCCCCTGCAGGCTAAATTCAAATTAACTACAGGAATTAGCTCAGCACATTGGAGGTGTGTTGGGTGCAAGCCACCATGAGGTGCTCTACAAAGAGGAGGAAGGGAAGGGGGAGGGAGGGAGGGAGACCGAACCAAAGAGATAAAAGGGGTTGTGGATATCGTGTTCAAACAACACTATCGACCACCTTCTTGAATGTTTCCCATGCACCCTAGGAAATTAAATGATCTGAGAATTCCGACAGTTAGGAAATCTGGTTATCTTTGTTTCTCACAGCTTCCCCTAAACAGATCTGACTGCAGAAACCTCTTTCTAACATTTATCCCTTTTAACGAGACATTCAGGGGACAAGCAGATTGAAAGAAGGAGAGTTTGGGGACATGACAGTACAGTGAAGGGTCTCTGATGGGAAGGTGGGAGGATGGGAATCAATGTCAGGTCACAGAGTCTGACTCTAATCCTATTAACTGAATTTCTCAAACTGGGGCACATGCACCCCGTGGTGTGCCTGGGAGACCACGCGGAGAGCAAAGCACGGCCTGCCTCTCTGAGCATCAATACCAGTTGAAGATTTGGTGGGTGGGATGAGTGGCTGGTCATTATTATGTTAAAACAAACACAAATGTGTTACTTATCGGCTTGTAAAATTGGAACGGAATCGTCAGCTCAGACATGGAGTTTGTGTTGCCTGTTTTCTGCTAAGCCCTCAGATTATCCCGGGAAACAAGAGTCTCTCTGCTGTTTGGGGGGCTTTGGTGGAAAAGTGTGAGCAGCTCTGATAAGCAGGTGAAGGCCCTTCAGCAGGGTTGCCAGGAAGTCAATGGGCGGCTCAGGGGATCAGACTGGCGAGGGCTCAGGGTGCAGCCTGCGGAGGGACAGCCGGAGGATCACCTGGGCACATCCTGCTGTAAACTGAGCAAGTGGAGGGGGACAGCATCAAGCTCCCCACCTGCCTCCTGCTGAGCGGGGTGCCCATTGGTTTCTGCCTGGGCCACTGCAGCTCCGCCACTGGATTGTAGGGCCACACTCCCAAACAGAGGGTCCTCCCAGGACCTGGATTGAGCTCACCTCTGCACACAAGGGTCTTGCGTACCAAGAAAGGCTCTGCCAGCCCACCCCTCTCACCCCCACCCCAGCAGCTCCCTGGATTCAAGTCAGACCCCCAGTGTGGGCTGAGGACTTACCCATATCCTTGGGGGAAGAGGTATTGCGGCCCATCTCCTGCCATGGGGGAAGGGTCTCGGGGGTTGGCGGACAGCTTTTGAGGTGTTCTCTGCGGGTATGGATAGTTGGGCTGGACGAAGGGGATGTAGCTTAACAGGGGGGTGTAGGACGAGCGGAAGATCTGCTGTCCCATCTGCTGTCCCATCTGTGGGGGGTTGTATGGTGTCACCTGCAGGTCAGAGAGGAGAGAGGTGTAAGGTCACCATTTCTCAGCCCAAAAGACACAAAAGACAGTATGTTGGATGGGAAAAGTCCAGAGCTCAACTTCTGTAGTGAGCTTGGCAACTTACCTAACGTATCTAGGTCTTGGGTTCCTCATGGGGAAAAAGGGCAGATACTCCACATGGTGTGGCAATGGAGTCAGTTGATTAAGTAGAGACAGGCACATGATAAATAGCTTTTAAATATTATTTGCATTCTCTTCCCTGTCGTCCTACCTCAAATAACCATCCCCAAAGGTTCCTGTTCATTTATAAAGTTTTTATTATCCCCCAAATCTTGGAATCTTCACAATTCTGGCTTCCACCTTAGGATCTCAATAGATGCCAAGTCCAAGACAGCCTGTCCAGTGGAAAGCCCTGTGCTGTCAGAAGCATTCTGTACCAGTGCTGTCCACTATGGCCATCGTCAGCCACGTATGGTTACTGAGCACTTGAAATCTGCCTGGTGTGCATGAGGAGCTGAATTTTGAAATTTCTATTTAATTCATTTAATTAAAATTTTTAAATTTAAATTTAAATAGCTAAACAGAGCTAGTGGCTACCATATTGGTCAGTGTGAGAATAGGTGGTAGGGCAAAAAAAAGGGCAAGGAGTCTCGGTTCAAACCCAAGGGAAAGACAGGCGCTCGGTGGGGTTTCTGAGACTACCTGGAACAAGCTCCCACCAAGGTGGGCTCCAGCTTCCCTGCTCCGGACAGGGCATCACCCATCTTATTTGCTGATATTCCTACAACTCCAAGACAGTGCCTGCCACTGTACCATCTTGGGTGGGTTATACCGTGGCTGCTCAGTTTATATATGCTAAGTGAGTCAGATGCAAGGGCTCAAGCCCGCAATCCCGACTCCTTGGGAGGCTGAGGCAGGAGAATCCCAAGTTGGAGGCCAGCCTGGGCAACTTAGTGCGACCCTGTCTCAAAATAAAAAATGAAAAGGGTGGGATGTAGCTCAGTAGCAGAGATCCTGGATTGAGTCCCCAGTAAACTCCGTGCAACAAAAAAGTTAAATGCATGCAACAAAGAGGGGACTGGGAGGTGGGAGGAAAGTAGGACAAGAGGGACCCCTGAGCTTCTGCTGACCTGAAGCAGTGGGAACGCTTGGCATCCTGAGCACTCTATTCCTCTACCAACAACTTCAAATGGGAGGCAAGCTTTCTTATCTGGAGCTGACCATCCTCCTGTGTGCTAAGGGGACTTTGGATCAAGAATGGGGAAGCTTCTGGGCTTCCACTTTGGCAGGAAGGCCTGGAGGCCCAGGGTTCAAGGGATCTGCACTGGGACTGCCCCCCTCGCCCTGCACGCCCGGGTCTGATAAGCACCCACTCAGACTAGTGCCCATGGAGCCGTCAGGACGTGTGGGCCCTGCCTACGGATCCTCTCATCAGTCCTTTACACGGCTCTGGGAGGCAGCCATGATCATTCCCATTTTGGGGATGAGGAAGCTGAGGCTCAGAGGAGTTAAGTGACTTGCTCAGTGAGCGTCTCCAGTTCTGAGTTGGTGTCAGAACCCCCACAGGGCAAGCCTGGAGTCTGGGCCCTGTTCCAGCATTGTTCTGCTGTGCTCTCTCTGGAAGCAGAGCCCCTTGCCCTGGCCCTTGTCACTATCCTCACAGTGGGGATTCAGGGTCTGGTGCAGATGCAGGCACCAGAACCCTGAGAAGACCAGCATGCCAGGAGCTCCCAGAAAGGAGCCAGGAGAGCACCTCCCAGGCAGAGCCTGTGGGCACATGGACAGAGATACCCCTGGTCTTCATGGCAGGAGAGGCCCCTAAGCCTGGAAGAGATGGGAATGGGTGAGTCTGGACCCAGAGCACAGGCAAGCTGTGTTCAGAAACTTCCCCGTGACTCCACAGAACCAATAGAAGTCATCAAACAGGGCTTTGTATATTTCTCTAGAACCATCTCTAAATATACCCTTCACTGACAAAAGCAACAGATCAGTGTGCCCTGAATGCCACATTTGTATAAAAATGTTTATATAAACAGATGCCACTGGAAAGGCACATAAGCAGTGATTGCCTCTAAGTTTTAAAATTTTTTACTATGTTTTATATTACATTTTTTCAAATACACACAGGCATATACGCACACGCATATGATTGTCTAAAAAGACTGGAGCCAGACGGGAGATCCCACTGTTGCTAGGGCGGAGGTGATAGACCGAATTCCCTGAGGGGGACTCAGGATGCGAAGGGCTCCTACTGCTGACAAAGCAGTCCTGGCCCAAGGAACAAAGTGGCCTACACCTTCTCTACTTTCTGGAACATTCTAGCATATTCCAAGTCAGAGTGCTGTTTGCAGGGAAAGTGGAGGGATCAGTGGGGAGGGAGGAGAAGCAGAAGAATCTGGAGCTGGGGTGTGGGGGACCCATCTGAGTGTGAGATGCCAGGCCCTGGGACAGGCTGGTCTCTGGTGCCCTCTACACCCCCATCCTCACACACACCTCTGCCCCAAGACCCACTGGCTGCTGTCCATCTGTGTGTGCACCTGCACACCTGTGCACTCAGGCAGCTTGGGGGCCGGTATAACTGTATCTGCATCTCTACCTGCTTCTCTGTGTGTTGGCACTGCCGTCTCTGTGTCTGTGTATCTGTGTATGAGAGGCGGTAAAGTAGGTAAAGTAGGTGTCCCAGGATGTGGAGGTCGGACCCTAATTCTGCCACTCTGTGATTGTCCAACAGGTGTCATCCCAACCAACCTGTGGAAGTAACCTTGCCAGATTTAGCCAATCAAACTTCAGGACACCCAGTGAAATCTGAATTTCAGATAACAATGAACAAGTTTTTAGCGTAAGGGTAGGACATACTAAAAGGTATTCATTGCTTATCTGAAATTCAGATTTCACTGGTGTCCTGTGTTTTAACTGGCAAGCCTGCATGGCAGGAACCTGACTCCTCGCACCACTGTGGCGAGGCAGACTGCATGATTTGCTTTGACCAATGGAAGGTGGGTGGCTGTCACCATGCACCAGCTCTGTACCTCATGTGCTCCTGCCACCCAACACAGGGGGAGCAAGGGCTCTTGCAGTTTCAGCCCAGACTCCAAGGAGGAACACAAGGAACAGAACGGAACCCCATCCACAGCCCAGTTCTGCCAACCTGTCAACTCCCGAATGAGAAATCAATATTCATGATTAATTTCTGTAACCCCAGTGGCTCTGGAGGCTGAGGCAAGAAGAGTGCAAGTTCAAGACCAGCTTCAGCAACTTGGTGAGAAACTATCTCAAAACTTAACAAAAAAAGTCCCAGAACTGCCGAAGCTATCTGCTGCTTCAGCAAACCTAACCTGCATGTTAACGCTAAGATCATGGGCAAAGTTGCTTTATATCTCTGTGTCTCAGTTTCCTCATCTATCACTGGCCTCATCCAGTGGTTGTAAAGGTTGGTTTAATTCAGGTAAGGGCCTGGAGCATGGTTAAGGGCTCAGTCAAGAGCCAGCTGTGGTCATCATGTAGGGACATTGGTTCATGTTTCCACACATATGTTGGTATGTGTCTGTACTCTGGAGCCAGTGGTGTGCTAGGAAGCATAGCTGGTGACCGGTTGGACCAACACGAGGCAGCAGGTGGTTCTTTTACCCCAAAGCCTTCATGAAACTGGGGAGAGGAGGGGAGGTCTCGTACTCACCTGTCGGGAGTAACACCCCAGCTGGGGGTGCACCGGCTGCTGATAGGGTGTCCTGGCTGACCGCTGCGGGTGCAGGCCCTGAGGAGGCAGGGAGAGAGAGGCTTGGTGTTTCTGGGCAAGACCTGCAGCCGCTCAGCTCAGCCTCTGGCTCATACACCTGGGTCTGCAGACGGAGGTGAGCTTGTCCGGTCACACTGCCTCCGTTGCTGCCTGAGGCCAGCTAGAATCAGGCCAGGACAAGAACAACTCGTGCCACACAGAAGCCCCTCTGAGTGTTGAAACTGCCTCCTAAATCCAAGATCTGCCCTGCAGCTGCCCTGTGACTGTGGGCAAGCTGCTTGGCCTCTCTGAGACTTTTTCCTTGTCTACAGAATCATGCGTGTTCAGACCTGCAAAGCCCGTGAAGAAAGCCACATTCTCTGTTGCTGCCTACGCACCTTTGCCACATGCTTTCCCCAGGCCCCA
This sequence comes from Sciurus carolinensis, assembly GCF_902686445.1. NCBI lineage: Eukaryota > Metazoa > Chordata > Mammalia > Rodentia > Sciuridae > Sciurus > Sciurus carolinensis. The sequence goes on from NC_062213.1 coordinate 184,492,194, forward strand.
TTCCTGCCTTAAGACATGAGGTGTCCCCCTGCACCCAAAAAAAAAAAAAAAAAAAAAAAGACATGAGGTGTCCAGGCACGTCCATGTGAGTGTGTGTGTGTGTGTGTGTGTGTGTGTGTGCATGTGTTGGTTACATTAACACTTACTTAAGTACATCTGCACGTGTGTTTGCACCTCTCTCTATGCATCTGTTTCTGTGCACAAATGTGCAACTGTGGCCCCAGGTGTGTAGCTGGGGTTTCTGCTGCTGTGGGCCTGTGTGCGCAGGTACAGCTCACGGTGAGGGTTAGTGTGGGGATAAGGAATTAATGCATCGAAAGAGCTGAGAACAGCGCCCAGCACGGAGTAAGGACTGGGTAAATGTTAGGTCTGGCTCTCATCTCCCACTGCCCCCTCCCTGGAAAAGGCTCTCTGGCAGCTCATGAAAATTTTATTCCAATTCTTTCAGGGTGTGGGACTTTGGGGGTGTCCCTGTGTTCACACACAGACACAAAACACACACGCACACACACGCAGCAGATGCAGCCCACGTCCCCTCCGGTCTCAGGTTCTGCTCTGCCTATCTTACGTCCCTCCCCACGACAAGGCTCAAAGCCCAAAGCACCTCTCAGCCCAGGACCTCTTCCCACGTCATCTGCACTCTGAGGTGCTGCCTCTGTTCTGGGCTCAGTCTGCGCCAGTTACCAAAGGGGCGAGGGCAGACACTCTGCTCTTGATGTCCCCAGGGCTCCTTGTGAAAAGCTATGGATCCCCTGACCTGGGGTGGCGGCAGGAGCCCCTCAGCTCCTGCTGCCCCACCTTCTAAGTTCCCAAGAGAACACGCACTCGGTCTCACACTTCGGATTTTATGACCTTTTCCCTTCTCTGGGACTCAATCCTTACACAGATCAGTTTATGCTGCGGCTACTGCTGATTGTGATGAACCCATCTCACCAGGGAAGAAACCGGGACTCAGAGCAGTTGATTAACCTGCCCAAGGCCACAGAGCTTGGAAGCAGCAGGATCATTACACCCAAATCTACCAATTTCAAAATTGGCCTTCTGTCATCTCAGATCCCTGGATCAATTGTTTTGAAGTTAGATAGCATTGTGAGATCTTGGGAAGCTGCCAGAAGGTAGATTATGAGGTCTGTTGTTACTACTGGAGGGTCAACTCTTTGTATGGACCCCTTCAGCTGGGCCTGTTCAGTGCACAAAGTGCACTCCATGAGGAGCCCAGCAGTTCCTCCCAGCTAGGGTCCTTTCACTGCTTCTGCCCAGAAACTGGGGAACCTTGTCACAGTAAACCCTACAATACAAACATCTGCCTCTCTGAAGACAGAGGACCTTCATGCTCAGAAAATATGTCCAAATCTCACCCACTCCAAAAAAGTCAAGTCGGAAGAAATCAGCACAGCAGAGTGATACCATCCCGACTTAATACAGCAAACCATTGCAAATGAGCTTTCCATGGTGAGCTCACTAAACACGATCCTGCTAGTGTTCCTCCTTTGGAGATGGAAGTGCATCCTGCTGGTCTTTGATGTATTCCTGAACTCACCCTGGACTCCAGCTTCTTGGTCATCTTTTGAATCCTCTCACCTAGCACAATTTATTTGCTCCGCTTATAAGCATGGAGCAAAGGTTTTTTAAATTCCTTAAGTGAATGAGTAAATAAATAGAAATGGGTAAATCGCTAAGTAGGTAAATAAATAAACCATGAATAAGCAAGGCTCAAAGGCAAGGGTAGAGAGGAGTCGGTGAATCAAGGAGGGACACGTTTCTCTCAAGACCTATGTAAAGGCAGCGTGGCTGATGTGACGCGGGCAGGCTTTAACCCCCCTTAGATCACCTGGCGCCTCAAGCTCTCGCCTCACAGTGGCAACTTGCTCTCTTTAGCAAACAGACAAGCTGGGAAACAAAACAGAGAAACAGGAAGAGAACCCTCTGGGATCCGGGAGCCAAGCCTGGCAGGCCAGCTAGGTGGGTCTTATCTGGAGTGGAGGAGACCCCCCTCCTGCACAGGACGTCTAAGCCTCAAGGTTGTTGCTCTCTTGCAAAGAAGGAAATGACTCAGGTAGTATAGGATAGTGAAAGAGGAAGGGACTTAAAGGAAAATAAACCGAATACGAGCGTATTTCCTCCTGTCTTTCCTCTTTTCCCATTCCAAGCTTTGCTGGGCTGGGCGGGTACCGCAGATGGCCAAAGTCCTGGACATACAAACAGGCTCCCACACCTCCCCACTCAACTACGTGCCCCTCTGGAGAGGAACCAGGAAGGGGAACAGAAGACAGAAATCTTAAATGCTGAGCATCTTTCCTGGAAAAAAAAATCCCTGAGCACTACCTAGAGGGACTGTTTCGGTTATTGGATTGGACAAAGGCTTAAACTAGAGTGGACATTTATTTGATTCTTCTCTCCTTCTACTGAGTGGGCTGCAGCTCTTAAGGGATATTAAGTTAAATGGACAAAATAAAGAAACTACATTTTCCCCGCATAAATAAGTTCTGTGAGTAAAATTTCAAAGCCTGCTACAGTGCTTCACCTTCCCTTTCTGTCTGGTCACTAATTCCTCCCTAACTAGGAGCCTAAGACCAAGAATGCATGTCCAGTAACCTTGGCTGCTACAAGCAAAGGCTACACAGATACAGTTTAAATAAGATGACCACCATCTGGCCTCCAAACCAGGACACTTGGAAGTGAGAGGGGATGTCATTAATAATTATTCCGGGACAAAAATCACTAAGTTGAGATTGTCCCTAGTAATCCAAGATGAATGTCATCTAATTTTAAAGGAGTCATAGGAGGGAGGTGGGAAACAAGGACTAGGCCATCCTCCTTTTCTGGGGGACCAAGCACTTAGCCAGCAAAGACTGGCAAAGAGCTCTGAAATAAATAACACAGTATGAACTGAAATCCAGGCAATGGAAAATTAGAACTATATATGTATATGTGCACGCATGTGTGTGTGTGTGTGTGTGTGTGTAGTAAGTGATCTGGTCACAACAAAAATAGCAACAGACAAGGTAACAAGTTGATAGTGTCCTGCTGTTGTTCCCTGGGAGCCTCTGGGGTAGGGGGATGGCATCCAAAGGGACCCCAAGGGCCCTTTGTGAAATAGGCTCCCTGCAGGCCACGCCCCCACCATGGCAGGAACCCAGGTAGATGGCCGCAGGCAGCGCCCAGCCCACCCACTCACCTGATACTGCGGGAAGGGGGAGTGATTGGTGAACACTGGTGGAGGCGGGCAGTTCAGGTTGAGCCAGAGCGGCTGGTTCACTGTCGTTGAGGCCAAGGCTGTGGCAAAGCGTGGGGTGAAAACGTTCCCTGTGTACTTAAGGTTGTTCTTGTCGGCAATTGTTACAGGTGGGTTAACTGGAAGTTACAGGAGAAGCAAAGCCATTCAGTGTGTGAGGCAGGGAGAGGCCAGGAGGCCTTCAGTGCCCCCCACCCACCCCAGATTAATATTCTCAGAAGTCAGGGGCTTTACAGCCCCAAGAGGGTCCTTCAAAGTCCTGGTGAATTTCCAACTACAGGAAAACATCGTCAGTTCACACCTTGCCAATCTGAAAGGGATGGAAATCCCAGCAGGTCTGGCTTGGAGCTTCTCTCCCCATGATCAACTAGTCCAGGAGGCAGTTAAACAAGGGATACAGCAACACACATTGCTATAATCACCTACCACAAAACCAAATTCTTCCAGATGCTTTGGAAAAATCTAGCTTTATGCAAACAAGTGCTATGCCACTGGAATTCATTCTTATCAAGCTATTGAAACAGCTCCCACCAGGACCACGCACTCGGCAGGTACTGCATCTTATATAGGTATTGTGTCTACATGGGAATAACTTTTAAAATGTTTTAAAACAGGAGATAGTTAGTCTGAGTTAGTCCAGAAGAATGAATTTTCTGAAAGTGAATTTTTTCCTGTGAAACAATTGTGTCTCAGGGGCTTATGGAATCAGAAGTGGGTTCTCAGTTTCCCTGTTTTTGGTATCATTTCTGAGAAGGAGTTTCTGACCGAAACAACTGCAGAAGAGCCAGGAGAGAAAGCAGGGACATGAAATAGATCCACATGAAAATAACTGAAAGTAGGGATTTTTTTCCTTGGTGTGGGCATTCTAGGAAGCTGTTCAAAATCAACCACTGAGAATGCCCACGTGACCTCCGGAAGCCAACCACTTTCCTCTAGCAATTGTATTTCCCATAAAGAACATATGGAAAAAGGCATATCCCTGATTTTACAGATTTCAAAATCCTGACCTCAAGGAAAGGCAGTGACTGGCCCTGGTTAAGACAGCCACGCCTGTGTCTACAGAGGTCTCTGGGGTCCCTCCCTCAGGGTCCTCCCTGGCTAGGGTCAGCTTACACTTCAGCTCCAGCCCGTCCACCTCCACTCTGCTGCGAAGCCTCAGCTGCCCGCTTGGGTTCTTTGTGGCCCCGAGGAACTCATAAAGCAGGTTCTTCTCAGTCGGCCATGCAGGCTTCTTGGTGGACGTGGTGCCCACTGGGTCACTGCAACTCTCCTCACTGCAGGTGTCCTTCCGGCTCTGGGGCCACTGGCTGAGAAAGAGGCTCTCTCGACCCTTGGTCAGCTCCTTGTTGCCAGGATTCCGTTCTGGAGCAGGAGAGAAATGGAGTCAATGCTTCTGGAGTACCAAGTGCTAGATGCAGGGAGCATCTTTTTATGAGCTAGATGGTAGGTATCCCATAGCACTCGCTTGATGCTCAGACCAGTCTGGAGACTCTCCCTCAGCCCAATGCAACTGTAGCCTGGCTCTCGAGGTTTGCCTCACTGCTCATTCTGGCCTTCCTGTCTCATGATCCAGCTATCAACCCATCCATCCAACCATCCATCCATCCAACCATCCATCCATCCATCCATCCATCCTCCCTTCCTTCCACAGTGCCAGTCGGGGGATATAAGGATCACTTGGACCTGGCTCTTGCCATCAGGGAGCACATAGCTTAGTAGGGAAGACATGCATCCCCGCAGAACATAGCCTGAGCCACACAGTTTGGTCCCTCATCACAGACTCCACCTCTGCTGTGTTGTTCACAGGCAGTTCAGCTCTCTTGTCAGTGCCAGGTCCTGTCCTGAGTACTGGGGACACAGGGATGAGTCAGAGCCAGACTCTGCCCTGCAGGAGCTCACAACAAGGAAGAAGAGAGAGACATGCCCAGAATAGCTCCAGGACAAGGCAGATGGGCACCACGAGGTGACAGAAGTACACAACAGGAGAAGACGGTGGCTGACATCACTTCTGTCTGAAAGGTCCTTCCTTCCCAGAAGGAAGCAGGGGTGCAGAAGGCCTTGCATGCATGGGGTATCCGAGAAGAAGGTGCGACAGGCCTGGGTGACTGTGGACAGGGCCTGGAAAGCATCAAAGAGATGCGGGAAGGACACAATTGGTGCCAGACTCAGGTCTCGCTCCAAATAGACCGAGCATCCATCCCCCAGTGCACGGACTGTCTGCACCACAGTGGGGTGCTCCCCACAGCGCTCTCACCCCCACGTCCTCTTGGCCTTGTGACTCTTTCTTCAAATGAAATGAAATCATGTGTGTGGAACAGTGGATGGAAGATGCTCTAAAAAAACTGTAACTGTGCTGAACATGTGCAGACGCTTTTTCTCATCAATGATGCCTAAACGGCACAGTAGAGCAACAGAATATCTAACATTTACATCCTATTAGGTGTCATAGATCATCTAAAGATGGGGTGGAGTGGGTAGGAGGGTGTGCATGAGTTAGATGCCATTTTAAATGAGGAACTTGAGCATCTGTGGATTTGGACATCTAAAGGGAGCCCCGGAACCAGGATAGTATCATGTACATATTTTCTTTAGGGCACTGCTCTGATTGAAGCAGGGAAGAGGGTCATTCCCTGGCAGCTCCCTTCATTCCTTCCACAGCCTGATGGTCTCTGAAGCGCCCCAGAGACTGGCAAGGAAACTTCTGCCTGGCCACTGGACGGCACTGCACTGTTCTGGACACACCGTAGGCACCTGGGAACTCTGGTCATGAGGGATCGGCGGAGCCCTGCCTCCATGTTACCTCTTGGAAGTGGACCTGATCCGACCAACTCTTGGATCTCCAACCCCGTTGCCTTGAGGGCTGAGTCTGCACCAGACTGGTCTGCCCTCCCAGAACTGTCCCAGCAAAGGAGAGCTGCTCCGTGCTGGGTCAATTGAGAAGACAATGACATTTTTAGCAAAATGCATCCCTAGAGTCACTTCTAAGAGTTTCTTTGCTTGCTGAGTTTAGCCGCCAGCTAGTTTGCTGAAATAACACACCCACTAATAATAACCCTTTCCCCAGAGAAACACACACCTGCAGCCTCCCATACTTACCAGGGTCCCTCCTACGAGACCTGGTCCATACAAATGCTCGTGTTCTTGCCTGCCTCTTCCCTGCCTCTCTCACATGTACACAACTACACACAACAGACACACGTACCAACATACACACAGACACAAACCGATGCACCCCCAACCTCTGCATTTTCTCTAACAAATACACCTACACAGGCAAAGCTCTCTTTGGTACAATTTTGCCCATATATTTGCACACACAGACACAAATGGTCAGGAGGATGGGTGAACAGGACCACCTCCAATCCCACAGCCCCATAGGGCAAAGATGCATCCATGGGTGGCTCCAGGAGGAGGGGAGGAAGACCCCTCCCCTGGGAAGAGCTTAGCCCGCTCCTCCCCCACAGCCCATCGTCCCCAAACTCTCTGGCTCTTCCAGGCTTGCCCAACATGAATCCAGCTCACAATCCCAGCTCCAATTCCCTGGGCTCCCGACAGTGCTCCAGAATACAGAAGGCTCTCAGGGGTGACCATGCTCTTATTTTCTCAGGGGGATGAACATGGGCCCTCCTGATACAGGGATCTCCCAGTTATCCACCCATGCCGACGGACTGGGGTGATTCTTCCTTTGGTTGGCATGAATATGATCTCTTCTCCTAGTAACTGCTGAAAGTGGGCAAATGTCTCTGCCATCCGTCTGCCTTCTTGGAACCATCTCGTCTGAATGGCTAGATCAAGACAAAAGGCAGAATCCAAAGGGCAGAGGGGAACTTGGGAAGTGACTGGGTAGCAGATTCCAGGACCAATAGTCTGAACCATGCTTAGAGGACTAATGCATCCACCTTCTGCCCCAGAGAGAGAGAGAACTAGACCTACTAGCCAGAGCAGGTGCCACCATCCCAAGCTGAGTGACCCCAGCTGCCAATCAAATTCCTCTCCACGCCGCAGTCTCACCCTGGACCCATCCAAGGTAAACAATTTCTTCCTGGTGGCATCAGAAACTGAGCCAGTTCCTACATGGTACCTAGCCCTCTTCCCAGAGTGGACTGGGATGGAGGGCTCTGCATTTGCTCACACAAGCTGTGCCCTACCCCTGGGCATCCAGCAGAGCAGGCCTGTGGGGGCTGAGAACAGCCTGCACCTGGGAGTCTGTGCCCACCAGAGAGGCTGCTTTGTCCTGCTTCACACAAGGATGCTTTATGTGGGAGCCGTGGCCCCGACTGGCTTCCTGAAAGGATCACCTCCATGCAGGCCCACTCTGTACCCCTGACCAGCCCCACTCACCCATCGAGTGGTGCCCCTCCACGGTGGGGTCAGTCTCGGCCTTGGAGCAGATCTTGGCAAACACGGGGAGCTGCCTCTTCTGAGAAGGGAGCTCCAAGAGTTTGTCAGCAGGTGCAGGAAGAGGTGGGGGTGGCAGCAGCAGGAACGGGCCCAGCCCCGCAGGCTCTCTGAAGCTTCCCGAGCCACTGAACATGCTGTTCTGCAGGAAGTCCTTGATGACCCTTGCCTCCTCCAGTACCATCTTGTTGTCGGGGGCCTTGGACATTTCCGTGGACTTCAGTGGAAACTGGGCCAGGAGCTTGCTGATCTCCGAGTTGGAGGCGCCCAGACTGTGGCCCCCATCCTCAGTCCCTTTGATCTTGGCAGCACGCAGGATGCCTGTGACTGTAGACAGGGCAGAATCACAGTCCTGCCGGCTGCCAATCACAGACACGGCCACCTTCTGCTCTCGAAGGTGGTCACCAGCAATGATGGAAGCTCCTGGACGCTCACTCCTACTGGCCACCAGAGGAGGTGCAAGAATACAAGGAGCTGGTTCTCTGGTCCCCTGGGGAATGCCACCAGGTGCTGCCAGTTCCCCCGAGCTCTCTTTGACCAGGATGAGGTGCTCTTTGGTGAGGCTTAAGAACTCCTGCTCCACCAACAGGGAGATCTCATCCTTGCCGCTGCTGAGTTCCAGAGCTCTGCAAACAGGTCAGAGAGATAGGCGCTGTTAGTGCTGGCTCACCAAGGTGTGGCTCTGCAGCAGGACGTGGGTCCCAGGGGAAAGGGATGGATGCAGGACCTGGTGCAAACACATTCCGTGGTAAGGAAGTCTATTGCTTTCTCACACAAAAAGAATGGCTGCACAGTGGGCCACCAAGAGGATGTCCACGGGCACCCAGTGGGGTATAGTGCTGCTAGCACCTGTCCCTCCCTGATCACTCATGTCCAGGACCTGAAGCTACAAAGACCAGAGAGGTGGTTCACTGGATCCTTTTACCCAGCAGCAAAGGGATTCAGAGTGAGTCAATAGCTCCAAGTGCAGAATCTAGAGTGCTGGTCCCGGGCCTGGGGAGCCCCCAGCAGCACAACACAGACTGCCCCCTCTTGCAGAGTGGTCAAATGCACAGCCAAGCTCACATCCTGGCTCCATCACTTCTCATCTGATTAAAAGCCCCATGGACAGCGTCCGGCACAGGGTGAGAACAACTGTTAGTTGTCTACCTGGCTGACAGTCTGGCCTGGCCCCTAGACCCCAGATTCTGCACTGTGATCCCATGGCTACCTGTGTCCATCCTTGCTGGCAGAGTTTCTGGCAAGATCATGGTCTCTGGACTGGCTTCATGTCGTGGGTGATGCCAGCAGTTGAATGGTCCCTGGACTGATTCCTAAGGATCTCCCTCTACCTAAACACTGGCCTCCACCTATAACTCAGACCCTGGACGCCTGGTAGACCAGGAAGCAGCCCAGCGGCATCTGGTGGTCCCGTGGGCTCTAGGCTCCTGATTGTGGGCTTTCTCCAGGTGTGGGTGAGGGTGGCAGGCCTCAGTCCCACCTTCCTGCCATCATCTCTGACAAGAGGGCACTACCAGAAGGACCTGTGTCACTGAGCTTAGGACCATCCTTATCCTACTTGATGGGCTCCTGTGAGGCTGGGTGAGGTGGCTTATGCCTCCAGCATGCTCAGCACGCTCGCCCTGGGAATTCTGATGAAAAGGCGGTGGAATAAAGAGCCCCACGAGGGCAGAGGGCACAGGAGTCCCCAGAACAGGGCCCACGGAACGCCCAGCCGGGATCCTGCCTTCCTGGCCGTGCTGTCTGTGGGAGCGCATGGTGTGCACACACTCACTCAACATACACACACACACCTGTGGTGGATGCACACACCCCTGGGCAGAAACAGACACGCGTTCTAGCACACACAGAACCAGGGGAGTGGCTGGGATGGAAACACACTGGCCACCCACCAGAATGGGCATTTGCCGGAAGCCTAGAGTCTCCCCACTGACCCAGCACGAGCCCTTTACCCTTAGTTACTGGGTTCTGCTGAGACCCACGGGTTCTGGGGTGGGGGCTGGGTAGCCAGGGCGCTTGTGCTAAAAACATGTAGGAAGTGCATGTGGGTCTTCCAACCCCTAAGGCACCCGTCCTCCTGAACCTCCGCGAGGCCAGGCTGGCTAAGCCCACTCCAGACAAACGGACCTGGGCTGGAGCCTGGGCACCACTGCGTACTTCATGCCGGACCCTGGAATCTCAGGGTCCTCTCCAGCAAAATGAGTAGGACGTTTTCCTCGCGGATGGATGGGAGAGTGGTGGGGGACCTCACATGTGAGGTCACACAGCAGCGGTTGGTATGAGCACAGGCCTGCCACGCCCCCGGAGGGCCATGGGGCTGCCTGCTGGGTTCAGTCCTGCTCTGGGTGTGCTCCTTCCCTGGGTCCCTTCCTCTCCCTCTCCTCTGCCCCTCACTGCTCCCCTTCCTTTTGCCTCCTTCCCATGTCTAGACTGAGGGCTATAAATAGGTCCCATTCTCACTGCTGTGCCCCTGGGAACAATCAGAATAAAGAGGTTGCCAATCCGTGGCACCAAGTTTCAGATCTCCGTCTTCCTCCTCCTCCTCCTCTCAAAGGAAACAGGTGAGTCTCCAGTCCCAGGAATTGGGCATCTGAAGGAACAGCATCTGCCTTCCCTCCCTGCCCACCCCCCCAGTACCTTGCAAAGCCAGCCATATGCCAATAGCTTTTCTGGATTTGAAAGACTCATTTCAATTATGTTAATTTTTTAAAACTGTGATAATGGCATTGTGGTTCTCCTTAAACAACAATAACCAAAAAAAATGAGTACTTATCTCTCAGAAATATACAGTCAGGTATTTACAGATAAAATCGTGTCTGGCGTTTCCTTTAGATTAATCCAGCAGAGGAGGACCTGGCAGGTGAAACATGATTGGTCTCACGTTGCCTATGCTGGTCACCACTAAAGCTGGAGAAGACACAAGGGGTCACCACACGCCAGCCCCTCTGCTTGTGTCTATATTTGGTTTCTATCGTTCTTATATTTAATAAAGTACACACACACAAAGCTTACCACCGAACCCAAAGGACCAACCACAGAGCAGAAAAGTAGCTCCCAGAAGACCAAAAACCTCCAGGCATGGTCCCTTTACAGCACCTGAGTGGACATTCCCACTCTGCTCCACCCTGAAGCCAGGCAGCTGGAGAGGAACCAGGAAGCTCTGGGTGCGAATCCTGGAGCTGCCCCTAGACAGCTGGCAGCTGAGCCTTTTATTTCTCATCTGTCAAGTGCAGATAACACCTACCTCTCAAGGTCAGACATGAGACTGCTTAGAGATGAGTTATGCAAAATACTCAGCATGAGCCCGGTGCAGAGCAAGCCCTGGAGGGATGTGCGTGGCACCATTGCTATAATGCTATTATCATCAGTGGTCAGATCTCAGTCACAATGCACCCGGGCACACTGCGGCGGGCACCTGGAGCAACGAAGAAGGCACCTTCTCTATTCCCACTCTGCAGCCCTTGTGGCCTCTGAGAAGACACTCATGTCCTTCCTAGAAGCAATCACCTCCTTGTCTCCGTCCTGAGCTCACAATGAGCTCAGGCAGAGCTTCTGCATCCCACCCCTCCAGGCCCTTTTCCTCTGGACACACCACGGGGACTCTTAGAAAACTGGTATTCCTAGAAGGGGCAGCACTGTGCCAAGGACAGGTGTCCACTTTGATTGCACCCTGAGAAGCCACCCAAGGGCATCATTTGTCATGGGCCATGACACCATGGGCCAGATGGGAAGCCAGTGCCCACAGGTGTGCTCACATTTGATCCTCTCTCTGTGGCTCTGGCAGTAAACAGTATCACCCCCCCTTCGCAGATGGAAAGAATGACTGAAAGGCCAAGGACCTTGTCACTGTGGGGGGAGGAGGCTGGGGTGGGCCCTGTCTGGTCCAGCTGCCTTGGCTCTGCCTTGGCTCGCTCCTGCTGCCCCAGCGTGGGCCTCCTTTCTGGGGCGAGTTATCCATCGAGGTCTCTCTGCTGGGCTTTGCTCCCGATCCGAATGCAATCAGGGATGTGCCGCTCTCAGCCCGTCACTCTCATCGCTGGAGGATCATCACACTGAATCTTGAGCCTGTCATCCGTGGCATTAGCTGTCCCTGACAGCTCCGTGTCAGCTGCATGTCTGATGAGCACATCTTCCGAGTCTTCCGCCAATTTACAGATAGAAATGTTGAACGAGAGAGAGTCCAGGGCAGGGCCATGGGGACACTGCTGGAGACCCTCCTCCCTGCCTGACAGTAATCCCGGATCAACACTTTGGGGGAATAAATCAATCCAATACTATCATTCTTTCTCCACTCCTCCATAAGAAAGGCCTTTATCAAGAATCCCGCTGCAATCAAGATTTGCCCGAGAGTTAGAAGCCCCTGGTCCGTGCCTCCCACTCCTTGCACCCTCCACACCCAAGAAAACAAGATTTGCTTGTTATTATTTGTTCTGGAAAACTGCACGCCCACAGAGTTAGGTCATTCTCAGAACTCAGCCTGCTTAAAACCCTCTTGTGGATTCTCATTACACACAGGATAAAGTTCACACTCCTTTACGATCTTTAGGACACTACTCAAATTGGCCCCATCTCCCTTCTTCCAGCCATATAGGTCTTTTATCTATTTCTTGAAATGCCGAGATCATTCCAGCCCCAGAACTTTGCATTTCCTTTTGCGGGGGGTGGGGTGTGTACCAGGGATTGAACTCAGGGGCACTCAACCACTGAGCCACATCCCCAGCCCTATTTTGTATTTTATTTAGATACAGGGTCTCACTGAGTTGCTTAGTGCCTCATGGTTGCTGAGGTTGGCTTTGAACTCACTATCTTCCTGCCCCAGCCTCCCAAACTGCTGGGATTACAGGTGTGCCAAGTCCAGCGACTTTGCATTTCTTATGGAATGCCCCACCCCCATTATCCCTGAACAAGCTCCTCCTTCTCATTCAGGCCTCTGTTCAATTGTCATGTCCTTAAAGTAGCCTTTCCTACCTATTGTTTAAAAAGTCCCTCTGCCACTTACTAGGCACTCTGTAGGCATCCATTTGCTTATTTTTTTCACAGTGTTTATTGCTGTCTTACAGTGTTATTTGTATGCCTTCCCTCTCCATAACAACATGCATTCCTCAAAGGCAGGGCCTCTATCTTGTTCACCACAGGGGCCTCTGAACCTAGAACAGAGCCCGACACAAAACTCCAGCTTCGTAAGTACTTGTTGAATGACTGAATGAGCAGGCTCACTTACGTTTCCCTCCTCGGTCCCTCAGATCTCTTCAATTCCCTGGTGCACATTCCTGTTCCTTTTGCAGGTCGGAGGGCCCCAGCTTTCTCTACTGGCTGCAACCTGTTTAATTTTGGTTCCTCTTTTGGCCCTTCTATCCCCGTTCCACCTCTGGCCAGGCATCCCATGAGCAGATCGCATGACCCTAAGCCCCCTGCTGGGCCTGGTCTCCGCTCTCCCAACCTTTGCAAAGCAGTTCTGGATGGAAGCCCCACTGACTCAGAGCAATGCCTCGGGGGCTCTCAGGACAATTTCTCACACCGCCCCCCTAGGACTTTGCTGAGTTTCATGTTAAACCTTCATTGCCTGAAATCTATCTTTAATTTTTTTTTTTTTCCTGAGAAGTTTTGCTGGTCCTGGCACCTCTCTTGTGCTGTTTGCTTTCTCCTTCAGATTGGTTAAAAAATAAAAATAAAGATAAAATCTATCAGACTCTACCCAGTGAATCATTCAGGGAGGGCAATCCAGCTCCTGGGCTCTTGACAAAGGAAGCTAGTTAGAATCTATGCCGGGACTCCAGGGCTCTGGCTCCATGCTGCCACCTCGGCTTCGCCCACCTCCAGAAATGATAGGTGTCTGATCGTGGCTCTGTACTCAAATGCTGTGCATTATTTCTGCATTTGCAGTGTACAGTGTTGTGTAAAAATAAAGACTATTGACTGGCTGGCACCCCTTCCCAGAATAATGACTAAGCAAGCGTGCTGTTAGCTCCCAGCAGCAGTTCTGTGTACATGATAACACAGAGCAAAGACGAAAACTGCTATTCATCGGAGCCAAACAACAGAAAAATGCAAGCAGAAAATTGTTAGTGCTGGAGGAGGACACCAAAACAAATATTTTCCTCCAGCTATGGCATTTTAGACCAAAACAAATACAGTACCCAGTCTGGATGTCCTGGCCACATGGCCGATTAAAGATTGAAGCAGGTAGAAAGCTCTGGAGTGGGTCCCATGCAGACCTGGGCTTGGTTTGTAGTCTGTGTACAGACTGACCTCATGACTTTGGGTGAGATTCTGACTTCTCTGTGTCTGTGAGAGTGGAAGAGCATTGTAGAGTAGTTAAGAGGTCAGTCCCGGGGGAGAGGCTGCAGCAACATCCACGACTCCTCTGTTTAATGGAGGCCAGCCTTTAACAGGCAGCCTCATGTCTGAGCCTCAGGTCCTACTCCTATTTTATAAGGTAGCATTTATTGTGTACTAACAAGCCAGACACTTGTGCTAAGCACTTGACATGCAAAGCACGAATCATCCTAATCCCCACCAGAGACCCACCAAGAACCATGAAGGCTAGGTAGTATGATAGACTGATTATAGCAAAGACTCCCTTTAATCTGCACCTTCCTGTATCTGCCCCCTTTGGTAGTTGCATTTGTTCTCGATTCAGTAAGGAGCAGAGACTTGAAATATGCCTGGGCACCTGGGCTTCACCTCATTTCTCTTGAGACTATGAACCACTACCCAGAGGAGTCCAAGCTTCCGGCTGGAGGATGACACATCGGATGTTGGAAAACTCCAAGGTGCCTTATTCAAACGAGGGCCAGATCCAGCTGATTGCAGACGCATGAATGAGCAGGAGCCAACTTCAGCCAAGCTCAATCCACACAAGAAGCGCCCAGCTGAACCCAGCCCAATTACTTACCTATAGATATGGGGCTAAATAAATAGTTGTCATTTTGAGCCACTACGTTTCTGAGTGGGTTGTTATATACCAAAAGTTAACTGAGTGCTCTGGAGCACGCCTGTCATCCCAGCGATTCAGGAGGCTGAGGCAAGAGGATCACAAGTTCAAAGCCTCAGCAACTTAGTGAGGCCCTAAGCAACTGAGTGAGACCCTGTCTCTAAATCAAAAATAAAAAGAGGTGGTATAAAGAACCTCTGGTTGATTCAAATCCCAGTACCAAAAAAAAAAAAAAAAAGGCAACTGATTCAGATAGATACGATCATCCCAGTTTTTTAGATGAAGAAACTAAGAGAAGTTAGGTAATTTTTCCAAGGTCACAGAATTAGAAAGGGACCATGCAGATGAATGGAGTCCATCTGGCTCAGTAGGCACTCTCTTAACCACTGGGCTATCCTGTGTGAAAACCAAAGTGTGAAACGCTGCGAGAGGACTAGACACTCACCTAAGTTAGGAGAGTGAAGAAGTGCCACTCAAACTGGACCTGGGGTTGACAAGTACTCAGTTAAAGGACAGAGGAAGAGGGTCCCAGACACAGGAGCCACTGGGGAAGAGCTGCTGGGCTCCTGGGTGGGAGCCATGCTCCAGTGGGTGGGCACACTGCTGGGGCAGAGGGGGGTGGCGTCGGGGGCGGTCAGGGATAAGGTGGGAGTCAGGGTCAGCCAGGCCCTGGAGGTGATGCCAAGGAATTTGATTCTAAAGGGAAGCCACAGATGGGATTTAGGCAGGGAGATGCAGGCGCCAGCGTCCACGAAGTCAGGCATTCCTCCCAGAAAACAACGCCTAGGTGTGACCTGAGCCGGTATCTGTGATGACTCAACCCAGTGCCTGGTATTATGCTTGTCACATGTCCCCACAACAGCATGAAGGGCAGGAAGCATCTTCAGCTCCAATTTGGAAAGAGGTAGCTGAGGCTCAGGAAGGTGAAAAGGCTTGCTGGGTTTGCCCAGGAGGATCAGTATTGGAGTAGGATGGGATCCTGGGTCCCTGTAGCCAAACCTCCACTCTTAGCCACTACCTTACAATCCCCCAAGCAATACAAGAGGGACACTCTGGAGGCAGCAGACCTAGACTAACACCCACTCTGTCCTTTAATAGAGTGACCTTTGATAAGTCACTTCCCTACCCTGAGCCTCAGTTGTCAGAAGGTAGAGGCCTCCGGGGATCAGGAGGACAAGGTAGCAGAAGACAGAACTCCGAGGACTGGCAGGAGCCATGGCAGTGAGTGACAGGAGGGGAACCAAAGGTCCCAGACAAGGAGAGGCCCTCCTGGTGTTGGCAGAGGCTCCAGTGTCCAGTATGCATCTTCCCCAGGGCAGCCCCAGCCAGGCTCAGGCTCAGGCGGGTGGATAAGGTCTTCCTGTCTGCAGGGGGGTCAGAGGTCCACCTTCCATCCCCCGGTGTGTATGCCACAGTCCTCAGAGAGACCCCTGTATGATGTGGAGGAAAGGGAGGCAGCCACCTCTGCCAAAGCTCCTGTCTTCTCCATCTTCCCTCTGCTCCAGATCCAGGACTCACTGAACTGCCTGGGTCCCCTAGCCCGCCCACACACACACACACACACACACATACACACAATGCACATGCACACACCCAGCCATGCACATGCATGGACACACCACAACCATGCATACACACACATGCATGCACACAGCCAGCCAAGCATGCACACATATATACATGCACACCACATCATGTGCATGCACATACATGCACACATACCACTATAGCTTTCCTGCTTGGAAAACCAGCAGGAGAGAAAGAAAGCAGAGGAAGAAGGTGGATTCTACCTCTCTAGCCCCCTGAGAGGTCTGACAACCCTCAGTTTGAGGGAGAAGGGGCAGTGGAGAGAAGCTGCAGGTGTACCAGCCATCCTAGGGCTGTGGCCCGCATTCCAAAGGTGCCTAGACATGGGCCCTGGGCTGGGACTTTTCTGGTGGGGGGCAAGGGGTGTACAGAGCACCTTGGGAAAGCTTCAGACACCCCACTTCTGGCCCTCCTCCACTCTCCAGGACTTGGTGAGGATTAAGGGAAACGATGAACAGGAAAGCACTTGGTAAATTGTACGGAGCGCTATGCAAATGTTAGCAGCTCTGACTGAGACTGTGGCGTGGAGAGCAGAGCCTGGCTGCAGGCCTTGGAGCCCCACTGGCCCAGTTCACAGCCCAGAGTCCCACTTACTAAAGGTGCAAAGTCGAGAAGGCACTGAGACCTCGGTCTCTTCATCTGCTACGCGATGATGGGATGGCGACACCCACCCCAGGTTAGAGGAGACAACACTATTAAATCTCTCAGCTCCCTTGATGCTAAGCCTGGACTTCCTGTTCATCTAATTTCTTTGCAAAGGTCTCCACGCACAGTGGATTCAATTTTTTTTGTTTTTGTTTTTAATGTCCCTGGCATACACTTAGAACTCAAAAAAAGGTCAGTTTCCTTCCCTTTTTCCATGCTTGTTTTTGAAATACCTCCTTCTCAAATTTGTGCCTCACAGTTGATTTTTTGAGCCTTGGGCTCTTCCTCTTTGACCCCTAAAGTATCAGAGAAACTTCCATGCATGTGCATAAGAGAGGCCCGGGTGCTAGTTTTAAATGCAGATTCCTGGGCGTGCCTGGAGGAAGGGCAGCGTGGGTCTCTGGAGGGGGTTCCGGGCATCTACCTTTTGCGCAGGTATCCTTTCCTCCCGTGCCTCCCACTAGGCCTCTGTGATTTTGCAGGTGTGGATTTCCCTCTAGATTGCAGCATCTCTCTGCGTGTGGGTCAGGGCAGGTGGGACAGCCCTGGAAGGCACATTGGCACATGGATGTGAGATATGCCTTCCTGATTCTTCCCCCAGGGGACAGACATTGAATTGGACCAAAGACTGGGAGTGTTGGGTGTGGGGGAGGAGGGATTCAGTGAGCTGGGGAATGAGACAGGAAATACTGGGGAATAAATACAGCAATAAAGGAGCTTGGGCTGGGAGCTACAGAGTGATTCTTATTGTTCAAATTATCTTTAAAACTTTTCATTTGAATCTGTTTAATAAGGGAAGGCTTACCCCAAGGAAGAGGTATTTTTTTAATGTGACTTGGGAGCTGAATTGGAAAGAATGTTGCAACAAAGATATTAAAAAGGGGATTAAACCAAACCACTGGTGGCCCATCTCTGCAGGCTCCCACAACCTGCGACACAGCTCCCGAAACCATAAAATTAAATTACAAAGGGGGACATGGGAAGTGGGACGTTAATCATGATTCATCTTCCTTCACTGCTCATGGCTCCTGGTGCTAAGCAGACCTGGAAGGCAATTCTAAATGGCTCCTGGTGTCCCTTAGAGCTCAGGCCTTGAAACCCCACAGGACTCTGCTCTGCGCCCTCCCAGCTGGGTGACCTTGGTCGAGTTGCCTAACTTCTCTGAGCCTCACCCTCCTTCTTCATAAGATGGGAATAATATTGACCATCTACTGGGAAGGTTGCTAAGACAAGAAGACAGAAAATTCAAATGTAGAGTCTGACACCTACAAGCTGCTCAAGAAAATGCTACTTCCCTTCACCTAGCTTAAGGCACAAGGAGAAAAAACCTGCCATGTCTGGGCTTATTGATATTCTGTCCCTATGTCCCTGAGTGCTTTCTCTGACGGCCATGACCCTTTGCTTGGATCCTGGCCACCTCTGGGCCTCACCCTCCTTGGGGTGACATTTTAATGGCTCATCCATCATTCACTTCCTCATTCATTCATATACACTGCATAGTCACCGAGTGCCAGGAACTTGGCTGGACACTGGGGAGACAAAGATGAGTAAGATGCAGCCCTTGCCCTTAAGGAGCCCATGGTCAAGTGGAGGAGGAGGTATCCATGGCCACAAGGCAGTGTCCAATGTGGGCCAGATGACCACCACCCCATCAGAAGTGCCACACCTGAACCGCACTGACTGGTGTGCTTGGCATGTTGGGTACTCTCCTCCCCAATGGGCAATGCGAGAGCTGGTTTCAGTCCAAATCTTCTGTTCCCTCATGCCCATATGAAGACCCACACCATAGGGTCCTCAGGCCAGGGCAGTGTTTGTCTCTGATGACGACCCCTTCCACTTTCTATAATTAGATAATGAATTACGAAAAGCTAGTCTTGTGTTCTCCCTTTTTGCCCTGGCTTGCCAAGAACCTCCAAGCCAAATGCTGTCCTCACTGAGTAGTGTCCTTTACCTAAGTCTTGTGATAGATAAAATCTCTCCCCATATCATTCTTATCTTGTCATTTTATCCTTGACAATAAGAACATTCAAGACAAGAATGATGATGATCATGGTGGCGGTGATGATAACGGTGATGGTGGTGGTGATGGTCCTAATGGTGATGATGGTGATGGTGGTGGTGACGATGATTAATGGTGATGGCAGTGGTGATGGTGATGGTGATGGTGATGGTGATGGTGGTGGTGATGGTGATGGTGGTGGTGATGGTGATGGTGATGGTGATGGTCTTGATGGTGGTGGTGATGGTGATGGTGATGGTGGTGGTGATGGTGGTGGTGATGGTGGTGGTGATGGTAAAGGTGGTGGTGATGGTGGTGGTGATGGTAAAGGTGGTGGTGATGGTGGTGGTGATGGTGATGGTGATTGTGGTGGTGATGGTGGTGTTGATGGTGATGGTGATGGTGGTGATGATGGTGATGGCAGTGGTGATGGTAATGGTAATGGTGGTGATGATGGTGATGGCAGTGGTGATGATGGGGTGATGATGGTGGTGGTGATGGTGATGGTGGTGGTGATGGTGATGGTCCTGATGGTGGTGATGATGGTGATGGTGATCGTGGTGGTGATGGTGATGGTGGTGGTGATGGTAATGGTAATGGTGATGGTGATGATAATGGTGATGGTAATGATGATTGATGGTGATGGTGGTGATGATGGTGATGGTGATGGTGGTGATGATGGTGATGGTAATGGTAATGGTAATGGTGATGGTAATGATGATTGATGGTGATGGTGGTGTTGATGGTAATGGTGATGGTGATGGTCTTGATGATTGATGGTGATGGTGGTGGTGATGGTAATGGTGATGGCGATGATCCTGATGGTGATGGTGATGGTGGTGCTGTGTTGATGGTGATGGTGGTAGTGATGGTGATGACGATGGTGATGGTGATGATGGCAACGATGACAGTGACGATGAACATGGAGTCCTTATCTCATTCCACGTGCCATCTCACTATGACTTTCTATTTTTTGGAGGAGGAAAATAGTGCACAGACAGTTTGAAGAACTTGGTTACAGCTAGGCAGTGTGCTGGGATTCTAATCCACCTGCTTCCTTATTCTTTGTTATATGAGATACCTTTAAGACCCTTAGGAAAGAGGTGGGATATTATTGTTATTTAAATTAAAAAGAGGAATATGAAAGAAGAAGAAAAAATGTTGAATGGGATAAACAGTAAAAAAAATTGGAGGAGGACACACTTATGCTAGGTCTTTAAAGATGGATAAGAATTTGGAAGACAGACAGACAGCAAGGAACGGGAGTGGGGCTACTGAGCAAAGCAAGGCCATGTGCCTGCCGGAAGCTCATCTTGGTTGACAGAGCATGTGAAGGAGAACAACAGGACTTGTACCTCAAGACAAGGGCAGGCCCACTAGAGACCCTTGAAGACCAGACCACGGGATCAAAGGACAGTGGGGAGCCACAGAAGATGTGTGAGCAGTGCTGTTGATGTACTTCAGGAGGATGAAGCTGGAGAAGGGTGGAGGTCATGGAGGCAAAGGAACCGAATCCAGAAAGATGAGACGAGAAGGTGACAGGACAGGGATGAACAAGGAGGCAAGGGGTCAAAGACCTCGCTTAGGATGAACCAATGGGATGTGGAAGGAGCTGGAGGAGAGAAGGCCAGCCTGAACCTCTGTCCCCCAGCACTATGCCACTTGACAAGTAAGGATGGGGGTACCTAGACATCATCATGGAAGGGTGCCGAGTCCCAGTGCTGGGGGTCAAAGGAGGGGAACACATGCCTAAGTGCTGAGTCCCAAGGCAATGGCTTCCCCCCATAACCCAGGGGGCTCTCTGCAATCATTTTGAAAATACTGGGAGACCTGGGGATGTGTCTCAGGCAAAAGGGTATCCAGCAACCTTTCGCAGACTCTCAAAGAAGCATTGGACTCCTCAAAGGGAAGAAAGCACTGTCCCAGGGCTTTACACTCTGAAGATCTTCAGTGCTGGCTTCTACTATGGGACATCAGCCCAAGTGTGGGTCTTGTCCTTTCCATTGCTATCTCCAGGTCTCAAGCTTTAAAAATAATAATAGTGATGATGATGATTATGATGATGGAGGATATATATTCCAAGCAAACATTCCAGAAAACAGGGTCTATCTATTAGTTTAAATAATAATAGCACAGAAAAATTGATTTGTTGGGAGAGCAATTAGAATACGGCTGAGTCTTGGGTTCCTGAGTCTCACTGACTGCACCAATGTGGAGGACTGGCTGGGGGGAGCTGAGAGTGATCTACTAAGAAAGTGCCAAACAGCCTCTTCCTTCTTGTGACTATCCAGAAAGCTGCAAGTCAGGAACCATTTATGTTGTTATTTTTTCTGGTTAAACACATTTCTTCTTTGTGCAGATTTAATCTTCTTACTAGGATCTGGCTCAAACTGATGCTCACCAAAACCTTTTGACTCTGCAAACCAAGTTCTGTCCAATTTGCATAGATGTAAAGGTCTTGGGTACTCGTGCCAAAGACCTGGGAGCAACTAGGAAGGCTGACCACACCCAGCCAGGTGGAGCCCACCTTTCCTCTCTCATGGCCCCTCACACATGCTAAGTCCCCAGGGAACTTCTCATCCTTCCCTGCTCCTGCATAGGTTGTCCCTTCTTTCTTACCAAGACCTAGATCAGGGGAATCTTCATTGACAGGAACCTTCACAGTTGCCAGGACAGTGATATCTTCTGTTCCCAGGAACACCTTTCATCACCTTCACAGTTCAGGGATCCTGTCTGTGGACCCTTCAGCTTGCCCCCGTCACCTTGCCCAGGAAGACTTCCTCAAGTCTCAAGCCTGAGTCAGTTCAAGTCCCCTCGGTGTGCTGCCCCAGCCCTGGGATGTCTTCATCAGAATGCTTATCGTGATGTGTTGCAGGAGGTAGGCAGGAGATCAGAGTGTCTCCATCTTTTCCATCACTGCACATTCTTCCAACATTGGCAAATAGTAGGTGCACAATAAAAGTTTATTGGAGGGAGTCTTTGACAGAAGGGCTCTGTCCTACCTATCCCTCTATTCCTGGAACCCAGCACAGGGCCCTGCTGTTTGTTGAAGGATTCACAAAGGGAGGAATTTTAAAACATGTTTTTCCACAGTCAGATCATGAAGTCAACAGAAAATCCAAAAGCCCCATCCTGAGACTGTGAAATTTTGGTGATGAGAGGAACCAAAGAACAAATAATCCTTGAATGTGAGTCAGGAAGTGGCTTGACATGATTCTCTAAGCTCAAATTTAAGACTAATTAAAAAATAACTAAAAAAGATTCTGGAGTTTAATTGACAAAATAGGAAGAACCATTGATTTCTTGCCAAAACTCATTTCTCGCCATTTCTTTTCCCCACCTCTACAAGTGGTGCCAAGGTCAACCTAGGCCTCCAGCCAGGTCTAGCCGCCATGATGCCCTAGAGCCATCGGCAGATCCACTGACTCCTCTCATATGGGACTCCAAACGCCTGCCCACCTCCCACCCACATCTCTGCTATCCTCACTCTGGTCTAGCCACCATGAGCAACACCGGGTCTGAACTGGATTACTTCAGCATATTCCCAAAGAGGTCTCCTGACTTCCTCTCTTACATACCTACAAGCCATCTCCGCACAGAGGCTGGATACATCTTTAAAAATAAATAATGAATCTGTGTTGTACCCGCTTCCTGAAAACCTCCAAAGGTGTCCCACAACATGCAGAATAAAACCCGAACTCCCTCCAGTGATGCCCCAGGCCTCTAGAACCTTGCCTGTCTGACTATGATATTGCCTATATCATGTCCCCATCCCTCACTGCACTTGCATCGGCTGCTGTGTCTCTCAGAGTCTTTTCACATGCCCTGCCTTCTGCCAGAATGTTCTTACCAGGATCACCACCGGATGGGCTCCTTCTCAGCATCCTGGATTCAGCTCAAGAGACCTGATACTTTATCCAAAGGGCTCTCACTATTACTTTATTCTATTTTATTTTATTTCTATCATTGCACTCATTGCTATCTGAAATTATCTCATTTATTTTTATGTGTCTATCTTATGTCTCCTCCAAATGCGAATGCTAGTTCTTTGCATGTTCTAAAGTGATCATAGTTTTTATTTACTTCTTTTTCTGTTGCATTGTTTGGTTCGCAGCTCTATCCCCCTAGCTCTTAGCATGGTTCCAGGCACATGATTAATAAATATCTGTTGAAAGAATGAATGAAGTCAAAATGTGTCCACAGAACAGTCAGTGTGGAGGGTCAAGGGCATGTGGTAATCACCATTGCAGGGATACACACAGTCGACAGGATCCATTCTGTATGCATTGGACCATACCTGGCGGATGCCCTGGGAACCACACAGCCATAGGCCCAGCGACAGGACAGGAAACCAACCACATCAGCAGGTTAAGGGAACTTAGAAAACTAGAAGCATTTAGCTTGTAGAGACAAGAGATTCTAGGAGGAATATTGCTGCCATCTTTTATAATCTAAAGAGCTATTGAGAAAGGGAGGATAGATTGGCCTGGAGGCCTGAGGGCAGAATCCACATCAATGGGTGTTCCTTTGATGGAGACAGATTTCAATGACAGGGAGAAAATGACCTTTTGAGGGAGTTCACAGCAAGGGAAGGGGCTGTCCTAGGAAAGGGCAGCTCCTCACCCAGGAAAGCATCTGAGTGGAGAGCCACTTGGCAAGGATATAGAGAAGGGGGTACAAACGGCACAAGGTCACCTTTGAGATCTCTTTCAAACTTGAGACGTCTGGGTTTCTATGACTTATAGGACTAGGGTCAAGAAAAGAAATTCTGGCTAACAAGAGTTCTAGAACTTACCCCAATGGAAGTAGGTGTCGCCAAAACCAAATCTACAAATTAAGCAATGGAGAGCTGAGAGGTGTCTTGTGGGCCTGAAAGCACCCCAGACATGCCATGGACAGCACCCCAGATTTGAAATCTATATGTGCTCCCCAATATTGTGATTATCGAAAGATGAGCCATCTTTGGATAATCATCGAGGGGAAGACAGCCACCATTATCACATCATAGCTAAGAGGTCCCAGAGTCATTTCAGAGACTACCACTTCCTAAGTGAGACTACCACTTCCTAAGTGTGTAGGACCCCCAGCAAAGAAATTAACCCATCCAAAGTTGGTTTGCCTCATCTGTAACAGAATCTCATCTAAAAATGGGGCTGAGGGACCAATTAAACCTGAATGGCACAATTTGATAATTCTTGAAATTCAGCATTAGACTTGTTCCATTCACTACACTATTCTGTGTTTTGTGTTTTAAAATTAACATAATAAGAGTAAAAAAGATAGGGAGTTTCAAAACGTACCTACATCATGTAGTAGTAATAGAAACAATTCCCATCATCATTAACCACCCCAACAGCCCTGCAAAATGCACAGTAATCATCTCCCACTTGGCAGATGAGGAGACCAAAGCTCAGATTAATTAAACAGTCACAAATTCTGCCGCTGGCCTGGGGATAAAATGTGATCTGAAACCAGAGTTGTCTGACTCCGGCAGCACAGCTGCCTTTTATTTCAAGAATAGCTCATTGTATTCTCCTTGGTTGATATCCACACGATTACGATATCGTTTATTCATCTAAGTCAGTGGCTTCCCGGCTCTTTTCTCAGTAGAACTCTTTTTAAATGTAACCTTCCTCAGAACTCCAGTAAGTAAAACCGATGAAAGCTGAACAGCTCTGGCTGAAGTGGGAATTAGGGCCCAGAAACAGCCCACTTGACTCTGGGTGGCTGCTGAAGCACCCTAGGGTCTATGGAGCAGAGTGTGAAAACCCCAGATTGAGACCAACGATGGCAGCAGAAAGCCCCAAACTCCATGAATTACAAATCAAGGGCGGCCTCATTTGTCTAATGCATCTTTCATTTCCTTGTCTCCCAGCACATTCGATCCTCATTATCAGCTCCAAGGTGGACAAGGCGGGCCAGATCAGCCTCAATTTGCAGATGAGCAAATCAAGGCCAAATGGAGTTAAGCAACTGGCCAAAGGTGGCCAGTTCAATGTTGGGCCAAGTGCAGACTGGAAGTAGAGTCTGTCTGCATTAACTCAGTGTGACCTGGCAGAGAGGATGCCATCTACTGGAAATTGCTACTGACCCTTGGTCCACAAAGTGGCCATTCAGCTCCTTGGCCACTGAGAGCTGAGTACAGCCCTAAGGTGTCCCCTGCCAAGGCCCTGTCCCAGAGCAGATGGCTATGGGCAGGAGAGAAAAGCTCAGTGCCACTGAAAGGCCTGACAGCAGGATTTTGGCTGTGGACAGGCCATTCCTGTCTGAGCCATGTCATGCTGAGCACAGGGTAGGGGAGGAAGGAACAACCCAAGTGCCTTCTACCTTCATCTGCAGCAAATAAATAAGCCTGCAAAGGGACAGCAGGTAGTGCAGACCTGGGTGTCAGTTATACTTCACTTTTGTGCTGAGCTCTTGCTTAGCTATCCCTGAAACCAGAGGCAGCTAATAAATGCCTGATCCCCCCTTCCCCCCACCCGACTCCAGGGCATCTCTGAACTGAGCTGGAGCATGTGTTGAAGCAGACGACACTTAATTATCACTTAGTCTTTAATTAGCACTTAATTATTAACACTTAATCCATCTGTAAAATGGGGATACTAATACCTGCTTCATAGGAACTCTGGGAAGATTAATTAATGCTTGTGGCCCACTCTGAAGATGCGAGATTTGAAGAAGTGCTCAACGGTGGCATTAATAACCACAGCAGATTTACTTCCTTTTCCTAATGAGGTTCCTCTTGTCCTCTCCGCTCCTTCCTCTCCTTGCAAATATCCGTCCCCCAACAATATCCATCCAACTTTGCCCTGGAGGAGAAACACTTAGCTCTGTGTTTCCCAGACACAGGATTTCCCATCTAGGAAACAGGCTATTTACAGCCATCTTCCCGCACTTTAATTTTCTATTATGTCCTCTGAATATGTCAATGCCTTCCCAGTAAATATTTTGATGCACGCTCTTGCAGTAGCGTGCGTGGAGGCTGAATGGGACAGCTGCTCCCCATATTAGGGAATTCCAGATGTGGTTTAAAACCACCAGCCTTATCCGCACAAATGCACAGCCTTTGCACAGGAGAAAGGATGGATCGTTTAGTTGCCTCTGGGGATGGTCAAGAGCTGTCCAACCCTCAGCCTTGGCTAAGGTGCTTTTCCAAGGACTTTGAATTCACATCTAGGTTGCCTATGCATTTAGAATGAGAAATGTCCCCTTAGCTAGCTGGTGATGAGACAGTCTGGAATACAACCCTGGAATACAACGCCTGTCCACACAGTTAACTTCAGGACCTTGGTCAGTTCTTCTATAAACCCAGGATATAGGACCATGGGAATGTAGGAAAGGTGTTAAGGGTTTAACCAGACTAAAAGTGAGCCAGAACATTCTCCCAGGTCTTACTTCATTTCTTCCCTTCTCCTTTGTTGCCAACCGAATAGGGGGATACTCACTCTTCTTGGAAGCTGAGCCCATGGTCCCTTGGAGTCCCAGGCATGGAGACAGAGAGCTGCTCCATCGAGGTCCTGGGCTGCAGGGCCTCAGGCAAGCCCTGAACTCTCTTCCAGATTTCATGGCAAGTCTTGTCTAGGCTGTCTTGGGGTGTGTCCTGGTGGATCCAGACATATCTGGGGAATGGGCCCAGGGCAGAGGGGCGCTTGGCCACAAGGGCCGAGGATGAAGGGAGTCCATTGCCACTGGCCATCCTCCTCCTCTCTTTCTGGAAGCCCCTTGGTCCACCCAGGGCTTGAAGACAGAGAGACCATCCACCACCACCCCTCATTCACCAGAAAGGGCACTGAGGGTGGAGTCTGGGAAGCAGGTCAGTCCTGTCTGGCTGTCGCTCCAGCCAGAGGGTGATGTTGGAAGGCTTTGGGTTTGTGTAGGGGAGGTGGCTGGTGGACAACTTTCTTTGGGGGAGAGGGGGCCTATTTTGATTTGTTTTTACTTGCTCTTTGCTGACTTTTGCCCCCCTCCCCTTCTCCCTTAGAAGAAAATATTTAAAAGTCAACAAAAACCAGTAGCTTAGTAACTGTGGAATGCCCCGGAGCTCAGGAACCAGCCGCCTGGGCGGGCAGAATGACATCTGGGAGGTGCTGGAGGGGGAGGACTGGCTCTCCCCACTGTCCCTGTCACTCCCCCTGTGCGACACCCCGTGACTCCTCGCAGCACTTGGGGCTCAGCCCATTCTTGCCAGCTGAGCCCCAGTGGATGACTGCGAAAGGTCCTGGCACTGTGCTAGGCTCCTTGCAGGCAGGACGCCGCCATGAGGTTCTCAGCGCGGGCCTTCCCAGGAACCCCGAGCACACCCAGCACCAACGGCCCTGGCCCACTCCGAGGGTCCTGGCTGTCGCTGTCCCTGATACCCGCTCCTGTCCCTCTTTCCTGAGGATGCTCTGCTGCCTGGTAAATAAATCTCCACTGTGTCAATGGGCCGGCAGCCCACCCGGCCGCGGACCCCCAGCAGACACCTGCCACGCCCCCGCGCAGGGCTGAGGTTGGCACCGCGAAGGCTCCCAGCCCTTTAAAGCTGCGCAGTATGGGCTTGGCTGGCCCGGCCGGGCGGCTGTGGCCAATTTTCTTGCCAGTGGCTCCCACAGCCTTGCCGTCGAGCGCTGGAATTCCTTCTGTGGGTTTCAAACGCAACGGCCTGGTGCGCGGGGCACCCGCAGGTGGGGTGGGGGTGGGGTGGGGTTCGCAGGATCCCAGGACGCTTTTCCCGCTAGAAGTCAAAGTGAAACCCCTGCGGCTCCACCCACCACCCCATAGGAACCTCAGAGTCTGTCTGGACGCCCCTTTATCCTCCTGATTTCAACCCTAACTGCCTTTCCATGGGCCCGATGGTGTACCAGGCTCTAATCTTATTTAAGCTTGCGAAATGAATACCATTTTTCTTGATCATTCTACAAGATGTGAGGAAGGTGGGCCTCAAAAGTCATATAAAGGGTGTGTCCAAGGGCCATGAAGAAAGGGGGAGGCGAGATTTAACCCCAGGACTCTGGGTCCAATCCTGTGCCCTTAGCCACCAGACAGACTCCAAGCTTCAGTAGGTCTGGGGTTGGGGGACAGGGAAGTGGAGGAAGAGAGAGGGGCTCAGTCTGCTCTTGGCTGATCAGTAGGTTCCTACTCTCAGTGAAGAGGCTTCCTTAACCAGAACCGACTCAGCACCTCTCCCCTGGGCTCTCTGGCCCCCAAAGTCAGTGGTAGTTCCTCCAGGGGTCCCCCTGGCAAGGGGCTGCAAGAGGCAGACGAAGGAAGAAGAGATGGCAGCTTGCAGAAGTAGGGCTGCCTTGGTCCTGGCACTGCCACTCCTGGCCCTGCCACCCTGACAGCCTCTTCCTTTATTCCCCAAGGTGGATGGAGCCCTGGCTCTGTGCCAGGTGAGTTGCTGGGCACTAGGGATGCAAGAGGGTGAGCAAGCGTGGCATGGTCCCTGTACTCCCGGAGCCCGTATCCCACTAAAGGGCAAAGCAAGCAGAGAAGCAGTATTAAGGGATGAAATAAAGGCTCTGGTGGAAGATAACTGATGGAGAGAGGCAACAGGGAGGAGGAGAGGCCACACTGGCTGGTGGTCCCAACAGGGCTCCTTGAGGAGGCAATATTTGGGATGAAATGGAAGGATGAAGGAAATTCTTTCCTGAAATAGTGTTAACAAACTACTTTGAAGACCCCATTTCTGCCACATAGTAGGTACTCAATAAATATATGTTGAATGAACTAATGATATACAGTATATAAAATGTCTGGCATACAGTAGGTGCCCAAAACACAACCTTGCTCCTTACAGAGGGGCTGAATTCCTAGAAATGTTGCCTCTTGAGTTTTGAAATCCAAGCTTCATTCCCTTTTTGATTTTCATTATAAAATTGAAGATGTGCTCCTTTGGGGAAAATTCTGAGGACCTCGACTGAATAAAATTATAGTTAAGAATGTAGAAAACCTTTTAAGATAGTGTATTTAAAGGGAAAGTGATCATTTCTGATGAAATATTAATAGTTCTGAAAATGTCACTCAGTGTTTGTGCTGCTTGGCATTTGGTTGGCTAACACCTATGCTTAGAACAGAGCATCAATGACCCTGCACTGCCCAGGTCACAGTTCTGGAAAGTCAGCCAGCTGACTCCTCTCTCCCCTTAGCAGGAAACCAGGCAACAGGGGCCAAAGCAGAATGGGTTGCAAAAAAATTAAATACAGGAGGCAAAGGGGACAGGATAGA
Organism: Sciurus carolinensis; assembly: GCF_902686445.1. Lineage (NCBI taxonomy): Eukaryota > Metazoa > Chordata > Mammalia > Rodentia > Sciuridae > Sciurus > Sciurus carolinensis. The sequence continues at coordinate 184,521,198 of NC_062213.1, forward strand.
GGCACGGTTCTCACAGCACACCCAGAAGATTCTGCAAAAACCTTAAGTTTTATGCTTAGAAACTGTATAAAACTACATCTATTATGGTACCCACATGGGTGGTTTTTTTTTTTTTTAACATTTAATTGTATTTCGAGTTAAGTTAAATAAAAATTTGAGTTCCTCATTCATGCTAACCACATTTAAAATGTTCAGTATCTGCACGTGCCTAGTGGATACTGTATTGAACCGTATAAAGAATATTTCTATCATTGCAAAACACGTGGACTCTAGAATCAGACTACTTGGGTTCAAATTCAGAGTTCATCAAATTCTGAGTTTTCTGCAGAGTTGAGGCAAGGCTGCATAAAAAAGTACCGCAGACAATATGGGTTTAAACATAGAACTTCATTTCTTCACTGTTCTGGGGGATAGAAGTTCAAGATCAAGGTGTCAGCAGGGCTGGCTTCATTCTGAGGTCCCTTTCTTTAGTATGCAGATGGCCATTTTCTCCTTGTCACTTCACATGGCCTCTGTGCAGGGCACATCTCTTCCAAGAGCACCAGGGCTAGAGCAATGGTTCAGTAGCAGGGTGGTGCTTACCTGGCAAGCATGAGGCCCTGGGTATGAGCCCCAGCATCACCTATTGGATTAAGGCCTGCCCTAATGACTTCAGTTTATCTTAACCTCCTCTTTAAAAGCCTTATCTCCAAATGCTGCCACATTCTAAAGGACCAGAGGTTAGGACTTTAACATATGAATGTCGGGAGGAACGATCCTACCCATAACACTTGATTTCCTCCTCTGTAAAATACGATGATAATAAAGAACACTTGCTTTGTAGAATCATGGTAGATGTTCTATTACTAAGTGATTGCTTAACACATAGTAATTGCTAGAACAACACCTGGCACGTAAGAGCCATATAAAAGTGCTGTACTTTGGTTTGCTTGTTGATTACATTGAAATGTATGGCTTTGGGGCTTCTGAACAACAGCTTTTGTGCTGTGCGTAGAGAGGGAGAATTTTAGTTGTACTGGGAAATTGTTCTGTGGATTCCAATCATCAGGTGAGCCTCTCTGGGTTGTTTGATTTTGAGTGCCTCTCATGGGCCATGATTGTGCAAGGCAGAGATTAGAGATGAATAAGTCTTCTACTGTTTTAATCAGCTGTTAGACCACTGTGACTAAAGGACCCGATGAGAACACCTGTACAGGAGGAAAAAAAATGATTTGAGGGCTCATGGTTTCAGAGGTCTCAGTTCATAGATAGCCAGGTCCATTCCTCGGGGTTCAAGGTGAGGCTGAACATCATGGTGGAAGAGTGTGGTGGAGGGAAGCAGCTCACATGAAGATCAGAAAGCAGAGAGGCTCCACTCTCCAGAAACAAAATAGTTACCCCATTGCATGCCCTGCCCCATGAACCATTTCCTCCAGCCACATCCCACCTGCCTCCAGTTACCACTCAGTTAATCCCATAAGGGATTAATTCACTGATTAGGTTAAGGCTGTAACCCAATCATTTCTCCTCCAAACCTTCTTGCTTTGTCTCACACGTGAGCTCTGGGGGGACATCTTACATCCAAACCATAACATCTACCCTAACCAGTCACAGCCTAGTGAAGGGGGATAATTTTTCCATAAGTTCCTGGTATAGAGTAGCTGTGGCATAAATAGAGCTTATTCCAGTCTCCATACAACAGGTGGCTGTGTCCCCCTAGCACGAGTATCGAGGTGCCGAGCACTGTTGTAGGAGCTAAAGAGTGAGCAGTGAAGAAGACAGGCTTAGTCCCTGCCATTTTTTAGAGCTCAAAGTAAGGCATTTAATGGTCACAGATACCATTTCATCTATGAATTATTTTTAGCTTGGAAAAGTTCTTAAATTCCCCTTTATTACCCTGATAACCCTGGGCAAGTTGTTCAACCTCTTTGTGCTCTAGTTGGCTCCTCTACCAAACAGACATAATAAAATACTGATCTCAGAGGGTCATTTTGTGACAATGGAGATAATACGTACAAAGAGCTTAGAAGATAGCCTGGCACATATTCTGTCTCCAGTGAGTGTTAGCTTTCATTAGGTAGGACTCTGAGATCCTTGCTTTCCTCTTTGGAAGCAGGAAAACCTCAGGGGGACGGGGCCAGGCTCCCTATCTCTCCTCTAGCCAAAGCCTCTACTCATCTCTGTTCCATCCCTGACACAAGCTTAACCACATTGGAAAACTCAGAAAGATGGGCATGGTCTGAGCTCGTTCATCTTCATAGGCCTCCACCACTTGCTCCGTAGGCCCTATTCTTCACCTAGCATATTTTATTAAACACACCTACCTCTCAGAATAAATATAACTTTTCAGCTATAAAAGAAAATTGCAAGGGGTTTTGCCATTTCGCTTTTGGAAGTTTTTGGCCATGAGTAATTTATTTAATTTATGATCAGCTATGATTTCTCACCAATCTTGGTGACTACTCGGGGAAACCTTGCACAGTGAGAAAACTCCGACCTGCAAATCGTTATCAGATGTAATGAAATTTTTATGACTACTAAATTCAACAGTTAATGAAGTTGACATAATGTTACACTTTGCATTTAATTAAATATTTACTGACTTCAATGTTGCTGCTTTCTTCTTTGTATTGTGGGGCTAATAAGAAAACTTCCAGGCCTTAAATATTTCTGTAGGCCCCTGAAGACTACAAAGACCCCTGTTCTCATGCCAATAATGCCCAAGAGGTCAAACTGCCCAGGGGCAGATCCCATGCACACAGACACCCCAGGAGAATTTCTTAAGGAAGAAATCACTAGAAGTGGAGGAAGGGAAAGTCACAGCCATGTGGCATGGAAATAGCCGCCTCTGGGTGTTGTCTTAGCAGTGGAAAAGGGCTGCAGAGCAGCCAGCCATTTCCAGGACTTTGAAAAGGAACCTGCAGTGTTCCGGAAGCAAAGCTCTGACTCGGTGGCCTCTCCCTCCTGGCACCAACATTAGCAATCTCTGTGATTTCCTAGGGGGAGGGTGGTTGTCCCTTGTTTCCCATAAGTGAGGAGGTAGTTACAAGTGTGGACAGTGACAGCTGGCACACCCGAATTAGAACTCCTGCTCTGCTGCTTGCTAAAGGGTGGCTTAGTTTCTCTGGCATTTATTCATCTGAAAAGTGGTAAAAATGACAGGTTGGGGTAGGAAGAAGGTTCACAGAGGGAAATGCTAAGTTCTTAGCACTGTGCCTGGCTCATGGTGTGTCCCCCAGGAAAGCAGCCGATTATTAGGGTCAGCTATTATTATCAACAACCTTGTAGTGCAAAAATGACAGACGATGAGATCTCCACTTAAAGTCTGGGAAAGGGAAGACCATAGTTGGCAGAGGAAAAGAAGATGGTTTGGCAGAGTTGGCCCTGTAAGGCAGCAAGAGAGTCAGAATTCAGCTGCCCCATCACTTCCTGCTGTGGTCTTTCTGCCAGACCCTATTCATACTGGGAACCCCAAGGATTTCTGGAGAAGTCTTGATGGGACCCCTCTCAACTAGATGCTCTGTGCTTTTCCCTTCCTTCCCTAACTTCCATACTGGGTCATCTGTCACCTAGACACATTCATTTAAGACATCTATTGCTGAGTTGATTTGAAGACAGCTTTCAAATTAAAAAGTACAAACTAGGGCATCAAAGAAGAAAGTGAGAACTGACTCCACCTACAGAAGGCAGAAAGAGTTGCTACTCTCAGGCCCCTGAATTGGTCAGATGGCATGGAGGTAATAAGGTAATAAAACTGGATATTCCTATTTGTCAGCTAAAGCAAAAATGGAAACTCGTCGGGTGGCAGAGTTTTTATTTTCTGACAGCAGAAAATACACATCTTCATCTGCAGAGACACAATGTTTCCTGGAAATAACCCCAAGCATGAATTTATCATGAGTCCTTGCATAAAGGACACTGAGTGACATAGTGGGCAATATATTCAATTCTGTTTTCATAAAAGACAGAAATGCCGTTAAGTTGGTCAGTTTCTCACATCAGGGTTCTCTGAAGACAGAGAGCATAACATTAAATCATAGCTCAGTGAAGGCATTTCTTTAAGGAACTCAGATAATGAAGTCCAATAGAGATACCTTTGGGTCCATTCCACCAAAATTACTGAGAGCCAACTCAAGCCTCCATCAGTTCACCCACCTGCCCACCTATCTATCCACCCATGCTCTGTCCATGTGCCCATGCATCCATGTATCCATCCATCCAGGATTCACAGAATGCTCACCCCGTATCAGGCACTCTGAATGGCACTGAGGATTGTTTGTAAGAGCTGACATCTGGGCTGAGTTTTAAATAACATAGAAGAAAGCCAGACAAAGGATGAGGAGTGCGTTCCAGGCAGAGTAAGCAGCCTGCAAAAGCTTCCCACACCCGTGACTCCAGGGAATGGAAAGAAGTCATGGCTCATGGCAGGAGTGTGAGGACCTCAGAAAGGTCAGAGCATGGGGATTTGGGAGTAGGGAACCTGTAATTGGACAGTCAGGCAGTGGTAGATAATAAAGGCTCTTGAAAGGAGGACCTAGTGGAGACCTGAATTTTACTCTGTAAGCCATCGAGAAAGTCCATGAAAGCAAGGAAGCTGTGAAATCAAGTTAGTGATTGGTGGCAACAGGAAAACTTGCTAGATGGGACAAGAGCAGAGGTGAGCTGTTACTCTGCTGTTCTAAGTAACCTGAAGAAAAGATGATGGGGGCTATGTTAGTTAGGTTAGTTACTTGGTCATTATGACCAACATACCTGATATGAAAACATTACAGGAAGAAAAGTTTATTCTGGGCTCACAATTTCAGAGGTACAGTCCATGGTCAGCTGACTCCATTGTTCCAGGTCTGAGATAGGGCAGAACATCACAGAGGAAGGGCATGATGGAGGAGAGCTGCTGAGTTCATGGTAGCTAGGAAGCAGAGAGAGAGCGAATTCAAGTAGTCAGGGAAAAATATATATAATCCCCAAGGCATGCCCCAGTGACCTAACTTCCTCCAGTCAACACCCAGTTAGTTCATTCAAATTACTAATTCATCAAATTGATTAATCCACTGATTAAGTTATAGTTCTCATAATTGAATAATTTTACCTCCTGCATTAACACAGGAGATTTTGAGGGACACCTCATATGGAAACCATAACATTCAGTCCTTAGTCCCCAAAAGTTCCTATGCATTTCACAATGCAAAACACATTTAGTCCATTTCCAACAGTTCCCACAGTCTTAACGGTTCCAGCATTGCCCAAAAGTCTATGTCCAAAATCTCATCTGAGACTTAAGGCAAAATCTTGGCCATGAGTGCCTGTAAAAATCAGAATTGCATATATTCAATATATAAAGGCATAGAGTAAACATTTTTTTTATTCCAATGGGGATACATAGAGGCATAAAAAGAAGGGATGTTAGCAAAACAAGATCAAAATCCACTTGGGAGAACATGTCTTGTAGCTCACGTGTGGCATCTAGGGCACATGGTGATGAGATGTGATGTCCAAAGGGCTTGGGTAACCCCACCTATGGCTTTGCTGGTTGCAGTCCACCTGGCCTCTTTCATAGGCTGGCTCTGTCTACACCTGGCAGCTTTCCTTGGCAGACTTCCCATGTTCCTGGCATCTCTTAATCCCAGGTTCTCCACTGCAGCTTTGGTTTTTGTCTCACAGCTTTATACATCACCCCCTCAGGGGCTACTGGCAGGGATTCTTACCCCGCTACACATTTTTTTTTTTTTTTTTACCCTGCTACACTTTGCCTGACCTCACAGGCCTTCCTTTGAAATCTCAGTGGAAAACTTCATGACACTTTAATTCTAGGATCTTACATTCTTGCAGAACCATTACCATGTGGACAATGTCAAGGTCTGCCTCTAGCTCATGCAGTAAGTAGTCAGGCCCCCTTGGACCACAGCTGCAGTGACCTCTGAGTACCCGGGTGGCTGCACATGGTGAAGTGAATTCTAGGGAAACAACTTCCTAGGTACCCCTGAGCAAGCAGGGTGCCCCTACGGTCTCTTACAGTAGATTTCACTTCTATATCCTAGAGCCTGCAATGGGTGTGGTCTTGCTGATTCCTGAAGTGCCTGAAGGCATTTTTCCTATTGTCTCTGTGCAAAGTACTTAGTCTATCTTTAGTGGCAGTAATCTCCTCAGCAACCCTATCTTCTTGGCTCCAATATTACTTTTGCTTCCTTTCTGGTCAAACTGCAAGTTTTGCAAATATTTCATCTCTAGTTTTTGCTCCAGATTCTCACAGCAAACCTGGCTAAAAGCTTCCAGCAACACTCATGTCACTGCCTGAATGCTGTGCTGCCTTGAAATTTCCTCTGCAAGATTAATTACTTCATCACACAAAATCTCTTGATATGGAAAAAATATAGACAAGTTATTTTCCAGAATATAACATGAACAGCCCCTAGTCCAATTTCCAATGGAGTCCTCATTTCCCTTTGAAACCCCCTGAGCACCATCTTGACTATCAGCATTCTGGTCTGAGATCCCACAAGAATTGCCCATTAAGCTCTGATTACAACATTCTAAGGCTTTTCTAGTCTGCATCTCCAAAGTTTTCCAAACTTCTCCCACAAACCTGTTCCAGATTTCTGAGTCATATGGGCAGGTTAGTCACAGCAATGACCCCCACCTCTTGGTCCCAATTTCTGTATTTATTAGGTTTTCATCACTGTGACCAAAATACCTAACAAGTACAACTTAGAGAAGGAAAAGTTTACTCTGGTCTCACAGTTTTAGAGGTTCAATGGTTGACCAACTCCATTGCTCTAGGCCCAAGATGAGGCAGAACATCATGGCAAAAAGGCAGGGAGGAGGAGTACAGCTCAAGGCAGTAATGAAGGAGAGAGAGTAGGGCAGCTGGAGGGAAGAGAAAAAGAGTGGGGAGGGAGACAGAGAGAGTGCTCAGGGAATCATAAACATAATATATAATCCCTAGGCACATCCCAGTGATCTAATTCCTCCTGCCATGCTCCACCTGCCCACAATCACCACCCAGTTAGTCAATTCATATTATTAATCCATCAAGTGGATTAATCCGCTGATTAGGTTACAGCTCTCATGCTCTAATAATTTCACCTCCTGCATTAATACAGGAGTTTGGGGTGGATACCTCATATCCAGACCATAGCAGGGCCTGAGATCTGAGAGTTGTTAAGGATCCAGAATTTAGAGGACTCGGTGATAGACTGGATGTGGGGCCCAAGCAAGGAGGTAGTCTAGGATGACTCCCCAGTTTTCTGGCTCAGGAACCTGGGTGGATATGGAAACCATTTTCTGAGCTAGGGATTTGAGTTGAGCCTAGAAATTCGTGAGTTCAGTTGTGAGCAGGCTGGGGGCTGGGAAGTTCTTATAGGTCATCTGAGGGAAGACACAATGCAGGCACTGGGGACTTGGGAGGTACGAGAAGGTTTTTGCCGTAAGGAGTTGGCAGTCCACTGGGGTGGAGGTAAATGAGAAAGAGGACAGTTACTTATACTGGAAAGGCACAGAACAGTCTATTTCCCCTCAGGGTCCTTTTTGGGTTCCTAGACTGCTGATTGCTGTGGACTATTCACATCAGGTCCAGCCTCCTTGCATTGGCCTGCTTGTATTCTAGAAAGTGCTTCTTTTCACCCACCTCTCTCCCTAGGCTGAACTAGGAACTTATGTTGTTTTCTCTGAACCTTGTATCTCTCCTAGCATAATTGATCATGTTTTGCTATTCAACTCTTCTCAACAAACTCTCCAGCCCCTGAAGGATTTGTCTTATTCTTCATGCTTGTTTCCTCAACACCTAGCACAGAGCTGATACATAGATTAATGTTTGTAACTTGGACAAATGAATGGAAGAGTGAGGAATAAGCAAATGACTGCCTAGGATACCACAGGAAAAGGGAAGAAGGATGTATAAGGGTATTGTTAGCTGCTGTAACAAGCTCCAATATTTCAATGATTTAGCACTATCAAAGGGCATTTCCCATATATTGGTCCTTTGCAGGTGTTTCTGTCCAGCAGGTAATTTTCCTCCCATAGTGACTTCTTTTATCTTATGGCTCTACTATCCCCTAAGGTTCCAAATGCTATATACCCAGTCAATAGATAGGGAAGTATCCCTGGGAGGACTTTATGGTCTAAGGCTTGAAGTGACATACACCATTCTGCCTTACATTCCTTTGGCTAGAACATTATCTTGTGACTATACTAATTGCAAAGACAACTGGGAGATGTAGTCCTGGCTGGGCATATGATTCTTACTGACAGTTCAACTGTATTGACATTTTGGGCCACATAATTCTTTGGGGGTGGAAGCGACCTCCCTATGCATTGTAGGATGCTTAGAAGCAACCCTGGTCTCTATCTCCTACATGTTGGTAGCACCTGCCAGTTGTGACAACTAAAAATGTCTGCAGATACTGCTAAGTGTCCCCTGGAGGGAAAAAATGGTTCTCAGATGATAACTGCTGCTCTGTACTACAGAAGGGGAAGCGGGACTCTGTGATGTCCAGCTAGCTGCCCATGCTGAAAGGGCCATCAAAACCAGCAGGAATGCAAGTGGGGAGGCTTTAGGAAAGGGCACCTGGGGAAGGTGACACTTGAGCTGAGTGGTGATTAGGAGTTAAGGAGAGAGAGAGAGAATGGCGTTGCAGGCAGAGGAAACAGGTGGGCGAAGCAGGGAGGAGGCAGTGCAGCTGACTGGAGGACCTTTAAGGAGACATGATACCCTGGGAAGCCCCTTGCCTGTGGGTTATGGTCTTTGACACACAGAGCAAAGTACTAACCTGTGTGTTGTCACTGGTATGAGTGCTGTCCCTTCCCTTTCTTCAATTCACAACCGAAGAATTTTCTGGTAGAACATCAGAATGTGGTGGCCCCGGTATTTGGTGGCACTGGAGGAGTGGACCTGACTGTGGGCCACTGGCTTGCTTCTGCCTCCAGGTTGTGGAGGTCCAATGGCTCAACCCGGTTTGTTCTGGGTTGTTCCTTCAGGAGCCTTTTCCTTGGGAAGCAGATCATGGCCATCTCAAGAGCGACAGCCTTGCCCTTGGGAAATAACCGCTTGTCTGATCACACGCAGGATTGAGAAATCCCGCCCGACTCGGATCCCAGGCTTTCTCTCCCCTTTCCCAGGACTCTCACTGGGTAGCCCTCTGCAATCCTGCTCGCCCCCTGGCCTCCATTTCTGCCCTCAGACTCTTGGAGCATCCCATTTTCTCTCTCTCTCTCTCTCTCTCTCTCTCTCTCTCTCTCTCTCTCTCTTCCTCTCTCTCTGGGCTTCAGAAGGCTCTTTGATTTTCTTCTTGGGTCAAAATGAAAATTTCAGGGCATCGAGTCTACAGTCCTTACTTGAATCAGGCTGAGTTCTCCAGAGCATCGGGCTTTGTTTTCTTTCTAAAACAAACTCTGATCTTATCTGTATATTAGGCTTATCTTGGCAAGTCACTACATTGCACTGGGCTTTTCTGCAATGTGATATTGTGACTGGACCTCGACCCGTGGCTGCCTATTGCTCATCAAGAGAAGGGAAGGGGCAGGCAGGGATCCAGTTTGGGGGCTGGGCTGGCACCCACACTCTCCTTGATCTCCTTTGCCTTGCCTTCCAGGTGTTTCTAGGGTCCCCATCCCTGCTCTTGCCCATATCACTCAGACTCTTGCAGGAGCCTCCCAAGTGGTCATCCATTTATCTGTCCCTTCCCTTTCTCTCATTCTCCAGAGAGAAGCCAGAGAACATGCCAGGTTGTGCTGCTCAGCTTCCATTGCCTAGAAATGAAAATCCACTCCTTCTATCAGAGTTGTGTCCATCTTTCCAGAGTATCTGCTGCTAAAGCAGCCGTGGCATCCACAATCTTCACACACAGCTCTTGGCATGTTTACTCTGATGGTCATAGATCTGTTTGCTTTCCTCCTTCCAACTCTCTTCCTGTTTATGGGCTGAATTATGCTCTCCTCCATTCATATTTCCTAGTCCTCATCTCCACTCGTTCAGAATATGACCCTGTCTGGAGACAGGGTTCTTTAAAGAGGTAATTCAATTAAAATGCAGTGGTTGGGGGTGGGTCCTAATCCAAAAAGACTGGTGTTGTTATAAGAGGAAATCAGGACCCAGACATGTACAGAGGGGAGATCCTGAGGGAGAAGACAGCCCTCTGTAAGTCAAGGAGAGAGGCCCCAGAAGGGACCAACCTTATGGACACCTTGATCTTAAACCTCTAGCCTCTGAACTGTCAGGAAATAAATCTCCGTTGTTTAAGCCACATTGTCTGTGGCACTTTTCTGTGGCAGCCCTAGTAAACCAATACAGGCTGTATTCCCCACTGCCAGGAGTAAAATCTAAACTCCTCGCTACCCTCTGGGAGACCCTGGTGACCTGTCTCCCATCCTTCCCTTATCTCCTGGGTGTTTTCCCTTGCTCACTTTGATTCAGCCCCACCCTCCTTCCCCTGGTCCCTTCCCTTGTTTAAGGTCTTGCCTGTGCTCTCTGAACACCAAACCCCTTCCCAACATTGCATGACTGCCTTGCTTAATTTCTGATCCCACCTGTAAGGTTGCCACCTCAGAGGTGCCTTTCCCAACCTCCCCTTTACAGTACGCCCCCACATTCTTTCTCCTTGAACTATGAACTTTTCTTTCAGAGAATCCTCAGTTAGGAACTTTATGCACCTTTGTTTATTGCCTGCCTTCCTCAAGTCAAGGACTGTGGTATTTCTTATCTCACACCAGGGCACATAATGATGCTTAATAAATATTTGTTGAGTAAATGAATGGTGGCCTGGTTAAAATCTTTATTCAGGCGTCAGGGTCCAGCTAGAATCTACTTCCCTCCTTATATTAGCCTCTGATCTCCCAAGTCCAAGAAGAGTTTAGTGTCATGATATGCCCCTTCTTCAGCCATGGCGATTATCGCTGTCTGACTGTATCAGTTACATGGCGGCTTCCACCTCTGCCAAACCAGGACCACATACTGTGCATCTCCACATGGCTCACAGCACAGCCTCACTCAAGGCCAGGAGGCATTGGGTAAGTGTATATGGACCCAAATAGATCAGAGAGAGCACCAACGGTGGGGAGTGTGGGTAACTGGGTCGTCTATGGGGATTAAAAGGGTGCTCCTGCTCTCCACAGCCCCCAGGGAGAAAGATGACAAACCTCCTGTTGCCAGGGAGGGTTTAGGGTAAACCTCATCTGCCAGTTGCTGCCACAGAGCAAAGTTCTGGGGTGGGGGAAAGTCTGTTGGCTTGATGCCCCAGAATTATAGAACAGCCCAGACTCTTCTGCCCAGCTGTGGTGCTGTAGAGGAGGCCTGGACATTGCCGCCAGCTCCTTTCTTTGGAGAGCAGGGTTCACAAGAGATCAGGGATATCCAAGACGAGGAGCCAGAAGCCCACCCCAGGCAAGACCCAGTCAACAGCCCCGAGACCGCCACCCACTCATGGCAGGGCCAGCCCCTCCCTCCTCTCCAGGGCTGTTGGGAAGGCCTGGCAGATCTCCTCTGGCTGAGCGCTCTTTCGGGAGCCGAGGGGCTGCATGTGCACAATGGGAAGCGAAAAGCCCCCTCCCTGCTGCCCCAGGGACATAAAGCAGGCCTTTCACTGAGGAGCTCTGGCTGCTTTAGTTGGTTCTTGGCACCCAGCGAGGCAGCGTCGGGAGGGGCTGGAAAGCAAGAGTGTTGGGGGTGGGGATGAGGCCGGCGATTCTGAGGAGGCTCGCCGGCCCAGGGCCACCAGGCTGGTTCCCCAGCTGTAAGATGAGCTCATGCAGGGAAACCGGAACAACTTGGGGTAAGGGGCGGGGGAAGGAGGAAGACCTGCGTCAAGCAGGCTGAGAAAGTGTGGCTCTGGGGAGCAAGTTTTTGATAGGGAATAAAGACAAGCATCCACTCCTCCAATTCTGCCCCCTCCCCTCCAACTCGGGTCCCTAACCAGGGTCGGTAATCTCATAGTCCCTCTCTATATCCTTTCCTGGAAATTCCCAGTCCCGCCGACTACCTGACAACCTGAGTCGCCACTCCCCACCTGGATCTCCAACTCCAAAGTCCCTCTCTTCGTCTTTCCCAGGAATTTCCCAGTTCCCGCGCCCCCACCCCGCCCTCCCCAACCAGGCACTGCCCCCGGGGCCTCGAAGATGCCAGAGCTCGAGTCTGGCCAAATCGCGCGGCTCCCTGGCTCCCTAAACAGCGAGCACAGCCTCTCTGGGTGCTTTTGGCAAAGCGGTAGGGGTGCCCATCCGCAGGTGCCTTTCCGCTGCGCGCGCCAACCCAGGGTCTTCTTCCCCTCTTTGCCCCTCCGGCCTTCCCCCACCTCCCTGAGCATCTCTCCCCTCTCGCCGAAGAGTTTGGCACAGACAGCTAAGGAGCCATCGTGACTGGCGGAGGAGCCTCGGGTAGACCAGACAGAGACGGCAGCCCAGTAGGGGTGGGGGATGGGGTGGGGACCTAAACTGAGCTCTTGGGGTTTGGAGGCAGCGGCTACTGAAGAGAGGTGGGGAATGGCTCACGGCATTGGAGAAACTCGCCCCGTTTGGGGCCATGGCTGGGAGGGGCAGGAGGGGAGGAAGAAGGATCCGGTTATTTCAATTTGAGAATAAATCGTACAAGTAACTTGCACCGTCCTTCCACCAACCTCAGTCCCCACCCCCATCCCCGCGCACATAGGCATCCTTCCTCCATCCTCAGATTTTGTCTTAAACCAAGGGTAGGACCGCCCTGGGTCAAATGAACGGATACCCCTCCACACACCCCCGTTCTATCAGCTCTCAGTTCTCACCCCTGCCTCTGTCTACGGACACCCGCCCTTCTCCTGGGATGGGGTAGGACGCTATTGTGAATGGGGCTCCTAAGCATCGCCCCCAGCCCCAAATTTCAAGTTGCAAAGCCACCACCCAAGATCAGCTCCAAAGAGCCAACGACTTGGGAACCGCGTCCTTCTTTGGTTATCTTTTTCCAGACAGTATTCCAATTCCCAAACGTGGACGAGACGTGTGTGTATGTGCCTGTGCGTGTGACTGCGTGTATGCCTGTGTTACTGTGTGTATGTGTGTGTTTGTGTGTGCATGTGGGGGGTACATTAACGGCGATCTTATAAATGCAAACCCGAGGACTGAACTTAAAAGAACCTGGTCAATTGTAAAACAAACAGAAATAAACAAGCCTTTAGATGTAATTTGTGGTTTATCTGGAGGTGGAGGTGGCGCTGAAGAGGAACCCCCACCCCCCAATATTTTTTCCTTGGCTGCGCCTCCACCCCCAGCATTTGGAGCGGCGGAGAAGCGGCTCCGGAGTGATTAATCCGGGGATAATTCACCCCCCCGCCCCCCGGCGCGAACCCCGCGAAGCGGGATTGGAGCGAGTCATTTCCGAGAGCGCAGCGCGCCTCTCCCCGGCCGGGCGGACACTTGGTTCATTCCAGCCGCAGAAGCTCAGGGCTCCCGCGTACCGGGATTTTTTCCGAGCAGAAAAAAGCTCCAGAGCTCTCCTGACCTCCTTTCTCCTCGGCGGCGAGCGGAGCCTCTCCCTCGGCGCTGCCGGCCGCGCCATGCCGCGCTCGCGGGGACGGGAGCAGGGGCGCTGCGGCTGCCCCGCGGGGAGAGCTCGCGGCGAAGCCGGGATTTCGGATCTCGTGCCGGGCGCGGGGAGCCGCTGGGGCCGCCCTCCGCCGCCAACGCCGCCGCCGCTGCTGCTGCTGCTGGGCTGGGGGTTGCTCAGCGCCTCGGCCGCCGCTGGTAAGTCTGGCTGCGCCGGGGAGCCGGCGGCCACCGAACGCCCCACCCGAGCCCGGAGCCCACCCAGCCTCGACCCGGTCCCAGCGCCTTCCCCCGCCCCCACCCTGGTCTCAGCCTCCCCCTCCCAATTGCCCACCTCCTTCTCCTGTACGCCTCTGCCAGCCCCCGATCCTCCACCCACCTCAGCCACATCCTCACCTCCACCCTCACCCTCACTGCTCTCCCCAAGCTCAGCCGCAACTTGGCCGGATTCGGCCGGTGTGGGGGCCTGGGAGACAGACATCCCCGCCCGGGGTTGCGGGGCACCTGGACCGTGGCTTCAGTTTCTCTAGCCTTCCAGCCCCCGAGGTGCCAGGCTTTTCGCGGATAAACTTTCCCGGAGCCCTACTCCCCCCGCTCGGGATTCTGCTTGGCACGCCTGTCCTGGGGGCTGGAGAGGAGCGGCGCGCCCCCTTAGCGTATCCGCGTCTGCAGGGTCGGTCCTTCCCTGCCCCCGCCCATTTTTTCCGACTCAAACCCTTGCCCCCGCCGGAGCCGCCCGGAGACTGCAGCCGCCATCCCCCTCCCCAAGCGTCCCCTCCCTTGGCGCTCCGAGCTAGTAGGGGGGTGCAGGTGGGCGCGCGCCCACGTCGGGGGTCCGGCGCATTATTTGCAGGAGGGCTTAGTTGGGGGCTGGAGGGTGTGAACCACGGGAGGCGGGGGCGAGGGTTGTGCCCGGGGCGGGGGAGGAAGTGTCTCCTCCAGGCTCCGCACCGCCACATTCCCCTCGGTTCCCACTCCGCGCCAAAGTGCCCTTTCCCGCGCCCTGCTGCAGCCGAGCGCCTGGGCTGCGGCAGCGCCGGCGCGGGCGGCGGGACCCGCTCCCGGCAACCGAGTCCGGGAGGGAGGCAGAGCTGGCGGGTGCGGAGAGTCCCGGAACTTAGCGGTGTCTGGCTGCTGCTTGCGGCTCCCCTGAGAGGCACGCGGACCTTCTAGGGAACCTAGTCCCCAATGGAGCCCACTGGCCTCAACTGGTCCACTCCCACTTTACCCAAGGCACCCTCTGAAGCTCAGCTCTAGCCACAACCTAGAAAGTTCCGTGTGTCCGGATGGGGATGATCAAAAAGGGACGCCCGGAGGCCCATTTTCATTTAGCCCCGAGGCTGACACCCACTGGGGAAGAAAACCCGAAACACCTGCTGCCTAGGCCTGGACCCAGGGCACCTCCGGCCTAGAGTGTGTGTGTGTGTGTGTGTGTGTGTGTGTGTGTGTGTGTGTTGTTTTTGTTTGTTTCAAAACACCGATTGAACCTCTGAAGGTTTTGGCCTCCCGGCTCCCCCCCCCCGCCCCAAATCCCAGTACCCCTTCTTGGAAAGTGCTCCCCTCCGCTAGCAGGCTAGTGAGTGGTGAGCTCTCTGGCCCACTGGCTCCAGCATCTTGTGAGCCGGCCTCCACAGATTGTGTCGTCTTCCCCTTGGCCGCGGAATGTTGGGGCTCCCAGTCAGGGAGGGCGCCCGGAGCCAGTCCTGGATGTATCATTTCTACTTGACCGGACTTTCTCGGGTTCTCGTAAGAGTCATAGCCACTGACACCCAGAGAGGGGCGCCCGCGATGCACGCGCCAGGCTGCTCTGGCCTCACGCACTCCCACACCCACCACCGGGATGCTCACAACGACGCTGCTGGTCACACAGACTTGCCACATGGATGGTGGTGGGGACCGCTGTTACCGACCACTAAGATTCTAGGCTGTTTGTCCAGGCGAGTCCCCTCTCTGATTTAGCCTACTGGAGAATCACTCCGTATCTGACTGGATTGTTTCTCTGGTTAGATTTGTTCCTGCCCCTTGGGCATGCTATGCCCCTGGGGAGAGAAAAAGGCCTACTCACCAGAGAGCTTGCACCCTGCCCAACCGTGCTGGAATCTGGCCTTACAGAGATCCATTTGCTCGCAGCCCCGGTGGGTAGAGAAGTTGGGGTTGGGGAGGGGGTGAGGAGGGTAGTAGCTCCCTCAGGCCCTGCTCTGGCTTCCAGTGAATTCATTTCTTTTAAAACCTTTCCGGCATTTAAATGCTTGGTCTGGCCTTACAGGCCACAGAGATTTGGAAATGGACTTGGTAACAGGAGATCTGCAGGATGTGGAACAAGAGAGGGGGAAGTACATTCATTTTGTGTTTGCTTCACACTGTTGACTTCAGAAGATGCTTAGGCTGAGCCGGCTCCCTTCCTTGCTCGGGGATCGCTGGCTGAAATGAGTATGAGGATTTGGGAAGCTTGGGCTCCTCGCCCACCTTTGCCAGCTTCTCTCAACACCTTTTGAGTCCTGCCTCCTTGAAGACCTCTCATCAGTGACCTGCTCTCCCACTATCCATCGGTAGCTCTCCCTCCTTAGAACGCCTTTCCCTTGGCTTCTAGGCAGGCATGTTTTAACATGAGAGGAGCCAGAAAGATTTCTTGGTGCTTCTAACCTCTTTCAGCCGCTGTCCCACCTTTTTTGTCTTTTACAGTCAGATCCCTTCATCAGAGTCTTCCCTCACTTTCTCTACTACCAGGCACTCTCTACAGTCTGCTTTCTGTACCCCAGGACTCCACTGGAACATTCTAGAAGAGATTGCTGATAACCACCCATATTGTCAAATCCACTGTACTTTCCGTGTTCTTTGGAGCTCTGTTTTTATTTATTTAGATGCAGTGCTGAGAATTGAACCCAGTGCCTCAAACATGTTAGGCAAGTCCTCTGCCACTGAGCTACAACCCCAGCCCCGCTTTCTCTGTTCTTATCTTCCTCTTTGTGGCTTTGGACACTTTGGGTCATTCCTTTTTAAATTTCTCTTCTTCCGGCTTCCAGACACTATTTTACTGATTTTCTGCCTAATTCTTAGGTGTTCTTCCTCAGCATCTAATACTGAGATTATTCCCCTCCCTGAAGTATGGTGTCTTGCAGCAATTTCTTTTCCTTTCCCTGGTGAGCTCATCCATGCCCATCTCTTCCACTACACACTCTGGAGCTTCCAGACAGACCTCTCCTGCCAAGATATCTCCTAATATATGTCTCTTGGCTTCTTGGTCCATGGAAACTCTGGGTCCAGACAGGCCATACATCTAGCTGACTCCTGGACATCTCACCTCCATAGTTCCTTTCCAAAGCAAGCTCATTAGTCTCTCCACTAAGCCTCCAGAATTGCCCAGTTACCCAGCCCCAAACCTTAGAAAAATTCTCAGCTCCTTCCTCACATTAGGTGGCTACCAGTTTCTACCCATTTTATACCCTCAGTAATTCTCAATTGTAGCCACCTTTCTTTGAATTAAGAAGCTCTGAGCATTGGGAAGGCTGTGATGCACCCCTGTCCATTTAATAAGCAATTAAAAATACAAGCAATATTAAACTACAAGTATAAAGAGTTCCAACAAGTTCTGATTTCTCCCATGCCACAATCTTCATAGCTTAAGAACAATCGAATATCAAATTCATATTTTAAACATGTTTCCTGCTTTGCTTGTCACCCGAGGGCTTGCTTTTAGTCTGCCTCTTGCAGACAGGAGCACCAACTGTACCCAGTGTTCAATTACAGTACAAATTGAATGGTACTAAAAGTATTTGTATGTCTGCTTTGCCTGTTAAATTGTGAGCTTCCTGAAGGCAGGGATAGTGGTTTACTTCTCTAGATATTTCCAGCACCCAGCTCAGGACCTGGCATAGAAATTGATGTTTGATGGTGGGCTGTTAAATCAGTACCCAATTTTTCTATTGTTTCCCACCTTGGACAATTTTCCAGGAACTGATAAGGCTAAATCAGGAGTTTTAGGGATCATGGAAATCAGCTGGTTTCTGATGACAAAGACAACTGGTTTCTGGTTGCCTTATTCCCATGACCAATGTCATGGATTGCTAGAACAGCTCTCTAGATGTTTGAACTGATGCAACAAGTCCTTGGCACCCACACCAGCATGCCAAGGAAAGGCAATTAACTGCTCTGTCATTGCTGTCACCAACATGTGTATGGAATTTCCATTTGCCATCGAGTTGTGGGCTTATGGCTTGGGGAAAAAAAATCCAAGCTACCTGCCCTGCAGCAGACAGTGGTGGCCATATCTATGGCTGGTGATCCTGTGACCTTGTTGAAGGGGAGACTAGAATGGGCAAGGGGACTGGAGAACCAGATCTCGGGGTCTGGAGTGCTGCAAGGTTTCAGTTTGTCCAGAGGAGTCCAGCAGGTGGCCTCAGCAGCACCACCTTGACTTGTAAGCCTGACCTGCCTGTGCCATCCTCATTGTCACGCCAGCAGGATGCAGGGAATCTGATTGCTCAGCAGAGCCACATGTTCCTTGTTGGAGAACTAGCTGATCGCCAGACCTCTCTAGGGCGCAGGTTCTCCACTTGCAAAGGGACAAGTCATTCCTGTTATGGGAAAGATTCCAAATCAGAGATTCAGAGGGCCCAGCCCCATACCTGCCTCATCCGATGTGCCCATTCAGTTGCTGGTGGGGCTGCACAGGACAAAGGAGTCATCCAGAAGTCTGTGTGCCTTGCCCATGTCCTCCCCAAGCCCTCCCCCTGCCTACTGTGCTCAGAAAGCCATTCTGGATGTCCAGGGGAGTGACACTAATAGCTAATGCTCCTGGCCTTCTCGAAATTGCTTGCATGTATCAACTTAGTCATCACAGCAACCCAATGAGGCCGGCGGTATTATTGCTCCATTTGATAGATGAGGAAACAGGTCCAGAGAGGGCGCATGATTTGTTCACATTGTAAGTGGTCAGGTTTGGACCCAGGTCTGCCTGACTCCAGATCCCTTACTTGGAACCACACTGCTATTTGACTTCTCAAGGGACTTAGTAGGTGCCACCCACTTGGGATCCATCTGTCCCCATCCGTTATGCTATGCTGCTTTTTTTGACACTTGAGGCCTGGATCCCAGACTTCCAATCTTCAAGCAGCTGTGGTCCATCCATCTCTACCAAAGCCCCTTGGGAGTAGCTACAAAGGCACGTTTGGTTTCCAGTCCCAAATACCCATCTAGGTGGAATTGGGCTGTGGGCTCTCATGACACCTGTCCCCCTCCCTTCATTGTACAATCTTCATCTTCCTTCCTGGGACCCACTGCCCTTTGGTCAGTTTCTTCTTTGCCTGAAGTATTGAGTTTTCAGCCTTTGGTCACACATATGGGTCCTAAAATGCTAGAAACCCCTGTCTTTTGCTTAAAGGGTTCATTCTTCAGGAAGAAGGTGGGAGTCCCTGTGTGACCACCACCAGGAAACCTGTTAGGGACGTATGTCTGGTACAAGCCAGGAGCAGCACCAGGGCAGCTCATGTCAAGTCCAACATCAGAGAAAGCTGCTGTGTCTAGCCTAGAGTGAGTGGATGGTTGTACCCACAGGGAGCAGGCCTAGGTGGGCTGGGTGCTCATGTCCATGACTGCTCTTTTGGGAAGCCTTCTCCCTGGAAATGGCCTTTTACTTTCCATATATTTATTTCTGTATTGTTGGAAAAATTTTCAAGTGAATTGATCTCATAAAGGGATGTCAGCCCTATTCTTGGAAGTCACTATAAGGAACTTTGGTGATGCTAAAAATAATGTATGTATAGTTCAATTACCGAGAGCACCAAACAACTCTTGGAAATTTACTTGAGAATCTGCAGCATGGTCTAGAGCAGTAAATAAATGCTCATGTTACAGCACAAGTAGACTTCCTCCCTGCCACTGTCTCATTTATACTCAATTAGGTGCACTTATAATCCAGAAACTTCAAAAAAAAAAAAAAGTCTGTGTTCATCTTCTAGGTTTTCAGATAGAAACAGAATAAGTTCCATTATTAAGTGGCTACATCTATTTATTGATTGAAAGTAAGCAAGTGTGACGGTTGTAACTTTAAAGGGAGGAAGCAGAGACTTTGAAACTTAGACCATTCGAGATACAAGTGTACTATCAGAATGCACAGGCATTTTGTGCCGAGTGATTGATGGCCCTTTCTGGGGTGAGCACGTGTGGTGGAGTCGACTCAGTTCTGGGAGGTTTGTTTTCTGGTTGCTGCCTGACTCCCAGCCCTCCCCCACCCCACCTGTGTCCCCCTGCCCGCCTGCTCCTTTGGTCCTCCATTGCAATTTCAGGAGTGGGGGTCAAGGATGGAGAGAGGCTCCGGGATTGGTGAGACTGGGTGATGATGTGTGGGTGTCTGACACATTACTTGGCAATGAGAAGGCGGTAAAAGTTTAATGGTTTATTTTAAATCCATGAAGAATGTTCCTAGTGTGAAAATAGCCATCTCGATGGTAGCATCCGCATCTCCCTGGGCCCCTGGCTCTTGTCTTAGTGCAGCCCCAGAAGGTTGAGCCCTAGAGTGGCCAAGAGGAAGGTATTTTTTTTTAGCTTGGGAGTCAGCAAGCTAGTCTCCAGGCCTTGATCATGCCCCTAACAACCTATGTGGCCATGAGCAAAGCCTTTCATCTTCCTGGGTCTTCATTTTCTCACCTATAAAATGGGAATAATAATACTCACCTTGTCTATGATGGACTTAGAAACTCTTTCAACAGTAAAACAGAGAAGCCAAAGTCACTCATCTAAACCCTGTCCAATAGGAGATCCTGCCCAGTGGTCAGGCTAGCTCGGCTTTCCAGGCATTGCTAGTCATTACCTCTGTTGATGGCCCGCTTGCCTATGCTTTGGGGCTCCGGCAGTGGGTAAGGGAGGGCTTGCTGAGTTTCCCAGCCCTGATCCACTCTTACGCTCTGCAACCTGTGTGACTACTCCAGATCACTCCAAAGGGAGGAAGTAAGCCATCTCCATCCCCAGCTCACAAGACATCCTGGCTGCAGCCCCAGGAGGCAGCACTGTGAGTTCAGTGTGGGAGAAGAGCCTGCTTGGGCTTCGCTGTCATGAGCATATCCGTGGGGGCTGGTGAGGAGATCTGAACTGGCACCTTTGAATTCTAACAGGACGAAACTTGCCTACTCTCAGGGCCAGTGACATTCACATCTCCTATGACGTCTTGTTCTAAGAAACATGGAAAGAGGAAGATATTACAGGGATAATTTCCTGAGTCATGTGGAAGGCACAGTTGATGTTTCTTGTCTTCTGTAAACCACCCCTCCCCGAATCACGGGAGCCTAGCCCGGAGCGACTCCTACCCTCTACCCTCAGTCCATCCCACTTTATGATCATCTGTCTGTGCAATATCCTGTCTTATTTTATTTAAAAAATTGTTCCTCCCTTCATCCCTGATCCTAAGGCTATTGCTTCTTTCCTCCAAAAGGCACCTGGTCTTGAAATATGCATGGATTCTTATAAAATATGTAGGGTTGTTTTTGTATGTATGTATGTATATATATGTATATATGTGTGTGTATAAATATGCACTTTAAATTTCTATCAATGATCTTGAACTATCAATGTCATCTGGTTTCTTACTTTATTTGCTCAACACCCTGTTTTGAAGATCTGGCTATGTGCTTTGCATGTGTCTCGTCTGGGGTTTCTAACTGCTTTGTTGATTGTGAGTTATGCATCCATTGAATTTTATGTATCCATTCCTGGGACAGATCCCTGGAAGAGCTTGGCACTCTCCCACCATGCATGAAGTACTGAAGAATATCCTTGTACACACTGTCTTAGGATCCTGTTAGAAAATAGCTTTGGGCTATGCAAATATGGGATTGGGATACCTTAGCTGATATGTTGATTCTCTGTATTTGCCCTAGTGTTTTCCAGAACTGCCATCCCAGGTCCCAATTCTATTAAGAGTGTTAAAGAGTTTCTCTGTCTTCCCATATCCTCACGGATACCTAATATGATCCTCCCTTCCAAGTTTACCACCTAACAAGTTTAAAGTGTCATTTCAATCTTTTAATTTGCATTGCTCTGATTACTAGTCAGTTCGATGCCTGCTGTATGCTTGTTAGCTATTTGAGCTTCTCTTTTCATGAACTGCTTATTCATATTCTTTTGCCTGTTTTAAAATTGGATTTCCTGTCTTAATTAAAAAAAATTGTTCTTGGTTAATTTGAAGAAGTTCTGTTTATTTTCCAGATTTTGCCCTTTGTCATTTTTAGAGGTTATAAATAACTTTCTCCAATCTTTCATCGATGTTGTTTTAGGTGTCCTTCTTTGAACAGAAAGGCTTCATTTAGATGCAGTCAAATCATCAATGTTTTAGGGAAGGTCAAGCTAGAGAAATGGGAGAACGCTGATGTACTGGGCACAGGTAGGTTTCCAGCCCACCTGGGTCCTCTTTCTTGCAGAACTGGTTTCTGTGTGTCTGCTTTGAGGAGTTCCAAAGCCTTTTTGTCCATCCCAGACTCCCAGATCCTACCGAAGTTCTCTCTTCTGGCTCAAGGCCCTGTGTTTTCTCAAGACTCCAGTTAAAGTACAAATTAGTTAATCAATGGGTGCTACACTTAGAGAATGTGAGGAATTACTCAGTCCTTCAAATCTTATGTGAATTTTGCCAGAATAAAAAAATAAATGAAGAGCAGCTACTATCTAGACTCAAGGGACCAGGGGACACACCTCGGAGAGAGATGCAGGGCTGATACCTCAGGAATCCAAATAGTAAGCAGATGGCAGGAGGGGAGTGTGGGGAGGGGGCGAGCCCTGCGGTGGCTGAGTGAGTTCAAGGACTGGGAGAGAGAGGTCCTGATCGCGCTGAGGCCTGCTACCTGAAGGGCAGTGCGAAGTCCGGAGGGTTTTGAGAGGGCAGTTGGTTTGGCTGGGACCTGCAGACAAGAGGACGGGGGCTGCTGTGATGGGCAGGTCTTGGAGTGGGTCCTCGGTGCATCCTTTGGAGAGGACAGAAGGTGGGAACAGGGAGTCCGTCTCCTTCCACAGTTCCTCTGCCCTGGCCTCCTGCCCTCTTGGAGCTGATAGAAGTGATAGAGTCCGTGAAACCCACTTCGTGAATCACGGATCCTGAATCCCAGTTCTGTTCACTCCGCCTCAGCATGAACATCACAAAACTTTCAAGAAAGAAAATAAAAATAGGAAACTCCCCTGCTCCAGGCAGAGGGACAGACCATCACAGCGCACCTGGTCAGAGCCGCAGGAGTGGGAGCCACCCCCAGCTTGCTCTTTCTGCATCTTTCCTTTGCCTTCCCTTCTCTACCCAGCTCCTGTTCCCATCTCCGGCCCACTTTCCTCCTCCAGTTCCCCTCTTCCCCAGTCTCTCCACTTCCCTGGTCTCCAGGGCTGCTCCCCTTCTTTGTACCGTCACCCCCCTTCCACCCTCAGCAGCACCATCAGTTACAGCTGCTTCTCGAACTTGACCTGGTCGCCTGCACCCCCCACCTCACCTAGGACCCTCCCTCCCTTCAGGGCCTTTCCTTTCCCCAGGTTTCAGCCCAGCTGCTATGTCAGCTGGCAGGGATTTTAGATCCTATCTGCTTAGGGAGGACCTGCGAGCTGGTCCACTGGTATATTAACTGGGTACCTAGTGCAGTGGCCCTGAGCCTGGGGTCCTGGATACAAATGTCATTGGAAACCAAGTTCCTGCCCCCAGGACGGTTGTAAGCTACGGAGGCCCAGGGAGCTCCACACACACCTGGGAAGGGCAAGGGCACAGAGCAGCCCTCATTCAGAAGCTTCTTCACACCTAAGCAGGAGTCTGGGTGCAGGAGGATGATGTGACCCGGATGGCTTAGAGGCAGCAGCCCTGTGAAGGCTGAGAGCAGCAGGCTGTGTTTGGGGGTGTCAAGGCCCCTGCCTTGTCTTGGCCCTGTGCCCAGCGCTGCGCTCCTCTCTTACATCTTACCACGCAGAAACCCATCATTTTGCAGTTGTGGAAACTTGCCCAACATCCCACAGCTTGGGATGGGGGAGTCTGGGCTTGAGCCTCCTCCAGTTCCAAAGCCCACAGACCTAGCCATGGTGCAGGTGTAGATCCTCAGGCCTCCCTTTGTCCTCTGAATGAGAGGATCTAGGAGCTGGGCACAGGCGCCGGCCTCTTCCGCTAATTCTCCCTGCTGTCTGTTACCATCTGCAGTCTGTCGAGGAAACTCTCAGGTGTTCAGCTCCCTAGGACTGAAGTGAAGCCTCTTCCCACCCGAGCTCTTCTGCCTCCTCCTGATGACCCTGCCTAAGGACAACAGATGAAGTGGAGTGGAGGCAACCTCCACCTGTCAGCCCACACCTGGCTGCTGTGTGCAAGCAGCAATCCCGATTACTTCTCCTCTGCCCCTCTTTTCCTATCAGACCCAGCACTGGTGGTACCAGGACCTGTCCACTGTGTCTGTAGCACTCCAGAGGTGGTCACCAGGGTGACCAGGTTTGTGTTGATGAGATTAGGCAGCCCCCAGAGGAGCCTGGGAAAGCTTTAGCATTCCTAAACTGCTTAGCACACTTCACAAAAGGCCAGTGGGTGAGGGAAGGACAGCTGGGAGCTCCTGAATCACTAAGTCCTTCCTCCAGCCCCGGATTTGTTAGGTGAGAAATCAGGACGCTCAGGGGAGTCTTAGCCTTAGCTTCCTCCGCGTGCTGACTCCCATTATTCTAGATTTAATACTCACAGAGGAGCAGACACAAAGCACCAACCTGCCACTTTCCCTGGGCCTGCTGGGGGGAGGCAACTGGTGGTTTAGGACTGAGGAGGCCGGCAGGTGGTGGGAGCCAGCCTGAGGTGACAGGGACTCTAGGAGGAAGTTCCTGGAGGAAGCTCTGGAGGTGGGCAGCAAGAAGCCCAGTTTCCAGTCTCATTCTTGACTGGAGCAGGACCCAGTCCCAAAGGAAGAAGCTGCCAGGGTGGCAGGGCCCTAGACCAAGAGAGAAGGGACATTTAGAGAGCCTGTAGTCCCAGAGAGGAGCCAGGAACTCAGCAGGGAAACTGAGGCAAATGGCCAGTTATGCAAATAGAAATGCTAAGGCAGGAAGTACAGAGACCCTGGGAGGCCTGGGATGCATTTGTCCGCCCAGCCTTTCATTCATTCCTTTACCCATTCAGGAAGTGAGATAGGGAGTATTAAATGAGCGCCTGGGGAAATGGGTTTCTCTACCAGATGAGTTTGGGGAACAGTTGTCCATGGTTTCCAGTGTGTGGTCCAAGGTCCCTCCAGGAAGTTTCTTAGAAATGCAGGTCCTAAGTCTTACTTCCTACCCATGGAATCAGAATTTGTATTCTTAACACAATTCATGTGCATTCTGTGAGCACGGATTTTGGAGTAAGGCCAACTGGGAGTGAATCCTGGCTCCGGTTCATTTTGGGCCTCAGTTGCCACAGGGTTAAAATGGGGCAGAAATCCTGTCCTTGAGGTTGTGCTTGTGAAGGTCCATGCTTGCCAAGTGCCTGGCCCCAAGCTTGCTGCTTTCCTGTCCCTGTGTCCCAAGGCGACCTCCATGCTCCATTGAGGGAGAAGGTCTGACCCTTTTTGTTCACTTGGGGTCCCTAGCACATTAAAGTTTGTGAATGAATGAATGAATGTCCATCAAGTTGTTGTCAGATCAAACCGAATGTCCTAGCGGCTGCTTTCGGGAGCCACAAAGAAACAGGCAGGTTCTCTTTCCTGTTTTCTGTTGCTGTACCCCGTTATGGCAGATTTTCCAGGGTGAAGGATTGCTGAGAGGCTGGGCCAGGGGGTGGTGGAAATTTCTGATGCAGAGCAATGTGATAGCTGTTTTGTGTCAGCTTGGGCATAGGAAGATTTAAAGGTTGCTGAAATCTTTGGTTTGACTGTTGTTATAATTAAATATTATAGGATGTTAGCCATTAACATCATAGTAAGATTGAACTGATAGGTTTGGAAAAAGTAGGGTCAGGTTGGGTGGTAATAGGGTAGACATGTGGATTTAGACCTGTCTAATGTTCTTGGGCCTCGGATTTTGAAACCAGAAGGCCCTTTCTCATGCCTGAGGCAGCCTCCCCCACGGCCTCTGCTAAACATCCTTGTCTCCTGCTTCCCAGAAAGATTGATGCTAAGTGAAACATTTGTGTGGAACTTGCTGCTGAAATTTTGCAGGGAAGGGGTGAGAATTCTGCACCCCATGTTCCCCAGGAATGTCATTGTTCTACTTGACATCCTCACCCCTCCATTTCTCTAGTCCCTCAATTTCCTTTAGTCCATGAACACACTTTATTTGCATCTTTAAAATAAAATTAAACCTTCCGTGACTCTGCACCCCCTTTTGGCTCTCACTCCGTCTCTCTCCTTCCCATCCCACCACGCCTCCCGCAGGGTGTCTGCCAAGTCATTTCTCAGTGCCTGTCATCTGGCTTTCACCCTCCCACCCCAGGGGAAGTGCTCCAGCCCAGGGCACCACCTGACTTCCTATTTACCAACTCCGAGCCCGCGTCTCTCTTGGCTTCTGGACCTTCACAGTCGGGCTGCAGCCTGCCTCCTGACCTTCGGACCGTCCTTCCCTGGCCTCGCCCGAGCAGCATCTGACGCTCTCAGCACTGCTTCCCACTCACGCTCTCCTCTAATACTGGTGCTGCCTGACCATTAGCCTTAGCCCTTTCTTTTTATTCTCCATTTCATTCCCTCCTAGTCACAGCACTGTCCTAGTCCTGGTCATCTCCATATTTAGGTCTCCCAGGAAGACCTTGCACTTGAATTCCAGACCCGCAGACCAGCGACTGGTCCACCAGCCCACACGCAGTGTGCCTCAAACAGAGTTCTTCCTTTCCCTTGTCACCTCTGTGACTCCCTCCCACCCCTGGCAGTTTTACCATCCCAGACCCTCCACCATAGGGGTGAATTGCTTCAGTAGCCGTGCATCTGCCTAAGCTAGAAACCAGGAATCATCCTTGAGTTTCACCCCGCCAATCCCCTTTCGCTAACCAAATCTTGTAGATCTTACCTTCCAAACAGTTCCCCAAGCTTTTCCTGCCCCTTTGCAGGTGCTGCTGTGGCTCGGAATTCATCCTTCTCCCAGACATCGGAACCTACACTCTTGCAACGGTGGCAGCAGCTACAGTATGATCTTCCACATCTGTTTTGGGTTCCTCCAGCCGGTGGCATCCATCAGAGAGATCCAGGGGGTAGGGTGACCATCCTCTCAGGGGGGAAAGAGCTGGGGCGAGACATAGATCCAGGAGCAGTTAGTACCCCTTGAAGAAGTGGCAGAGAATCTGAGGCTTGTGGGGTGAGAGTGGCTCTGGAAGGTATTTACACTGATCAATCACGAATACCCCTTCCTTCTAGGGTTCCCAAAGATTGCGGTGAACATTAGCCAAATGGAAGTGAAGTGCTGATTCTTTCATTAATAGCTGGACTTTTTCTGGATGCCCCTCCAAACACAGGTCTTTGGGAGCATCACATTGGAGAACATGGCTCCCCTGAGGTCAAAGGGTGCTTTCTCTCCTCCTCCAGGTGGGAATCTAACCATGGGAACTGAGCTCTCAGAACAGAATTAGGCAGGATTAGAGCTAGGACTGGGTCTCTGGTGCACACTCAGGGTCCACTTTCCCAGGTAGCCCTCAGCTTGAAAATGACGGACTTGCTCTGCCCACCAGCTGCAGATAGGGCGGGGGCATTAGTGGGGGGATAAGAGAAAGAAGTGCGCTGTCCTAGGAGCCCTCTTGAGCATGGGTGGAAGGGAGGGCCACGGGGATGGGCGGGGCAAGGCGCTAGATGTCTCTCCTGTGCTGCACACACCCAGCGTCATTATGGCTAGGGGTGCTCTGCCAACCTGAGTCCCTTCCAAGAATCCTGTGTTTCAAGGCACTCTGCACGGATGTAGATTCTTTCCCCCATTTTTATTCCTATTTAGCTCTGTTGGCACAGATCAACTCTCCTTCCAAATCCCACACACCCCACAACAATTGCAGGAAGCCTCTGCCAGTGGGCGGGGCCAGGGTTCTTTAGAGCTCCCGGAGGGCACCTAGGTTCATTAGAGACGGCACTGGGGCACCGGCAGGTCCAAACCAGGAAGGTGCAGCCCGCAGCAGACACGTGGCCGTCCCACCTACCTTCTGCTGTTCTAGTATGGAGGCCCAGCTCCCCTTCTGTGGCCTCTGCCTTCCTCTCTTTCGTGTATATCGTGTGACTTGAGGCAGTGAATTGTTCCCTTTGCTGACTTGGGTGGTGCTGTTCTTTGGCCCTGGGAAAGGCACCTTCCTGGACCCTCATTCTTCTTCCCTTTATCTGATATTGAGGCACCCCATTCATTCCCCGAAACGTGCCTCATTTCCATTTCCCCTTTCAAAGCAGTGGGCGGCCTTGCCAACGGGCTACAGTTTCTCATGCAGTCAAGCAGAGGGGCTTGGGGAAACCAACATCCCTTAATTGTCAAGCCTCGGGGGTCCCTGGAGGGCCATGGCTTAGACCCACCAATCAGAATGGACAAAGGGCAGTGTGACCTCACTGATTGGGAATTGTTCCAGCCCAAAGCAGACACTTGGCATTTATTTGGCCTGTGCATTTTGATCGTGGATAAATGCAGTTTCTGTTCGGCTCTTTGAAATATTGAAAATAGCTCGCAACTCTCGTTACTGCCTTTGAAGACCCATAGGGGCCTGGGAACCCCAGGCTGGGAACACACTCACGTCCAAGTCTTTCTCAGCACCCTCCCCACCCCCATGCCTTTCTTTCCCTCTCAAGTTTGGAATCAAGTGAGTGAAAAACACCAGAGGAGTCAAATGGAGAGATCAAAATGCCAGTTTTCTAGCCGATAAAAACTTATGGGAGAACGTGGCTTTGGCTGAACGGCCAAATGGACCTCTTAATACATCACTCTTGAATTAAAGAGACCTCTGTACCCATTCCCCAGCAAGGGGACAGCCTCAGGCTTCCCGCATGGGGCGGGGCTGCTGGACAAGTGCAGGGAGGTGGCAGGTGGGTTGGGGCTGAGCTCAGCATGCCAGGGTCTCTCCTCCAAGCACTGATGGCACAAGTCATCCTCCTTGGATGGGGAGAGAGTCAAGGTCACAGAGAGACTGAAGACGTGTGTGCTCCGCGTGCTTTGCCCGCTGGGACGTGGAGTGGGCATCTCCCCTCTCTGGAGACAGGTCTGGGACGCACATTCTCTCCTGACATTGCCCCCGGGTGGATCTGGCCCCCCCGAGGCCCCCTGCCTGCTGCTGAGGGTGGCTGGGCAGGCAGGACCTCTCCCATGTGCTGGGGAGGAAACCAGGGCCTTAGGCTCTGCTGTAGATGCCAGCCAGCCCGCGAGGTTTCTCGAAGCCCTTGTGCAGACCGAGAGGAGGTGTTGACTAAGACGTTGATCATCTGGCTCGCTTATCTGTGTGACATATTTAAATAAGAAAATAAATTGATCATTTTTCTTTTCCCCTTCATTGTCTCCTGGAAGAGTACGCGGAGAATGTGCTGCATGCAAGTGAACTGTGAGGAAGTGTGACCCGTGCCTAGCGGACTGCGTGCCGAGTCAGGGTGACTCGCCCTGGGACGCTGCTTGGTAGGAGGTGGTGTGGGGTCAGGGCCGGGCACCATACATTTGCTTTTCAGGTGAAGGGCCCAACGTAGTGGACTAGCAGGTCCGAGGCAAGAGGAGCCAGCTGGGGAGGACAGAGAAAGTTACTAGCATGAGGCAGCGGCCATGCCAAGACGTCCCCTTCTTTCTTCTCCCTCCTCCCTTCCTTTTTTTCCTCCCTTCTTCTCGCCTTCTTTCCTTTCTTCCAACCATCCATTTAACCAAGTCACACTGAGCTCCTGCTCTGTGCTGGGCACTGCGTTGAGTGTTGGCAGATGGAGCTGACTATCCCCCTCAGCTATCTCTTAAACTGGTTTGTCTAATGTGTCACCCCTCTGGGGTGGACAGATAATGAAAGAGACGCTTTGAGTGCTGTGTGTCAAGTGTTGCAACAGAGCCTTGCGTGGGACTGGGAGAGGGTGATGGGAGCAGAGAGGAGGAGCAGGAATCCAGCTGAAGGATATCAGAGTTGACTTCCCTGTGGGGACCATGTTAACTGAGACCTGGAGGCCCCGTGGGAGTTACTCTGGGCAAGACAGAGAAGACTAAAGCTCAGTGTCTTTCACTGGAGCCACTGTTGGTAATGCTCAGGGAGATTGCCACTATAGAGTTAATGTGTGCTGGGCACCGTGGGTCATCTATCCCATTCTGACGAATGACCTTGAGTGCATTGCTGCACCCAGCCACTCTGCTAGATGCTTAAGGTGCGTTACACACTAGATGGCCTCCAGACCCTGCTGAGGTAGGTGGTAGAATTGGCCCCATTTTATAGATATAGAAACTGAAGTTTGGAGCAACAAACTGATTCATCCAAAGGTCACACAGCAGGGAAGAGATGGAGCTGGGGCTAACACTACCACCCACGTGGGGTCTCTTGCTTGTTCTTGCACCACAGCACAAAGCCCAGGAGTCCTAGATGGAGTTCAGCACAGTTCTAATCACATTCGATTTCCCTCCTAACAGCAGTAATTACATATCTCTCTATAGATTTATGTATGGAGTTCCTACTGTTAGCCTCTGTGCCGAGCATTTCCAATACTGTATCTGATATGTCTTGTGAGGTCCATAGAAGAAGACCCATTTTGCAAATGGGAGAACTGAGACTCAGTGGCGTTCAGTTTCAGCTCAGGATACTGAACGTGGGAGCTGCGTGACTCCAAAGTCAGAGTAGCTGGCAAGCATTGTCGACTCCCTCTCGTACAGTGTCACATAGCACTTGGAGAGAAGGGGCCATGCACATTTACACCTCTGCCAGCTCATGTTCCTGCCACTTTCCCGGCGGTTTTCTCATCCATGTGAAGGGGACAGTCATTCTTGCATGCCTTGAACGGAGGTGGAGGCAGCTCACCAGGGCTTTGCAAACACTGGATTCCATTGGGCTTATGAGGCGCTTGAAGCTGAACCTGAGAATTGCCATCTCCCTAGTGGCTGGCAGCTGCCCGAGAAGAGACTGAAGGGCTTGAGAGGAGCCACTTCTGGACCTGGGCTCTGGGGACAGTCTGTGTAACCCAGTTCTGCAGATCCTTCATCCCTTGGATGCACATGCCACTTGCCACTTGTAGACTGAGGGTGGACCTTAAGGACTGGATGGCCCCGTCTCTTCCCTGAGGCCATGACAGTTAAGGGAGGCTCAGAGAAGCTGCTCAGGGCACCTCGTGTGGCAGCCGTCAGTGGAAGTCTGTGGCCTGGTTCCAAAGGTACAGGGTTCCAAAGGTGCTGGTGGCTGCGCCTGCCTGCAGGAGCTCACATTCTGGGGACACACGTATGGAAATGGTCACCAGGCAGCATGGTGCCCAGGAGCCTGCCACTCACCCCAGACACCTCTCTTTCTCTGCCTTCTCTCTCCCTACCTCCAACTGTGAGCAAATCCTGTTGTCCTACCTTCAAAATACCCAGGATCCAAGCCCCTCCCGCACCCACACCAATACCCCCGGCCGGAACTTCACTGGGAGCCTCTTCCTGGCTGCTTTCCTTCCACTTTCACCTCTTACCATTTTGCCTCCACCCCAGAAGCTGGAGAGCTTTGAACAACATCAGGCAGGTCATTCATTGCTCTCCTTGAAAGCGGCTGCTGCCACATAAGTCAAGGTCTTTTCCATGGTCTCGTCCCTGGGTTTCTTCCCGACCTCACCCCTGCCCCACTGGAGATGTGCAGAGTGTGCTCTGCTCTTGCCACGGGCTTTGGGGCTGGTGCTCAGACATGCTGGACATGCTCTAATAGATTCGGGGCTTGCTGTCCCTTGGGTAGTCTATTGCTCTCATCAACACTGATTTTGGTGGTGGTGACATCTTATTTTGACAGATGTCACCTCCTCCAAAGCCCTGCTCGCCTTCTTTATCTACAGTAATGCCCTCCTCTCCCTCCTCTACCCCGGGTGACTTCTTAGTCCTTTTAACCACCCAGTGAATTATCTATGCATTTTTTTCTTTTCCATTTGGTGTCCGTCTCCTCAAGTAAGTCCCATGAGATCAAGGAGCTTGGCTGGCTTGCTGTCCGTGGTGTGCCCAGCTCCTAGACATGGCAGGGGCCCCATGAATATTCATGGGGTGTGGAATGGAGAGACAACCAAGACTCATGGGAGTCCAGAGCAGACTCTTCCAGTGGGTGTGCATATGGTGGCCACTGTTGGTTGCAGGGACATTAGAAGCGAGATTTAAAGGTGCAGCAGGCAAAAAGGAAATGGAAGAAAAAGGAATGGAAGGTAATCCAGAAGGAGCCTTCAAGGACCTGATGTTTTCCCAGGGCCCAGATGAGGGGCCCTGGGAGTTGGGGTGCACCTGTGTGTGCAGGAAGTGAGTTTGAAGAGGGGGGCAGGGAGAGGAAAGGGGGAAGAATGTGATGCCCGTTGAGAAGCAACGCGTGGCCCAGCCCTGCACCAAAGCCTGAGAGTCCCCAGTGAAGTGGCCCGTAAGTCGTTGCTGAGGACCTCAAAGGAGAGTGTTTGATGTCTTTTCTGAGGACAGAGCAGGAGCACCAGAGGGGCTAGACTCACACCCCCGCCTGCCTGGTCCTAGCCTGTGTGCCTCCTTAGGTCTCAGCTCCCCATCTCTGAAGTGAGAGCAGCAATCCCCAATTCACAAAGCCTTGCAGAGACGTCGTGCATGAGGCACCCAGTTAGGCCTGGCCTGGACTCGGTCATGGTTGCCAAGGTGACAGGGCTGCTGAGATCAGTGGAATCAGTGACATTGGGAGAAATCGCATATTTTAAGCTCTTGACAAGGCCTCAGGTGCTCTTGGTCCTTATCTGCCTGGGGCCGTGCCTTTGCTCAGACTCTGCTCTCTGCTGCTGCCTTTCTTCAGGCCCCAGAAGGCCGTGCTCCCTCCTGCCTGCACCTGGACCTTTGTACATGCTTATTCTTCTGTCTGGAGGATTTTTCCCCCTTTTTACTTTGTGAATCATTACTCAAGTTTCACCTCCTCCAAGAAGCCCTTCTGGACTCCCTGGTCTAAGGTCATCCTCATAGACTGTTCCTTGACCTTAGATGACTCATCTCACTTGATGATCACACATTGATCAAAGTCATTAGATTTCTTTTTCTGATACTGGGACTCCCTTCCCCCCAACCCCAGTGTAGGAGCTTGTCTACTGAGCCCACATCCCCAGCCCTTTCTATTTTTTATTTGGAGGCAGCATCTCACTAAGTTGTCCAGGCTGACCTTGAACTTGTGCTCCTCCTGCCTCAGCCTCCCAGGCAGCTGGGATTACGGGTGTGCAGCCCGGCTCCTGGCACAGTCATTAATTTATTGTTGATGATCTCCTTCACCAGACTGCAAACTTCAGAGGAGCAGGGTCTGTGTGTGGCTTTGCTCACTGTTCTGTCTCTGGTACACAGATAGTCCAGGGCAAATAGCAGTTCCTTTGTTAATGTCAAGGAAGACAGAAATGACATGTGCAACTCTAGTGACCTTGTCCTGTCCTGTTCCAAACAAGACTGGGAGGATGGAGGAAGCCACCCTAGCTGTGAACCTCACAGCTTTAGGAGGGGTGCCAGTTCTTTTTTATTTTTTCATAAGAGCAGCAGCAATAATAAATAACACGTACTCAGCACGCCAATCACTGTGCTAAGTACTCTGTAGACATTACTTCATTTAATTGAAACGTCATTATTATTGAGTGAGAAAATCAAGATGCTGAGAAGTAAGTATAAGCTGATCCAATTTTAAAAAAGATAAACAGCACCAAACTCTGAATATAGACATGACTGTGTATATGCAGCAGGTTTATGTTTGCGTATGATGATATGAACAAGAATAAAAATACGGAAAGATGCAAATGGATTTTAGAATGGGTGCCTAGGAGTGTGTTAGTGGGTAACGTCGGTCGCGGAGATAGGAGGTGAGGGAGAGAAAACAAAGAGTGAAAAAAATAATAAAATGCAAAATTGCACTAAGTCCCAACATGCATGAGAACATCATACTTCTGCATTTATGCAAGATTACATGTGAATGTATATGTAGAAAGAAACATAAACATTTGTTCTAGAAAAAAAGGCTTTATGCTGGCAAGGGGAGAGTGTGATGGGCACTTCCATAAACTGCCTGTAGGAGTGTAAATTGTTACAAACTTTCTGGAAAGCAAGTTGGCAATAGGCTTTAAAATATTCATATATTTGGACTCAGTATTCCATTTCAAAGAATTTACCCTAAAGAAATAAACAGAGGTGCAGTCAACCATTTATGTATAAGATGCATAGCACTCTTTAGAGTAGAAGGAAAAAATGGAAATTAAATAGCCACCAATAAGAGAACGGTTAAGCAAACTGTTATATCAACAAATAAATGGGAGTCTCATGACAGTAGATGTGGGTATTCTTATTATCTCCATTTTGCAGATGGAAGAAAACAGGCTCAGGAAGGGGAAGTCAGTTGGCCACAGAAACACAAGAGAGAAATGCTACAAAATTGGAACCTCTATATATTTTCTAAGAATCCCTATCTTACTGTTAAGCTATGATCAGAGGACATCTGTTGTTCAAGTTCCACTCCTAGGGGAAACTGCCAGCCCCAAAGTATAGGGTAGATGCCCCCAAAACCCTCAGAACCCTGATCTGGGGCCTACCCAATCAGTGCATGGAGGAATCCCCAGAAGAATCATCAAAGTGATACTGCTTCTTTTAAATGAAGTAATTTATAGAAAGCTTTTAGCCAACACTTTACACAGAGTTAACACTTAGTAAATACTATAATTTAGAATTCACATGATCATTATTTCTTGGCTAGAGAATCTGTTAGGAAAATGGGGAGTTTTTCTTCTTTATCCTTCCGATTTCTTCTCCCTGGGTAGCTTGGAAATTGTCCTCTTGCTGGCAGCTTGTTGGAGTGGAAAGAGTCAGAGCCTTTGAGTCAGGTCTGAGTTTGAATTCTCAAAATCTTTCAACTGCTGTGTGATTTTAAATGAATGACTTAATTTCTCTGAGCCTCAGTTTCTCCTCCGAGCCTCTTTGTCTAAGTCAGAGACTGGCAGTGAAGATGCCTTTGGATGTCACGTGGAAAGCACCTAATATGGTCCCTGGATTGTTGTAGGTGTTTATTCCTTTCCTAATTGGAAGGCACATTCTTTGGTTGAAGTCTTGTGAAGCCCTGTGAGAGGTTTTAGGCCAGGCTGGACTAGATTGGACCAGCGTGTGAACTGGGCACAGATGTCAGGGATAGAAATTCACCCCATGCTAGAGTTCAAAGTTAGTATTGGGGTGAAGGAGGGAAAAGTGTATCTGAATACCTGGGTCCAGAATGGACAATGGAGGCTAGTTTTGAGTCCAGTGTGTTTTCTCTTTTTGGTACCTAGAAGTCTTAGCTGGTCAAAGACCAGAGGGAATATCCAGGCTTTGAAGGAAGAAGGACATGAAGTTTGGATAAAGACTTGTTGTTAAGAGTGCTCAGATCTGGGGCTGAGGTTGTGGCTTGGTGGTAGAGTGCTTGCCTCACATGTGTGAGGCACTGGGTTTGATTCTCAGCACCACATATAAATAAATGAATAAAATAAAGGTCCATCAACAACTAAAAAAATATTTAAAAATAAAAAGAGTGCTCAGATACATGTTACTTAAACAGGACTTAGTGGGTCCTGGAGAAAATGGCAGGGTCTCAATCACTTATTTTTTCTTATAAAAGTGTTAGATCTTGGTTGCCCAGTTTCTTCACCTTCAGAGGCATAATTAAGTCCAGGCTATGGGCAGGAAGAAGAGATGCAGTTGTCGGGTGGATGGGTGGATGAATGGATGGATAGGTGGGTGGATGGGTAGGTGGATGGATGGCTAGATGGGACAGATAGGTCATAGGTGATGGAAGGAAGGATGGTGCATGAGATAATAGTTGGATAGGATTGATGTTGCTTAGGACAGATGAATAAATGGATGGGATGTGATTTGGGAGAATGGATGAAGTATGAATGACTAGGATGGAAGTAGTTGGTTGATGAGCTGGTAAAGTGGAAGGATTGATGGAATAAGTAGGATGAATGAATGGAATTTATAAATGAATGGGAAGGCAGGTGGGACGGTCAACAAATAGATGGAAGAACTGACTAGATAAGAGACTGTCAAGATGAAGTGGGATAGCTAAATGGAAAGATTAAAGGAGTAAACGATGAATACATTCACGAGATGGCTAGACATATGGGTGTTTGGACAGATGAATAGTCAAAAGAAAGGATCTGTGAACAGATGGATGGAAGGACAAGTGGATAATGGGTGGATCAGAGTTTTCATAATGTTCTGCTCAAGCAAACCCACCTGAGGACTGGCTATCCAAAAGTGGGGTTAAGGCTGAACTGGAGAATAAAATACATCACCTACTTAAAGGGACTTCCTGAGATTAGGAACCTGGATTTTAATGTATCATTCTCTTAACAGTTCTCATAATGCCCTTAAAGAAAACTCTTGGTACACCAGGCCTAGATCACCAACACGGACCATGTTCATGTGGCTCTGTGACAATAGACTGTGTCTATTCTAATGCACAAGCACGGTCTTATCAACTCTGACATGCAGATATAGGATGTGTCCACACTGGTGTTCAAACTCCAGGTAGTAAATAATTGAGACCTGTTTGCACTCTGCTTGGAATCAAATGGGATGCACAGCCCACAGCACACTCAGTTGGGTAGGTGAACCGTCAGGAAGGAAAACTGGGCTCTTACCTTGCTTTAAGGATGTGGCTTTTGCCTTGTCTAAAGGATGTGGGGGGTTTTTGTTTTTGTTCTCGTTGTTGTTTTTGCTCTGTATAAAAGTGATTTATTTTGAAAGTCACCAGTACATTGAAATAGGTTTCAGTTTTTCTGTACCAAAGTCACCTAACAGTAGATAAAATGCAGAGACTTCCAGGGTTCTCACTTGGGTCCTCGAAGCCTCCAGGTTGCAGTTCTCCAAATGACCTAATTTTCTTTCCCTTTCAGCCACACTTCTATCTCTTACTTGCTCTTTCTCTTTCCTGCAAGTTTAATTAGTTATAACTACTTTTTAATTACTATAAAAGTGATACAAGCTCAGGGCAAAAATTCAGACAGCATAGAGAGGATTTGGTGAAACAAAATCCCATCTCCCCAACAGATCTCTAGTTCCACTTACCAGGAGTCTCTTCTGAGTTACTCCAGAAATTTTCAAAGCATGTAAGAAAGTAGAAATTTAACCTATATTCTCTACATTTTACAAAATAGGATTCCTGTACACATGTCACAATACTATTTGATAACATGCTTTTTTTTTTCTCTCTTAGCAATTTCTCTTAAACACCTTTCTGGGTGGGCATGTATAGATTCATCTCATTCTTTTTAATTGCTGCATAATATTCATAAATTACCATAAATTAGTCAATCAGTTCTTCATTATTTAGGCTTTTTCTAGGTTTTTGCTAGAAAACCCCAAACAGTACCACAACAAAATAATTATGTGTGTGTGTGTGTGTGAGTGTGTGTGTGTGTGACAGAGAGAAAGAAAAAGAGAGAGAGAGAGAAAGGGAGAGCACTATTTCAACATAAGCACACTTGCCTATAGAATGGATTTTTTACCTCAAGATGAGTATGCATTTATGCTGATGAAAAGCCAAATTGCATTAATTTCAAAACCATCGGTAGTAATTCAGAGTTCCTGGTGTATCTTCACTTTGGAGTGCACAGAATCTCCTGGAAGACTTGTTAAAATATGGCTTCCTGGGCCCAAGAGTCTCTGGTTCAGTGAACCTGTTGTTCAGTAGGTCTGAAGTTAAGTGGCTTGGAATGGGATCTGAGAATTTGCATTTCTAAGAAGTTCCCGAGGGATTGACTTGCTGGTCCAGGAACCACTGTTCTATATTTTTCCAATAACTGTTTAGAAACTTGCCAATCTCATAGGTCCTAGAAAGCTATCTCATTACTGTGTTTCTTTAATTATAACTGAAACTGAGCACCTTTTCATGTTTCTTGAGTCTTCTGTCTCTCTCTCTTTTTTTTTTTCTGGCAAACTCTTCAGATACTTGATCATTTTCTATGGCATTGTTCATATTTTTCTTGTTGATTTGTTGGAACTGTTTGTATTTGGAGGACATGAACTCTTTATCTGTAGTGGTGCGGCATATCTTTCCCCAGTTTGGATGTTTTCTTTGGCCTCTGTGGTATCTTTATTTTCACACTTGTAGAGGCTCTGCATGTTGATGCCATCACATTTGCCAGTATTGTGGCTTTCTGTATTTGTGTCATGCTTGCCGAAAGATCCTTCTTACTTTAAGATTACATAAAAGTTAACGATGAATATGTCTTAATGCTTCTTTTTTATTTTTTATTTCGAAGCTGAAACAGAGCAGCAAATGGAAGTCTGGCAATACAGTAATTACTTAATTGAAAATGAAAATGTGAAGTTTTTACATTTCTGAGTTGACCTGAAGGGATCTCTGTAGCCTCTTTGTTCCTTGTGCTTCTAAGAGAGAAAAGAAACTCCCATTTGATGATTTCTTCTTCTTTGGGCTATTGCTGTGATGCACTGAGATTAAAAAAAAAAAAATTTAAAGTCTGAGGGCAATGTGTGTAGGCTGTTTTTGGGCAAACAGAGATTCCTAAAGTGACAGAAGCACAGAGAGAACCCTGAGGCCTTAAGCAGGAGGCAACTTGGAAGACAAGGCTGCCCCGCCCACCACCCGCCACTCACTTTTGCAGAATGGGGCAGTGGGAGCTGCCTGGGCTTCCT
Source organism: Sciurus carolinensis (assembly GCF_902686445.1). Taxonomy (NCBI): domain Eukaryota; kingdom Metazoa; phylum Chordata; class Mammalia; order Rodentia; family Sciuridae; genus Sciurus; species Sciurus carolinensis. The sequence continues at coordinate 184,559,361 of NC_062213.1, forward strand.
CCTTGCACTCCCTGTCCCCGGCATTCACTCTTGGATTTTTCTGCAAGGCTCACCAGTGGAAAGGAGGCCTGGGGCGTGGGAGCTGGGACACACAGCCTTTTGCGCAGCCCGTCACGATGCGTGATTGAACTAATGGGACCCTCGTGGTTTTGCAAGGCTTGCGTTTCTGTCCTTCAGGCAACTTCAGTGCAGAACCCCGTGAGATGCTGGGACTACATGGTTCACAAGCCGCTGGACCAGCCTGGAAAAAACTGACAGTCTAGCGGACGACTGGAGAGGGAAACAAGTGATACCTTCACATGGGAGGAGAGGTGCTCGTGGAGGATGCTAGTCAGCACAGGAGGGAGCCCGTCCTGTCCATCATCTGTCCTAGGACCTAGCACAGGGCCTGACACTGAGGCCAACACAGGGTGGTTGAATGAATGAGTTTGAGATTTCTTATGGATCAAGGTTCCCCAGAGCAATAAAACCCATAGGGTATGAGGTATGTGGGTATGAATGAGATTTCTTAGAGGAGTTGCCTCATGTGGTTGGGAAGGCATTTCACGATTTGCCCTCTGCAAGATGGAGCCTCAGGAGAGCAGGCAGTGTAATTCAATCTGAGTCTGAAGACCTGAGAATGGGGATGTGGAGGAATAAGGGGAGACCCTGGAAGTTCCACAGTCTAAAGGCCCTGAAATTAGGAACTCTGGTTTTTCTCTTGGGGAGTTGAGCCTACGTGCCCCTGGCCCCAGCTAGCTCATGGCTCAGGCATCCCTGAGTGAGCATTCAGAGACAGCTTTGGAGGACCCCGACCCTTCATCATGGTGGGCAAGGGTCTCGGGGAACTTCTGCAAAGACTGCTGAGGTGTGGCCAAGTGGGAGAGGGAACCATCTAGTCAGAGACTCTGGCCTTGACTCATTTGAAAACCGCAAGGAAATCCTGCTCCTGGGAGGGAGTGAGCAGCTGGAGGTGGATGCCCAGGGAGGCTCACCGTGAGGCCTGGCCCTGTCGGCTGTAGGTGGGATTCTGTGACTTCAAGCTCTCCTCCACTTGCTACTATTCATGGTGGTGAGCAAGTCCCCCCAAGCAGGGTGATTGGAGTAGAGCTGAGAGAGAAGGTGCAAGATGCTGAACTTGATCCCAGGGCCAAGTCAGTGGCCAGTGTGGTCTGGGTACTGTCCCAGAGAGTACAGGGCAGAGACATTCCAAGGCCAGGCCAGTCTGCGTAAAGAGCCCACAAGGATGTTCATCTGTTTGTTCATATTAAGTCACGGCTCCCTCCCGTCTTCTAGTAGAGCACGGAGAACTTGGGGCTGGGGTCAAGTATTCTTTGGTTCTCATCTGGTACTTCCAGTAGCAGCTGACTGTGCCGCCGTGAGCAAGTTAATTAACCTGTCTGCATCCCACTTTCTCATCTGTATAGTGAGGTTATAGTAGCCCCTTGTCCCATAGGATAGTTGGGAAGATAAAATGAGAACATGTACTTGAAAGGACCCAGTATGTGGCAGGTACTTAGTAATGTCTAATAAATGTAGAGCCCCCTGGTGAGGTGGGAGGTAAGGGAGGCGGGGTGGGGAGAGGTAGGAAACCCTGGGCAGAAAAGGACAGGTGCCATGGGGGACATAAGTATTTATTGAGCAGCTAGTGTGCGCTCCATCTGGTGTGTCCGCCACAGGGAGCTCAGGCACCATGTCTGTTCTAGAGTCCTGGGGGAGGCATTGCACGTCCATGTGCAAGTGAATTCTGCACAGTGCTAGCAACTTGCTAGCCTGGGTCTGGGCCCCAGCTCTGGCCTCAGGGGTGGGTCAGGCTTTGACCTTCAGTGTTCCCCACCCCCATCCTGAGCTGGCAGTTCTAGGTCCAGGCCCCTCAGACCACCACTGGACTCTGTGTGGGGTCCAAGGCAAGGCCTTTCTGGAAGCAAAAGCCAAGTCTGCGTATCTCATCTTGTCCCCCACCCTAGGACTGCTTTTTTCTGACTCCAGGTAGCCTTCAGGAGACCCAGGACACACATCTTACCTGGCAATAGGCAGGGCCAGTGAGGCAAGCAGCAGGCTCGCTCGCCAGGCCCTGTGCCCTTGGGAGGTGGCAGCCTGGGGCCTGGTGCTCAGCAGGCCAGGTCTGTGCCTCTGCCTGACCCCAGGCTTACTTGAGCACCCCAGACTTCCCTTTTGATGGGGCTGATGGCTCTGACAGCCTGCTGGCTGGAGTCCAAGCTGCCCATGCTTTCTGGGGGAGGAGGAGGGAGGGGTCACCCTCAGCCCCAGTGGAGCAGCCCTGGCGTGGGTGAGTGCAGTCTCCCGAGGACAGGTGCTCACCTACATTCCTGCAAGAGTCCCCACAGGAGTGGAGCTTCAGGGTCTGCACGGGGTCGTTCCAGTGCCTTGGGGAAGAGTCTTAGAAGCTTCTAGAGCTGGTGTGGGCGGGGCCAGCAGGTGAGGCAGGCTGCCTGAACTTTGCTTTAATCCCTCTGAGCTGTCAGCACCCAGTCTAGAGGAGAGGGGCCCTCCAGCCAGGTGCACACTGAGCTCGGTGTCTGGAGAGAAGGTGGAGGCCTGATGCCCATGCCCTGGCCTGAGGCTCATGTGGAATCAGGGAGCAGCGGAGGCTGATGGCCGTGCAGGTGGAGCGCAGTGCCACTTCCACAAGAAGTGGACCACGATTTGCAGCCCAGGGGTCAGCAGAAGCCATTGAGGTTTAGTTCCTAGGCAGGGGAGAGCCCAGGGACCAGAAGGCACAAGAGGAGGGCGGGATGGTCCTTTGCTCAGACCACTCCTCTTGGGCAGCCCCTCCTGTCCCTGACCTTCATTTTACCATGACCAGTCTCCACTGTCCACCCTTGAACAACTGTCCCATCAAGAAGGGACATTCCACCCCTCGTCCCTCTGCTGTCCCTGCTCTGTGTCCCCTGGCCCTGGGTCTGTTCACAGCCAGCTCTTGTCCTGCCACCTGGGCTGGGAATCCTGCTGCTGCCAGGCCCCCACTGTCTCCAACCTAAGCACAGCACAGCTTAACCATCTTTCTGCCAGTACCTGGTCAGCTGGCTACCCATCTTAATTGTATCAGTTGTCATTCCAAGACAAAACTCCTGGTTCCATCACAGAATGACCTCGTGGATACCTTACTGAGAACATAGGGACAGTCAAGATGGACTTCTGGACCAGGGGTGTTGCTCAGGGGCAGAGCACTTGCCTGGCATGGGGCTTCTCCACCGCCTACCCCGCCTGGTGTCCCCCCACCTGGGATCCTCCTCTCCCTCTCCTGCAGGAAGCGGTGGGGTCCTTCCTACAGGCCTCAGTTCCCAGAGCCCTGGACCCCTCCTTCCCTTCCCTGACCTCTACCCCTCCATTTCCCTTCCCTTCTCCAGTGCCTCCTGGAATTCCAATCAAGCTCAGGGTAAGAAGTGGGGAGCTCTCTCTGGGCCTGGAACTACCTGCTGGCTGCTGCCCTGTTCTTCCATTTGAAGGGAACTCATCTCTGTTTCTCCCTGATATCCCACAGGGGGCTCTGGGGTCAGGTGACTGACGGAGCTTTGCCCCGCCTTGCGGAGCCTCCTGTCTTTCTGCCCCTGATTCAGTCCCCCTGCACGTCTGCCTCTTTACCCAGGTCTCTGTGTGTCTCCGTCACACTTCTGCCTCTGGATCCTTTCCTCTCCTGTCTCCCTCTCTCTCTTGCAGTCTCTCTTTTCAAATCTCTCTCACTGCTTATTTTTCTTTTGAGTTCCTGATTTTCTCCACCTGCCTGCCTGTCTCTGCACGTTCCTGTCTCTGTGCCTCCCTCTCCTGCCCATCTTTCCATCTGTGTCTCTCTCTGTGTCCTTTTCCTCCTTCCCTGGCTAGCTCGTCCTTCCTTCTGTCTGACTGGCAGGTACCGTCCTTGCCTTCACTTATGGCGATGGTGATTCCCTCACAGAGAGAATGAGAGTCCCTCGCCCACTGCTCTTCTCCCTCCCTGCAGTGGACATGGCCTTCCAGTCCTCCTGTTGTCCCTCCTCTGGGTGTCCAGCTGCTGTTGCAGTGGGTTGAGGGCTCAGGACTCCTAGAAACTGTACTGGGTGTAAGTGTTGAAAGGAAGCATGTGCTCAGCCCCTCCGTGAAGGGCAGAGGCTGGGTCTACAGAGCCACAGCTGCACACCCCACTCAGCCTGGGCCTTAGAGAGTCAGGAGGCTCTGCTCCCAGCCAAGCATCCTGGGGGCCCACCTCACCCAGCTAAGGTAGGTGTTTCTGATCAGGGCTGTGGGGCACAGCTGGGCCTTATTTTCTAGGGAACGCAGTGGGGCTGCTGGAAGGCCTGGGCAGGGGAGTGTCACGGACTGGGCTCCCCAAGGGAGCCTCAGAGGACTCCAGTGCCCTTAGGAGCGGTTTAATTTCGAAGGTGGTCCAGGAACCACCAGTTGAGGAACAGGGAAGGAAAGGTGTTAGGAAAAGGTCTGTTTCCAAGTCACTGAATGACTGTGGGCAACTGGATTGGGTCTAGACCAGGGGCCGGGATGGGTGGACTCTTGGCCTTTGCATATCTACAGCTGTCTTTTGGGCTTTATGAGGAGTTGGAGAAGGGGGCTGGGGTACCTTTCCCCTCTGATTTCCACTGGGTGTCAGGCCACAGATGGGGTGATCCAGGAGATGTCCTTTGGGTCCCGGAGACTCCCCCTTGAGTGCCTTCCCTGGAGCCTGGACGGAGGAGCATAAACCTGGCTTTTCTTGGGCTGAGCACTGTGACCCCACCTGCGAAATGTCCCCTGGGTGGACGACAGCGGGGCAGGGGGAGAGTCCGTCTGTGGATCCGCGGAGGCAGAGGTGCCGGGCGGCCGGGCCTGGAGCGCTGCTAGTTAGTGTAATTACATTCCTCCTGCTGACAGTTCCCACCATGCTCTCAATTGGATGTGACATTCTTATTAAATAACTTCACCGGTAACTAGTAATAATAACACAGCCCTTACTTCCTGACCTAAATAATAGCTCGATGCTATTTTGGTGAGCAACCACCGGGCAGCAGGGCTTCTGCTGAAACACTCGCCAGATCGTCAGTAGTGCGTGTGCGCATCCACGCATGCGCACACGCACACACATGCGCATATGCACTCACACGCGTGCACACCGTGGGCTGTTCTCTGTCACACACAAGCACGCGCACACGCACATGCATAGCGGAGGCTGATGGCAAATGTCCTTGCACTGAACAACCCACCTGCGTGTGCCCTGGAGCGCACCTGAGGGTTGCCCCGCTCTCGCGCACAGGATGCCTGACTCAGCAAGTTTCTCCAGCGGCGATCAACCTTTCCAGCCTGGTTCTTGTGCACAATGGAGATCTGACTTCCAAAGCCTCTCTTGCTCTGGGTGCCCTTCTCTACATTAGTATCCGCCCTCCTCTGGCTCTGTCGTTTCTTTCCCTTCCTTTTCCATCAGTGAAATTTTATTCATCTTCCAGTGCAGATGTGACCTCTGCCAGGAAGCCCTCCCTGATCCCAGCTTGGCAGGATTGGTCACCATGTGTTGTCTGGCTCTGTATTCTAATCTTGCTAGCTGGATGTGGGCTGGTCAAGGACATTGCCTGGGTCAGGATCCTTACCCATAATGCTTGCTCACTGGCCATCCTTAGACTCCCTCAGTGTTTACTGCTTGGAAGTGGACACAGGTGTGTGGGGAGTGGGCACTGCTAGCCTCTGAGACTCAGTGGCCAGGGGTGGGGACTTGTACAGAGATGAAGTACTTGCAAGACCCTTAGTCTGTCTTTGTTTTTATTTTCCATAGTGACAAAAAAAAAAAAAAAAGTGAGAAGCTCACTCTCACAGAACAAATAGAACTGTGACTTCGGCTTCACGATTTACGTGGCTGATTTTGTCTGCTTTTGACAGTTCTGTCGTGTTCCTGACAGTCACAATTTGGTTTCCCTCTGGGACCTCAGGATGATAAGTTGGGATGCCAACCCTGCATTGATCCATTGGGGGAGCACAGGCCCCGTCCTCTTTGTCCCTAAGCTGTGTGAATAAACTGGGAGTTCTGAGAAAGCCAGGGGAGAAGAGAAGGCAGCGGGACAGTGTCATCCCACCCAGGTGCCCACCTAGAGTTCCCCAGAGCTCCTATTGCGTCTACTCGGTTTCCCAGAGATCACATATGAACAGACCCCCATCCTCTGTGCCCTCTGCCCTCCCCTTCCTCCTTAGTTCCCCCACTCCCAGCCTGCAGTGTGTCCTCCAAATTGACGTGAGCTCCCTAGAACCCTGGGAGCTGATTTCTCTCTGGACCCTTAGCACTCAGCACAGGCCTGATCTACTGGAAGCACCAGTGTTTGTTTGCTGCCTGAGCAGTGAATGGATGGACAGATGGAAGGAGGGATGCCACCATCTTCCGAAGTCTGTAGATTCCTTTCTTGAATTTCAAGTCTGTCTTGGATTTGAATTCCAGGACCACTACTCACTGGTGGAGTGATTTGGGAAGGTTACTTTGTGGTTTCCCATCTATTAAGCCAAGAACAGAATCCAGATCTGTCTGGGTCTGTGTGACCTTGGACCGCTTACTTCATCTCTGTGCCTCAGTCTGCTCATCTGTCTGTGGGGATAACAGTGGTACCTACCTCCCAGCGCTCTTAAAAGGATTTCATGAGACAAATTTCTAAAATAAGGCCTGGCACGCAGCAAGTGCCTAGGACATGTGTGATAGGGTGTTTGGCTGAGGTTCAGATTTGAAGGCATTTAGGAACCTCTCTGGTGCAGTCTGGCAGTGAATGGCCACACTACTGATTTCCACGGGGTTCAGGAATTTCATGAGGAAGAACTTGAAGGTTGAGTATAGGTGAGGTTTGGGCACGTGGAGACATCTACTGGGTGTGGGCAGGCTCCTGAACATTACAGTGCTGGCTGAGATCCAGAGAGGGAATTCACCCACTCTGAAGGAGTAGGAGAACCGGGAGGACTGACCAGACAGGAAGGCACCTGTCCACTGCCCGTGGGTGGAGGCAGAGGTTCCGGATGGAGCAGGAGGCCCATTCTTTCCCCTCAGAACCTCAGGACCTCGGGAAGGAGAAGGAAACTGGGTAAAGGTGAAAAAGGTGCCCCAAGCCCCTTTCTGTGGGACCCCCTTACACTACACATTTCTCAACCTTGGCCGTTTGGGACTGGACAGGGTCCTGTGCATTGTGGGAGGCTTAATAGCCACCCATTGCCAGTGACCCCTCTCTCCCCACCACCCCGAGCTGAGGCACTCAGAAATGTCTCCAGATATTGCCAAATGTTCCCTGAGAGCAAATTCAGCCCCCGCCTGCTCAGCTGAGAAGAGTTGTGCTACTAGACTGGACGAGGAGCGAGCTGTCTACCAGCTGCAGAAGTGGGACGGGGAAGTCAGGAGGCAGACAGGACAGGAAAGTTCTTTCCAGTTGCCTAAGAGTCTTGATGCCTGTGTATCTGAGATCAAGGCGGGCCAGTGTTAACCCACGGCTCTTAGCAACCCTCCGCAGCAGGGGCAAAGTCTTGGCAGTCCTGAGGCTGTTGAGGAGGGACAGTGGCTGGACGGGAAGGAATACCGGGCCCATGGCAGAGGCTTTGCCTACCTGTCAGCATCCTTGGAGAGAGTGCCAAGCTTCCCAGCTTTGACCTCGGCACTGCGAAGGTCCCAGTGGCAGAGGGTTTAATTTGATTGGTCTGGGTGGGGAGGCTGGACACTGATTTTACAAAGGTTCCCAGGTGCCACAGGGTTGAGAACCAGCCACAGTAAGTAAGGGTTGGTATCCGCGTCACCTGGGAGCTTGTCAGAAATGAGTTTCAGCCCCACCCAGGCCTGCTGAATGCCCAGGTGGTTCTCACACACTTACAAGTTTAAGAAGCCCTGGCCTGGGACATAGAGAGTGAGGAGTGTGGTTTCCCTTCCTCTGTGCTTCACAAGCTGTTCTGGAGGTCCCCGTGAGCACATGGAAAAGACATCCGCTCCGCCTGGTCAGCGCTTCTCTTCCACCTCTCCTCTCCTCCATCAAGAAGGCAGCAGAATGCAGGAGAAGCCCAGGCTTCGGGTGCCCCGCCAGCCCGCCTCACCCCCACACAGACCTGTCCAGTCATCAGATATTCCCTGTGCCCCTGCCCACGTCCACACACCCTTCCAGACTCTGGGGAGTCCGTCATAAACAAGAAAGAGATCAAATTCCTGTCCTCAGGAAGTTTGCGTGTCTGGTTATTTGTAGGCAACAAACAGATAAATGAGTAAATATATAACATGTTGGGTGGTGGAAAGTGCTTCAGAAAAAAACAAAAACAAAAAAAGGCAGAGGAGAGTGATTGGAAAGCCCTTTCTGTGTATCTGGAAGGACGAGGACGTGTTTTTCTCTAATTGAAAGAGGTGAGATTAAAATTTCCAGGTGATTATTGTTCTCTTGTATTCTTTATAATGCTCTCTATATCAATCTTACCTTAAATCCCAAACCCCACCTTTTTCTTACTATTGAATTTTTTTTTAAAACCCACAACATAGAATTTACCATCTTCACCATTAAGTTTATAGCACAGTAGTGTTAATTAGATGCACCTTCTTGTGCCAACAGAAGTTTTGCCTCTTGCAAAACTGAAGCCCTCTACACGGGAACAACGGCTCCCCTTTGCCCCTTCCTTCAGCCCCTGATGACCACCATTCGACTCTCTGTGGCTGAGGCTTGACTATTAGATAACTTCATCCCAGGGCAGGCACGCAGCATTGTCTTCTTCTGACTGGCTAATTGCACTTAATAGAACACCTTCAAGGTTCATCCCCGCTATAACACATGATAGGATTGCCTTCAGACGGGATGACATGCTTTTATGCATAGGCCACATTTTCTTGACCCATTCATCCAATGGTGGACATTTATGTTGCTTTGATCTTATTGTGAATAATGCTGCCATGAACACTGGTGTGCACATATCTCTTGGAGATCCTGTTTTCAGTACTTCTGGATGTAGAAGTAGGATTACTCAATCATTTGGTAATCCTATTTAAAAAAAAAATTAAGGACTATCCCCACTGCTTCCTACAGCAGCTGCACTATTTTATGTTCCCACCATTAGTGCACGAGGGTTCCAGTTGTCAGCACCCTTATCAACCGTTATAATTCTGTTTTCTGAATAATGGTTCTCCTAACAGATGTGGGGGAGATCTCCCTGTGGTTTTGGTTTGCACTTCCCTATGATTGAGTGTCTTTACACACCACACACCCAAGTTGGTCATTTGTATTTCTTCTTTGGAAAAATGTCTCTTCAAGTCCTTGGCTTGTTTTTAATCGGATTATTTTTCGTTGTCATTGAATTGTAGTTCTCTACGTATTCTGGATATTAACCCTGTATGAGATGGATGGTTTGTGATATTTTCTCCCATTGTACAGCTAGTCCCTTCACCTTCTTATTTCCTTTGCTCTGCAGATTTTCCCCATTTGTGGGAAGCTTAATACAGTCCCATTTGTCCATGTTCTGCTTCTGTTGCCTGTACTTGTGATTTCACATCCAGGAAATCGTAGTCAAATCCAATGTCATGTTTCTTCTAGCAATTTTATAGTTTTAGGTCTTACTTCTAGATCTTTAGTCCATCTTGATTACGTCTTGTGTATGGTATAAGGTAAGGGTTCAACTTTGTTCTTCTGCAAATGGATATCCAGGTTCTCCACCATTTGTTGAAGAAACTATCCTTTCCCTCTGGTGTTGCCTTGGCCCTTTGTCAAGGGTCATTGGACCATGTGTATGAGGGTTCATTTTGGGGCTCTCTGTACTCTGTCACTGGTCTGTGTGTCTTATTCCAGTATCATAATGTTTTTGATTATTGTAGCTTGCAGTTTGTTTTTTTGAAATCAGAAGTGTGGGGTCCAGAGTTTTGTTTTTTTTGTTTTGCCTATTCGGGGTTCTTTGAAATTCCACATGAATATCAGGATTGTTTTCCTATTTCTGCAAAATATGCCATTGGAATTTTGATAGGGATTGCACTGAATCTGTTGATTGCTTTGGGCAATATGGACATTTTAACAATATTATTGGTTTTCTAATCCCTGAGTATGGGATAACTTTCTATTTATTTGTGTTATCTTTAATTTCTTTCAATAATGTCTTATATTTTTGTGTTCTGGGTTAAGTTGATTTCTGAGTGTTTGATTCTTAATGGTGCTATTGTAAATGAGATTGTTTTCCTAATTGTCTTTTCAGAGTGTTCATCATTAGTGTATAGAAACACAATTTTTATGTGTTAATTTTGTTTGTAACTACCTTGTAAATTTATTGTCTAACAGTTGTTTTTACATGTGTGTATATGTGTGTGTGAGAGATCTTTAGAGTTTTCCACATATAAAATTGTTTTTGCCTTCAAAAGGAAAGAATGTTACATTTCCTCTTCAATTTGGAATAATTTTTTTATTTCTTTAACTTGTATTCTGACTAGTACATCCACTACTCTATTAAAAGAAGTAGTGGGAGAGGACCTGCATGCCTTTTTCCTGATTTCAATTTTTTGACATTGAGTATGATGTTAGCTGTGGTCTTTTCATATGTGGTCTTTATCTTATATAGCAATACAATATTTCATGTGTTGAACCATCTTTGCATTCCAGGAATAAGTTCTATTTGGTTATGGCATGTAATCTTTTTGAATTTTTAAAAATTTGATTTGCTAGTATTTTCTGGAGCAATTATATCAATATTCATCAGGGACATTGATTTCCTTTTCTTTTAGTGTCTTTGTCTGATTTTGATATCAGGGTAATGTTGGCTTCATTAAATGATTTTGGAAGGGTTCCATCCTCTTCAGTTTTTGGGAAGAGTTTGAAAAAGATTAGTGTTAATTCTTCTTTAAATGTTTGGTAGAATTCTCCAGTGAAGCCATCTGGTCCTGGGATTTTCTTTGTTGGGAGGTTTTTAGTTACTGATTCAGTATCCTAGCTAGTTATATGACTGTTCAGATTTTTTATTTCTTCATGATTCAGTTTCTGGGAATTTATTCATTTCTTCTAGGTTATTTATCTTGTTGGCCTATCAGTGTTCATAGTCATCTCCTATGATCCTTTTTTTAAAAAATGTGACATCTAATGTAATGTTTTTTTCTTTCATTTCTTATTTTTAAGTATTCCTCTTTTTTAGCTCATCTAGCTAAGAGTTTATCAATTTTGTTGATCCTCAAATAAAAAAAGATTTAATTTCACTGATTTTTTTCCTGTTCTTTTTCTATTTTCTTTATTTCTGCTCTTTATTCCTTCCTTTGGCCAATTTTGAGTTCATTTTGTTCTTCTTTTTCTAGTTCTTTGAGGAGTAAGGTTGCATTGTAGATGGTTGCATTGAATTTTCTCTTCTTTTGTAAGGGATGTATGCTCAACTGCTGTTTTGACTGCATTCTATAAAATTTAGGTATGTTGTGTTTTCATTTTTATTTGGTTCAATACATTTTCTAATTCCCTTGTGATTTCTCCTTTGAAACCATCAACTCTTCAAGACTATAGTATTTAATTTGCACATATTTTGATTTTTCCAATTTCCTTTTGCTACTAATTTATAGTTTCAATTCACTGTGGTTGGAAATGATACTTGGTTTAATTTCAGTGTTCTTGGATTTAATACTTGTTCTGTGACCTAACATGTGATCTAGTCTGGAAAATATTCTGTATGCACTTGAGAAACATGTATGTCCTGGGGTTATTGGGTGGAGTGTTCTGTATCTGTCTCATAGCTCCACTTGGTCTATAATGTTGTTCAAGTCCTCTGTTTTCTTACTCAACTTCTGTCTGATCTGCCCATTGTTTAAACTAGGCTGTTGAAATCTCCTCTTACTATTGCATAAGTATCTATTTCTCCCTTCAAATGTGTCAATGTTTGCTTCATACATTTGGGTGCTCTACTGTTAGGTGCACACGTTTTTATAATTGTTATTACTTCATGGTTGAATCGACCCTCATTTCATTACGTAATGCCCTTGTCTCTTATGACAGTTTCTGACTTAATGTCTACTTCATCTAATGTCAGTAGACACCTGTTCTCTTGCTTACCACTTGAATGGAATATCTTTTTCCATCTTTTACTTTCAGCCTGAGTATGTCCTTATATTGAAAGTGAGGTTTTTTTTTTTTTTTTTTTTTTTTTTTTTGTAAATGGCATATAGTTGGATTTTTCTTTTCAGCTCATTTAGGCATTTCATGTCTTTTGTTTGCTGAGTTTAATCCATTTACAAAATAAGCATGAATATAAAAGGATTCACTATTATCATTTTTCTAACTGTTTTTATGTCTTGTGCTATTTTGTTCCTTTTTTCCTATCTCACTGCCTTACTTTGTGTTTTATTGTGACATGCTTTGATTCCTTTCTTGTTTTCTTATATGCATCATCTATAAGTAATTTCTTTTTGGTTAAAAATGAAGATTTCTTTATGGTTAAAATGAAGATTACATAAAACTATCTTTTAGTTATAACAATCTATTTTAAACTGACAACAATTAAATGTCAGTTGCATAAAAATTTTGCTACTTTATATCCCCTACATTTTGTTATTGATGTTTCAAATTACATATTGTGATTTATAATATATTATCCCCCTCTTCTTTGTATCAATTGATATAGTTTTATAGTTATATGATTTTTGTGCTTTTATTTTAAAAAGTCAGCCCCAGAATTAAAAGCAATTTATGCTCCACTATTACAGCATTTCTGGATTCTGTATTTGTCTCTATATCTATCTTCGTCAGAGTTTTCTAATTTTTTTGTAATCTTTCATGTTACCACATATTGTGTTCTTTCATTTTAACCTGAGGGACTCTCTTTAGTAATTCTTGTAAGGCAGATACGGTGATGATGAACTCCCTCAGCTTTTGTTTATCTTAGAAGATCTTTATTTTCCCACAGAATAGTCTTGCCAGATAAAGTATTATTGGTTGGCAGGTTCCCTTTTAGCACTTTTAATATATTATTCCCCTCTTCTTGGATCTATAATGTTTCTACTAAGAAATCTTATGATAGTCTCATGGAACCTCCCTTGTACATGATGATTCACTTTTCTCTTGCTGCTTTGGAGATTCTCTTCTGGTCTTTGAGTTTTGATTATTGTGTGTGTCAGTATGAACATCCTCTCTGGGTTCATCCTAGTTGGAGTTTTTAAGCTTCTTGAATTTGGATATTGATCTCCTTCTTCCTAATGGAAGGGTTGCAGCCATTGTTTCTTCAAATAAGTTCTTTATTCTACCTTTTTCTTCTTCTTCATCTAAGGCTTCCATAATGCATATATTGGCCTGTTGGATGCTGTTCTTTAAGTGCCTTAGGGTTTACTCTCTTTTCTTCATACATTTTCCTATTTGTTTCTCTGACTTGATAATTTCAAATAATCTACCTTTGAGTTTAATGATTCTTCTGCTTGATCAAGTCTGCTTTTGAACCTCTGTAATGATTTTTTAACAACTACTTTATCTTCCAGTGCCACACCTTATGTTGATTCCTTTAAAAATACTTTTATTTTAAAATTTTATTTGTTCTTTTTAGTTATTCGTGACAGTAGAATTTATTTTGACATATTTATACAAACATGGAGTATGTCTTAGTCTAATTGGAATCCCAATCTTCATATGTACATGATGTGGAGATTCACTGTGGTGTATTCATATATGTACATAGGAAAGTCATGTTAGAGTCATTCCACTGTCTTGCCTATTCCTATAGTTGATAACTTGATATTCTCTTTTTTGTTCAAACATCATTTTCCTGATTTCATTTAGTCAACTGTGCATTCTCTTGTAGAACATGCACTTCTGAAGATGGTCATTTTATTTTTTGTCATGTAATTCATAGATTCCTGTTTCTTAGGGTTGATTTCTGGAGACTTATTAGTTTAATTGGATCACGTTGCCTTGTTTGTGTGTGTATGTGTGTGTGTGTGTGTGTGTGTTTTCCTGTCATTCATGTATTTGAAAAGAACTGTCTCCTAGTCTTTATGGGATAGTGTTGTACAACAGGAGACTTTCAACTGTCAGCCAGAGATAGATGTCTTCAGGACCTTTTAAACCTTTCCTGTGATACATCTTCTTTGGGCTTGTGTGTAGAGCTGTTTACAAATTTTTTGTCATTTTTTGTTCAGAAGCATATAATCTCTTGCTCCTTCTAGTTTCTGACTATGGTATTCAGGTTCTCTGGGTTGCAACATGCCACTGAGTCTCTTTGTACTCTGTACCCTATCATCCGGAATATGCTGATTCCTCATCAGTACTCTGAGTTAGGTGAGATAGAGCCCTTCCCTCACTAATCCCCTGAAAATGGTAACACTGAAAATATTTACACTCTGCTCTTTCCTTTCCAAAAAGGAAACTGCAAGTTTTACTTTCTCCTTCAATCTCACTGAGCTGTGCCAGCTTGGGAGAAGGGTTATCATAATTGACATGAAACATCTTCTCTTGATACATTTCAGTATGGCTTTTCATGACTTTGACCTTGCCTGGGTACTATGACTTCTTGTTCCTATATTTCTCATAAAGGTGTTTTGGACCACCTATTATTAAGTCATTGTCTCTGTGGGATAATGAGGTCTTGGGTTTCTTATTCTGCTATATTGCTGATGTCATTCCCAAGCCCCTTTGTAATGGAACTTCTCACTGTTTCCACCATTGTCCATCCGCCAGGCCACTAGACTATAAGGGGCACTGGGGGCACACCAGGACCTTACACTTGTCCAGGTCTTACTGGATCATAACAAACTCCTTCCTTCCCCAGGGTTATGTGATGGTTGAATGTGTCTTCATTTATCTAACTGCAGTCTGCAGAGCATCCACACTGCAGGTGAACATGTGCCTCTAACCATTTCAGAGACAGTTATGTTTTGAGAGGATGTTGCATCTGTGGGATCTGTTAGGAGTCAGAAGATGTGGGTCCCAGCTGTGCCACCCTAGTCAGTTTGACATATTTGGCTCTCAACTCTTTCATAATCAGACCCACAATTGGAAGGCTTAAGGGAATGGATACCTTTCAATCTTAGGAATTCAGATGGGAAGTGTTGTTGCTGGAGTCCCTGGGCAAAGGTCCTATCCCCAGTATTCAGACCAGGCTCTGCCATGCATCCCAAATGCCAGAGAGACAAACAGTGGTGAAGGGCAGGAAAGGAGCTTATAATCAGCATGACCATGCTGGGAAGAACAGATATAGGGGTACAGTGATCAAAGATCTGCCTTCAAAGGACTGACAGAAACTTCGAGGTTTTATAGCAAAGGGGACCATGGGCAGGGGCTGGTGTCTTGAATGACTGCGGGAGAGTTACACAGCTGGTAGAATAAATCAACCTGGTTAGACCATGGTTGGATCAACCGTGATCATTATCTCAAGACTGGTTCTCTGAAGTGGCTCTGAAAAATCCTTATCACATGAAGAGGCAATCTGGTTCTCTTGAGGTGGTTGTTCTTGCTAGGGGGACAGTCTTAGTTCACATTATGGAGTAAATGCTCCCATTAGGGGGTGTGATCTCATCATGGGGTGATATGCCCTCGAAGCTCTACTGCTCCTGAAATGCAAGGTGAGTACAGGTTTGGGACAATGACTAGAGATTTGTAGGCATCACTCCAGGGGTCTGGCAGTTGAATGTCCCTGCAAATCTCAGTTGTATCTTAGCTATTTTTATCTCAGTGTCCTCAGTCTTGAAGTGGGCCAAGATGTATTAGGTAATTTTAGGGCTAATAAACCTTGTGTTACACTCCTTAAGTGATTAACATGCCTATGTGCAGAGTTAGCAAGAATCTGACCCAAGGTTTAAGGTAGTAAAGGAGATGGATACAAAATGAAGGCCAAGATGCCAAGCTTTATTCTGCTTTTAGTTACCCATTGGACATCTGCAGGCCTAAGTAAAGAGTCACTGCTTTTAGCAAAAGTGACTTCCAATTCTCTGTTATAGTGTCATTAGGAGGGAATGAGGGAAATCAGGACCATAACACATTTTCCAGTTTAAGTTGAGCTGTCTGAGCTCTGAGGTGGCCAGGAGCAGAACCTAGCTCAGAGCAGTGGGGATAAAACTGGGTCCCACAACTCCCTCCATGTCCCTCCTTTTCTCTTTGTATAAATTCCCTGTCCTCTTCCATCATATACTCACTCGCCAGCTGCCCCTCAGCCGTGAGCACAGCCAGGGCAGCATCAGACAGCCTTCGACAGCCTTCTGACAGGCTCTACGAAGCAGCCATTGACTCGGCTTGAATTCTTTCTTTCCACAGTCCTGTGTACTCCTCAATCTAATGAGTTTCTTGCCAGAAATCTCCAATGTTGGGATCATCTAGATCATAGAGGCCCCGACTGGACTTTTCTAGATTCTCCTACTGGAAGGCTTATTCATTCACTCTACCAATGTACACTTTTGATTTTTCCCAAGGTCACTCAGCAGATGACCCTGGGAATTTCTTCCCCAGTCTTTCACAGTGGCTGGGTTAGTTAGATTTTTCATCACTGTGACCAAAATACTTGATCAGAACAACTTAGAGGAGGAAAAATTTATTTTGACTCTTGATTCCAGAGGCTTAGTCCATGGTCAGCTGAGCCTCTTGCTCTAGGCCCAAGGTGAGGCAGAACATCATGGCAAAAGGACATGGCAGAGGAGTGCTGCTCCATTTGTGGCAGCCATGAAGCAGAGAGAGGGGAGGGAGAAGGAGCCAAGGGGAAGATGCACCCGTCCAGTGCACACCCCCCAGTGATCCATCTCCAACCATGCCCCGCCTGCTTACAGTTACCCTGCTGTTAGTCGATCCAAACCAGGATGGGCCAGTTAGGTTACAGCTCTCATAATTTAATCACTTCACCTCAGAATATTCCTTCATGAACACAGGAACTCTTGAGGGTCACCTCATGTCCATGATAGAGGCATTCACTTGGTATGCCCACAGAAGATGGTGCCCAGTCTTAGAACACCTTCATCTCTGCAGAGTAGTCTACTGGGAACCCTTCTGAGTTACCTCATGCTCAGGGTGCCTGTGGATGAACCTCTGTGCTGGAGCATGGAACTCTGGGACAGTGTTGTATAGATGGGGGCTGCAGCGGATGAATTGGGAGGATATGCAGGATGCATGAAGATCACTGAGGGCAGAACCGGATGCCAGGGGATTTGGTCTTGGATGGGGATGTCTTCTAGGCACAAGTCTGGGTCACTGAGGTTAGGTCTGAACCAGATGCCTCCAAAAACCCATTGTGCGTGTGTATGAGGAGGGGGCAGAATGGAGCTGCTAGGGTTTCCTTTAATAGAGACTTTAAGAGGAAACACATTTCTCCACTACTCCTGACACAATTTTTAGATTATCTCTCCACCCACTCAGATCTATTTTTCCTTCAGTTCATTTAAGCTGTGTGTGTATGTGTGTGTGTGTGTGTGTATGTGTGTGTATGTATGAGAGAGGGAGACACACACACACACACACAATGAGAGACAGTTTAAAGGAATTTACTAAAATAAAGTCACTTCCAAACCAAGATACATCATCTCTGTTCTTTCTCTGGAGGAAAGGGACAGAGGGACAAGGCCATAATGGAGGCTATCATGTCTGGCCTAGAAGAAATTCTTCTTAGTGCTCGTGGTCTTTGGCCAGTCCCGCCCTTCCTCCTTTTCTCCCTCCCTCTTGTCATCCCACAGAGGTGGTAGAGTGTATATGCTAAGATTTCAATCTCAGGAGTCAGACAAATCTTGAACCTTGGCTTTGCCAACTGTTATGCTATGTATGATCTTGAGTGAGTCTTTTGCTCTCAACCTCATTTGTTAAAAAGGGTCAAGAAAAATACCTACTTCACTGGTATATTGTAAGGTTTGAAAGAAATAATGCAAGTAAGGAACTCAGCATTGTGTGGGGCTCATGCTGTTTGATAAATGCAGGTGGAAATGCCTTCAACCTCCTACTTACTGACCTGTGCAACCTGTGCTGAGCCCTCAAGGATGTGGTGGTGCAAGAGGCAGGACATGCTCTGTGACCTCAAGGAACTCAGTCTGGTGGGAAGATGGGCAGGTGTCACCCAGGGTTCTCCCTCCCCAGTTCTAATTCCATGGTGGCTGACCTATGAGGCTCCTCCATTCAAAACTGCTTTCAGATGGAGCCATATCAACTGATTTGGCTTCCTGGGCACTCAGAAAGTTGGGTTCACATGAGTTGTGCTTTTATAAGTGCACTGTATTGGAGTTTGTTCATTCATTTGACAAATGATGACGTGGTGCCTACTATGTGCCAGGCACTGTTCTAGGTACTTGGGATGCATCAATGAATGAAACACAGAACATGTTCTCATGAAGTGAATATTCTAGAAGGAGGAAAAAAACA
The DNA here is from genome assembly GCF_902686445.1 of Sciurus carolinensis. Taxonomy (NCBI): domain Eukaryota; kingdom Metazoa; phylum Chordata; class Mammalia; order Rodentia; family Sciuridae; genus Sciurus; species Sciurus carolinensis. Next base: position 184,577,579 of record NC_062213.1, read on the forward strand.
ATAAACACAGTATGTAAGTAAATTACATAGTGCACTGTGGGATAATATATGCTATAAAAGAAATAAAACAGAGCAGGTAAGCAGGATTGGAGGTGCCAGGGATGGGAGTAAAGGTGGGTTGATACTTTACAGGGGGTGGTCAGGTAAACCTGGTACAAAAGGCTGTGCTGAGCAGACTTAATGGAAGAGAGTTTGCCTTATCTGGAGGAAAGATCTTTGTGAGAAGAAAGGAAAGCACAAAGCCCTTGAGGAGAGCATGCCCACATGCTGGAGGAGCAGGAAAGAGGCGAATGTAGATGAAGAGGAGTGAGCTAGGGAGGGAGGCTTGGGAGAGCAGAGGCGGTGTCTGTGTGGTGCCTGGCTTGTGTGGAAGCCCAGAGAATGTCCAATGAATGAAGAATCTGCTGGCATCTAGGCTGGTCTGAGCTGAGCCAGGCTGGGACTGACCGCGCCAATTAGCTTGAGTTTCTCTTTTGATAGGAGCAATTTGCAGATCACCAACAACTCATATAAAATTCAAATGTGAAGTTGGGGGCATGGAAGCACAAAGCCCTTTCCTTTGCATGTAAGAAGAGCAATACATCTGCTGGAAAGAAAGTGAAATTTCAGATGAACTTTGAAAGATTCATGGAACAAAAGTCTGGCATGGACTTGCCCTGTAGCTGCTCTGAATGTCTCCATGAGTGGAACCTTTGGAGTTCCAGATGTTCAGTCTGAAGCTAGGAAGGAGGAATGAGGTTAGGCCACCATAGAGGAAGGAGAAGCTGCACCTAGCAGCTGGGGACCACGTGTTATGTCCTTCTTGACTCCGGTCTTCATGTTGTCTGATTTGAGTCTTCTCATCCCTAATTTCCAGAGAGGTACTGTCCCACTCGCCCTCCTCCATTGGCTGCTGGGAAGTGACAGGAAGAGCACAGAAACACACCCAAGGGACCACCCAAACCTCCTGACAAACTACCTGCAGTGTTACCTCTGTTTCCATGTGGCCCCAAGGACCAAAGCCTCAGGCACTCAGGACCTGAAATTCAATGCTCTCTGTTCTCACCGCCCTCCATCAGTGTGTGTGTGTGTGTGTGTGTGTGTGTGTGACTCTTTCATTTCTCACCTGGTGCAGAATATCCTAGGAGAGATTGGACAGGCATCCCCAGTGACGTGGGGCCAGGAGGAGCAACCACCCTGAATGAAGGCATTAATGGTTCAGCACCACGGACAGCGGTCTTGCTCGTCAGCCACCTACCATTCACTTGGGTCAGTAGTCTCAAGAAAATCCATGGGAAGGTTCCATTTTATAGGTTTAGGGACTCTGAGGGGCTGCATACCTCTGGGTAGTAAGTAGCAAAGCAGAACTAAGAGCCCTGGTATTCCTGTTCTTTCCTCTGCACGTGTTAGGGGTTTTGTTTTTTTTTAAAATTAATTTCCACATGCAGGTCACATGAGAGCAAAGGGCTTAGAGTTGTCCATTTCCTTCAGAGATGAGACTAATTCTACTTTCTATTTTGTCTGTGTGTATCAGGCAAAATAGCAGGCGTGTTTTTAATGGGTAGAATAACAAATGAAATAAAATAAATAAATAAATAAAGCCAAAATAAATAAATAAAGGCACAATTTTAATCTATTTATTCAACAGATATTAGCTGAGCATCCTGGAAATGCCAAGTCCTGTGCTGGAGATTCAGTAGTGCGTTGGGTGTGGTTCTTGTCATCATGAGGTGCTCAGATTGGTGACAGAGACAGAGACACAAACTTGGTTTTATACTTTTGACAATTTACTTCAGTTTCCCAAGTTATTATTATTCCCCTCTGGGAAGTCTAGAGTGCACAGGCTTCCCTGTATGGTCTCCCATCTGATGCTCTACCAACTGAGGCAATGGTCCCTAGTGAATGATTGATCTGTGTGCTGAACCATTAATGCCTTCACTCAGGGTGGTTGTTTCTCCTGGCCCCAGGTCACTGGGAGGCCTGTCCAACTTCTCCTAGGATGCTTTGCACCAGGTGAGAGATGAAAGAATCAGACACACACACACACACACACACACACACACACACACACACACACACCACAGAGGATTTATCCCCCAAGTGACAGGCAATTGAGCAGAAACCTAGGCATTTGAGCTGAGATGATTGACCTTTGAGGAAAGGGGTCCCTGAAGCAAAGTTCTTTAACCCTTTGAAAGTGCTCTAGAACAAGGTATGGTTTATTACAATGGCCAAAAAAGCATCTATTTACTCTTTCCTTCCTCCCTCCCTCCATTCATCCATGAGAGTAATGGGTTAAGAAGACAGAATTTGGCAGATGGTTGCTTGGGCTTGTGTCCAGTGGACAGAATACTTAGTTTTCCTGGACCTCAGTTTTCTTATCTGTAAAATGAAAAGAATAATAACACCTATATAATAAAGTGGTGAGGATGGGATGAATTATTGTATGTAAAGTGCCTACGGCAATAGCACTTGGCACAGAAAACATGCTTAATAATCTATTATTATTAGAATGTCAGCTCCGTGAGGGCTGAGATAGTGCCCAGACACAGTAGGTGATCAGTACTATTTTTTAAGTGGGTAAATGAGTGAATCAAATCTTTGCTAAGCCCTAACTTTCAAGCCCTAACTTTTTAGTGGCTCTGCTCAGCCATGTCCCCTGGAACAAAGCCACAGCACAGGTATCTTCTCAGGTGGAATGAACTCAATGATTATTTCCTGTTTTCATTCTGAAAATCCCATACAGGAGTGGGACCAGCCTGGCAAAGACAACTATCCCCAGACACCCCTGGCCCCATCTCTTGGTGCCAGTCCAAGGACATGGCACAACTTGATGAGCAAGAGTCTCTGCCATCAGCAAAGCAGAGATGCCTGTGCTGGTGCAGGATTCCCATCAACACAGTGAACAACTCCTAGCTGGTGCTGGCTTGGGATGATGAAAAATGAGTTTCATCTGTATTGCCAGGCAAGGAAAATCATATTTGGTCCACAGTGGTGGCTTCTGTGTTCAGCATGTCCAGGAGAATCAGAGAGCCCTGAGGTGGAATTAGGAAGTGGAGCGGCATGGATTATTCCCACAGAGCGATTAGATACAGTACAGGACAGGCTTGCTGCATCCCCCCCATGCATTGTTCTGTGCCTTTGTCACCTGCACCCCAGCCTGAGAGGAGGACAGAAACCCTGTTTGTTTCCATGTCCCTGAGGCACAGCGACTGTGCTAAGCTCTTTTCAGTAAATCCCAGGCTCTGACCCGTGGCGTTAGGTACAGAGTGGAACCAGGACTGTAGCTTTGGGAGTGTGTCCCCAATGGCATGTGAAGCCCTTACAGCCTGGCAGAGGGCAAGGCTTTGGGGATGGAGAGCCTGAGCTTTGCTTTCCCACAGGTCTGGGTTTGAATCCCTGTTCTTCCTCGGCTACCTGTTTAACCTTGATAGAGTTTTTCGACATCGAGGCACTTTGGTGTCTTTACCCATAAAGTGATAAGGGGCAGGGTCGTAACAGTCTTGGCAAAGTGCAATATTAGTGCAGCAATTGGATACATGTCGATCTCTTTCCCAGACTACAAAGAAGCACCCGTTTTCCTAGGTGGTTTGTGCTCCCTTCCGTTCCCCTGAGATCTAACAGTGTGGCCTTCCTGAGCCATTCACCAAGAAGAGACACACTTAGTAAGATGGGCCAGGATTGTCTGTCCCCGACAGTCTGCTATGGACTCCTTGAGGGCGTGGATCTTCTCCCCCACCCAACACATGCACAAGAGCTTGGAGCTAAGCAGACCTAACCCAGACTGCCGATTGAAAGATGGAATTCGGCTTGGATCTCTGGGGTTCTTGTTGGAATCTGGGGAGTCCCTAACTTGGATGGGGAAAATTACATGTTTATTTGAAGCTTATTCTATCAATAATGAATATAGGCAACAAAGCACAGTAGTATTAGTAGTACCTGGGCATTTGTCACTGATAAAGTCACGGGGTATTTCTGTAGAACATTACAATTGGTGCAGACATCTCTACATGATTTTTATGCTTCAAGCTAGAGTGCTTATCAGGCCTGCTGCTAGATCTTGGTAATAATGCATTGATAAAGGACTACCTAGATTACTTTATGATAAAATTTCAAAATATTTTGAAAACTGTATTTCTGTATAATTGGTTTCCTTTGAAATGCTATGCACTTTCTTGTACACACACATTGAAAGACATTGTTTGAAAAAGAGGTCAGTAGGCTGGGAAAGGGGGCCATGGCACAACAAAGGTAAAGAAACTTCGGCTTGAAATGCACGGAAACAGCAGGGAGTTAGATTCCTAGGTACATTATTCTGGAGCGAGAATTTCCAGCTTTCATTAGGAATTCCAAGATGGCTAGGAATTAGACCAGTGGTTCTCAACTGGAGGTGATTCCCTGCCCCTCTTTCCCCACAGGAGACATTTGACAATGTCTGGCGAGATATTTTTGGTCATCACATCTGTGAGTTGCTATTGGCATCCTAGTGGGTAGCGACCAGGGACACTGCTACACATCCTCTGTGCCCAGGACACACCCCACAGCAAAGAATCATCCCTCGTTGACTGTCCGCCATGCTCAGGCTGGGAAAGCCTGCTAGCTTATTAGCCATTAATGGAAATCTCTCTGGTTATTAAGATCTACAGGGAAAAAAGTCAGTGCACAAATTTATTAGAAACTCCTGTTCTCTCAATCCACACCTACTGCATATCCACAATACGCACCAGATTGTGGACTTGGCACTAGGATGACAGAGAGGTGAGGGATCCTGGGATAGCCCTCGGTCTGCCTCAGTAAGGCATGTGGCCTTGCAGTTATGTGCAAGGTGCTTGCACAGCGCTCCTGGGTGGCCACTGGGTTCCAGGCCATGTGCTGGGCTCTGGGCCTCATGTTTTCCTCTTATTTGACCTTGAGGTGTCCTCGGGAGAGTGGCTGTAAACTCAGCTCTTCCTTGGTGGTCAAGGATGGGTGCAGTGTGCCTGCCCTGGGGTACCTCTTTATCTTGGCAGACCGAAGAATGCCCAAGTGTCCAACCTGTGACCCTCTTATAGGTGACTTGTTTATCCTGGCACATGCCCTTGTGTCTGCTGTCTGAAGGGTGTCTAGTTTGCTCCTCCCAAGTCCCACAGGAGAGCTCTGACCAGCAGAGTTAGGTCTGGGTGTGTCAGTCAGGTGAGGCACACAGGAGATGGCTCCACAGAACACTTGAAATAGCAGCAGCAGTTTTGAGTGCTTCCAGATCTCAGAAAGAAGAGGGCCACATGCTTGCAAGGCTGTTTGCAAGTGGGGAGCCATCGGGGACATGCTCAACCAGTGGGAAGTAGGATAGAGAGAGATGGATGATGGGTTGAGGCAATTATGGGGTCCAGAGCTTTATCTAAGTGTTTGAATTGAGGGTTTAGAGCAAGCAGGCACAAGTTCAGGAGGTCACATTGTGACTAAGGAGGTTCGCTGTGGCATATCTATGTAGTGCATAGGTAGGGTGTGGGACAAGTCAATGGGACAAGTCAAGTAGGCCATATCTAGCTGTCCCATGGTAGGTAGTCATATGGAAGCTGATGCATAAAGCAGTTATCTGGATGATCACATTGGGGAACCAGGAGGAGGTGACGAACTGGAAACAGTCAAGGGTGACAGAGCCCCAACTTCCAGTGTGAGAAAGTCAAGCCTATATTCCTCCTGGAGGCAGAGTCAACATGAAATAGTAATTCCCTGTGTGGGGGAGCCATGGAACGGAGCAGAATGTGGTCTCTACCTGTACGGAATCCACATCTCAGGAAGACAGACTCCAAACAATGTGGCGACATGGTCCAGGAGCCAGGGTAGACCAGGACTCCTGAGAACACATGGCGGGTGTATGAGGGAGAGGAGCGCAACTTAGTGTGGTGGCCAGGAAGCTGTGACCTCTGTGACCTAGAGGATGAGTAGTAGTGAGCGTAGGAGACAAAGGATGCTGCAGTCAGAGGGAACAGCAAGACTCGGTGGGCAACGGGGCAGAGCGGCAGGGACCAGCGGGAGCCTGCTCTGGCTGGAAGGTTCCCCCGAGGGAAGGCAGCAGGAGGCGGGGCCAGCTCATGGGGAGAGTTGCTCGCCATATTTAGGATCTGGAGCTTTATCCAGAGGAGGCATTGAAGGGTTTTAAGCAAGACTGGCAAATTTTTGTTTCTTTGAAAGACACAGATTGGGAAAGAAGAGGTCTGGAGTTGGGTGGATGGTTGTTTCTGTGGGTTCATGGGGAGGGGAAAGAGAGAGAGAGTCAGAGACAGAAACAGAGACAGAGACAGGGACAGATCTGCCTGGAAAACGAGGAGGCCTTCCGAGGAGGTGCTATGTGAACTGAATCTGAAACAGTGAGCAGGAGTCGCTAGGTAAGGACAGCGGGGAGAAGCTTTCCAGGCAAAGGGCCAAACACTGCGAAGGCCTGAAAGGGCCTGGGGTGTTTGCAGATGATGAGCTGTTCGGAATGACTGAAGTACACAAGCTGAGGGGGAGAGGGGCTCAGATGAGGCTGGTTGCCAGCACCCCTGACGACCAGGTTCTTGGTCCTCTTCTGTGGGGTCATTGTAGAGGGCCAGTGACCCCTGCCTCTCCCATCTGCAGACAAGGTGCCCCTGCCAGGAGGCATGCATGCAAGTTGGGCCAGAGGCCAACTGTGGTCTTGACGTGTCCAGGGGTGTTCCGTGTGGCAGCCGAGACACCTGCAGGGCGCGATGACTTCCCCAGCACCGCTGCTCTCCTCCCTGCTCCCTTTTAGGGCTGCTTCATCCGTTGCATGGCCTTGACAAAGCCGCATCTCCAGCCCACATTGCACTCCCAAGCACCCGTCTACAGCCTAATTGCCTTCTAGCCATCTTTAGAGGAGGTCCCCCTGGCATCTCCAACTAAATCTGTCCCAAATTGACCTTATCAGTCAATAAATATTTGCAGAATCAAATTGAATTTTCCTGCCAAACTTCTCAAAAGAGTTATCTCCTTGAAATTATCATTATGTGTAGACAACATGATTGTGTACCCAAAATGCCCAAGGGGATCAACTGAGAAAGCTTTAGAATGAATAAGAGTTCAGAACCCTGGTTGGATGTGAGATGAATATATAAAAATCAATAACATTTCTGTATATCAGTAATAACCAGTTAGAAAAAAATAATGGGAAAAATGTCATTTAGTAGAGCAACGAAAAATACAAAAACTATACTGGAATAACCTTAACAAGATGTGCCTGGGACCTATATAAAGAAAAGTACAAATCTTCACTGAAAGATGAGCTGGCATTTATTGATCATTGACAGTGTGCCAGGCACTGTTCTGGGTGGTTAGCAATTTGGCAGATAGTATCACATTCATCCGTGCAACCATCCTAGAAGCAAGTTTGAAGATGTTGAAACTAGGGTTTAAAGAGTTTAAATGGTATTAAGTGGCAAACCTGAAGTTTGAACCCAAGACTTTGGCTTTCAAAACCTCTACTTCCGACCTTTGCACTAAGCCACCTCCCAAGCAAGCCATAAACATATAGACAAATGAAGTTGGCAGGTGTCTGAAAATCATATAGCATGAGTTCGCTTGATTCAATCGCTCATTCAAGAACCATGTACCAAGTGTCTGTTGAGGACAGGTACTGAGCTAGGCGCTGGAGAAAAATATATGGATAAAATCTCCAGGAGTCTACTGGCGAAGATGGCCACAGAAGCATGGTGGGACCTCCGGCGAGGCCAGTGGTGTGCGTGGTGAATGATGGGGAAGTGCTGGGAGGATGCTGGGAAATTCTGAGGCTGCCTCTGCAAGAGGTAACAAGTCTTGAAGTGCTTGGAGTGAGCTGGCTGCTGCACAGAGAGCTGGGTGGGCCATTGCCATCCATGCCTCCGTGCAGCCCACCACTCTTCAATGAGCATCTACTAAGTGCCAGGTGCAGGCCTGGGGGCTGGAGGTAAAGCAGAGGACAGAACGGTGCCCTGCTCTCATGGGGGTGCATTCTAGTGGTGGCGGCCAGGCAGAACATGACAAGACGATGGCTCAGGGAGCATCTGGGAGGCATAGCAGCCAGATCACAGGGACAAGAGACAGGGGGCAGTGGGACACCTGCTGACTTGGGTCTTTGGAGGCCACAGCAAGGGCTTTGGCTTGTCCACTGGGTGAGATGAGAATCCAACTAATCTCCAAGAGAAGACTTTCTCAGTGCAAATGAAGGGACAGTATTGCCCAGGAAGAGGGAAATGTGGCTACCTGTGAACGTTGGACGTTTAGTCTCCATGAGCCCTCTGGACAGCACAGAAGGCACCCAGCAAGGCAGAAAACAGTGTTGACAGCAAACACAACGGACGATCAGAACGCTGATTCTCTAAAGAGTTAGTATGAATTGACAAGAGAACAGTAAGGCCTTACACAAGGTCTGAGTACATAAAATGTAGAGACTTCTCTATATCAAGCATAATAAAATTAAAAGACTGAAACAACTATAAAACATACCTGCGGCACATATTTATTCAACAAATATTAACCGAGCATCCATGAAATGCCATATGATGCAGAGGATTTACTCTACTATATTGTATTGTATTGTATTATTTTACATTATATCATATCATATTATATCAATAAGAAAAATCAATGCCACAATGAAAAATGACCCAAAGATTTCATCAGTTAGTTCCCAAATTCAAGAATTAAATTTTTTTTACGTTGAAAAGATGTGGAATCTGAACCATAAAAAAATGCTAACTGAAACATGCTAGACTTTTTTTTTTTCAGGTAAAAACTTCTCGATAAGATAATCCACAATGCTGGCAAAATGCATTGACATAGGTGTTCCTAGACATGGCTCTTGGGAATGTAATCAGTGCATGTTTTCTAGAAAGGATTTTGGTGTCCCGAGCCAAAGAGCCAAAGCCTCAGAAGTGTTCATGCCCTTTGACCCAGGAGCCTGCACTTTGGGAACCTGTGCTAGGGCATTTGTCCAAAAACAAATGAATGAAAAACAACCCAAGGAGTCCAGTTCTCTGAGGTTGTTCTTGAGCCACAGCCTTGGTCTTGGCCTTCTTTAGTAGTTGCATCACCAGAGGCTCAAAGCATGGGTGAGAGCAGGCAGGCCACCATGTCTATGGGATGGAAATACAAGGGCCCTCTTGATGGACGTTGGCAGCAGCTCTTCCATGTATGGGGCAGCATTTCGGTGATTGGAGATTGCCTTTCACCTGGAAAAAATCCACATTTCATGGGCATTAAAGGACACACAGCCATGTGGCATGGACTCATTTCAGTCTGGAGTCCTGTACTGCTTCAAAACTTTCCCAGCTCATGAACATCTATTTGAATTCAGGAGACTTCCAAACAAGCCAGGCTTCTAGCCCTTTCTAACCATCCCTGACAGTGCCTGTCACAGAGGTCAGCCAGCCTAATAGGGATAGTACCCCACCAGAAAGCAAAGCTGGACACAATTACCGCATAAGTGAACATTCATTCTGGGACTCTGGCCATGGAAAAACATTTTCCACTGCACTGACCACCATCCTGTCACCAGACTAGCTGAGGGTCCAGGTCTTATTTATAACAGAATATTAAAAAAAAAATCCGGAAACCATTTAAATGTTTGATGATAGGAGAATGGTTGCGTAAATTCTAGTATAAACATACATTGGGATGTGGTGCATCCATTTAAAATGCTGTTTATGAGCAGATTCAACTCTTGGGAGAAGACTCATGTTATAATGTTTACTGAATTGTTACGAAAGAGAACCAAGAAATGACCTGAATGGCCATCAGCAGAGGAGTGGTTGAATAAATTGAGATATATCCGTGCCAGGGAATAGTGTGCATTTATATAAAAAAAAATCAGTTAAATTTGTATCTACTGACCTGGAAGCTGTCCCCAACGTATTGTTAAGTGAGAAAGCAAGCTGCAGAGAAATGAGCTGAACTACCATCTCACTTTCAAAACAAAATAATAAAAATCGTCCCAAAATGTGTCCATATGTTTGCCTGAGTCGGGAGGGGCACAGATCTGGCTGTTAACTTCAGGAACTTGGGATAGGCCCTAAGGGAGGAAGGCGGGAGATTAATTTTTCTTTACACTTGTGTTGCATGCACCCGTATCGATGTGATTACAAATGCCTTTTGTAATTTAAGATTTAAGAATAACTTACTGTAAAAAGAGCTCCCCAAATTATATGTGCAATATTATCTCAACAACATGAAATATGCATGGAAAATTATAGAAAAAAAATGAAAATATTAATAGCAGTTGCCTCTGGAAGGAAAGTGAGATTGCATTTCCCTTTTTACAGTCTTGACTGTATTTTCTAAATTTGCTACAATGAGCAATGTGTATGTTATTGTTTAAAATATAATGGCCTTGCAAGGTGCGCCAGCCCATCCTGCCTCTACCGCTTACACACCCGCCTCTCCCCACCTCGCCCCCTCCCACCTGCCTTTGTTGAAATGGATGTCTCCACTGAGCAGATGATTATTGAATTCTAGGCCCTGGAGATGCGCCAGAGAGCGGGACAAAGCTCCCACTCTCTGTGTTCTTATTTCCAGAGGGACCATCAAGCCAAGTGACCTCATCTAAGACCCTTGTCTGAGTCTCTCAATGGTGGCCACCACCTGTAGTCACCTTCTCCTAATGGATCTTGTCCCTGGATCTGCTGTTGTACCTGTCCCCTGCCCCTCCTCTTGCTATCTTTCCCATCCCATGGGAAATATGCTGAGCACCCTTCACTTCTTGCTCTAGATTCTTCTTGCAGAAGACACCATTCATACCCAGATTCTGAGGCAGAATCTCTAGGTAGGCCTGGGCGGGGCTGAGCTGAGGCAGGTGTGCAGGGTGCAGGGGATGGTGGTGAATGTTGGCTTCAACAGTTGTCAGGAATGAGCGAGGGTGCACCATGCTGTGCAGCCCCTGTGGGATCTTCAGGGTCACTCTCTGTACCCCTTAGCACAGTCCCTCCCTGTGGACGGATGGATTCCCTTGTGTCTCGTCTGTGATCTGGGCCCCATGACTTTATCATAGGGTCTCACCTACAGGACTGAATGGATGCCTGGCATGGTGCAGTGATGTCACCAGGCAAGCTTTAGGGACATGAACCATGGAGATCAGGTGCCTGTGAGGGAAGTTCACACAGGAGTCCCAGAGCCCCTTTCAAAGTCATGAGGGTGGAAGTTTTATTTCATTCTTATCACAGTCAGGTGTTTCTCTAGTTTCTTGGCCACTCCTGTCTTCTCTTAGATCCCAATTTTTCTCTATTAAGGATGTTACTTTTCTATCATTTTCATAGGCATTTTGATTTTGTTTCAATTTTGACCTAGTTTTTAGGTAAAAGTATCAATCTTGTAGTCTCTTCCACAGCTTTTCTGTTTAGAAAATCATAGTCAGATAATTAAATTATCTAAGTTTTCTTTTAAGTATTTGTTTTTAACATTTAACTCTTTGCTGCATCTGGGACTTATTTTGGTCTATGGCATGAGTTGAGGACACAATTCAATTTTTCTCTGAATAGTAGTAGTTGTACCTGCAAATATCCTTTTCTCATTATTTTTTTTGAGGTACTGGGGGTCAAAAACTCAGGGCCTCACACTTGCCAAGCAAGTACTCTACCACTGAGCACCACCCCCAGTCCTTATATTGTTTTGAGACAGGACCTCACTAGGTTGCCCACGGTGGCCTTGAAATTGTGGTCCTCCTGCCTTAGCAATCTCAGTAGCTGAGATTACAGGTGTGTACCATTGTGCCAGGCCTCACTGATTTCTTTTCTTTTTTTATTAAATTTTTAATTTGTTCTAATTAGTTACAAATGACAGTAGAATGCATTTATGCATTTTGATAGATCATGCATAAATGGAGTATAATTTCTCATTTTTCTGATTGTACATATTGTAGGATCACATCGATCATGCAGTCATATATGTACATGAGGTAATAATGTCTGTTTCATTCTACTATCCTTTCTAACCCCATACATCTTCCCCTTCCTTCACTCCCCTCTGACTAATCTAAAGTAACTCTGTTCTTCCCTACTCACTGCCCCCACTATTGTGAATTAGCATCCACATATCGGAGAAAATATTCAGCCTTTGGTTTTTTGGGTTTGACTTATTTCACTTAGCCTGATATTCTCCAACTCCTTCCATTTACCAGCAAATGCCATAATTTCATTCTTCTTTAAAGCTGAGTAATATTCCATTGTGTGTGTGTGTGTGTGTGTATATATATATATATATATATATATGTATATATATATGCCACATTTTCTTTCTTAATTCATCTGTTGAAGGACACCTAGGTTGGTTTCATAGTTTAGCCATCGTGAGTTGAGCTGCTGTAAACATTGATGTGGCTGTGTCAATGTAGCATACCGATCTTAAGTCCTTTGGGTATAAACCAAGTTGTAGGAGACCTGGGTCAAATGGTGGTTCCATTCCAAGTTTTCTGATGACTCTCCATACTGCTTTCCATAATGGTTGAACCAATCTGCAGTCCCACGAGCCATGTATGAGTGTACCTTTTCCCCCACATCCTCGCCAACATTTATTGTTGCTTGTATTCTTGATAATTGCCATTCTGTTTTATTATTATTTTTTAATTTATTTTATTTATTCTAATTTATTATACATGACGGTAGAATGCATTTATACATTTTGATAGATCATGCATAAATGGAGTGTAATCTGATTGAATCGAGATGAAATCTTGGTTTTGATTTGCATTTCTCTGATTGCTAGAGATGTTGAACATTTTTTCATATATTTGTTGATCAATTGTGTATCTTCTTCTGTGAAGTATCTCATTGAATTTTAAAATATTTCCTTATATATATTTTTATGTTAAGACTATTCTTTTGTGTGTGCGTTCTCCCCAGGCTGGGGGGTGCTGGAGATTGAACCCAGGACCTTGTGCATGGGAGGCAAGCACTCTACCAGCCGAGCTACATTCCCAGCCCAACACTGTTCTTTTATTACTGTTCACTCTGGTATCACCTCCACATCACTTTCAGTGGTCACTCATGATGCTATTTAATATCCTATAGCACGGAACTACGAAATTCACTGAGTTTTTTTTTTTTTTTTTTAAATGCGCTGTCCCTAATAACCTATTTTTCCAGTTAAACTTAGGTATCATTTTACCAAATTTAAAACAGGTCATTGGGCTTTTGATCAGAAAAGCCTTAAGCTTATAAATTAATATCTCAATAACTTTCCAAGAGGTTAATATTATAAATTAACCTTTCAGTAGTTAGTCTTTCCACTCAAGATTGCACTGTGTCTCTCCAATTATTTGAAAATGTTTCATCCTTCTGCAAAAAATTATTTTCAGATAGTGCCTATACATTTCTTACTAAGTTTATTTCTATGTATTATATGCACTTTGTAGTTACCATAAGCAAGAACATTAGTCTAATATTTTATCTGTTGCTGGCATGCAGGGTTGTTATTGATTTTTGTATGTTATTTTGCATTTGGCTACTATACTGAAATTTCTTATTAGTTCTAATCACTTTATAATCGATTCTCCTGGGCTTTGTAAGTATATTAATGTATCATTTGCAAGCCATCTTTTTGCTTCCTGCTTTCTCATTTCTCTTTCTTGTGTTTCATGGGTTAGCTCTTCCAATAAGGCATGAAGTCCCGGGGGCAGGAAGGTGGAATCTCTCTGTCTTGTTCTGGATCCTAATCAGATGTTTCGCCCTAAGTATGATGTAGGGTATTGTTAAAAAATGGATGCTTTACCATGGAAAGGACATATTCTCTTTCCTAGTTCTGAATACTTATTTTAATCAGAGTTACATGTTTAATTTTATTAAATGCCTCTTTAGAGTTTATTCAGAAGCCCTTAACTTTTTTTTTCTCCTTTAATGGGATAGTTTGTATTAAGAGATTTCTTAATATTAAAGTCATTTTAGAGATTAAGTGCCCTTTGTCAGTTAATCCCTAAAGTGGCTTTAAAAAAAGATAGTGTTGAGTCAATTTATCAGCATCATGGTGAAGAAAGTGGACGACTTGTGTTGAAATCCCACCTCTGAGTAACAGTGCCCTGGGCCCCCTTCCCTAATTTCTCTCTGCCCTAGTTCTGCATCTGTAAAGTGGAGATGATGTTAATAGCGCCAACCATGGGTCTGTGGTGAATGATAAGCCAGCCAGTGTAGGTCAAGGTCTGAGGAGAGCATCTAGCCAGACACTGAATAAATGCAAGAGCTCTATTAAGTTATTGGGAAGTGACCATGGGCCTGCTGCTGAGCTCGGGGTGGGAGCGGAAGGTGGAAAACTCACACAGGGTGTCCACTGTCACGGAGCCCGCAGTCTGGGGAGAAGATGCTCACGAAGCCATCAACACATGGAAGCATGGAGACTGCTCCTGTGCTCAGTGCTGCCAAGCAGAGGTTACGACAGAAGATAATGGGCAGGGGGAGGTGGCCTGGCCAAGGAGGGACACTAGACTGAGGTCTGAAAGGTGAGCGGGCCAGGAAGGAAGGAAGAGCGTTCTAGCAGAGCCAACAGCACATGCAAAGGGCACGTGACTGTGCAGTCAGCGTGCAGGTGTGCAGCCCAGGAGGCAGGTGTTTGGCTGGAAGGCTGGTGGATATGCGCAAGAGGTCCAACCATGAAGAGACCCTTGTAGACCTTCTGTGTTTTTCTCCTTATTGAAGAGCAACGAGAGGACAGTGAAGGTGTGCAGCCGATGGGACTGGGGAGGCCTGACCAGACTTCTATTTTGAAATGATGCTCTCAGCTGTAGGGTAAAGAATGAGTTGGCCAGGGCCAGAGTAAATGGGACTCACCAACTGGGAATTATGGGAGGTGAGCAAAGAGCTCACAGGGTGACACATTGACCAGAGGGTTGGGAAGGAGAGGGAGTGCTTCTCTAGACAAAGCAATGGAGGTACCGTTCCATCCGGGAGCTAGGGAGCAACGGAAGAGCAGAGTGGGCGGGGATATCAGAGCCTGTGCCTCCCAAAGGAGATGGGTCTTGACGGGAGGGGTGGCGCCTGGCCCGGACTGCGCAGTTGTGTGTCATCAGTGCATGAGCAGGAGGCCCTCCAGACTAGAGGGAGAGGAGGAGAGGCCCCGACGCTGAGCGGGAAAAGGAGAGGGGAAGGGAGCAGGAGAACACAGTGGTGTGGGAGGAAGCCCAGGGCATGGCTGCTCTCAGCGGGGTCCCCAAGCATCTGCTCAGCGTGTCACCAGGAAGCAGGTGGAAATGCAGACCCGGCCCCTCCCACTGCTGTCCGTCAACTCCTCTCTTGAGCCAGATTCGAAGGTGACGCGCACACCCTTAGGTCACAGAGGCTCTGGCCTGGGGAAGAGGGTGGGTGACAGCAGTAGCGGTAGCAAGAGGCCAGTGGGCGTGAAGGTGAAATGCCACCCGGTGTACTAGTGGCCGCCTCGGTCTGTTCCGGTGGATCACAGTCCCGGAAGGCAGAACTGAGGGGCTGGAGGGTGGGTGGGAAGTGAGGACGAGGAGACGGCATGCGTCTTCTAGCTCTCTAGGGAGGCGGCTGCGGGAGGGGTGGAGTGGAGTGTGACAGTCTTGAGTACGTTCAGCTGGGACGTTTCCCGGGGGGAGGAGATGACAGAACAGGTTCAAGGAGAAGCAGGTTCTTGAATAGTAGGGAAGAATGGAGTGAACGGGCCTGTGGGAAGGGTGACATGTTGATGGACAGTGGTTCCTCTGAGGGAGGACGGGGACAGCTTGAAGGGCTAGAGCTGGCATAAGTGGGGAATCCCGCTGGCGACTTCTGTTCTCTCTGGAGGGTTTGGGGAGAGGACATTAGCTGAGAGTCGGGCCACAGGGAGGAGGTTTGAATGGCCCTTGGGCACTTGATGTCCTAATGTCCCCGTTCAGCCTGGTTGTTTTGGAGTTGAAGCTCTCTGAACCTCAGTGTCCTACCGCACAAACTTGTTTGAAGACATGAAGAAAGCAATGCACAGTTTATCATCTGGTCACAGGTGATCATTGGTCACCCATCTTCCCTTCCTCTGGGGCAAGCATAGGGTTAGTCCATAGGAAGCATCTGGAAGTGGGTCAGTGATTCTTGAACACATCATTCCCATCTTTCTAGAAGCTTCTATAAGTTCCTCTGGCCACACTGAACTCTTTCCTTTCTTTCTCCCAGGCCAGAACTGCACATTCCAACTGCAGGGTCCCAATGGGACAGTGGAGAGCCCAGGGTTCCCGTATGGCTACCCCAATTATGCCAACTGCACGTGGACCATCACCGCCGAGGACCAGCACAGGATCCAACTCGTGTTCCAGTCCTTCGCCCTGGAAGAGGACTTTGATGTCCTGTCAGTATTTGATGGCCCACCCCAGCCGGAGAACCTGCGAACCAGGTACCACCCTCCCCACATGCCCTGGGGCACACAGCTGGGTCCTAGCCAAGCTGCAGAGAGGAGGAGGTTGCTGGACTGGGGTGAAAGACTCCTGGTCATCAGCACTGACTTCTGTTTTAGGAGGCCCTCCTTCCACTCCTCTACTTTTTTTGAGGTTCCTAATTTCTTTCCCCTACTTCTAAGTATCTAATCGGCAGGACTCATCAGTAGGACATTTGGGAAAACCAGATGGAAAACATAAAAGGATTATAGAGAAATGCAGATCTTCCTATTGAAACTGGCTTTGCATGTATGTGTGGGCATCTGTTGGTGTGTATTCTTTGCACAGACAGAAATATTTATTTCTTTTCCTTTTGGACCCCACAGATGTGGGGAATGAAGCCTGTGGGTGATGAGTAGTGAATGTATCTTGCATCCCGTATTCGAAATCATGAATATTTTGCTGAGATTTGCCTTGCATTTGGGTGGCCTTGACTGTGGGTGTAGAATTGGGAGCTTGGCAGATGAACAGACAAAGAAAATATGGTATAAATACACAATGGAGTTTCACACAGCCATGCAGAAGAACGAGATGATGGCATTTGCTAGTAAGTGGATGGAAAAGGAGAACATCCTGCTGAGTGAAATAAGCCAAACTCACAAATTCAAGGGTCAAATATTTTCTCTCATATAGGAAAGCTAGATGAAATAAGTGGAAAAAGCAGTCAGGGGACCCCACAAAAATAGTAGGGAGATCAGAGAGTAGCAGAAGCAAACTGAGGAGGGATAGGAAAGGCAGGGGACTTCAGAATGAAATGGAACAAGTTATGCCATGGACGTACGTGAACGTACCACAGTGATCCACCTGTATACCTAGCTATAAAGCACCGGCCTGAAAACATAGACGCATAGAAGGAAGACCAGCAGGGTAGAAGGGGAGCAGGGGTGGGAGAAGGGGAGGGAGGAGGAAGTACTGGGAGCTGGCGTGTCTGTCAAAGTGAACCCCACTCCTGGGTGTAACTGTGATGTGCTAATGAAAGCATTTTTAAAAATTGGGACTCTGGGTAAGTTCTCACCCTCTGAAACCCCGTCCCAGCAGAGGGAAGATGAAACTGTGGAGCAGGTGAGATGGCCGTCCTGTGCCCCGAAATGCATCCCAGGGAAGAAGGTTCACACACGAGGAGGGAGACAGGGCGCCAAAGCTTCTACTCTCTGCAGGAAGGGAAGACATTTGGGGGACATTTGGGGGTGAAGGCGAAGACCCCAAAGTGATAGCTCTGCAAGTGTCATTGGCCTGAAGGGCTGCCTTCTCTATCATGAGCCTCGCCCCTGTCCTACCGCCAGGCTTCCCGGCCCCTCAGGGAGCCCAAGGGTTAATGGCTTCCCAGTCAAGCTCCGGGGAGTCCAGGTGCTGACTGCTTCCAATGGCGGGGCACACTGCTGGGCATTCCCAGCCAAGGGTCCATCTCCAAGCTTGTTTAAGATGCTCCCAGCCCCTGGCCTCTGGGTTCCTGGAGCCCGGTCGCAACACATCTTCAGGGTGGACCCTGCCCTCTTCTCTCCCTCTCCCTGCCCTCAGGCAGTGCGCAGGTGAGGTGGGAGCGCTGCAGCAGGGGTCTAACCCAGTCAGGTTAGACAGGGCTTATCCATCTTCCCTGGAGACTGGCAGAGTGCGGCACACACGGGTGTTCAGTGAAACTGCATTAAAGGGACAAGAGCCCTCTTGGTTCATTGGTTCCACAAATATTTCATGAGCACCTACTATGTCCTGACACTGTCTGAGTGCTGGAAACACAGCAGTGAGCCCAACGAAGCCCCTGCCTTCACGGAGTGTAGGTGCAAACAGGAAGACAGGCATGGACACACCCCGCCCGTTGGCCTAGGGAGACGAAGCATGCACCTGGGGTCCAGGAGTAATGGTGGGGTTGTCTAGATCAGTGTGGGAAGGCCTTTTTAAGGGGAGGACAGCAGAACTCTGGAGGTATCACGAGTGGCATTTCTATATGGGCATCTGGGGAACACTTCCAAGCTATGGGTGTAGGAAATATAGAGGCTTTTGAGAAGGTGACCCTGCCCCAGCACAGCCCCCCCTGGCCAGCCAGCCATGTTTGAGGAAGAGGCTCTGAGGCTCTGTGCCTAACCCAACCCTGCTTGGGTTCCTCACCTGGTCATCTTCGTGGTCTGCTCATTTCAGTAGCAGTCAAGGGCATGAAGGCACCACCAAGGGGAAGGGCTGGCAGGAGCCCGCTGCCTCTCAGCAGTCCTGAAACCAGGAGCTCCTGCCCTGGGCCACTCAAGAGCAGGAAATGAGCCCAGAGGAGCCCAAAGGACAGTCAGAATAACACTGGAACTTGCCGTCCTTGGAGGTGTTGGAGTGGAGCTTCTTTAGGGCCGTGGACCTTTGGATCTTTGTGAAGGTTTTTCTTGATCCTTGGTTATTAGTCTACTCAGGTCTTCTTTTTCTTCATGAGTCAGGCCTCGTCTGCGCGCCGGTCTAGGAACTCACTCATCGGTACCGCTGAGTGTACGCACCTGACTTTTGTACTGTCCGTCTTTATAGTATCTGGGATGCCTCCCTCTCTCCATCTTCTGTGCTTTGTGTTTTCTTTCTTTTACTTCATTAGTTTTTCCAGAACTTTGCCTATTTTATTGGCCTTTTAAAAGTTCCAGTGCTGGGGCTATCAATTTTATTCTTTCTCTATTATCTAACATATTGATTTCTGCTTTTATCTTTATCCATTCTTTTCTCCCACTTACCTTAGGCTGATGTTGCTCTTTTGCTGATTTCGTGAATTGAATTAGTTCCATTATTTCTTGTTTGATAATAAAAACATTAAGAGGCATTTTCCCCTAAGTACAACTTTGACCATATCCCATAAATTTTGATGGGTAGTTGTTATTTCAGAAAGAGTTTCTAATTGCAGTTTTGTTCTTTGTTTGACTCTAGGGTTTTTTTTTTTTTTTTGTTCCTCAAATTTTCAAGTAATATTTGCTTATACTTAAAAAATATTATCTAGTTTTATTGCATTAAGATCACATAATGGTTTCTACTTTGGAGAATTTGTTACTTCCCCCTCCTTTGTATAAGATCATTTTTTGGTGAATGTTCTATGCCTATTGGAAAAGAACAGATATTCTAGAGTCAGAGGGTAAAAACTCGTGTTATTCATGTCATGCCGTTGCTCTGATTCCTTACTTGTTGCAAAATTGGTATTTGTTAAGACCAATATATTGGTCTCACATTTTCACTCTTTTTTGTTTTTCAATTTCTTCCATTATTTCTAAGTTTTAATGTTAAAGATTTTGATGCTGGGCTGAGGTCGTGGCTCTGTGGTGGAGCGCTTGCCTAGCATGTGTGAGGTACTGGGTTCAATCCTCAGCACCATGTGAAAATAAATAAAATAAAGGTAGTGTGTCCATCTACAACTAAAAATATTTTTAAAAGATTTTGATGCTGTATCTTTGGCACAAAATAATTTTAAACATCGGATCTTCACAGTGAGTTTTATATTTTTCCAACATAATTATCTTTATCCCTTGAAGATTTTTACCTTAAATTCTACTTGGAAACTAATATTGCCACCTTCCCCTTCCCTTTTTCTTTTAGTTTTGAATTTATTGGGTCCCTCTTTGCCAGTTCCTCTATCTTTAGTACATCTGTCATTGTCAAGGGATAGTTCCTAGTACAAGATAGAGTTGGATTAAAAAAAAAACAAAAAAAAAAACCCCACAGAATCTTTATTCTTCAACAGGAAAGTTTAGTCCACTCACTTTTTTGGTGACAACTGATATGTATGCTCTTCTATGATATTTAGTGCTTTCTATTTTTAAGCTTCCTCACTGTTACTTCCTTTTCCCTCTCTTCAAGTACAAGTTTTCTGTGCTTTTTTCTGTGATTTCTGTACTACGAGTGCTTGAAGTTACTTCTTTAAAGCCTATTTTAAGCTGCATTTCTCTGTGAACATCCTGCCTCACTAACCTTCTTAAGGGAGTCTCACTGGCATCTTGTAGAAATTCCTTGGCATTCTGTGGCATGTAGGTATCTGTATCTTTTTCTTAGTTTTCAAAGTCAATGTAAATATTTCATCTGTTTGTACATCTTAGGTCATTTTCATGAGAGTCTTGGGGTCAGGTGGAGTGAGAGTTTGACGTGTAGTCTTGGCTCTCCGTCTTGAGCTGGAAATTTCTCTTATAAAGGTTTTTATTCTTTTTGGTGCCATTTTGAATCGAATATTTTTAAAAATCTTATTTGTGGGCTACTCATTGCTGATATAGAAATGCAATTGATATTTGTATATTGACCTTGTGTCCTATGACACAATTCAAATAATATTAATTCAAATTTTGTTTATATTTGTGAATAGTAGCAGCTTTAGTTCTTACCTTCTAGTCTGAGACCTTTTCTTTTTCTTTTTCTTTCTCTTTTTTTGCATGATTGCATTGACTCTACCCTACTTTGAACTGCATCGAAGTGGTCAGAGCAGAACCTTTGTCTTGTTGCTGATCATAGGGGGAAGATATTTAGTTTTTTACCGTGAAGTATATGTTAGTGGCAGGTATTTTGTTGCTACCCTTCTAACAAAGGTTTTCAGGCAGAGGGTTTTGGCATGATCTGGCTGTGGTGTGGAAGTTGCCTTGGGGGTGGGGGAAGACACATGACTGTCAGTCAGCCAAGAGGCGTTGGAAGCCTGGGCTAGAGCAGTGGAGAAGGCAGATGTGTGGATGTGTGTGATGTGAGGGTAGAGTCATCCTCAGAGTTGGTAGTGGACCTGTGGAGACTGACACGGGAGCGAAGGCCAGGAAGGAGTCGGGGTCCTGTGCCAGTCTAGCTGGGCAACAGGAGACAGACCAGATCAGCCTGCAGTGAACTCCTGTCTCCAGGAAAACCTGTCCTTCTGGCCTGCCATTTGTCACACTGATGCTTTTCCTCTCTTGGCTAGCAGAACAGGCGCGTCACTTCTTACCATATTTTCCTATGCTGGTAGGGTATGGTGGGTGGGGACAGAGCTAGACTTGTACCTAGTGAAGCTCTGTATTTGTTTATTCATTTTATAAGGGGATGCCACCCAGGGCCTCGCACGTGCTAGGCAAGCTCTCTACCTCTGAGCTATACCCCCAAGTCCTAAAGCTCTGCATTTAATAACATTCTGACTTCATGCAAGGTTTGACCTTCCCCAAGCCTAATCTGTGAGATAGAGATGACAGTGACTCATCTGCCAGAGTGGTTATAAGGGATCCCTCTGCTGCAGATCCCTGAGAGGTTCTTAAACATCATTTGCATCTCTTTCCATCCTGTGCATAGGACCTAGTGCTCAGTCTTTTCTGGAGGACCTTGGGGCCTGTCCAATTCTCCATCTGTGCCCTCCCTGCAGAGTTTTGAGATTGGAGAATTTTGGGTATGGTAGAAAGATGGTTAAGAAAGCCCTGGGCTCAGGGAGCCATTCATTTTGCATGCACGAGTCATGCGTATGTATGTATGTAATGTGTATTATGTATCACATGCATGCACGTAATGTGTACATGTGCCATGCATCATGTGTATGCACATAGCATCTATGTATGGAATGCATCACGTGTATGCATGTTGCATTTGCACACCACGTTTGTGTATAACATACATGCATATGTGTGCACTGGGCATGCATGTGACACATCAGCACATTACTGATCCTTCCATAGTCCTCTCCCCCGTCTCCTCCCACACGGGTGGTGTAGCAGGACCACCAAGAGGCCTTCAGCAGGTTGCTCTCTGCTGTGTCACCTGGGGGCTTCCTGTACTTATTCTCTGAAACTCAACAGGCACATGTTTAGTGGTTGCTGTTCTCACTGCATTCTTAATGCGTCTCTCTTCTCTCCCCTTCTGCCCGCCCGACACTCTGATCTTCTTCCCTTATTTATGGGTGCTGAAGAGTCATCTCCCTTTGAAGCCCACAATTCCCCAGCAGCTTGCTCCCAGGCTGTGGGGCTGTATTGCGAGTAGGGAGCTCCCCCCCGAAGACACTGAGCACCCTGAGTTGGAGTGGAGCCTTCTACCGTGTTTTGCTGTGGAGAGCCCCACTTCTCTTGCCCATGGATGGCGTGAGCTTGGACCCCAGCATCTTCCCAGTCGGGAGGTGTCAGCAGGTGGCTCGCGCTCTTATCCTCAGTTCTTCAACTGTAAAATGGGTTTATTGGGATCTACCTCATTGCTGGTTGGTGAGAATTAAGTAATGTGTATAAACTGTTTTGAACTATGGTAAGACGTGAATGAAAGGAATGCTTATATTTGTAGAAAAAACTGGAAACTATGATTAAGCAAAAAGACAGAAACCTCCAATGAATTTGAAATTCATAAGGTAGAGCTGCAGTTCTCAACTGGAGGCAACCTCGCCCACCAGGGGACTCTTGGTCGTGTTTGGAGACACTTTGGGTTGCCACAGAACCACACAAGTGCAGGGGTGCTAATGGCATCTAGCAGGTTGGGGCCTAGGGTAGTGCTGAACACCCCACATGTACATGACTGTTGCCCAGGGCAAAGACCTAGCTGGCCCCCAGTGTGGTAGTGCTGAGCTCGAGAACCCCTGAGTTTGGTCCATTTGAGGAGTTACAGCCTTAACTTCAGATGTGCCTGGGTTTTAATCCTCTCTTTATGTCAGTGACCCAGTTAGCCCACCTGATCCTCAGTTTCCCCGTCTGCAAAATGGGGCACGCTCAGGGATGCTGTGTGCTGACAGCCGCACCTGGCATTGCTGACGAAGAGGTGCCGGTAGGCGCGGCGCGCGCAGCTTGTGCTACATGCAGATGCCGTTCATCTCCCAGCGCCTCCCTTTCTCCACCAGGAGTTCAGAGCCATCTCCTTGAAAGCGTCTCACATTTCATCTAGTGCCATTCACAGGCAGCAGCGTCCCAGGGTGCCAGAAGGCAGCGTCTGACTGCTTGAAATTAAATTTACAATAGAAGCTGATCAGATCCTTCTCATAATGGATCAGGGCGGGTAAGGGGGTAGGAGCCGGTCCTGAAGGCTGGGAAGCCTGTAGGAGTTTGGAAATTAGCAAGAAAAGAACAAAGAGCCTTACAGAGAATGCAGTGTCAGCCCTGCCTGGATGAATTACTGAAGCGATCCCCACGTCTCTGCTTTGGCACCATTAGATGGCCGTTCCGTGCTGCAGACATCCGATTGCATCGCAGTTTAATGTGGGATGAAGTTTTCTAATGGAGCACGAGCAAACATAATCTATGGAGGCGTTGCTAATAAACCGCCTCGCTGGGCGTTGGAGGCTTTCTAGGGTGCTGGTGATGACTGCGCCCGTTAAGCACAGCTAAGCATCCCTTAATTTAGATGTTTGGGCTCAAGTTATGGGAAACACTACGACTTGCTCCCCCGTTTACTGGCAATACACATTCTGTCACCAGCCTAAGGTGGAATGCAGTTTCTGTCATTTGGAACTGGTTGCAGATTTCACTCAACTGGCGTTAGACACCTGTTTGGAAGTTGTAAAAATCCACAAATTTGCCAGATTTACTGTCGACTTATGAATATGTATCACAGCAGAGGCCCCCAAAGGACCTATCTGATGGATGCCTTAAAGAGTGTGCCTTGCACATCAATAGGGTTGTCCTTGGAGGGTCCTCTGCCCGGAGTCCTTCAGGAATGTGCTCTTGTGGGCAGGCGGTGACTGAGAGGACCCAGGGAATGAGGGGCAAGTCTTTGTTTAGAGCTGAAAGATCAGAGATGCTGGAGAGGGCGGAGACGTCATGACACTGAACACCCATCATGGGCCGGCCACACTTTCATTGATTCACTCGTCATTGATTTGACATTTATTGAATGCTTCCCAGGAGTGCCAGGTGTTGGAGACACAATAGTTAACAAGACCGCTTCTGCCTTCAAGGAACTTACACTGTCTTGAGGGAGACAGATGTGTGATCAAGCAAGTGGAGCATGACCAGCACGGGGACCCGGGAAGCTGAGGCTTGTCCATGGGCCCGCGATGCCCTCACTCAGGCTGACCCCAGTACTTATCTGTCTCTTACTCACTCATCACGTCTCAGCTCAGTTGTCACCTCCTCACCCAGGGAATCCTTCTGGGACACACCCTCTTCACCTCTGGGGATACCTGCTGCTCAGATGTGGTTTCACAGGTGCAAGGTTATTTGACTCATGTCCCTCTCCCATCAAGACTACAAGCTCCGTATTTACAGGAACTCCTTCTCTTTTACTTTCCATCGTGACTCCAGGGCCTAACACCGTGTCTGGCACATGATAGGTGCTCACCAAATATTTCTAGAGTGAATGAATGAATGAATGCTGGAGGAAGGAATCTCCAATAGGGAATGGAGGGAGGGGCGAAGGGAGTGTTTCAAACCAAGAAAAGAGCGTGCACACAGGTCCAGGCAAAAGCCACAGGAAGATGACCTGCAGATTGATGAATTAATGAAGGTTGATTCCCTGTGGCTGGAGTGTCGTGGGAAGGTGGGAGAATGACCAGGGCTAGATCACCAGGGGCCTTGTGGGAGCTTGACGCGTATCCCCAGGGAGGTAGGGACATGCGTTAGGGTTTTAAACAGGCATTATGCATGTTATCTAATAATTCAGCAACACGCTCACAAAGTGGGCGGTCACTTAACCCGTTAAGTAAGCATCCAAGGTCTCTGACCTGCTCAGTGGCTGGAGGGAACTATGGTCTTCCAGAGCCAGAAACCAGGCTTGTACTCACCCAAAATGCCTTCTTGCTGCTTTGGTTTCATCTCATGGATTCCATTTCCTAGCCCATTTTCCTTTCTGAGCATTTTCTCTTAAATAGTCAAAGTCATAAACACTCACCACTTTGGGAAAGTCAAGCATTACAGCAGTGCACAGGGAAAAACGTCCCAGTGCCTCCGCCCTAAGTCCCTTGTCCCAGTCCCGCTCCCCGGAGCTAACTGCTGTGAACAGTTTGGTGGGTGTCCAATTTCTTTTTAAATAAAGATTCATTAGACTGCCCATGAGGCTTATTGGGACATCCATCAGCCCTTTAAAAATTGTTCTGATGAATTAAGTGTAAACTAATTAGAAACATGGATTCAATTACCCTCGAAACACACAAGGGTTTAATAATTAATAGGAAGAGGGCTTGAGGCCAAAGACATTATGGATTTTATCAAACCCCTAACATCAGAAAAGTAAATATGTCTGATTCACCCTAAGCGCTGGCAAATTTGCATCCAGAGGCAAACCCTTTGGTGGAAGCTGTGCAATTCATCAGGACAGTTATCTGTGATGAATGAGGAGGCGGCCAAGGTGAACTGTCAAGGCCAAAGTCACCTGGTACTAGTGGACAGAGCTTCACGGGACAGAATAGCAGACCATGGAGCTGGGTCACCATCGGCTTTCTTTTGAATCCTTCACCAGGCAAACCTAGGAGTGGGAGGATACCTGCTGAGGTCCACAGCAAGGTCACCATCCCCAACTATGGACCTGGAGCATCTGGGACACACTACAGGACCAAGGAGACAAGACGGGGCTTCTAGGGGACAACATTCAGTTTATCACTTGAACTGTGAACTCCGATGATTCAGACAATCTTAGAAGAGGGTCAGGGGTTTGGAATGAATATTTACCTGTAGCATGCCAGGTGCTTTTGATGCTATATTTCAATCTTCATGATCTTCCTAGAAGTAAGAATTATTACATCCATTTTTATGGCTGAGGACACAGAGGCTTGGAGAGGTTGAATATTTTGTGGCACTGAATTCCAACTCCCAGATCTGCTTCATACCCAAGTTCACACAAGTCAGCTGACGGGGGTTTGGAAGAGGAGGGAGTGGGGTCTGCCAGGGTTGGGGTTCTGGAAACCAATTGCAGTGACCCATTGGGTAACCATGTGCTCTGTCACCTAGTGCCAAAGTGGGGGTCTGGGCAGACGTGGTGGGGGAGGGGTTGGCAGCAGGTGATTTACAAAGCCAGGTGGGCAGCAGCGTCGGGGTCCGGAGCAATCTCTCCATTCACAGTAGGACCCTGTGGTTCAAGGTCAAAGTCGATTTGTAGCGAAGACTCTCCTTGCTCATTTGCCAAACCTGCTGTTCAGTGGCAGGCAAAATATAGGGTCCTGTGGAGCCCGAGGCTCAGTCCCACAGCCTGAGCTGCCTGTACCCCTCCTCACGAATGCCCTGACCACAATGGCATGTTGTTCAAGGATTCAGCAGTCCGTCCAATGGAGCTGGTCACCTCCAGACTCACCTGCACTTCCTTGCAAGTGGCTGCCACCTGGGCTAAGCGAGGACAGCATCCCTTCTCGATCCTCAACTCTTATTTCCTGAATGCTTGCGGCAGCAGATATTGCTGTGTAAAGGACTCGGGTAACCCAGGGATATTGTCCCCAGGATAGAGGAAGGTTTGGACTTGTAATTAGTCATAGCCTTACCTTTGTTTCCTTATTAGCAGAAATGGTACCCAAATAAACACCTCCCAAGTGTTTATTTCTTCATTCTCTTAGAAAGAAAGTAAATCTAAAGGAAAACCAATTCTTACCCTTTGAGTGAAACAAGAACCGATGATTGCACCCTCAGGTGGGTGAGCTGCCGTAAGATGAGATGTGGTACCAAGAGCCAGGACTGGGGCCTGGAGACTGAGTCACTGGTTTCTTGGTGATGGTCACTCAGTCCGGTCCCTTCTCAGGGCCAGCTGTGTGCTTTTGATTTACAAGATGAGGACCAAAGTCTGGAGGAAAGCCATAGCCTCCTCTAGTCCTGAAACCCTGTGACCAGGCTACAACAGGGGTGTGTATAGAGGGGCTGTAAAGTGTCCCCCTGGTCTGGGATTGTTTCTGCCCACCCAGGCCCTGCTCTTGACTCCTTTAACAAAGCCATCGCGTGTCTTGGCATTTTCCCATTCATGTTAAGCCGTGTGGCAGGGAGGTGAACAGCCCCCCAGCAGGCTTGCTCCCCTTCCACAGGTGGACCTGTCAGTGGGAAGCAGATGCCCCGCCAGAGGCAATGTTTCCCAGCCCCACTTGCATCTGGGCGGGGCCACATGACTTAGTGGTCAGGAGAAAGTGGCCAGGGCCGGCCCAGGAAATCTCTCCTGCAGTCCTCCCCTCTCTCTCCTTCCCTCCAGTCAGGAGCTGGGGGAACCTGGAGGCTGGATGACTCCATGGAGCAGAACTGACCCCTTCCCAATAGCTGCTGATTGACAGGGTTTTCACAAGTGAGAAATAAACTTGCCCGTGAACTTAGACCTCTGGGAGTCCAGGGTTTATCCGTCACTGCAGCTAGTGTTTCCTTAGCCATGGTCAGGTCTGAGTCCTGGCATTTAGAAATTTATTTTAGAACCCAGGGGTAGGTGAGGTTTCAGGACAGCAGAGTCCACTAGCTTTGCAGAACTGACACATGGCCATATTTGCTTTGGGGGAGATGAAGTTCCTGGATGCTCTGGCCTCTGTGCCTAAGCATTAGGCCATTGAACCAAAAGGTGTGATTTTTAAAAACATTTTTTTTTTTTTTTTGTGCTCCTGACCTTCGCTGGATTCTTCTTGGCATCAAGATGTGGTTCTGGTGGTTCCTCGCCCACATCCTGGGGTGTGGAGGTTGTGTTTGGAGCTGGCCTACCTGAATTCAAGTCCTTACTCTGCCTCTCACTAGCAGCATGACTTTGAGAAAGCCGCTTGGCCTCCATTTCTGCATCTACAAAGTTGAGTTCTAACAGTACCTGCCTCCTAGAGCATTTGTGGAGATTCAAACCTCCCAGGTTTAATATACCCAGAACATTCTGGACAAATGGCAAGCGCTCAGTAAATGCTATCTGATCTCATTATTCTTCTATCCAGAGGTCCATCTCTTCCAACTACCCTCTCTGCCCCACCCTGGCCCAGCATCATCTCTGCCTCAGTGATAGAACAGTCTTGTCCTGGGCTTCCTGTTATTGCCTGTGTTCCCTCCAGTACAGCCTCAAACCAGAGCTAGAGGAGTCTTGTATTTATTTATTTATTACTTTTTTAACAGAATAATCTTTTAATCAAAAAAACCACACAAAAATAATTTTAATTTATGGAAAAGTTGTGAAATTAATGCAGGGAAGCCCCAGGCCCCTCGCCCCCGCTTCTTCTCTTATTGACATCTTAGGCTCACATGGTACGTTTGTCACGATAATAAGCCAATATTATTAATCTGCATGACATTACCCTATTCTTTTCTTTGGGGAGTACAGTAACAGTTCTCTCTGTATGGTTTTTTAGATACAGTCAACTCTGGTATCCACGGGTTCAACCAAACTCGGATCAAAAGTGTTCAGAAAGAAGACCTGTATCTTAGATTTCTCTTGCTTTTATTCCCTAAGCAATACAGTATAACAACTATTTACATGGTATTTACATTGTATTAGCTACTGTAGGTCTTCTAGAAGTGATTAGTAGACAGGAGGAGGATGGTAGGTTATGTGCAAATACTACATCACTTTGTAGGAAGGGCTTGAGCATCTGAGGGTTTGGGCATCTGTGGGGGTCCGGGAACGCCTGGGTTTAGTGCCTGTATGTGTTACTGTCTCCTCTGGTAGGCTTCATATTGGCTGTCCATCACTGTATCCTCAGCATGAGTCGAATACCTGGCACGTCCTAGGCCCTCAGATACTCACTGTGTTCCTGAGGTGGTTTGGGGTGGAGATGCGGTAAAGGGTGAAAGGAGGTTAAGAGGGACCGACCTCTGCTCCCTCCTCCCAGCCTTTGGACCTCCGTCTCTGGCCTCATCTCTCCACTCCTATCCTCTCTGTGATAGAAATTTAACAAAGATTCCATCCCACCTATGTGTACCAAACAGCTACTGTGCAGAAGGTTTTTCCTAGGCACTCATAATCCAGAGGGGACTAGTCAACAACAGTCCCCGCCCTCGTGGCCCTCGTATCCAGATGGGTAAGACAGACCAAAACGAAACAGAAAGGTGAGGTCAGTGCTCTGGCCAAGTTCATGTCCAGAAGAAAGTGTGAAGTTACAAAGGTGTTCATTAATAGGGCGGCCAAGGACGTTGTCACGGGAAAGGTGATTTTTGAGTTATAACCTGGGAGTAAGAGCGAGTGTCCCCACCTATCTCCAGGTGGCTCCAGAGGCATCTGTTGTGTGAGATGCACATGGTGCATTCATTGTGTTCCTGTTCTCAGGAAGGGCCCTGCAGGTTTTAAGGGCAACTTCGGGTGACATGATGGACACGTGGCATACACTGTGGCACTGGTCCAGCCTGGAGCTGCCCCAGGGGGGGTTTCCAGGGTGATGCTGCAAAGGCAGTGCAGACGGCAAAGCCTAATCATGCTGGTGGTTGTCAGGGCAACTCCTGACCCCATCCTGATCCTGAGCTCTTGGTGACCAGCAGTGCGGTGTCTTCAGCACTGCCCCAAAGAGAAAAGGTTCTCATGAGTTGACATGGCCATCCCTTCTGCCCCTGGAAGAGCGCTCTCCAGGTTCCGTCTTCCCAGTGGCCCTTGCCACCTTTATCCTGTGATTAAGCAGTGATAGCCCCATCAGAGGGCAGATGGGAGGAACTTATACACTTGGTTCTGCTGTCCTGGTGCTTATTTTGCACCAAAGGGCTCTCACCTCGTGATCTGGCCAATTTGTGATACTCTAGCTAGTTGGTCGAGGTATATCCAACCTCCCCCATGTATCCTCCATGTATCCTCCACAGCCATGTATCACACACGAGGCAGATCTCAGACTGAGCAAACCCTGTAAAGCCAAGGAAACAGCGACAGATCTCAGCTCCGATATTCCAGCTAGGCTTCAATCATAGCAGGACATCACTGTCCAGAGATAAAGAAATTCAGAAAGATAGGAAGCCGTCAAGGTGGGTGGGGGATGAAGACAAAAAGATTTCTTGCAGATCAAGGCAGGCTAGAAAACATCCGCCAACCGCAAAGCTTCTCCTTTTAAGTGCCTGTTATTGATTATTGCTCCCTGGTTCGGTTTGATTGTTGAGGTTTCCCAGACACGGTACTTTATTTACTCCTCTCAACAATCCAATAAGTATTGTCTTCATATCATTTTGCAGAGAAAAATGCTGAGGGTCAGAATGGCTAATAAACCCAGCACCAATAAGATGGAGAGTTGTCAGCATTTTATCCCTGCTCTGATCAGTGCCCTCCAGCCACCAGGGGATTGGTCTCATGGTGGACAGGAGAAAGGCCCTCAGCAAACTGGTAGGCGAACAAGCATCCATCCAAGGGGAGCTGATCAGAGATAGGATTCTTCTCCCACAGCCTCATCTCCCTCCATATTGGAATGTACTTGAACTTGGGCAAAAAGGAAGGGAGAAAACAATAGCTGTCTTCTCTGTTGTGCTTGCCCTCAATGTAAGCTGGGCAAAGGCCTTGGCATGGCAAATTATTTGCAGAATCCCGAAGGAGTGGGCTCCTTCTATTTTGGAGTATGTAGAAGAGTAAAGATTTTCCTTAATTAGATAGTGCCGGATAGATTTAATTAAAGCTTTAAACCTGCAATTTTCTTTGTTTGATTGATCAGTTGATGCTGATTGCCTGGAGTAATTATGAAAGGGGAGGTGGGGTTTTCAAAGTCTGATGGCGATAAGAAGTGGATTGACTTGACTCTTGGGTACACGGGTTGCCAGAGTGGTACCGCAAAGGTCTAAATGGCACAGATGCCTGTTGTCTGGTCAGATGGAAAATAAGCTGTCTAAATTACACTTTTGTCTAAATCATGTTCCTGGCTGAGGTCTCTCTATAGAAAAGTTCATTTTTTCTTCCTTTCTCCAAATGAAATCACACCCCTGAGACAAGACAGCATCTTGTTATTTTTGTCTTTTATGAAATAATTGAAGCATATTGTTGGGAGTGCCTCCTGATGGCCTTTTGCAGTTTCTAGAGCCTACTGGAGGGTCAGGAGAGAAACACAGGCTTTCATAGTCTCAGTGAGAATTTAGGGAACTGCAAAAGAGCTTTGAAGTCAGGCCATCCTGGGTTCGAATCCTGCCTCTACCATCGCTGGCTCTTAGTCCTTCAGCAAGGACCCTTGAACTTCTCTTCCTCACCTGCAAAGCAGGAGAGTTGGGGAAAGGGTTCTGTGAGCTGATGGAGGTGTGTCGATGTCTGGCCTATGATGGGTTCTCACTGAATGTCTGTCCCCTCCCCTTCCCTGCGCTCTGATGTGTTGCCAAGGTCACCACCACCATGATGCTTCATGAGTTCATGAGATTAACACCATCTTGGTCACCATTACAAACCTAGCCCTGGCACATGGGGGGTCTTGACAAACACTTGTCTAGGGAATGGATAAGGGAATGAATGCCCTGTGCATTTAAGGACCCCACCCCAAGCAGGTGACACCAGTACAGGCTCCAAAGAGTAGCCACATTCAGGAAGCCCCAAGGGGCATGGTCTGGAGAGTGTGGCGGGGCCATTGGAACACTTGGTGGAGAAACTGTTCCCATTTTCTTCTGAACTAGTCAAACCTTCTCAAGAGATTAAAGTTAGTTCTCAGTTACACACTAGAGAGGGGGGTGGCTAAGGATGATTATCAAGACGGTTACAGCATAGAAAAATGTTCAGGGTTAAACAAAAACCAGGCTGTAGAACAATCCATGCACGAGATATACACATTGCTAAGTAAGTACACCATACACACATGGGCAAGGTAGGAAGGAAATACTGCCATATGCTAATAATATAGGCATGAGGATGGCTTTTGTTTTCTTATCTTCTGCATTTAATTGTTTTTGTAGCATGATTGTGTAAGAATGCATTTTCAATTGATCCAAAGTTAAATGTAAAAGAGGGGAAAGCATAAATATATTCCTCCCACCCAAATCCAGAGAGGGCCATGGGTGAACTCAAGTGTGTCTAAGGTAGAAGGACCCGAATGAAGAGGGACTTGGTTTATGTGGCAGGATGGACATTGGAGGACTCAGGGTGTCAACTCAGGAAGGAGACTTAGGGGATGAGGATTGTTGTTGAAGGACACAAAGGCTGACTTCAAATGGTGTCACTCAGGTGGACATTGCAGGAGAGGAAACCCCAAGCCCTTGCTAATGTGTGTCTATCTAGAATTGGTGCTTACTGCCTTGGGAGGCATCGACTTCCTGTTGCTAGAAGCATCGGTGCAGGGGTCACAGGTCTCCCATCCACACCCTACCCGAACAGGGGTGCGAAGCTCTGCACCACTGATCTCATGGAGATTTGCCACCCCCAAGTCCGACTTCCCGGGGTGTCAGACACCGTGGAAGCCAGAGGGGAGGAGTATGTGAGGTTTGAAAAAAAAAATCTTCAGAATGATTATTGATTTAACTCTTTTTCATTCACTTTATTCTGAAGCTTTAAACCACATTAAAGAAGGGGTGATGCTTAATGTGGCTCCTAAGAGGCACCAGATTTTTCCAAGGTTGACAGACCAGTCTAGGTGGGAGCTTCTCAGTCTTTTCTCTGGCCTGTGTACCATCTGGGATTCTGCCAGTCGGCTTCTGTGGGTCCAAGGAAGGCTGTGGTTCTGCATTTCCGATGCATTTGCAGGGTATCCTGATGCTGTCAATTGGTGGCCTGCTCAGGATGTTGTCTGAGGTCCTTCCAGCAGTCTCTGGGGTCCCTGGCTCCCCAGAATGGTAGGGTATTTGTTGCTTAGATTCAAGTCCTTGGCACATCTTTTATAGAGTCTGTGAAGCAGGGGCCAGGTGGGGTGCAGACCCACCTCACAGCCTGGGCTGACGAGCTGTTTTGGTAGCACTGGAGCTAGGCAGACATTGTTCAGATTTACATCTTCTGTTCAGTTTCTGTTTGTGTCCATTTCTGTTTATCCCGTGCAAATAATGCTCTGTTGTCTTAATCCTACTTTTTGGTTAATGATGCGTGTTTCACTCCGATCGAGCGTGGGATTGGAGTAAACATATATTTCTCCACATTTTCCCCTCTAATCACTACTCAGAGCTGTGAGTCATTGAGAGAAGTGATGCGTGAGCCAGCAGGGCTGTTCTTGGAGTCCATCCCCAGGGCCAGCCCCCTCTGACCACCCCACCTGTTGCTGTCCTGCTGCGGGTGAACATGCATCCCCACGTGAGCCCTTGCTGCCAACCAGGGGAGCTGGGACGACTTTCTCCATGAATCTGCGGGGGCGGACAGTCCTGCCAATACCATTGATCACCATCGCCCCTCCAAGCGGAGTTTCAGTCTCATTCCTAGCAATTTGTGATGTTTCTAACTTGATTGTTGAATATCACTCTCTACTGCCCCTGCTCCCATTTGGTGGCAGACAGTGCCTTCTGGTCTCCAGTCCTAAGCTCATCTTGCCCAGCCTGACTCTGAAGAGGCCCATCCTTACCAGAGGGTGGCCAAGCACTTAGCCTCCTGGGCCCCAGATCTGGGTGCCTAGGACACAATGACACCTGCTATACCTGACCTCCTGGCTGGTCCATGCCCAGCTTGCCCTGAGCCATGCCCCCTGGGCCAGGGCCAGACTCCACCTGACTCGCTAACCCACTTTCCCAGCAACTGGACTCAACTCCTGGCTCCTGACTCCAAGTCAGACCTGGCCCCAGGGTCTTGGCAACCCCTAAACTTGGACCTCAAGCTTCTCTGCATGCCCCACCCCACCAGGCTGGTTGCTGAACTCAAACCTTTAAATCTCAACCCCACCTTCCATCCTCTGTCCCTTACCCCTGTTGACCCAGATGAGAGTTTCAGGATGCACAAGACAAGGGAATGCCAAGAACAGAGCATTCCAAGGCAGAGAAAGGGATGCAGGAGGGAATGAGCTAGAAAGAGACTGGATGAACCCAAAGCAGACTTCAACAGTGCTTCCTGATTATAAAACTCAATACTTACATGTGTGCCGTGTGCATGAGTCTGTATGAAGACAGTTGTTTATATAACATGCAGATCCACTCAGCATTGTTCTTGGCTGGAAATGCAGTGTCTCAGTGAGTGCTCTCTGCAGCCCCACAAGGTAGGCAGCATTATCCCCAGGTTGGAGAAGGAAACTGGCAGAGGGTACAGGTGAAGTCACTTGCCAAGGTCACACAGCTGGTAAGTTGCAGAGCCAGGATTTGGACCTAGGCAATCAGACATCAATCAGATTTTGTAGTCCTGACCACTATTCAGTATCATCCCAGGTTCCTAACTTTGGGACCATCAAGATATGGAACCCCCTGAACTTCTGAAGACAGCCATGAACTGTCCCTGCTAATATGCAATATATTCTCTTAAAATTTTGTATTTAATTTCAATGGGTGAACTCACAAATCCCCCAGGTTCAGAATTTTATAGATTTATAGATTATGTGTATGGGTGGCAAGAATAACCATCATTTTATACTTTTTAAGTATTTACTGTGTTCTGAGCACAGTACTAAAGACTTTCAGTGGATTGTCTCATTCATTCCATGAGGCTAGCACAGATAAGAAGACAGAGGTTTGGAGAGGTCAAGTCACTGTCCCAAGCCCAAGCGGCTAGTATGCACCAGGGATGGACCTCAGCTCAGGTCTGCTGCCAGGGTAGGGCTCTGTACCAGCCAGTCAGCCTGCCAGAGGGGAGGTGGTCCCCTTATGCTTGGGAAATCCGGGCCTCAAGGAGAGAGGGGAAACTTCAGGGTGGTGATTTCTAATGGATGCTTCTGGAATCTTTCTGCCCAGAGATTTGGACCCAGCCCAGGCTTGATAGAGTCTCCTGTTTGGAATTATGGCTTATATGCATATCTAGCAGTTTGCCTCATCTTTAGAGCTAGAAAGAGTCTGGATGAACCCAAGTCAGAACCCAAAGCTCCTTTAGAGCAGGAAGACAGAGCAGGAAAGGGTTGCCAGACCTGAAGTCAGAACTGGACACAGGAAGGACAGGGAGGTTTGACAGGGGAGGGGACCCAGTGGAAGGAGAGCCTGTGGGTCTTCTTTGGTGAATAGGGGCTGGAGTATTGGCTGCTACAGCCAGCTTTCGTGCTTGGCTTCTCTGAAGACCAGTAGTTGAGGGTGTCAGAGAGCAGAACCTTAAAGACCAGCAGAAGCAGAGGCGGGGCCAGAGCCTCCTGGCAGGCCAGGCCAGGGTGCAGCCAGGTCCAGAGGCAGACGCCGGGGTCTGCCCTTGGCTGTCCCACAGGGATGGACCCTCATGCCAGGATCTCACGCTTACTGTCCTGCCCCTGCCCTTCCCTGGCCCTCTCCCTCTCCTTCCTTGTTCTCTGCGTTCCCGGGTCTGTGGCACTTCCAGCGTATACCCTACACATGGCCACCATGGGACTTCCAGGCCTGGCTCTTCTAAAGCATCTGCAATGAAGTGACTGTCAGAATGGGCAGGCCATTCTTTTGTTACCTGTCGTGTATGCCACGGACACCCCTGATGGATGTCAATGACATGCGTGACTTGGTAATAAAAATAGCTGAAGGCGTAAGGGTTTATTTTTAGGCTGGGTCTGAAAGCTGCTGTCTCAAAATGCCACTGTGGAGTCTCAGAGGACCCCATGGGTGCTTGTTCAGTCTTACTCTGAGCTGTTGCCAGCAGCTGGGTTCCCACGAGGTCATGGGCCATGGTCAGATGTGGTTTTGTTGAGTTTAGATTCATCAAGGTCAGGAAGTTGAAGGTGCAAAATGCCACATCTCTCCTGCTTGACCCCCCAGCGAGGAGCAGGCCAGCAGCTTCCCTGCACTGGGGGCTTGTCCCATCCTGGTCCCATACACAGATGGATGCTGGACACTTGAAACGAGTTCCCTCACAAAGCCAAGCCAACAGCTCCTCATTTGGAAGACGAGGAAAGTGCGTCCAGCCTCCTGAGCTGTGTACGTGGATGATGCTGTGGTGTAAGGCCTTGGAGAGGTCCTATGGAGCCAGGGCTGCATGTGTCTGCTGCGTGCTGGTGGAGACACGTTACAGTTATGGCCAGTCATGGCGCCCAGTGCCCCCCTGCATGCCTCTGGGTAACAATACTAACGAATACTGTCCACTGAGCCCTTACCACCTGCCTGGCACGGTACCTGGGTTAAACCCTTTAAGTCCCTATGAAATGGGTGTCTCCATTTTATGGATAAGGAAGCAGAGGCTCAGGGGATGGAAGGACTCATAAATAGTGGTGTCAGGAATTGAACTCTAGCGGTTGATCCCCAAGATCCCTCTTCACACTAGGATGGCACAGAAGCAGCCAGCTGTGGCCCTCAGTGCTGAGGAGAAGCCACCAGCCTCGTGGAGTGTCTGGGTGACCCAAGAATGGGCAGCTGTCAGAGCCACAGGCGCCTGGCTGTCAGAACGAGATGATGCCTGGGAACAGGTCTGGCCTGGAGCCGGCACGTTGTCCAGTAGGATTTGTCCACCACAGCATTACTGATGTCTGGGACCAGTGAGGGTCTGTGTGTGGGGGGCAGAGTTCTCTTCTACCCATGGGACACTGAGAGCATCGCCACCTGCACCCCTCCCCCAAGTGCAGAAACCAAGATGTCTTCAGATATTGGCAAATGTCTGCAGGGCGTGGAGCAAAGTCACCGCAGGAGTTAGGTAGAATGAGCTTGCCTCTGCGTCAAGGTCTCTCCCCACCCACGGGTTATGGTCTGTTATGCAATTAGCTGCACCAGCCGTCTTCTCTGGTCTCCAGTTTGCAGGTGGGTGGAGCCTTTGTGCATCTCAGCTTGGTGGCAGAGGTGGGTTGGCGAGGACCCGAGCCACGAAGGTGGGCCTGCCGCCTGGACAGTGCCTGCCTGCAGGCCTTCACGGCCTTTCATCCTTCTCCATTCCAAAGGTTCATGGCACTTCTGTGACTCCCTTTCTGCAAAGAATCAATTGAACGAGATCAAACATGTGGCATCTGGAAAGTTTAAAATTAGATTCTTACAAAACACAAAGTAGAAGAGAGAAAAAAAATAGAAATGGGGAGCCCCATGACTTGCACAAATCCCACTTTGGTTGCCCCTGAGCTGAGCAGCATGGCCCCAGAGGAGAGGGAGTCCCGGGATGCCCGGGGCAGGTCCCGGAGGGAGCAGGGAACAGCGCCACCTGCAGGGCTGCCCCAGGCAGGTGCTGCGCTCTGCCTCCACATCCTCCGCCTCTCAGGCTTCCTCCTTGCCTTCCTTTGATACATGTTTCCATTACATAAATATATTCTAATTATAGAAAACTTGGGAAATGCAGACTATAATAATGGAGAATTTTGAAAAATCAGCTGTAATGTTGCCACCCAGAGAGAACCATTGATAACACCCCCATGCACACTTATACATCAATTTTGCCAAAAATGGATTATACTCTGTATCCCTTGGCCCCCTGAAGCCTGTTTTCAGAGTTCCCTCCCCTGCAGATCCTCCTCCCAGGGTTTTCTCTCCCGCTTGACTCATTCTCCTGCCCTCTGTGGCACCAGACTTCCTGTCCCTGTCCCTACCCTCAGCTCCTGACACTCTGGGCTCTCCTGGCTTCCTTCTTCCCTCTCTGCTAGATCTCAGGTGAAACCCAAGGGGTCAATTCTGGCCACAGCGGTGGCTTCTGGCAGCCCAGAGTTGGCCAACGAAGATGATCTGATGGTCCAGTAAGGTTGGCAGGGACAGAAAGGAGAGCGTTCGAACAGACACAAGTGAGAGGGGACCAACCAGGTGAGCATCCAAGGAGTAATGGCCGATGAGGATTCAGACCTCAGGGGCCTGGGGTAGAGGAAAAAGCCAAAGATGCCCGAGGACCCTGGTGTCTGCCGTAGCCATGGAAGGAGCTTCTGCCACTTGTGTTCAGTCAGTCGTTCCGCACAGAAGCCCTAAGCTCCTAGCAGGGCCAGGCACTGAGGGCGAGCGTGCTGATTATAATGGGCCCATGCTCACCTTGTGGGGTGAACCAGGCACTGGGAAACAGGGGTGGACAAAACACACAGATGTCCTGCTCTCCCAATCTCAGGCCCGAGTGCAAGAGATGAATAAGCAAAGGAAGAAACAAACAAAACAATGTCAGCTTGGGATCAGTTTTTTGAAGGAGATAAATGCGGTGCTGCTGCAGAGTCCACCTGGCGACCTGCTTAGGTGGCCTGAGTGTTCCTGGAGGGACTGCAGGGACTGAAGCAGGGCTGGGAGCTGAGGGGCGAGGGTGCCAGCAGAGGCACAAAGTCATGGCCAGGGAGGTGGTGGCCTTGGCTTTGATGAAGGTTCTGAGGGTGCCTGCCCTCCATCCCAGGCATAGCCACGCTGGCCACTGGAAGCACCTTGTCTTCTGGTGACAGTGATGCTCTGTCCTTTTCCACAGGTACAGTGAGCTTACACAACGTTTCTGAGTACTTGAGCCTGGACCTGGGGCACCCTTGAGTGGAGCCAGGCCCGTGGCTGTGGTCACTGCTGCTTCTTGGAGCTGGCCCTGCCCTGCGTGCCTGCATCCCGTGGGACATAGCAAGTGCCTCAGCCTCTAGAGGGGGGAGGCCCCGTGCACGGGGAGAGGTGTCAGCAGGCGGGAGCCGGGCTGGACTTCATTTCCTGGGACACTCCTTGACCAGCACCTGGGAGGCAGAGGCCTCAAACTTGGTCAAGGCTGGGGCTTCACCCCAGGTTGAAGCAAATTGAGATCTAAGAACACAGCAACCAGGGCTTCCCGCGGGGCCAGTGCTCATGTCCCCAGAGGGCAGGACGAGAGTGCAGAGCAGCGTCCAGGAGCCTGGGGAAGGGGGCTTAGTAAGGCAGGGTCAGCAATGCTGGGGGCCAGGGTGTGCTGGGGAGCAGAGTGGGCAACGCAGTGAGCGCTTGGGATCTCAGGGTCCAGCCACCCCAGTACCCACTGACCCCCGACAGTGGGCACAGGTGGCAGTTCTACCCTGAGCCCAGGTGACTCCCTGCCCAGCTGCCTCAGTGCAGAGTCCCTGCAGGTGGGGGCCCTGCTTGTGTCTTCAACTGAGTGTGTGGCTGTGCAGGCTGCGGCCCGAGGTCTTCCCTTTCTTTAGGGTAGGTCAGGGTTTTTTGGTTCTTTGATGTGTTTGT
The DNA here is from genome assembly GCF_902686445.1 of Sciurus carolinensis. NCBI lineage: Eukaryota > Metazoa > Chordata > Mammalia > Rodentia > Sciuridae > Sciurus > Sciurus carolinensis. Next base: position 184,616,708 of record NC_062213.1, read on the forward strand.
TGTTTGTTTTAATAAATCCCAGTAAGCTATAGAAACGGAGAGGGTTTGATTTGATACCATCATCATCACAGCTGGCCCGCTGTGTGCCAGGCAGCATGCCAAGCACCTTCCCTGTATCCGCTCGTTGACTCATCTCACATCTTCTGAGGTCATTCATTACCTCCATTTTGCAGAGGAGGGAATAAAGATCAGAGAGGGAAGTTACCTGCCCAGGGTCACACAGTATAAAATGGCAGAGCCAAGGGTCTGCAGTGTGTGAGCGCTGGACTCTGATCAGCTCCTAGGGAGGCAGGAGACTTGGGAGGGGGCTCCACTCCCCTGCTCAAAAGTCATTCTTATGAAGGAGCATCTCGGAGTTTTCACTCCTCAAGAGAGCTGTGCCCACCTCTGCCCTTGACCAGGTGACTGTGGCTGATCCTCCTTCCACCCCCAACTGCCACCCTGGTGCCTGGAGAAGCCAAGTCTGCCCGATGCTCAGGGTTCCAGGAGGAAGTCAGAAGCAGCCCTGGCCAATGTCATTGCCCACCGAGAACACAGCTCACCTTCCCTTCCGCCCCGCCCCTGCATGCCTGCCTGCTTGCTCAGATGTGTGGTGCTATAAAAAGCCAATAGTAATATGCAAATTGCCCTGATTATTTATGGCCAAGTTAGTAAATAAGCCAGAGAGACAAGGTGGGTTGTTGTTTTTACGATCTCTGCAGTCCTCGCAGGAAAATCTACGGGAAGCAGAGTCCGGGCGCGCAGAGCTGCCTTCCGTGCCTTAATAAACACAGCCTAATTGTCAGGCACCAGGGACCAGCAAGTGAGGGGCTGTGGGGAGGGAGTAGGGAGAGGCTTGGGCCTGGAGGAGGGGTGGAGGGCCAGCCGCAGCTGGACCCTGGCTCCGCCCACCCCTCTGCCGGCCTCTGAGCCACTGGCTGCAGGGGGCTGGACGGCCACCCATCAGTGCAGTGGGTTTCCCGTTGCTCTGGCCCTGCCAGTGTGCCAGGGCCGCGCTCCGCCAGGAGTCTCTGACCATGAGAGCTGCAGAAAACAGTGTCAGAATGGAGCTGGGCAGGGAGGCTGGGTATCCAGGGGTCCAGGAGAAGGACCATCAGTCTGGAGCTGGCTGTTGCCCAGGTCGGTTTGCAGCCCTGTTCTAAGTCTGGGGTGACGGCTGGTCCTTGGAGGTTGTAATCGGAATGGAGTCAAGCAGAGACCTGGGCAGGGGGCACTAGAGGGACTTAGTGCAAGACGCCAAGCAAGTGGGACACTGTCAGAAGGGCCGCTGGGCATGAGCCTCCATTCTTTCGTCCGCTCAGCTATTAATGGGATGGGGGAGCGGCCAGCAGGTCTTGTGGATGCCCTGCCATAGCTCACCCTGGACCTAATGTCCTCAGGAGTGTGGGAGGAAGCCCGGAGCTAGGGGGCGGAAGGCAGCCGCCCTCCTCCTCCCCTGCCAGGGGATACCTGAGGCGCATGCGCTCCCTGTTCTCCCAGCGGTCCCCAGTGCGGCCCAGCTCCGCTTACTCACGATTGCACCCAAGGCGACCCAAGACCCTTTATTGGCTGCCTCCTTTTCCTGTCACACCCCTGTCATTATCTTCTTGGAATTAGCCTCCCAGATAAACTCAGTTGCACCCAAAACCTTGACCCAGGTCCTCTTGGAAACTCAATCCAGGCAACTATAGGTACCAGGTGCAGACCCCTGTGGTAGAAGGAATTAAACCATTGGGCACTTACTATAGACTAGGTACCATTCTAGGCTTTTTACCTATATTAAGCCATTGGATTATCTTAGTACTCTATGATGCAGATACCATTATTAACCCTTCATTTGAAAAAGGCAAAAATGGGGCACAGAGATGGTAAGGAACTTGCCCGAGGTCACGCAGTTGAGCCAGGTTGCTAACCTAAGCACTACTATTTTTCAAGAATATTTTCTTCATTGTTACACTAAACTTCAGGCCTCTCAAATATTCCCCAAACCCAGCTTCATTCCACTTGGGATCCAGAGGTGAAGCAGACATGGACCCTGATCTTGGAGAGCTCCAGGTTTCAAGCAGAAACTTGAAGGCAGAGGAGCCAGAGTGGTCTGGAGAGAGGGGTTCAGGGCCAGGGGCATTCAGAGGGAGAACACCTAGTGGGACCAGGGAGGGCGTTGCTGAGGACACGCCATTCCCGTGAGGCCTTAAAGAGGAAATTGGAGGTGGGAGGTAGCAGGGGATGGATTGGGGGCAGGGGGTGGGGGTGAGGGGGAAAGCGTGTGCACCGTGGTGATCTTCAGGGACTTGCCTGCCTTCTGTGTGCCTGGAGAGCTTTCCCCTGTTTCTTAATCGTTTGGGGTGCAGCCTACAACCTGTGGGAGAAGAATCAGAGACCAGATTACGAAGGGCTTGCTACCATGCCCAGGGGAGGGAGAGATACCCAGGGGCTCCTGAGGTACTGCAGTTCCTCGGCGGGTGTTAAATACCCAGGTGCTCATTACGTTATTCTCTATCCTTTCTTGTGTGTGTTTTGGAAAGATTTTTATTTAAAAAATAAGATTGGAAAAAAATAAAAACATTTAGGACTTAAACCTACAGGGATAGACCAGAATCGTCCTGCTTCCTTAGGGACACTCTCGTCCTGGAAAGGTATCTTAAGGTTGAGCCCCAAGTCACAGACTCCACCGTGATCTCCAGGGGTGTTTGGCAATGTCCTGCTTGGAAACTCATTTTCCAGTTGTGTTCTAGAACCCAAGGATGAAAGTCTGCTTTTACCTGTCTTTCATGCATGTCTCCAGATTAAGCCTGAGTGGGCCTCTTGAATCTGGGGCTCAGTCATCCAGCACATCCTTTCCAGCTTCACATCAGGCTGCAGTCGACCAGTTCACCATCTCTATTCCTCGGGAAGAAATTAAAAATTAAACGCTGATGCATTGTGGTAGCCTGGATCAAACCTTGGAACAGAAAAAAAAGGCCATTGTTATAAAAACAGGCGAAATACAGATCAAGTCTATCACTCAGTTAGTACACCACCAATGTCAGTGTCTTAGCTTTTCCAATGCACCATGGTTGCGTAAGAGGTTGGGAGAGGTTGGATGAGGAGCCCCTAGGAGTGTCTGGGCTCCCCTTGCAGCTTCTCTGTAAGTCTACAGTTGTTCCGGAACTTGGAGTTCATTGACAAGTTCTGGCGGGCAGGGTAGCACGGAGGACGTAGCCGTGTCTCAGGCCACAGAGCCTTCGTCCCAGCTGCTGTCTGTGCACAGGAGTTGAGCCAGCCACAGACGGGTCTTGAGTGATGATGTGGAACCGCCTTCTGTTGTGCCTTCCTGAGTGCCTTCTCGAAGCCAGGATGTGGCTTACCTGCTACATTTTCCTGGCTTTCCCACCTGGTAACTCTTCAAAAAGGTGAATATACCACAGTGAATTTCACCTTTATGTATTGTTAAAAAAAAAAAAAAAAAACTCTAAATAAATAGAAAGATCAGCAGAGTAGAGGAAAGGCATCAGGGAGGGAAGAGGGGAGGGACGGGGAGGTCCTGGGCCCTGAACGAAGCAAGTAATACTCTGCACTTGTATAATCATGTTGAAATGAACCCCAATACTATGTATAACTATAATGCACTATTTAAAAAAAAAAAGGTGAAAACAAAGCAAAGAAACAAAAACCGGGAGCGACTTGATCATTCCACGTCGTACGTGTGCACTGCATTATCGCACTGCACCCCACAGACAGGCGCGGCTATTATGGGTCCATTGGAATCATTTTGTAAAGGAATGTGGGCACACGCCACGCGCGACGTTTGCATGGTTTGAAAAGAGGGACGAAGGTGACTGTGCACTTCCTCAGGAGCACTGGCCTGATGGAAAGACGCACCAGAGGTGCCTTGGAACTGCACGTGGTGGCCCTGCTGCATGTGAGGCTGGTCCCCTGAAGCTGTTTCCGCTGGTCTTTTCAGGAACCCCAAGAGCAAGGCAGAAACCTTTCTCCAAGGAACCAGGACACACAAGCGGAGCGCTTCCAGGGAGGCAGAGCCTGTGACAGGAGGGACCACGTGGGGCCTGTGTATGTCCCTGAGGTCTCACTGCCCCTGGGACTTGCTGGTCTCTGCTCAGAGGGACCTGAGGAGCTGGACCCATGAGGAGTCAGTCACCCGGGGAAGTGTCCCGTTCTGACTCAGACACGTGGTGGCCTTTCTTTCTTACCCAGACAGGTGACCTAGCAAATTGTCCTCCACTTACATCCTTCTAATTGTCCCTGCTGATTAATGAGGTCACTTAAGGTATCAATTATGATCCTGCCAAGAGAATGAATATCAGACTGTAGCAAATGCCCATGAACGTGCTTATGCTATGGAATATAAAGTGATGAGGGATGACTCCATGTGTGCGCAGGGTAGGCAGGAGAGTCAGGTAGAAAGGAGAATGTTCATTAGGCACAGAATGGCTCGGGTTTCAAGGTGGCTTTGACTGTTGACCTGCCTTCCAGAACTAGTCTTGAGAGCCGTCCCCCTTCAGTGTCCCCACCTCCTCCTTTACCTGCTGCACCTCAGCTGCAGTCCCACCACCCACCCATTCTGCCCGGGAACAGGCAGCTTCCCCTAATTGCCAAATCCACTGACTCATCTGGTCCTCTGTCATCTGTCTCCTCCAAAGCGTGTGCTGCCATCTTTATTCTTCTTCTAGCTTCTCTGGCTTCAGCCCCTTCTTGCTGATTCATTTGATTTCACGTGTATTTATGGAGCATCTACTGAGTGTCAGACACTAGCGCTCGGCCCTGCACCTGCTAGGTTAACCAGAAGAGCAAAGCCCTTATTCTCCTTGGAGTTTATAATCAAGCAGAGGATGAGAGGCAATTAACAAACAAATACATACCCATAAACTTTGTTGGGGGCCCCCAGAAAGATGGAACCCATGGGAAATTTATTATAAGGTACCGGCTCCCAGGGTCAGGAGGGCTGAGAGGTCCCAAGGTTGGCAGGGGGCAAGCTGGAGGGAGGGCTGAGGGTGTCAAGTTCCAGTCAGCCTCCAGAAAGCTGCTGGGAGGTGAGACAGTGAATTCCCCCTTTGGCTTCTGTAGGTCTTCAGTGGTTGGGTGAGGCCCACCCAATACTGGCGGATTTTCTTTACTCCGTCCCCAGATTCATGTGTGAATTCATCCAGGAACACCCTCACAGACGCACCCGAAATAGTGCCTAACCAAGCACCTGGGCACTCCGTGTCCCGTAAAGTTGACACATAAAATTAACCATCACAAGTTCGTTGTCCGTCATCTTGGCACCCACACGGGGCTCCTTGAAACACTTCACCTGTAAAGAAAGACAGTAGCAAACTTAGAATTCCACCCAACATGGAGCAGCTGGCCTGCATACAGCCAAAAATGGAATGTTCCCTCCCCTGGAAGAGGATGTAAAAAGTCCCCCAGGGGTGTTTACTATCTCTTAACGAAAATGCCGTGATGCAGAATTAACACTGCTAAATACTATATTATAAAGTCATTATACCTCATGTTGCCTGATAAGGGAATCAGAGATGTGAACCAATACGCTTGCTTAATCTGTGTCTGTGTGTGCATGCATGCACATACACGCACTGACCATAGGTACCAGTGTATACATGTTTCTATGTGCATTCACACAGGCATCTTACAAGAAAATACTCCCAACAATCATAGCCTTCATTTCTGTGACTAGTTAAATGGCCGTCGTTGGTATTCATGGCTAACTCCTATGCCATGCGCAGGGTCCTTTCCCTGAACCATCGCCTCTGCTGGCTGAGGTCCTTCACCTGCTGTGGTGAGCCAGCCCTCCACTCCTGAAGGGCCTAGGCCACAGGGTCCCACCTGGACTGGGCCGTTGCTGTTTTCCATTGCCCTGAATCATGGGCCGTGATGGCACTGACAGGTGCCCTGGGCCATCTCCTCTCTTCCAGATCCCATCCTCCTCACCTCCCTGTGGAGCCGTAGTCCCGTCCCCTGGTGGTCAGGACCAGCTGCCCCCAGCACGGTCAGTCCCTTCGTTGCTGCTGATTCACAGGCATGAGAAGTGTCATGTGGCCCAGCGGTGGGTTCCACTTCCATTCCAAGGGCACCATGCCGTTTCTCCCGGCAGGAACACCCTCACAGACGCACCCGAAATAGTGCGTTCTTCCTTTCCAAGGAGGGAGATTTTCTCGGCCCGCAGAGCGTACGGTTGTGGGGACAGGAGGGGACTGGAGGCAGTGGTGAGTGGAGCTGCTCCTACTCACTGCCCGAGAGCCTGGGCTGTGGCAGGAGGTGCAGCAGACATGGGTGCACCCGTGAGTCAGAGCAGATCACCCTCCCAGAGGACCTTGCCCCGGCCGGGCAGGCCGTTGCCACCTGGCTGGCACCGTAACCCAGTCTCCAAAAGGCCGTTCCGCTGCTTTCATGGCAGTGACCTTGGTAAGACCAGTGAACTTTCTGAGAATGGCCCCCTGCTGCAATTATCTGGCTGTGAAGTTAGTTCCTTGGTCAGAAGCGGTGTGCACGGAACACTGTCACAACGAGAAGGCATTCGGTAAGTTCAGGAAGGGTTTGGATGGCAGAAGCAGTTCATGCAGCAAAGGCAAATCCCTATCCAGAGTGCACATCCATTCCGGTAAGGATAAGCACTGCCCCTTCCCGATGGTGGCCATCTCATAAGGGCGCTGATCTCATCCTAAGAGCCCCACCCTGGTGACCTCGCCTGACCCCGATTGCCTCCCAAAGGCCCCACCTCCCTGTAGCATCACATGGCGGGGAGGGTTCAACGTATGAATTCTGGGGGGCCCAAGCCCTCAGTCAGTGACACACCCCCACACGCTGCGGTAAGCGCTGTAAGGAAAAGTTAACGGGAGAGTCGCCGATGGCGGTTGAGCAGGGGTCAAGCTTCGGAGGCACATCCGGAGAAGCTCCCGGGGAATGAGACCTGCATCCTGTTCACGTGCTAAGTTCCTTCAGTCTCGCCCGTCTGCAGGGTCTCAGGTCTCCTCTTGTGTCATCTCACACTTTAGACTTGGGCAGGATGTTGGGAGTAGAGGAAGTCCCTGCTCTGTGGTGTGACACCCGTAGTGACTCAAAGGCTGGCACAGGGAGCCGGGTAAATCCAGTTCCACTTCCACCGACACCCGCCTCACCCTGAGGGTCCAGGCACAAGGGCAGAATTCAGGGTAAGAACCAGTTAGAATCCGGAGCCACGTACAGTCGCGTGCATGGCATCCCTTGAAGTCATGCAGCCTGGTGGCCCTGACACGTCCTTGCAGCCAAGGCAGAGTTACAGGTTCAGAACAGACGTTGACGAGGGAGCCCCAGGAAGACCCTGAGCCCCTGCACCAACTCTCAAGAGACCAGACGGCCACTGCGCCTGTGGCTCCTCCCTCTCGCCCTCACAGGCGCTGCCCACAGGTACAGCCTACTGTTAACTGCAGTTCACGTGGCCCTTCCACTGTTCCCAGCCACTGTCACCTGTGACCTGGCCTTGGGTGGTCATGATCATACGTAGAGCTATGGACCCGGTGGGCCCTGGAAACCCAGCCAGGGCAGAATCCCAGGAGCTCCGCTCGCTCTGAAGGGGCTCTCCAGTTTCTGCCCCTCGGACCATGACTCTGGAGGCCGCTGTTTATCCTGGATCCCTGGAGTCTGGGAGAACAGTGGACATGTGTCCTGGGTGTGCAGGGGCCTGGCTCTGCCCTCCACCCGTGTCCAAGAAGAATCTCTGTCCAGTTCCTCAGGTTAAGGCCTGAGCTTCAGGTCCAGTGAGGCTGTGTAGCTGGTGACAGTGACGACGATGTTGCCATTAACCTGGCACCGGCTCTGCTCATGACACACACTTGAACAGAGACCCCGTCTTTCCAGACCAAGGGCCGTGTTCAGAACAGGGTCTGGTGGCCCACAGGAAGAGCATCCAGGTACAGGAACTGGCTGGCAGGGTGGCCCCACTGCAGCACCCCTCCCAATTCCCAGAGGCTCCCCTTGCTTCCTTCCACTTTGACCTCAGCAGCTGTCAGAAGGGCTGGGTGGCATAAATTCCTGAGGACAGAGACTGCCAGGAGGAGACCCCAGTGGCATTCATTGATATCTGGACAGCTGTTGCTCGTGTCTTCCTGGAACATAATGCCTAAGCTCTTCTGGTTGGTGCCATCCAAGGGCCTGGGTAGTTTTCAGGTGCTCTACCTGAGTTGGTGTGAACTTCAGGGGCCCCCCCGATGGAACACATCTCCCATCCCAGAGGGATGAGTTCCTGGGCCTGATTTTGGGGAGGCAGACCCAGAAGCATTAGGCTTCTAGAACGTGGTAGCCTCTCTTTCTCAAAGGCCCCTTTCCTTTCCCATCCAATCAACCCCCACCCCAGGGTGCTGGATGTGTCAGTCTGTCGTGGGTGACCACGCTGGGGCAGAGTTTTCCAGGCTCCTGTGGAAGTAAATAATATGTGCATCTGCTAGAAGGCTGAGTAGCCTCCAAAAAAATCCCCTCTCTTGGGGAGCCTGGTAATTAAGCAGTCATGGCAAACAGGCGGAGGATGAGCAGCTGGTTGCATCCATTTGTTCTCCTGTCATTGATGAGAATTTCATAAATCACATAGAGAGCTGGGTTTTGTCTTCCCTCCACTTCTATTATCTCTTTTGCCCCTTTGCTTGGAATGACCTCCCTATCCCGCATGACCTCCCTATCCCGCCATGGCCCTTCATGCCCTTTGGATGACTGGCTAACAATTTATCCTTTTAGATCCACTCCGGCTGGGATGTCGGACTCCCGGGGCACGTCTCTACCACTGTGCTTACTGTACGACATTCCAGCTGTGTCTTCAACAACCACCAAATAAATTATTAATTCCTGGGGCGTGCCTAGTACTGTTTTCAATGCTGTGGTTAGATCTGTGAGCCAAATGGGTAAGAATCCCTGCCCTTGAGGAATTCATGCACTAGTGGGGAAACGTGGACTTAATAAAGAGTAATCAAATATCGTGTCTCAAATGGCAGTGTCATGGAGAAATGCAGCACAGGTGGGTCGGGAGCCAGGAAGGGGTACAAGAGTGGGAGGAGGGCTGCAAAATGAAATAGAGTGGCCATCAACTTGGTGCAAAGGATACGAAAGCAAAGACGCAAAGAAGATGAAGGAACCAGCCACTCACATGGCTGGGAAAGAGATGAGATTGCTGGAGAAAAATGAAGGAGTGGAAGGTGCAAAGGCCCTGCGGCAGAAACTTGTCAGATGTGCCCAAGGGACAGCAAGAGGCATTTCTGGGATGGAGTGAGTGAACTGGTTGGTGATAAGAAGAGGTAGTGGAACAGTGGTGGAGGTCAAGGTTAAGAGTTTGGCTTTTATCCCAAATCAAGTGGAAGGATTCCAAGCAAAGATGTAACACAATCCAACTTCAAGTGGTTGTGCAGGCTTCTGTGCTGAAGATGGTCTGCAGGTGGGCAAGATGGAGAGCAGAGACCAGTGAGCAGACTACTGTGATAATTAAGGCAACAACTGGATGTGGCTTGATCCAGAATGGTAGCAGTGAAGGTAATGAGAAGGGCGGGATCTCTGGGTATATTTATGTAAGTCTCCTTTTGAGGATGAACCCCTTGAGGGTGAGTCCCTATCTTGTGAATTTCTATCCTCAGAACCAAGCACAGTAGATGACATTTAATAGTGTGCACAATATTTGTTGCATGAGTGATTGAGGAACAAAGTTTCTAAATGTTACCAGAGCTAATAAGTCAGCCTCTGGTCTCTTTTTTCTTTTTTAATGATTTTTTAAAATTATTTTTATTTAACTTTTAATTTTTTACAGACTGCATTTTGATTCATTGTACACAAATGGGGTACATAATTTCGTTTCTATGTTTGTACACAATGTAGATTCATACCATTCATGTAATCATACATGAACATAGGGTAATGATGTCTGTCTCATTCCACCATTTTTCGTACCCTCCTCCCTCTCGTTTTCTTCTACATATTCTAAAGTTCCCCCATGATTCTCTCATTCCCCCATTATACATAATAATATATAATAATAATATGTTATATATAATAATATATATAATATATAATATATATAATAATTAATTATATATAATTATGTTAATTATATATAATAATATATAATATAAGTGTTTTCCACTTATCAGGGAAAACATTCAGCCTTTGGTTTTTTGGGCTTGGCTTATTTCACTTAGCATGATATTCTCCAATTCCATCCATTTATTTGCAAATGCCATAATATTATTCTTCTTTATGACTGAATAGTATTCCATTGTGTATATATACCAGAGTTTCTTTATCCATTCATTTGTTGAAGGGCATCTAGGTTGGTTATGGTATTGGCACCAAAATAGACAGGCAGACCAATAGTCTCTTTTTTGAACCTGTTAGATCATAGAGCAAATCATGGATAACATCGACTAAGACTTCCCATGCCGGTAGAGACGACTGGTCACACTGAAGCTGCCGTCAATGTCCCGTTACCTTAGTGTTCAAAGGTTAAAAAAAAAAAAAAAAGTCAGCACCGTTTATTAAATAATTAGGTCCAAATAACTAAATAATCATGGATACCCTAACAGCTTCACAGCTGGTGGAAAAATAACAAATATAAATTGAAAGAAAAAAATATTACTAGTTCATCCTTAGCTGCCATCACTTACTCATGACGTAGGAATACTTGCGGGATTCTGACAGCCTCCAACCTGGGGGTCAGATTGAACGGGCCACCCTCCTACCCTCTTCCACCCTGATTTCTGTAGAACGCCTACTTCCCATCACACTGACCATCAAATCTCCAGCCTTGCAAAGAGAGGATATTATCTGATGGTCTGCAGCTTGACATTGAAATTGAACTCCCTTGAGCCAATAGTTTTAAATTTCCAAGAGAAACGTGATAGGCAGGGTCGGTGTGGACACACAGCTATCTCGGAGCATCCTCGTGGTCTCCGGCGTGGGGCCTGTAGCTATTTACAGGTGGCATTTCCCAGAATCACCTGTCCATTTTCCCAGGCGAGTCTCCTCATGTCACCCTGGGTGGTGGTCTGTGAATCACAGCCTGGGACTTGCAGGGTAGAGCACACGGAGAAGATGCCCAGGAAGGACCTTCTCTGCTGCAGAGTGGGAAGCGGCCCTTCTATGGGAAAGTCCCCTGGGTCCTGACAGGGCGTGTGCTTAAAGGATTTCCTTCTCCACCTGCACTGCTGCTGCCCTGTTTTGAGACCTCATCAGGGGTTCTGCTCTGACTCCAGATCTGGCTTCTGAAGCTGCTGCACATCCTTCGAGTGCATGGAGATCGGGAAGCTAGCATTGCTCGCAGCCAACCATGCAAGATTGGTATCCTGGCCTCTAAAGAGCAGTGAACCTGTGCAACTAAAAGCAGAGGTTTGCAGAGCCAGTGGCTCTGGACAGGCCGAGGAGGGTTAGAGAAGAACCTAGAGAAGAACAGAAGTTGGTTTTCTAGCAGGTATCTGGTTAATGACGGATCACCCTGGGAAATACAGTGTGTTTCAAGGATCTTCAGATCCTAGGGCAGTACAAGAACCATCTCTTCTGGGATTCCAAGATCAAGAGTGTCAGCCCATGCAACAACAGCCTGACCTCTGTGACGTGCCTTTTCTGGACAGATCGTTTCCCCGAGAGGGTTCCCTAGAATCCCCAGCCCACAGGATGATCTAAGAATAAAAGGGTCTAGGAGAGACGTACGGAAAGGCACTGAAAGCCAATTTTTTTCAAGTTTCCCAGTTTTAGAAGCTCTTGATGAAATGCAAATGGGAATTGCCAGAGAGAATATGTGTCTCTAGGGGTGTGTGTGTATGTCTGTGCATTGTGTGTGATTATGACTAATGTCCATCAATTACCTGCAAATTACTAGATGATGCCCGTAATGATAGTTCTGTTTTTAGCTTAATGGTTTATGTATCTAACTAGTGGCTTCTGTCTGGAGTAGGGCTGCTGGCAAATCAAAACACTATTTGCCAAGCCTGTCAGTGTGACAAATGTTGCTTACATTTGCTCTTTTATTCCCAAGGTCAATTGATGCGTCTTTTTTTTTTTAATATCACTGTTTGATGTGCTTAGAGCCTTAAATAAGAACCTTCGATAAAGACCCAATTTACTATATTACTGTTTATTCCTGGATAATTTTATATTAGCCGGGCTCTTTAAGATTCAAAGTAGCGACAAGAGTAGATCACCCGCAGACATGGGTTGTATTGCAAAGACCTCCAGATCTCCAGACAGCACAAGAACTGTCTGCCTTGGGGACTTCTGAGATCTGGATCTTCAGCAGTCTCAGGGCCAATGTAGCAACAGCCTGGGCTCCGTGACCTGCCTTGTCTGGGCATATGGATTCCCAGAGAGGGTTCCATGGAACCCTAGTGCACCCCGTGTGCTAAGAATAAAAGAGTCTGTGATCAAATGGGTTTAGGAGCAGATATATATATAATCTGTTCTTGCTGTGGAGATTTACATTGACTTGGTGTAATACACACACTTTCGAGTTTGTTCATTTACTTAAGTCCAGGCTCAACTGTGTTTAACCCAGCATTTTCCAGTTTTCTGTCTGATCAATGGACACCCTGAGACATGTTGGAGACTGAGCTGCTGAGATTCTCCACCTTTCCAGCCTCTGACCTGGAGCAGGCCCCCTGCTGCAATGGTCCCTTGGGCTGTCCCCGGCATCGGGCAGTCTCACCCTCCCGCCAGGGCTTTCTGCTCCTTCCTACCTTCCAAGGGCTTCCCGCTGACATCACCCCAACCTTGAGGCTGGGGATTGAACCCAGAGGTGCCCTGCCACCGAGCTACACATCAGCCCTTTTGATTTTATTTTGAGATAGGGCCTTGCTCAGTGGTCGGGTTGGACTTAACTTGGGATCCTCCTGCCTCAGCCACCTGAATCACTGGAGTAGGTGTGCACCCCCGCACACAGCTGTCATCGCCTTTCAAGGGCCTCTTTGTCCTGGGGTGGTCTGGAGAAGGCGGTGACCCAGACGGCCTGCTTCTTGCATGCCCGCCTCACTCCACACATGCAGTGGAGTTGCTGATAAGGCGCTCAGCCCACGTCTGACGTCTCTTCCTCTTGTCATCCAGTGTCAGGATCACCGAGCACTGTGGCTGACCCGGACCAGACAGCTAGTTTGCCAATCCTTCCTCATTTGAAAATACTCATGTAGATGAGCAGCAGCGACACAACCATTGCCTCGTGGAGCTTTGGGTCTGGTCAGGGAAAGCTCAATGAAATAATCACCCAGATCATAATGCTGTTTACCCCAGTAAGCATCTAAGTTGTGATCAATACTAGGAAAGAAAAAAGGGGGATATTAGTTAGTAGATTAACATAGGCGAGGTTATGCAATGTTTACTCATTTTTTTTTTTATTTTCTGCCTCTTGGTGTGTGTGTGTCACTGAGGATTGAACTCAGAGCCTCAAGCATGCTAGGCAGGTGCTGTCCCTCTGAACTGTATCCCCTACTCTTTTTCTGATGCCTTGAGGTCTTGGGGTTTTGCAGGCTGGGCTGGCTCAGGAGTGTGTCTTCTGCCTACAAAGCAACCCATTCAGAGATCAACTCCCTCCTTTATTGAGCCCTGTGACCTGGTCCATTAATCAGCCCCGGACCAGGTACTTAACAGTGGAAGCCCCTCTCCATCTGGACTCCCACCCAAGCTCTGCTCATCTGCTGACTCTGCCCACCTGGTTCTTTAGCGCCACAGTAAAGGTTCCTGCCCACATTTCCCCTGTTCCTCACTCCTCCAGACAGACCCTGGTGCTTCCTCATGTGGCCCTGCATGGCACAGGCTGCCCTCTCCTCTTGGAAACTGTGAGTAACAAACTCTGTCAACATGTCCCAGTCTGTGGGTCTCACCATGCCTGCGCACTTGTAAAACACATTGGAAAACACTGTGGTAGCAAACGACCCTCAACTCCCAGCGGCTTAATCACCAAGGTTTATTTCTTATTTATTCTGCAGGCGCAGAAAGAGTTTGCAGGGGCTTTGCTCAATGGACTCACTTGGGGACTCTGGCTCGCAGTGGCCCCAATCTCTGTGGCAGGGAACAGAGTGGAATTTAGTAAAGTGTGCATAGGGAGCTCAAGGGTCCCTCCCGGAAAGAGCACGCTTCCCGGCCACTCGAGTCCCCTTGGCCAAAGCCTTGTCATGGCCAGCCTGACTCAGCAGGGATGGGGCGGTGCCCTTCCACCCTGCGCTCAGAGGAGAGCTTGGAATGCCTGAATGCCTGGGGAAGAACACCAGTGACTTCCACAGGGACCGCTGGGGCAGAGTAGACCAGTCTGGGAAGTTAAGAGACAGTGAGGAGACATTTATAATAAGATCGGAATGATGAGAAGCAGTTAACTGGACAATTCCTAAGAGTCATGGAGGGGAAGCACTGCAAACAGAAGGAGCGCGTGCAAGGACCCCAAGGCTGAGGCGAGGAGGGTTCAAGGAACCGAAGTCAGTAGGGCAAGGAGGGGGCGGGAGGGAGGGAGGCAAGGAAGGTTGTTCTCCCCTGGGCGTCATGTGGAGTGTGGACGCACAGGGGTAAGTGCGCTCTCAAAGTCAGTTTTATTCTATTTTTCAAATTCTGAACAGAAAATGTGCCCCCTAATTGCCCGCATTCTAGGCTGGCCACTCCCCCCAACCTTGAGCGGCTCCTGACCCAAGAAGACTGGAGGGGCCGGAGCCGGGTGGGAGCTGGAGCAGGGGATCCATCCCGCTGGCAGCGCTGACGCATGCGGGCTTTGCAGACCATGTTGGGTGTCCCTCCCTTGACCCTAAGAGCAGCCAGGAGCTGCCCCAGGATTCTCAGCTGAGAGGCCTGGACATCCGTGGTTCCTAAGACTCTGGACAGGAGGGTAAAAGCAAAGAAAGGTGCTCAAGGAAGTGGGAAGGACAAGGAGCCCTGGTTAACTGGAAGGCGAGTGTCATTTCACCCATATGGCCATGCCACCTGTTTGGGAAAGGCTGCTCTGCTGTCCATGGACTCCCCAGGGAGGATCACCGTCAGCATCGGGGGGCCTAGTGCTTTCCTCCGCTCTTCCCCCGAGTCTGGCTTCCTCTACTGGGGATGCTCTGCTCCTTTCAATTGGCAGGTGGACTTGTCCGATGAACAGCTGGAAGATCTGAAAGTGTCCTTGCTCCTTCCCCAGGCCACATGAGAGCTCCTCCCAAACACATGGTGGGGTGGCGGGGTGGGGGGTCGGCTGTCCCAAAATCAACCTCAGAGATGAGGAGTGGGGTGCGGGCGGGGAATGCCGCTTCACCATCCAGATGGGGAGGCCGAGCTTCCACATCCCTCCCCCCGCCTTAGACGCCTCCTTGCCAGAATCATCTACCAGCCCTGGGAAACAGAGCAGTGGTAAATGCCTGATTAAAGAAAATGCCTAGCAAGCTGCAATTCCATATATTGCAAGTGATAAAACTGTAATTGTTTGTTGACAGTGTACATTAGCTATTCACAGCTTGTGTCAATATAGTACCAAGAAACTAGGGTCTCGGAATCTTTAACGGCAGTGCGAAAATACCGTGGAACTAACTGGGGAATAAAACTAACCGTTTTCAGTCAGTGGGAGATTTGCCATTTCCAGAGACGGCTTCGCGGCAGAAGCCCTGATGAAGTTCGAGAGTCCTCCATGATGCTGGGCCGCTGGAAGAGAAGGCTGTCCCCAGGCTGTGCCGGGGAAGGACTCCCAGGGGCCGCAATCTGGGGGGTGAGGTGAGCGCCGCGTTGTAGCTGCTGTGAAGTGGGCCCGTTGCAATGCGGAGGCACCCAGGGCCTCTCCCCCAGGATCTGTCCCAGATCAAGGTCTGGTCCCACTGGGGACAATTCGGTATTTTAATGGTGAGGGTGCAGTGGGGTGCAGTCATCTGTCACCGGCAGACACGAACATTTAGGTCTGAGGAAGAGTATCTGGTACGTGGCTACATTAACAGGAAACCAGGGGGGAGGCGAATGGCGGCCTGGGACTTGGGTTGTCATTCTGGTGGACCGTATATTTCCAGATGGTGCAGGTGACGGGGGAGGGAGAGATGTGGGGGTTCGAATGGACAGGAGGCAGCTGAAGTGAGGGTGTGGCAAGGACCAGGTGGGAGCTGAAGCTGCGGTCCAGGGAGACACTGATCTGAGGCCAGATCTGCTGGAGGGCTGGCCCACTGTCCAGGAGAAGGATATAGTGCAATTGTATGATTTTGATTTTGAAATGATCATAGATTTGCAGGAAGTTGTAAAGATAGGGTGGGAAGGTCCTGTGTACCCTTCCCCCAGGCTGCTCCTACATAACCCTAGCCCGGTAGGAAGACCAGCCAACACCATTGGTGCTGCTTGTGTGGATAGACTTCCGCGTCATTTTATCATGGAAGCTTCTCGTGACCCCCACTGCAGTCAAGATGCAGAGCAATGCCATCCCTGTGACCAGCCCCCTCCTGCCGCCCCTTCAGTGGGCACTCCTGCCTCCCTTCCTCTTACCACCCCTAACTTCTACCAGCTGCTAATCTGTTTTCCACCTCATTGATTCTGTCATTTCAAGAATGCTATATAGATGGAATTCACAGCATGTGGCCTCTTGAGATTCGCTTTCTTTTCACTCAGCATGATGCCCCTGAGGGACACCGAGCAGTTACCTGTACCCATCATTCATTCCCATTTATTGCTGCGTAGTATTCCACGTCATGGCACTGGGGTTTATTTTAATCTTCACCTATTATAGGACTGTTTGGTTGTTTGCAGATTTTGGCTGTTGTGAGTGAAGTTGCTTTGAATAATCAGGCATAGGTTTCTGTGTGGATTTCTGTTTTCATTTCTCTGGGATAATGTACAGAAGTGCAGTTGTTATAAAATTAGTGATTTTTTTTTTTTTTTTTAAAGTTGCCAGAGTATCCAGAGTGACTGTGGGTTCTTTCATTCCTGTGGGCAATTTGTGAGAGATCCAGGTGTTTCATATCATCACTGGCATTTGATATTATCAAAGTTTTATTTTAGCTGGTCAAATGGCTAACTGCTGATAATTCATTGGGCTCCTAAAAATCACATTTCCTTAATGCTAATGATGTAACTGTTTGTCATCTGTATATCCTCTTTGGTAAAATTCTTTTCATGTTTGTTGCTGATTTTCTAATTAGATAGTTATATTTTCACCTTGTTTTTAATCTTAGGGAAAAACATTCAGTTTTTTATCATTAACTGTGATGCTAACTATAGGTTTCTTACAGATTTTTTTTTTTAATTACCAAGTTAAGAAAAGTTTCCCTCCATTCTTAGTTTCCCAAAAGTTTGTTTTTTGGTCTTGAATTGGTCTTGAATTTCGTTAGATGCTTTTTCTGTATCCATTGAACTAGCATGTGATTTCTCTTCTTTTGGCTTGTTAATATGGTGGATTATATTGATTGATTTCCAAATATTGAGCCAGGCTTGCATCTTTAGAATAAACCACACTTGGTCATAGTGTGTAAGTTATTATTATATATCACTAAATATTCTTTGCCGCTATCTGAAGATTTTCATGTTTGTGTTCACATGGGACATTGATAGTCAGTTTTCTTTATTTGTCCTGTCTTTGGCTTTGGTTATCAGGGTAATATTGACCTCATAATATGAGTTTGGAAGGGTTTCTCCCTCTGTCTCCTGGAAGGCTTTGTGTTGAGTAGAATTGCTGTTCATGCTTTTTATGTTTGGTAGAATTCTCTGGTGAAGGAAACTATCTGGCCCTGAGGATTTCTTTTTAAAGTCACTGATTCAATTTCCTTAACAGTTATAAAGCTACTCAAATTATCTGTTTCATTGGTTAAGTTAAGGACGAATGTGATTTTCCAGGAATGGGTCATTTTCATTTAATTTGCCAACTATATTTGGGTAACCTGTAGTATCTCCTTATATCCCTTTGATAACTGCAGGATCTGTTTTCTTTAACCCTGCTGCCTGGCTCTTTGCCAGTCTGATAGGTAAAGAAGGAGATTTGGTTTTCATATTTTAGCCTTAATCAAATGGATCATGTTCTGGTTTTGGGTGTCCATACCCTTTGCCCTTCTCCTCTGTAGTCTTTTTCTTCTTGATTTGTACATTCTTTTCTGGGTTATGAAGAGTAATCTTCTTCCTAGTCTATAGATTATATATAATCTTCCAGTTTGCAGTTTATCTTTTTACAGTGTCTTTGCCACACATCCATGTTTTTAATTTTCACATAGTTAAATCGATCAATATTTAAGGCCTCCGGAGTTTGCATGTTGTATCCATCAGTAGTTAATCAACTTTAAGAGAAGGAACACAAAGCAAACTAGTTTGAGAACAATCATAAAGAAAAGTAAGGAAAATGAAAAGAAATAATGTTGGCTTATAGCACTGGGCATGAAAGACATTGAAGAGATAGATCTCCGCATGTCTAGATCAAAGATCTCAAGAATTCATCCTCAGGCCTGTCTCCTGTCCATGGCTCAGCGTCTGTTTATATTTATGTGGTGATATCATTTTTCCCAAAGCAGATAGACTCCAGGTGATGATAAAAGAGACTGCTGGCAGTCCCAGGCTTATATTTTAATGATTTAAGATCCAAAAATAAAAGTGTTTCAGGATCTGTATATCACGTTCCATGGGATGCCTCGGAATGACCCTGCCTGGGCTGTAGCCCTCTTCTCTGTCATCCGTACCTTGGACCAGTCCATCAAAATGAGGGATGTCTGGCTATGATGGATCCTTTGCCCTGCTCTGTGGCTGCTGGGCAGGTAGGATCCTGATCAGAATCCCAAACTCTGGACAGCTCCCTAGAAAAATGATGGACAGGTGGAAATAAAAGAAATCCCTGAACATGTCAGGCTTAGAAAAGCCACCATTGGCGTCTCTATAGCCATGTGCCTTGGTTTCAGAGGTTCAGTCTGTGGTCAGCTGACTCCATTGCTCTGGGCCCAGGGGTGAGGCAGAACATTACGGT
Organism: Sciurus carolinensis; assembly: GCF_902686445.1. Lineage (NCBI taxonomy): Eukaryota > Metazoa > Chordata > Mammalia > Rodentia > Sciuridae > Sciurus > Sciurus carolinensis. The sequence goes on from NC_062213.1 coordinate 184,635,558, forward strand.
GGACAGAGAGCTGCTCAGCTCATGATAATCGGGAAGCAAAACCCAGTGGGTTCTTCTTCTTTTTTTCTGCCTTCACAGTGCTGGCACTTGAACCCAGCTTCGTATATGCTAGGCAAGTGCTTGGTGACTGAGCTAGACCCTCAACCCTCCAGGCAGGTTCTTGACTTACTCTGCTGAAAAGAACTTCAAAACACATTGAAAGCAACACACAAGCAAAGATTTGTTAAAAGAACAGCAAACAAGAGCATATACACCTCAAAGGCAGGGTGCAAACACCCCTTTCGTCTCAAAGAAGAGGAGATGAGTGCTGCCTTTGGGGTTGACCTTCCTGGGAAGAGAAGTACAGGTAGCCCAGGCAGGCTTTTGCGAAAGTCAAATCCCACGTCAACCATTTAATGTTCAGGGTTCAGAATGCTTCTTCTTGGTTAAGTGGTCTAGCCATCAATCAGTTGTGGGCATGTTGTGTAGGTCTTGGAATCTGGCGACATTGAAATCGATCGTGTTTTTGTTCCCATTGAGCTGGTGCAAGAATCTGCTGGAGATTTTGTTCATCTAACTAAAAAGACAAGCATGACTGGTCCTGCCCACTGATCAGGGTCTCCATCTAGTAAGGGTCTCTTTTTCCCTCCCCACCAGAGCCTGTCTGTCTCACAGAAATGGTGTAGCTCTCCCAAGATGATAAAAATAGGGGACAAGGCTGACCTTAAGTTCCCTCCCAGTGCCCTGATGAGGATGGGAGGAGGCAGGGTGATCCTCAGAGGGTGGATAAAGGACAGAGGTGCTCAGGAGACTGGCCATTACCCCACCACCTGAGTGTGCACTGTCAGGTGGGGGCCCTCAGTCATAGACACCCAGTGGTGGACATTCTTTCCTAAATGTGTCCCCAAGTGTCTAGTGGTATACTTTTAACCTTAGAGAAATCTTTAAAAATGACTGCCTTCTGCTAAAAGCATAACATCTTCGGCTCAACAATTCCTTTATTTTTATCTGTTTCTTTTTTTCTCCATGTTAATTCCAGAAAGAAAATGTAAACATTTTGATTTTAAAAGCATACACAGTAAGATCCCATTTGAATGGAATTATTTGGTTGAATATACTCTCATTATTGATCCTGCTGTCTCTTTGCATGTCAACTGTCAAGAATGATTATTCCTAGGTTGTGTTGGGTTTCTTATGGTTTGCTTTCTTCCTTTTAACCTAATAAGCACTTATTTCTGTAAAAACCGGAGATGTTACTTTTAAGGAATAAACTTTATGAAGTAGCATCCACATTCTGCTACTTAGAGTTGGATGTATTTTCCTAAATATGTGAACAAGTATTATCTACTGGCAGTTATCAATTATGAATTCATGGTGCATTCTAGCCAGAGCCTCAAAGGACCTCAACCAGAAAGAAAGGGGACAGGAAAAGGAACGAGAGAAGGAGAAAAAAGAAGAGATACAAACCTGGCAGGCAGACCTTGGGCTTGGGGATTATTAGGCCATGACTTCAGGGGAGTCACCTCTTCACATTTCTCCACTGGACGACTGCTGATTTTCATCACCTCTGCTGAGAATCACTGTGCCTTTGGACATCCTCTATGTGCCTTGAGTTAGGCTTCTTTCATATCTCTGCCTGTTTTAGTCAGCATTCCGTTGCTATGATGAAATACCCAAGATTATCAACTTAAAAAGTAGAAAGGTTTACTTTGGCTCACAGGTTTCAGTCCAGGGTCAGTTGTTCCCATTGCTTTTGGGACTGCAGCGAGGTGGCACCCCATAGCAGGGAGCGTGTGGTGGAACAAACTGCTTACCTTGTGGCACCTGGGAAGCAAAACACAGAGGAGCCAGAGGTATAGCTCAGTGCCAGAGCCCTTGCCTAGCCTGTGTGAGGGCTTGGGCAAAACTAAATAAAAACCCACCCCCCACTGAGCTAACTTCCTTCCATTAAGCCCCACCTTCTAAGGTTCCACCACTCCCAGTAACATCACAGGTTGGCCACCAAGCCCTCACACATGGGCCTTCGGGGAACATTCTGGATCCAGACTACAATTCTCATCCCTAGATCAGCACTGCACATCCAGCAGGTGCTGAATAAGAACGTCATGGATGTGCACTTTCTCAAGGTGGCCCTTGTCCCTAATTGCACCTCTTTGTCTTTCAGACTCACTGGCTTTCAGCTGCCAGCCACCATCGTCAGTGCGGCCACCACCCTGTCCCTGCGTCTCATCAGCGACTATGCAGTCAGTGCCCAGGGCTTTCACGCCACCTATGAAGGTAGGTGCCCGCTGCCTGGTCACGGGAGCCAGAGAGGCACGGTCCTAGCCCCAGGCAGGGCCGTGGTGCTCTCTGCAGGACAGGCTTCTCCAGACCCAGAGCGGGGGCCTGTTCTAATGAGGCTGCTTCTCCATCAGGAACTGAGTTACTGCAAAGGCCAGAAACGGAGACCGGAAGTCAGAGCTTGCCTGCAGTCATCTATCCTGAGGGCCTGGGGATGCCCACTTTGTCCCCTTTAACTGGATTTTGTTGGGTTTTTATTTCTTAAATTCTGTTTTCTCTTGGGATCAGTCATATATGGTATCTCAGGTTGTTTTTGAAAATAAGAGGGAGAGATGCCCCAAGGTGGGACCTAATGGAAGGAAGTTAAGTCACTGGGTCTGTGTCCTTCCCAAGGGACAGGAAGAAAATAAGCAGGTGACAACTGAATACAGTAACAGCAAGAGTCAGTTTTACATCATTCTGAGAAAGAACAATCCATTTTTCCTTAATAGCATGGATTAGGGTTTTTGGGTCTGAGCTGTGCAGATAATTTCCCCCTCTCTCAGTCTGTTTAAATATGGTGTTAGAATTCAAATTAACACTAATATCTTCAGATTATGCTCTATTATTATTATTAACTTTATTATGTTAGTTCAGAGGGTGGTTCCTCTAGATCTCTGTCATTTCCCTGGGAAATTTACATCTCATTAATAGGTAATTATGCTGCTCTTCGCTAAGACCTGCACTGCTGTTTTGTGTTGAGATCTTTAATAGGCATATTTTAAGACCGTTAATGATAATTAATAACAGTAATGACATAACACCCTAGTAAAGCATGCCAATTATCCTTTCCCTTGCCTTTGTTTAAAAACTTAAAAGAATAAGTGATGCTTTCTTGAATGAAGCTATAGCAATAAGGAAATAGACACGCCTTTGTCTTGGCCAGGAGTACTGCACACAAAGAAAAACAAGCCCTGTCTCCTTGGCAAAAACCTCCCCTGGGGTTATGGGTATGGGTGAGGCAGTTTGATGCTTTAGCCTGAGCAATTAAGGGTTTCTGAAAGATCTCAGTTATTTTAAACCAAAGATTCCTGAGAGGTCTCCTAAGAAAGTTACACATGTCTTTTACTGAGGGCTTCTGATATAACTCCACTTCACTTTAACTGATGGCTCCTGACAAAGACCTACCTGATTTTAAAGTAAGTACATCCAAGAATGTCTGACCTCATTTTCAAAAATGACCATTTTCTCTCCAAATCAACTCTGGGATCTTGGTTATCCTGGTTTTATAGCATTACTCTGGATTTAAACTAATTCTTGGCAAGTTTGAGCTACAAGTTTCTTAGTGAGGTCTTTTCAGGAGCTACTTAAGTCTCTGGCTACAGCTCCTGCGGAGGCTCTGGGAGTGACAGATCCAGGGGTCCCAGTTGGGCCCTGGCTCCTCTTGGTGCCCTCATTTAGCATCCTTGGGGCCTTAGGAATCAGTAAAATTAAATAAAGTTTGAAATCTGGTGTCTTGCCTTGCTAGCCTTGAGGCTACCATATTGGCAGTATAGACACTTTTCCATCTGCAGAAAATTCTATGGGATAAAGCTGAGCTCTAGCCACCATGAGATTCACAAGAAGGCCTGACATGCAAAAGAGGTTCCAGAGTGTCAGGGAGAGGTTAGAGGCCAGTGGGTCCCTCCTCTCTCCTGCCCGGCACAGGTCAGGCAGCCCAGACCTGAGAGTGCTCAGCATTGCACAGGGTCCACCCGGGCATTAGGGCAGGCCTGTCCTCCTCGGCCACACGATGGTGTCAGATCTCCAAGCCACTGGCACTGAGAAAACACCATGAGACTTAGGGAACCCTGGCCAGTATAGACGGTTGCTGTCACTGGGAGTCTCTGTGTGGTCACCGAGGCAGGGTTTCTGCACCATTGGCAGGGTGCCTGGCTATCCTTGTTCCACACGGTCTGGTGGGTCCCCCATAAGCCAACACTGAGGCTGTCCCCAAATCCTGCAGGTTCTGATCAGGGCTGAATCATGACGCAACTTATACATCCAGAGAAAAATGATTCGCACCCACTTTGGGGACACCCGGGGTAGAGAAGCAAGGAGGAGGGAGGAGCAGGGGTAGCACCCACGTGACCTGTACCCTGGGCTGGCTCGCTCTCTGGCCTTGCCACAGAACCTTCCTTGGGTGTGGACCTGTGCACACTAGCTTCTCAGCCCTGTAACTGATTAATGAAGTGACTGTGGGTGGGTGTCAACCTGTCTGGGCTTCCTGGGGTTGGAGGCGGGAGGAAACCCCAAAGGCAGAAGGAACTGGTGATTTCGCTGTCAGAGAAGGAGGCCGCCTCTCCCTCCCTCTAGGAGCCGACCCTCGACCTCGTGCTGGGTGGCGGATGGGCAGGTGCCAGAGGCAGCTCCCCTGCCCGCCGTAGCTGCCCCCCACGGACAGCTCCCCGCGTTCCCTATTCACCGTGTCGCCTCCTCCATTTCAAAATGGCATCAGGGCGCACCCCTCGGTCACTGCCCTTGGCTGGCAGCCCTGAATGTGCTGCTATCAAAGCGAGTTTGATCCTCCTCCGCCTCACCCGGGCTGTGAGACAGCAGATAAGGGACTGAGCCGCCGCCGGGATTTGGGGAAAGGTGAACTCAGGTGAAGGGTGTCAGCTCCTGGCTGCCACCGCTTCAAGGGAGAGATCAAAAGGCCAATAGTCAAACCCTGAGATGACAGGGGATGCTCGATTTGTAATCCCTGGGGGCAGGAGCGTGGGCGCCTCGAGGGAAGGGGCTGGGCGGGTGGAGCGCAGAAGGCACGCCAGGCACTTTACATACATTATCTCATCTAATCCCCCGGCAGCGCCTGGACGGAGCTGCTATCTCCATCTTACAGATGTACCACTCGGCTTCAGGAGTTGTGTGTGCCGCTCAAGGCGACTCGATGACCAGGGATTTTAAATGTGGCTTTTCCGACACAAAAGACTCTACTCTTGTCCTGCTCTTTGATCCCTGCATAAAACTCCCTGAGTAAGGCAGAGGCCAGGGACTCCATTTCACAGGCGGGTAGACTGGAGCTAAGCCAGAGACAGGAAGGACACGGAAAGCTTGTGGTGGACACAGAAACCCTACAGTGTCCCTAGTTACCCTCTAGGGTTAGTAGACAAAGAGAAAGACACTTTATTTGAATTTGAAAATGAGAGATTGGAATGATTTTTGGTATAAGTATGTCCCAAACATTTTGTGGGATATACTTACACTAAAATTTTTTGAGATTCAAATTGAACTGAGCATCTGCATTTTTAATTTGTTCGACCTAGCAACCTCATTTTTAGCACTGAGTCTGAAAATAGGTCCCAGGAATCCTCACACCCTCACTTCCTTTTCCCCCTCCTGACTCCCAGGACTACAATCAGGGCTGCCTGTCCAGGTCCAACCTCACCTCCACCCCTGCAGGTGGTGTGCATGGAGACGTCTCTCTGTGCACCCACACATGCACACAGACAGGTCCACAAGCATGCAGGATCATGCTATATGTGCAGTTGTGCAATCTGGTTAACGAGACCCATGTTAACAACACTGGCCCTGGCTTGTCCTTTCTAATGACTCTCAGTGAGGGAACCGTTGTGGTTTGAACATACCACAGTTATTTAGCCAGTCCTCCTCTGCAGACATTTAGATGAAGAACAGCCTTATAAGTACAACTTAAGCCCTCGTCTAATTATCTTCTTAAAATAAATTCTTGGAAGTGCAATTGCTGGGTCAAAGAGTGTGCAGATTTCACATTCTGATATGTAATCCCAGAGCGTCTTTAGAAACGTTAGGCTAATGCATGCTTCCAGTAACCGTGCGTGAGCGGCCCGGGCTGGTTCCCTGACCTTGCCTGTGTTGTTTGTTGGGGAGTTTTAAATCAGTGTCATTGATTAAAATGGGTGAAAGATGAAATCTCCTGTGTGGTTATCATTTGCATTTCTTTGATTATAGGTAAGGTGGAGTACCTGTCACCACTTACAGGCCATTTGTAGATCATTTTGTAAATTGCCTGTCCCAGTTTTTGCTCAAATTTCCATTGGGTGTTAGTATTTTTCTTATCTTTCTTCATAAGTAGTTTTTGTACATTAAGGATATTAATGTGATGGTTTTCCTTTTGATGTGCAGCAGTTTTAATTTTTATGCCACTAATTTTAAATTCTGATTTAAAAAAAATTTTTCTTTTATGACATTTACTTCTGGCGCCATGCTTAGAAAGGTCTTTTTCTACGCCAAGATCAGATAAATATTCATTTAAATGCTCTTCTTATTCCCTTCATTTTATTTTATTTTTTCCCTTTGAAGTCCTTCTGGGGTTCAGTTGCGTCTGTCTTGCTCCCTGTGACTCCCCTTTTCTGTGTGTACCATTCTGCCTGAGTGTGGTGAAGCCTGTGTCTTCCCTAATGGGACCCTGGCATCTGTCGCTGCTGCTGCTAGTCTAGCTGCTATCTAGGCATTGTTGCTCTCATCCCAACCCCCAGACTTCCCACCTGCCCCTCCCTCGGTTCTCACAGGTGACATGGGATTGTTGATGTCTGTTTCAGGCTGATCACCATGTAAACAAGAGTTATGAGCACCCAGGAGTGTCAATCAGGCAAGGGTCCCGACAAGTGTTCAATGCCTGATCCTGGTTACACCTTTGCACTTGAACATCGTAAATCCCATGCAGTAGCTCTGAACTTGTGTGAAGGAGGGCCCATCTCTGACTGCTGGGTCTTAGTCTGTTAGATCTGTTTAATAGTCTAGACCTCTAAATGGGCGTTTCTTTGTTTAGCAAAGTCTAACTGTGATCTTGGTAACTCGCCATCAAAATGCAGGAAGCTTCCTTAAAATTCCAACCTATTCTTTTATTAGCTTCGTCTAGAACCTGGAAGAACAAGAGATCCTCATTTTTGCAAACTGCTGGGTAACCATAAGGGGAGAGGTGGCCCAGTTCAAGGATTAAGATCTTGGCTCTGGGTTGAGATGCCTGGAATCAGCCCTCCCTTGTCACTCACTTGCTGTGTGATGCTGGGCAAGCATTTAATTTCTCTGAGCTTCTTCACGGGCCACTGTGCCTTTAAAATCAGGATATGAATAATATAGGTGGAACATCCCTAATCTGAAATCTGAAATGCTCCAAAATTCAAAACTCTTCCAATACCAACTGGATAGCACACGTGGAAAACTCTATACCTGACTTCATGGGGCAGGGGGGACACTGTAAAACTCGGATGCACTTAATGTATTGTATACAATCACCTCCAGCTCATGTGTAAAAGGTGCATAAACTTGAGTGAATTTTGTGTTTAGACTTGGGTCCCATCCCCACGATATCTCATCATGTATATGCAGATATCGCAAAATCTGAAAAGGTCCCAAATCCAGAACACCTCTGGTGCCAAGCCTTTCCCACAAAGGACGCTCGACCTGCGGGGTTACTTCACTGAGCTGTCATGAGGACTGAGGACGAGAAGGTACAGCTCACAGGACGTGCTCAGCACAGGACCTGGCGAATTGTCAGCGCTTGATAAATGTCAGCTAAATTAATGAAGTCACTCTAATCCTAACCTGACTTGACTGGGATTCTTACAGGAGATGGAAGAAATATGTCAACTCGACAGGTCACCATTGCAACTCCACCCCAGTTCCCAGCCCCTGAGTTTGCATAAATGCTCCTCCGTCCCGCTGCTCGCTGTTCCTAGTGTGTCTATCTTGCAGCAGGACTGTGGCTTCTCTGGGGGAAGGAGCAGTATGGTCATATACCAGAGCCTCCAGCCCTACCTGGGCCTGTGGCCATGGGTAGGGATGCAGCGTCAGGCTCTGTCACCTGGCTCACAGTAGCTGAGGAGGCAAAGGCCAGGAACTTGGTGCTACCATGGCCTTGCTTTGTATCAGAGATGTTGGCCTTAGAGTGAAGGGTCTTGTGACAAGTCCCGCAGGCCCTAGATGTTTGGTGTCTTGGGCTTGAAAGCTGTAACCCCCCCAACCACACACACAAACATGCACACACACACTCACACAAATACCACACATTTTCCAATATAATTAACGCGGGGAGTTCACAGATGCCCTGCAGGCCCCCTGTCCCCACAGGAACCCCTGACCCATCCGAAAAACTGAGCCCAGAGAGGCTGCTGTCGCCCACGCGGTGGTGTTGGAGACCCGCCACTCACAGAGCTACTCTTTATTGAGTGCCTACTGTGTGCTGTCCTTGGCTTCCCTCCAGGCTTCATGTTTGCAGTCACAGTGAGTGCCCTCTGTCCTTGTCCATCTCCCCTCCCAGCGGGGAGCAGGCAGGAAGGAGCGGCTCTGGAAAGACGCCTGGCTGGCTCTTCTGCTGCGGGAGGGCGGTGGTACCCTCTGTGTGGGACGCCGCGTGTCCTCTGGGGTCCTCAGGTGCCTCTGTGGGGGACGGGCAGTACCAGGAGAGGCAGGGGAGGAGGAGCCAGCGTGGGATCCGAGTGTGCTTCTGTGGCCTTGGGAGGTGGTGGTTGGGTCGGAGTGACCCTCCCTGCACACAGGGGAACCGGGGCCAGAGGTGGAGCCAGGACCCAGCCATTGGAGCCAAGCCTGATGGTCCCGCCCCCCTGCTTTTTTTCAGTTAGACTGGCTGGTTCTCCTCTTCCATCCTCAGCCTCCAAGAAAATTTCCTTATTCTGAAATACTTCCCAATTCTGGGACATTATACAGTCATCTCAAAATTGGACTAATGGAAGCTATTTGATGATATATGAATATCATATATCAGAATATATATCACACATGTGTGCATTCTGAGTGTGCAATTTGCACCATTCAGGCCACATGGGGCCAGAACAGCAGGGCCGCCAGGCCTCCAGGGTGGAGGCGAGGGACGTCCATTTCCTCTGCCCAGGAGGGACGGTGTGTGCTTCTGGACAGAACCTGCTCCATTTCCGATGGCTCTGCCCTGGGAGTTGGAGAACGTTGGTTTTAATCAGCACCGTGGAGTAGGAAATTAATACGCAGAGATGTGACATTTGAGACAAATTGGGCATCACTTCTCAATAAGTGGGGAATCAGGATGATTTTCCTATCACGTCCTCAATAATCCCACAAATAGCTCCTCGTGCACAGAGACGCTCCCCCTTTGGGAAGCGGCGTCAGCACAGCTCGAAGATGCTATCGTGCCGAGAGCTGGTGTCCCGATCCTCCTCATGCCAGGGTGTCAGAGGAACCAGGGACGGGGTGGCGGCACTTTTGGGTGGCTGGCTTCCCTGCAGGGAGGGTGCTCCTCTGAATTACCGCTCTGCCCGGTTCTTTCCTTCATTCAGCAAACGCTGAACATCTGCTGTGGCCCAGAGCCAGGAGGCTTCCAGGGTCCGAGAATGGATAAGCCCTGGACCCAGGCGTGTCTGGAGGGTGAGGACACCGTCACAGGGCTCGGGAAGATGTGGCTTCCAACCCTGGCAGCCTTCACGCTAGCCACGAGGACTCAGGCAAGCCTCCCGACCTCTCTGAACTGATGTTTTGCAGATGAGAACCCCTGGCCCTGTCGGTGCTGGAGGGAGGGTAAGAGGGTAGGAGGATTCCGCACTGACGGCCCCTGGCAGAGTGGCCGTGGAGAAACTGCCTGGTCCGTCTCTGGGGATCAAGTTGGAGCTCTGTGTGACCCTGGGCAAGGCACTGCACCTCGCGGACCTCTCCTATGGGAAGTGGAGAAATATCCTCTTCTTTCAAAGGGGTTGTGAGCATCCTGCATGACATTTGGCACATAGTAGGCACTCAGTAAAAGGAGCTATTAGAATAGGCCATGGTCTGTTTCATGGGAGTGGAAAAAACTCTCTTTCCCTTGTCAAAGGCTTTGGTCAGTCAAGCCTTGTGATTCTCCCAGGGTCACCTCTGACTCTGTCACACCTCAGTCTAGGCTTACCACACAGGAGGGACTCTGCCATGACAGCCAGTGCTTTTCTCTCCTGCTCTGGACCCTTGTGAGTCTATACATATAGGACTCGTGTGCAAATTAGCACAAGAGGCCACAGGAGAGGCCCCATGAGGACATGGCTTAGCAGGGGGAGCACGGGCTGGGTTTTGGTCCTCATCTTCTCTCTGCCTGGGCACACTTTTATCGTACTCAACCTGAACAACTGTACATGGTAACCTTGCTCCAGACCCTTTTCTATAGTTATTCATTGTCCACAAAAGATTCAGAGCATCATTACCTGCCATGGTTTAAGGATCTTAAAGAGCTTCCACTTATAACCTTTAATTGTTTCCCAGATGGAGTCCAGATTCTTTACCTGGCCATCAGAGCCCTATGCATCTGGCCCATGTCCATCCCTTTCTCCTGCAGTCACATGGGACTGTGTCTGGTGCTTGGATACACCACATTCTGTCTCCTCGCTCATCCTTGGAACATGCTGGGTCCCTCTCCTGAACCACCCCCCACTTCTTTTAATCTCTGTTCAAATCCAATGAACCCAGGAGGCCCCGATATACCCTGAGCTCCACAGTGTCCTCTCTCTGCCCCGTGTGACCCTCTCCAACATGTCACCCTGTCCCTTGCTTGTCTTCTGCAGACAGCCAGAGTGCCCCATAGAGCACCAAGGTTAAATGGAGCTCAGGCTCTGGGGGAAGAGCTGACCTGCAACTCAGCCAGCTGGTAGCCAGAGTGTGACTCTGAGCAAGTCACATAACCTCCCCTGACCTCCCTGTCATAGCAGGGCAGTAACAATCATAAACCCTACTGCAGGGGACTGTTGATGGGAAGAGAAGAGGTGTCACGTGTGAGGTGTTGCCAGCAGAGAACAAGCACTCCAGATGCAGGTGTCTGAGCTACTGAGATCACAGTCCACGGTGGTGCCTCGCCCAGGGCCCGGCATATAGTAGATGCTCAGTGAAGACCGATTCAATGAGCAAATGAACACTTGATCATTTCACCCAACATAAAAGACCCAGACAAGAAAAGAGGTTTGCTCAAGGTGTCACGTCCCCTCTTCCATTGACTCTAAGATGCCCTCAGTTATAAGATGCAACTTTATCTGCAGTACTACTAAGAAAGAAAAGACACTGCCAATTAAAGCATGGCATGCCACTGATTATGAGATGCCCCCCAATTTCAGAGGCATTAGGTATATGGAAAAACTTGTGCCCCGGAACCCCTGAGATGCGGCAGCTGTGTGATTGATCTGGCCAGTCCTCAGCCTTGGCCCCGGGTGGGCTCAGCATTCTGACCTCACCGCCACCTCCCGACGCATGGGCTCCCTCCTTCTCAGCATTCAGATGGAAGCTCTGAGCTGTGCGGTCACCTCTTAATTTATTCTCTCAGTTCCAAGTCTCATTACTTCTCAATTTTCTGCGTTGAACTCTATTTAACACCTATTAGTCCAGGTCTTCAGCTGATAAATGTCCTTTCCATGGTGGGCAGCAGGGCACCCAGGCTAGACCCTCCCTCTCATTTCTGTGCCCAAGGCAGAGGACCACAGGACCCTAAATGTGGCTCACTCGGGACGCTGCCAGCCCCTCCCATGATGCTCCTCTCCCCCAGTGGGGGCTTGGATGGCGTCCCTCCCTTTAGACCAGCAGCCTTCAACCACGGCTCCTGCAGGGACCGTAGCTGGACACGTGCACCTGTCTCCCTCCTGTGGACTTGGGTCAGGGGACCTATCAGAGCTTCTTCCACTGACCCCAGCCTTGGAGGTTTAGGGGACACATGCCTTTCCACCACCTCTTCCTTCGGTGACAGCTGCCAGCTCAGGGGCCCCGCATCTTCGGGAAGAGAAGGCTTCCTAGTAGAAGCTCCACAGGGACTGTTTCAGTCCCCCCCCCCATTAATTGATCATTTGGGGGTGTTAGCCACTGTTTGGAGTTATTCTTTCTGGCTCTTCCTTCGTTAGTGTGGAGAACTGAGAGTCGAACCCACTGACATTTCATTTTTAACAGCAGGAGGGAAACGCATTGGCCATGGCGGGCGGAGATCCTATCTGGAGGCTTGGTGGTGGACAATCCATCTCTGTCCTTCCCTCCACCATCCCTGTAGTGATGGCCGTTGGGTGACGGCCGTTGCCTCTCACCCCTGTGCCCTCACCCATGCAGCCTCTGGGAGCCCAGGGCCTCTGAGATGGAGGAAATACAGGAGCCGGGAGCGGTCACCTGCCGAGCACCTGTGACATGCCCTGCAGGCACCCACACGCCAGCTCACAAGCAAGGCTACGGCTCCCATTTACAGGAGGAAGTGGAGGCCCAGAGAGGTTGGCTACCTCGCCTGAGGTTCTCCAGCCCATGCGGTCAGTTCCAAAGCCCCCACCCTTTGCACTGTGCGTAAAGGAAGTCCCGCCTCACAGAGGGCCAGCGGCATGGTGCCAGGGCATCTCCCAGGACCTCAGTTCCCAGTCCTGGCATGATTGCTGGCTGTGAATGACGGCTCTGCTTTCCTGTTCTGCAACCCTTCCTTGCAGCCCTTCACTTCCTGTTTCTCCCTCAAGACCTGTACCAGCCATATTTTGGGAGTGGCACAGACTGGGGAGAGAGGCTTGTGAGGAAGAGGAATGGGTGGCTTAGGCCCTTTCCAGCCTCAGGGCCTCCAAGCATTCTGTGGCTGCTTGGCCTGGTGGCCTCAGAGCTCCCCGCCGCCCCCATACCGTTCCCTGTTGAACATCCCCTTCGCGAGAGGCCTTTCCTGCCACACCCTGCCCCGTGGTTCCCTGTCGCCCCTGGAGGACAGGATGATTTGTCTATGTGCTGACCCCCCTCTCCCCGCCAGGAGGTGAACTTCCTGGACTTTGGCGCCTCATTATTGCTCTCTGCTGCACCCCCACTTCCTAGAAGAGGTCAGGCACGTGAGAAGCTCGGTAAATATTTGTTGAATGAATGAAATCAAAGGCCAGAGAGAAGGAGCCTAAGTATTTGAGTGACTGAGCGAAACCCCGCAGGGCGCAAGTGTGGGGCAGAGAGGGGACAGAGCAGGAGCTGAGCAGGAGGGAGGCCCCCGCCGGAGGTGAACTTTGTTCACAGTGATGAGCTGTGCCCCAAGCTCTTGGTCAGGGAGGTGACACTGAGATTTGAGCTCTGGGGACCTTGCAGAGGGAGAGGCCTGACCGGGCGAGAGGACAGGTCGCAGGGCCATGGAGGACCCGTGTGCAGCGCCGAGCGTGCCTGGGTCCGGCCGGCTCGGGGGACCACGCCTAGCTCCCCGAATGCTGAAGGGACATACAGGACAGAAGGGACGTGCGTGCAGCGAGCTGGCTCTCATGGCTGCTTCAACGAGAATGTTGATGACCTTCTCGCAAGTTCTGCACACACTCTTGATGTGACTGTGACAGAGCCACCAAGCTCACCGTGAGAGTCCCGATGAGTCGGTGCATGTTGGAGGGCCGGGGTCTCTGGTTAGAAGGGACATGGCTGAAGCCCCTGAGCTCCTACTTGGAAACCGTGCAGAGGATGCAGGGCAGGGAGGAATAGCCAACGCCAGGCAGCAGTGACTGCTGGCACTGCCTCACCTGTGGCCAGGGGCCAGCTGCTCTTCCGAGTGCCTCACATTTCAGCATGTAACCCTCACAGCACTCCTGTGAGCTAGGGACTGCTGTAATCCCCATTGCACGGAGGAGCACAGAAAGGTTATGTAACTTGCTTGAGATCACACAGCTAGTAAGGGGCAGATAGAACATGGGTTCACACCCAAGCAGTTTGACTTAAGCCTGTAAAAAGAAATACAATAATTGCACTTAGTTGGGACTATTGGATCAAAATAAAATAACCCTTTATTATAGGGAAATAATGTCAAGCTTTGTATTTCAAGGAACCTAACAAAGAAAAAGATGTAATCAGACAACATGGATGTTTTTACAACAACAAAAAAATTGGTGTCAAATAATATTATACCAAATATGAAAGCAAAGGATTAATGTCTGCATTTTATAGAGAGCCCATACAAAGTGATAGGAGACCCAGCCGTCCACACCCGAGGAAATCCGGTCAGCAACTTCGCACACAGGGAAGCTGTTTGTTCTCTCTAGTTATCAAAACCTCCCGAGTCAAGACAACAGAACGTACTTTAACCGTATTAAATTAGCTCAACAACTTGAGAGGATGTGATACAGTACTGGAGTGGTCGCCAAGAAACGGACACCTCCGCGCATCGCCGCTGGTGATGTAAATTAGTCCCCTGAGAATCCAAGTTGACAACATATATCAGGAGTCATAAAATGCTCCTGTCACTGACCCAGTAATTCCCCTCCTGGGAATGTTTCCTATAGAAATAATTCAGCAGCTGAAGAAAGTTATATGCATGAAAATGTTGATTTCAGCATTATTTATAATGATGAAAAATTGGAAACTGTAAAAATGTCCAACAATAGGGGAATAGCTAGGAAAATTATGGTAGATCTACCTAATGGATTTATGCAGCCATTTAAAATTATAATAGCATTATTTAGTAATACAGAAAGATGTTATGATATTATTTTCAACCAAAAAAATAACCCCAGAATGCAAAATTGTTGCCTCATATTTATTACAACCATGTAAAGTAGGTCTTGTATGGACAGGGATCTGGGTGGAAATAAAAAGAGAGACAATTGACACCGGAGAGCAATGAGCTTGTGGGTGATTTTTTAAAAAGATTTCTTCTTTATGGCTGCTCTAGTGTTTTTTGTGTGACTAATAGCAAATGGGAGAAAGTCCAAAATCAGAGTAAACCCAAATGAAAATTAACAGCAACGAATTCCAAATTTGTGCAAAAATGACATAGAGGGTTCAGTTGGCTATGCACATAATGCCAGCCAAATGTCACGTGGCTCTATTAATAGAAGTGTAGATTCCATATCTTGGAGGGGATGCATTCAGAGGAAGAAACTCACAAAACATTGCACTGCTCAGAAGCAAGGTGTTTTTGAGGATCATGCATTGTGTCTCCAAAGCAGAGTAGATGTTTGGGAAGAATGAAAGAGAAAAATAATGATCACACAAAGAACAGCTAAAGAGAAGTTGGTGAAGTGGTATGAGGGTTTGTCACGTAGATGATGAATAAGCGTTCTGGGTTGTTCTGGACAGCAGAACAATGTCCAATGTAAAGATTACAGGGAGATAAAATTTAAACAAGAAGCAAGACATTGTTTTACATAGCTTACGTTGGAACAGGCTATATTGGAAGGTAATGAGATCCCCATCTCTGGCGGTGATCAAGCAGGAGTCTGACCGATCCAGGTCTGCCAGGGATGCTGTTGGCATACTTCTCCGGCTGGTATATGTCCTGCATTTCACTGAAGTCAACATTCTGTTGATTTTAAGATGTGCCATTATTATTTATTTATTTATTTATTTTTGCACCACTAAGAAAGGAAAAACTCTGCCAGTTAAACTAGGACATATCCTTGGATATACGACTCATCCTGACTTGGGATGGGAAAAAATTCAATGAAATACTATGTAGCCCCCGGGGAGGGGCGGGTATGTGGTACATTGGGAATGCCCAAATCTGCGAGCTAAGCATGGCACGCCTTCCAATCTTGTCACAAAGCAAAAGCACATATGTGTAGTGTTTCCTACAGAAATAATTTGATTATTTATTATTTAATTTACATATTATTTAAAAGTATTAAAAAGCTAAATTGATTTAAAATTACTTAATTTACATATAAATCAAATCATAAGCCAATATCTATTTTAACTAAATATATATTTAGATACAAAAATCTATACGTAATTATAGAAATAAATACCTGAGAGAGAGAAAGAGAAACAATGTCATCTTTTAAAATACAGAAGAGGCGTTTCCAAGCTGACTCTGCAGGGGCTGGTGGGTTATGTGTGAGCCCTTGGATCCCAGATCCTGGTGTTCTACTGAGGGTCTTGTGGGGGGTGCTGCCGAGCCGGTGGGGTGTGTCCTAGATGCCTTCTGCAATCCATGACAAATCTCAGAGCCCTTCCTTGGAAGGACCTGTGACACCCTAACGCTGCTTTAAACCAGCAACTCCCATCCATTACTTGGGTGGACTGATTCCAAAGCACTTCCTAATCTCTAGCCTGGGTCTCAGCCCCGCCCATCAGGCCCCATCAACAAAGGAGACCGCAGGGCGACCCACCGTGGCCAGCCTCCCGCTGCTGTCCTGCATTCCCAGCGTGCTGGACACCTCTGCGCGCCTCAGTGATCCAGAAGGCTGCAGGGGCCTGCGCAGCACAGGCCGGCCTAGACCCTCCGCCGTAGCTGGTGCCCCTGCCTAGACCCTAGGACAGGCTGGCATTTTGGAGTTGTGTGATTTGTTCATCCGCCACTCTCCGTACGTCACCGGGGAACGGGCGTGACGTCTCCCAGCCTGGTATCAGTGTGCGGTGGGCGCTCAGCGCCTGCCACGCCCCATGAGGCCGAGTGTGCCTCCCCCTCCCCAAGGTCTCTTCTGGCTCTGGGACCCCAGGAACCTCTTCCGGAAGCTCCCACAGCCGTCTCAAATGGAGGGCAGTGGAGGAAGCCTCCTACGTCCCTGGGGAGGGTGCGTGGACGGCTGGGCTTCCCGCAGCTCCTTCCCGGCCACGCTGCATGCCTGGCTGCCTTGGAGAACGCGGGGACCCGCCGAGGTCCACATGGCTTCTGGCGGCCTTCCTGGGACACAGTCTTTCTTGGCTCCTCATGCGGCCCAATCAAGCACAAGCAGGAGAGAATGTCCCCGACACTGTCAAGGTTGTGACAACCTAGTTTCTTTGTCAATCTCCCCATCTAGCCCTCCATCCGTCGGTCCACCCACCGCCTGTGGTCTGCTAGCCAGCCTGCCAGCCCCAAACCTTGAGCACTGACTGCGAAGAAGCCTGGAGACCCGTTAGTAAAGCCAGCCTTTGCCCTTGAAGGGTCGTGGTCCAGTCGGGAGAGAGATAAATCAAATAGCCGGATGCAGCGTGACAACTGCTGGAGGGTCGAGGGTTTGGGGCCCCAGGGCCTCTTGTCAGCTCCCAGGAGAAGAGCTCACTAGGAGATGGCGGCTTCCACACCCCACTTACTGGGGAGGCCTGGGGCTCTGAGTCAGTGCACCCCGACGTCCAAGGGTGGAGTTTCTCTGGCATATTTGGAGGACAGAGATGCAGCCAGGGGTCTGGAGCAGAGTGAGGAGGGAGAGGAGAGGGGGAGGAGGTGATAAAACCCCAGAGGGACCTAGTCTCTCCCAGTTATGGGGCTTGGCTTTTGCTCTGAGTGTGAGGGTCCCAGCCACCCAGCTGCCGTGTTGAGGATGTGCCGAGGGGCACAGAGGTGGGCACAGGGAGGCAGGCCAGAGCAGGAAGCGGGCAGAGTACAGGTCGAGGCTGAAGGTGGAGCCCATGGAATTGGCTCACAGATGGGATGGGGGGATTGGAAGTCAGAGGTGGTCCCCGGGACTTTGCCCCCAGACCTGGCAGGGTGGGACTGCCGCTGACAGCAATGGGAAGGTCCACAGAGGTGGGGGGTGGGCGCACAGTGTGGACATGGTCAGCGCCAGGATGAACTGGCAGGCAGGCACGTGGAGGGAGGGAACCAGTCCACCACAGGAGCCCGGCATCCTCAGCAGGTGGACAGTATTTATGGCCACAGGGCAGGAGGTGAAGAGACAGCGAGGTTCTCTGTGTTCCCAAAGCCGCATCTGCCCCTGGCAGCCAGGGACCCTGTCCTGTTCTCCCAGGGGCATCAGGGCACCAGGTCTATTTTCGGGGTCTCATGGCAACCAGCTCGGTTCCTTGCAGAGTCTAGGAAAGCCAGGTCAGCCTGCAGGAAGAAGGGTCAGAGGAGAGCTGGGCTGCGGGGGCTTGTGCTGCTTCTCACCTGCTTCCTGAGGCAGGTGCCCGGCCCCGGCTGAGAAGGGGACGCAGGCTCTCTGGAGAGGGGAGTCGGTGGCAGCCCTGAAAGCCAAGAAGGCCCTGGGTGCTGAGAGGCAGCCCTGTGTGCTGAGGTGGGTGGGGAGCCCGGGCCATGACAGACAGAGGCTGGCCTGCGCTGCTGTCCACCGGGCCCCTATTGCCCTGGAACTATGGATTGAAAAATCCATAACGGGCAGGACAGTGAGTGATAATACTTAAAAGGAAGTCGTGGCAGCTGCTTTCAAAGCCACCTCCCTGGAATGCTGATCCCACATCCCGCTGCTGTGCCTTGGAGATGGCCCCAGCACTTAGCCAGCTTGCTGGCGAATAATCAGTGAATCCGTGGTGTGGGCTTGGCGGGCAGCTTCTTTCTAGAAGCTAATTGTTGGTGTAAAAAGTCAGGCCTGGGGGACACGTTGCAAGAAAACCCTGGCCAGTTATGGTGACTGTAGGATGCAGAGAGCTCTGGGAGGGGCAGATGTGGCTCTTTTGTCCCCATGCCCTGGTAGCTATGATGAAAGGAACTGTCTGGGATTTGGCAGTGTGGTCTTGGCCTTGCATATGGGACTGTGTTTTGAAGGAGAATCATTCATTTGTTCCACGAGGATTTAATGAGCACCTACTACTGATGTGTCAAGCAGCTTGAAATTCTGAGCTCAAAAAAAGTGAGCAAAACTAAAATTTCTGCCCTCGTGGATCTGCCATTCTAGTATGTGGGTAGAAAATGGGCAAGCTAAATGAGTAAAATACACAGCGTATAGATGCTTAGGAGTGCCCGGAAGCAGAAGAGGAGAAGGTGGCTCTGGGGTGGGGAGGTTACAATTTTAGATTGGGTAGGTGGGTGCTTCATTGAGAAGATATTGTGAGAACCTGAAAAAGGCAAAAGAGTGGACCACGAGGATATCTGGAGAAAGGGTATTCCAAGCAGCAGAAGCAGCCGGTGCAAAGGCCCTGAGGTAGGCCTCACATGTTTGGAGAATAAGAAGTCAAGGGTGGCCAGGGGCAATGAATGGGGGCAGATGCTCAGGAAGTAGAATCGGTGAGGTCATGGGGCCAAATGCCATGGGCCTCAGGAGGCAAGTTTAGAACTAGAAGACGACCTCAAGATCTTCAGCCCTATTTCTCATTTTCTTCTCAGATGGGGTGACCGACCCCAGGCAGACTGGGTATTTTGCCCATAGTCTCACAGCCAGTAGCTGACCAGGTTCTGACCCTCGGGCTCCTTGGCACCCAGATCATCCTGTTCATTCAGCTCATTTGGTCACTCAGAAAACATTTATGAGCATTGCGGTCACTGTTGGAACTGAACGACCAGCAAGCCTGGCGGAGAGGCCCAGAGAGAGGCCTAGGGCGGCGGGGTGGACTTGGGCAGACGCTCCCGGCGGGCCTTTCCCGCTTTGCCTCCGCGGAAGCACTGCCGACTTCACACACCAGGGCAGTGGAACGGGGCGGCCCCTGTGCGGTTCACCACGCTGACTTCCGGACCTGCGACAGTTGGACACCAGTCCCGTCCAACCCACCGTTAAGCATAGAAGTTGCTGGGCAGTGACTGGACGGGGGGGTCCAGTCCTGGGTGAAGTGAAGCAGGCAGCGACTGGTCAGGAGTCGAGGTGCAGTGCAGAGCGGTGCCTTCCCTGTGCAAAGTCTGCCTCTGCGGGGGCTCCCAGCCTGGCCACCATCAGTGCAAGTGACCAGGGTGATGAGGGTGGACAGGTAGCGACGGGAGTGAAGAGGAGGGGTGTCCAGCCAGGCTGAAGGGGGGTGGGTTTCAGAAAGGCCTCCTCCAGGAAGCAAAGACCCTGAGGATGGAGAGGAGGCCGCCCTCCTGGGTCATGCCCTTTGTGACCTTGGGCAGGTCATTGACGTTCCACGCCTGTTCCCCATTTGTAAAATACGGGTAACGACAGAGCTTGCCTTGCAGAGCTCCCCTGGGGTGAACAGGGGGAACACAGGGAAGCCGCCCAGCACGTTCCACGCTCGGCACGTGGTGGGTGCCGTCGCTGTGATCCAGTATGGCGGCCCCCAGCTCCAGGGCGCTGCTCTGGAGGTGTCACCTGTGGCCAGGTCTTAAAGGAAGAGGGTCAGTGAGTCCAGGAGAGAGTCAGGAGTGGAGAGAAGGCTCTGCAAGCAGAGGGCGCGTGAAAGGAACAGGCGGCCGCGTGTGGAGCACCAGCGGGAGGTCAGGAAGGGCAGCAGGGCCAGTGTGCCCGGGCCCCTGTGGAAGTGGAGGGGAGCAGTCCTGCAGCACTGGAGAGCGCTGCGGGGCTCCTGGACACAGGAAGTGGCCGGCTGCTGAGGGGCGCTGGATTGCCAGGGCTCTGGACGAGAGCCGGAGCAGCCAGCGCTGGCCCCGTGAGGTGGCGAGGCCTGAGCCAGGGCGTAGGGTGGGATGGGAGCGGAGGAGCCACGCGGGTGGAAAGCATAGCACGGTGCTCAGGAAATATGCAGGGTGCAGGCAGGGAAGAGGAGCATCCCGAAGGACCCGGAGGCTCAGCTCAGGGAGGCGCCTCGTAGTGGGCTGGGAGCTGGAGCTGAGCTTCTGCATGCTGGAGCGGTCCTCGCAGTGGGTGGCTCAGGGAGCCCAGCACGATCCCGGGCAGCCAGAGGGAGAGGCCATCCCAGAGGCCCCGCGGACCGGGAGGAGGCTGTGCGGGTACCCAGGGGTCAGAGCTTCCAGGGGAAGGCGGTCAGCGTGACCATGCAGCCGAGGTGTCCAGGAGGTGGCACATGGGGGGGACTTTGCTCCCAGATGCTGCTGCCAGTGAGCAGGGTTCACCCTGGAGGCCAGGCTGAGGCGGGACCTGGTGAGCCGCAGGAAGGGCGTCTGCCCACCGTTCTGAGGCACTCTAAGGCCAAGGGAGAGGCGGCCCCGAGGTTCTGGGTTCCTTAGGCTGCGTTTGTGAGAGAGGGAGCAGGGTGGTTAGAACCCAGGAGGAGGAGCTTGCTGGAGAGGAGGGAAGGGGACGTCCTGGGGAAGGACGGAGCCGCCCTGAGAAGGAGGAGCAGCCCCTTGGCGCTGAAGCTGCCCAGGAGTTGTTAGGGATGCGGATGGGCAGGATGAGCTTAAAAGCACTGTGTGTGGTGTGGGGTGTGTGTATGTGTTGTGTGTTGTGTGTGTGTGTGTAGTGTGTTTGTGGTGTGTGTGTTGTGTGTGTACTGTGTGTTGTGTGTGTTGTGTGTGTGTAGTGTGTCGTGTGTGTAGTGTTTGTGTTGTGTGTATGTACCGTGTTTGTGTTGTGTTTGTTGTGTGTGATGTGTGTGTTGTGTGTGTGGTGTGTTTTGTGTGTGTGTAGTGTGTTTGTGGTGTGTGTGTGTTGTGTGTATGTAATGTGTGTTGTGTGTGTAGTGTGTTTATGGTGTGTGTGTGTACTGTGTTGTGTGTTGTGTGTGTGTAGTGTGTTTGTGGTGTGTGTGTTGTGTTTGTGTTGTGTGTGTGTGTAGTGTGTGTGTGTGTGTCAGGGGGCAGGGGTGGGGTGGAAGAGGAAGGCAGGGAGCTCACCTGCAGATGTCTTCATTTCCTCAGTAACAGGATAAGATGCGAAGGGTAGTGAGGACTTCAGATCACCACTCATTCATTCGTTCAGCAGATAGTTATTGGGCACCACTGTATGCAGGGTGCTCGAGAGGCACTGTGAATACAGTTAACAGCACAACTCCTGTCCTCAGGAAACTTGGTCTCACAGGGAGGAGACATTCAGCAAAGAGCCCCACAAGAAGTGGCGTACCATTGACGAGTGAGTGCATATAAACAAACGACTCTCTTAAGACTTCACTTTTATTCTTAAGGGTCAGCTTTTAGAGGCGGCCTGTCCGTGGGCTTAGGGAAGAAGCACTGGGGAGCCTGAGCTTGTTCTGCTTGGTCCTCTGTTGAACAGGAGAGGACCAGGAGCGACCCCTGTGGCAGGCCCCTGGAGACTGTCCCCAGTGGGACAGGTGTCTGCTGACTTGACCTGAGGTCTTTTTCTTTGTACTCAGGCCTAGCATGTCTCCCTCTCGACTCCGGAAGTCCCTCCCCTCCATGGTGCTGTAGGTACCAGAGGAGACGAGGCACAGGTGAAAGAACTGGGGTCAGTCGGGAAACCTGGGTTGAGGCTCCGGTCAGGCCCTCGCGTGGGGGCAGCGTGGGGTTAAATGCTGACACCTACTGTACCTTCTTCCCATGGTGCTTGAGAGGTTTAAACAAGAGGACAGGTGGGAAGACGGATGGTGACACCTGATGTGCTGAGCACAGCTCTGGGTCTCCTGTCTCACCTGCGCCCACCACGGACAGACCAGTGTGGAGAACTGGAAATTTCAGAATCCTGGCGTGGTTTTGTGTGCTTTACAAAGCGTGATTGTTGGTTGGTTGAAGTGTGATCTCCAGGCTTTTTCAAAGAGTCAGACAATTAATACTCAAACTGCAGCTCGACAGCCAGATTTGAATATATGCTCATCTTTTTCAAGACCACATGTCTTGCTTTCATAGATTGTATTACTTGTTCGTGGGAGATGATGGGGGATGCTCACAAAAGCACAAAGGAGAAAATTAAAATCATCTGTTATCTGACCCCCTCTATATAACTGCAATTAATATATTGTTATTTATTCTTCCAGGATTTGTGTGCATAAATTGGGAATATATATACAAAAGACTGTATATGTATATATTCTGTACTATTTATATTGCTGTAATTATTTAACCAATCCCCTGTGTTTAACATTTAGTTTGCTTCCACTTTTCCCCTATGATGGATAATGCTGCAGTGAAAGATCCCTATACATAAATCATTAGGTTGCATCTGATTATTTTCTTAGAATAAATCCATAAGGGTGTGGCCATTTCAAAGACTGTTAGTACGTGATTTCAAATTGCTTTCCAGAAAGATCTATGTTCTTACCAGCAATGTACACCTACCCTCCCCAACACTGAAAATTAGCATGGTTTTTTTAACAATGATGCACCTATCTGTTCACCAATGGGGGTCAGAGGTGCCCTGGCTCGAGGGCTGTCTGCATCCCAGCCTCTGTAAGGATGTCAGAAGCCTGTTGTTCCACGGCCCTGGTGCACACCTCATTCACTGAGGTCAGGCCTAGGAGCACTCCCTGAGGATCTAGTTGCTTCCCCTAGAGTAGGGCACCTCCAGGAGGCTCCGGTGACCTGATGCTGAGGAACGTCTGCATCCCAGAGAGAAAGGAGGAGCTTCGGGTAGAGGCAGTCCTGTCCCCTGAACATCATTTTGGATGTACTTCTGGGCTTAGCTCTTCTTTTAGGTCCCACCAGAATTGGGTTCCAGAATGTTCCAATTGTTCACAGTGACTTCCTCTTTCTAGATTAGAGGCAGATCCTCTGGACACAGCAGTTGGCATTCTGCCCTGGGAGAGGATATTTTTGGGCCCTGATGGTGGTGCCTGAGTGACCAGGCTGGCGGGCTTGCTACCAGCACCCTCCCTCACCAGCACTTGCCTACTCCCTGGGGGCACCTTGGGGTGGTTATAACTCTGCCCTGAACATGACTGGAGACAGGGAACACAAACTTCCTCAGTCAGTGCTCAAGAGTGAACTATGACTCACTCATTTATTTATTCCTGCAATTTTTTGTGATGTTGAATATTAAGAGAAGAATGAAGATGGACAGGACCAGGTCCTTTGGTGCTCTGTAGGAGCTCACAGGCAAGTAAGATAGACAGGCTTATAAACCAGCAATTGCAAAACACGGGGATGCATATTACACCCGAGAACAGTTTCTTCCTGACACTGGAAGCTCAGGTTGCTCATCCACCATCACTCATTATTTATACCGCAGGAAATTTTCCTCTGGAAGCTGCATGGGATGGTGAACTGGAGGTGAAGGGGTCAGCTCATGAGATCTGGGGTGTGATGGGATAAGATTCAGGAAGTTGGTCTCCCGCAACCATTGGTTGAAGTTTCTGGAATAGGAAAAGCAGGTGTGGGTAAGGGTCTAGAGATCACAGAATTCTCCAGGTGCAACATGCAACACCCTGTTCCTCAGAGAGAGGGTATCAGCTTCTGAGTGAGGACCACAGGACTCAGGTAAGGCCTGAGAGGACAGCCCACAGGTACCCCCAGACTGATATCTTGGGATGTGATGTGACTGGGAATCAGGATGGGATTCATGATGAACCAAGGTGGATTGGAGTCCTAAAGGGAAGGAGGCCAGTATGTACTGATAGAAGGATCTGGCAAAGAGGGCGATTTCATCTTGTATTGCCACTATCAATCAAGTGGTTATGGCTGCCAAGAACCACGTACTGGGGCCACATCTAGAGTCACTGCAGAGAATGCAGAGATCACTTAGTGATGTCAGCGTGGGGTGGATGATGGGAAGGGTAGCACTAAGCTACTTTTGTTATTCTTGTTCTGCAGCTTCAGGGAAGTGCTGGAGGGCAGAGGACAGTACCAGTACAGAGTACATGATTGACAGTTGTCCGTAGGCCCTGTTGGATTACCATCCAAGGAGCCAGAGGAATAAGAGCCAGAACATTCCTGAGATCAGCAGAGCATTAGGGTCCCGACCTTGGTGACCAGATTCTGGTACCAATGGAGCTGCAGCAGCACTGGACGCAGCTGAGGTGGGAACCCAGTCCTGTATACTTGGCCAACATGGTGAGCCTCTTGGCTGCTGATACTGGGCCTATGGCCACATAGCTAATCGAGTCCACCTTGTAATGATGACCCTGCCCTCTTTGAGACATCATCAGAGGCTGGGCAGGACGGAACTGCAGGATCTGCATGGGTCATACCTGCTCCTCAACGTGTCACGGATCAGTCGTTGTAGGGGAAGTAGTTCCTGAAAGTGATACGTGAGGAGCATCTTAAAGTCACCTTCTCTCCTCCTGACCCCGATTCCCTTCAGTAACCCAAGCACTGCCTATATTTCCACTTCAGAGGTCACCCCATAAAATAACCAAGCAAGAAATGTCACTCTCCAGGAAGTAGGTCTGTCTTTCCCTGCACCTTGCCTTTTGGCCTAGGCAGAGAAGGGTTCCTTCGATGAACGTGCTTTGGTCTGGGTGAGCTGAAATTCCCCCTCTCAGATCTCAGCCTCCCTGTGGAGAGGTCATTTTCTCTAATGGAGACTCGGTTTATGGTTTCCCGAGTCAGTAGGAATCACTGCTGATGGAATGTAGGAGATTGTGCTCCTGCTGTGACCTTTCAAGTCCACTGCCCTTTTGGGGGGAGGGGCGGCTATGCGGGAATTGAACTCAGGGGCACTGACCACTGAGCCACTTCCCCAGCCCTAGTTTATATTTTATTTAGAGACAGGATCTCACTGAGTTGCTTAGTACCTCACCTTTGCTGAGGCTGGCTTTGAACTCACCATCCTCCTGCCTCTGCCTCCCAAGACACCGGGATTACAGATGTGCACCCACCACGCCCGGCTTCAAGTCCATTGTCTTCAGTGTTAATTGACAGATGGCTGATGAATGGCAACAGCCCCTGCCCTGACCAGCCCAGCCCAGAGAGGAATGAAGGCAGGTCACTGCTGAGGAGGAGGAAGAGGCAGGATTAACGAATCCAGGCCAGAAATGGAAACTTCTCTGAGAATAACATCAAGTTCCTAGGTAACAGAGAAAGTTGGAAGTAGCAGATTAGATGGAATTAATATGACATTTGAACAGTCCACTGGAATACCTGGAAACTGTGCCTCAGACCATCTCTTCCTTAAAGGGTCCCTAGGGAAGCCCCATTTCTCCTTGATTCCAAGATGTACTTCCTTCCCCCCTACATCTCACCGGGTAGTTTAACCCTTCTGCGGTCAAAGCAGCTCTTAGAACCAACAAACGCAGTTTGTGCCGTGTTTTACTATTCTTTTTATTCCAAAAAGCTCTAATTAAATTGACAGTGCATGTCATTATTGATGGCATGCTTGAATCAAGGAAATATGGTATATATTCAAAGAATGAAACTGGCAAAGAAACCCTTGATTACTAGATAAAGCTGTGCCTTCAAATACTCTATTCAGCTGGCTGGGTTCCAATGAAAACGTCTTTAGCCGAGTTCCATGATGTTTTCCGCGGCACGTGGGAGAAAGCCAACTCACGGGAATTGAACACAAAGGGAATCTATTGGCTGAAGTTCCAGGGAAGTTCAGGAACAGCTGGATCCGGTGATACTAGGACCTTGTTCATCTCTCAGCTCTGCCTTATCTCTTGTACGTTCCAATAAGGTGGCTCTTGGGAGCTTTGGGCTGGCATAACCCTAGAGAAGGAGAGAGATGCTATTTCTCTCAACTTCCCATATTTCAGAAGTTATGGAGGAAGTGTCCCTGGTGAGGCTTGGGTTATGTGCTGTACCCCAGGAGAACTCACAGTGAGCCTGGGGATTGGATGCCATGATGACCGGTCACACATAGTGAGGAGGATGGGGGACATTGTGATTTGGTTGACAGAAGGCACAGGACCATGTGGGATGGGGACAGGGTAGTTCTCCAACGGGGAGACAAGTGCTGGGCAAAGAAAACCGTCACTGCCCACTTTAGAGTTGGCCTGGGGGGCCTGGAACCAGAACTCTCCCATCCAAATCTCTGAGACTGGACTCTTAGCACTTCTGCTCAAAGAAAGGAGAGGCCTTCCTCTGGAGTGACAGAATGTGTCACCTCTCCAGGGCCTGAACTGTACTGGTGCAGGAGAATTCCTGGGGTGGGAAGCACATCCCCAGAGGGTACGTGAGTGTCTACAGGAAGGAGTAAAATAGCTGGAGAGGCTTAGAGCAGCCAAAGCCACAGTGCAAGGAAGGCAGGGACAGGAGAGATTGCTTCCTCCCGCGAAGATAATACACCAGATGCTGAGCCCAGTGCCTGGCACCCCGCGCCCAATCAATAAATGGTAGCTATTATTATTACCCATTAGGGATCATCCCTCAGCGCCTGCAGTCCGGGCATGATGGATGCAGGCTGTGTTTGTGTAATGGGGATTATTTATTAGTCACCTTGTAAAAAGCAATGACAGAAAGGCACAAAACGAAGTTACCACAGAGGAATCTTATCTCATGGAAATCAAAAGCTTCTGTTTTTCCACTAGGACACAAGAGCACTTGTTCTTAGAGATTAATCCAATTCTGCCGTTAAGACCTCAAGAGGAAGGAGGAAATGTAATTCCCACAGATTTCAGTGTTGCTTTTAGGATAATTCTCCTCCTGTCCCTGAGCACCTGGGACTTGGACACATGGGAAGGGGTTGAAGAGGGAGGAGGATGGGAGCTGGAGGAGGGGGGTCACTGGCACAAAGAAGCAGGGGAGTCCTTTAGCCCTGACTTCTCTACCTCGGCTCAGGACCGGGCCGCAGAGGTGGCATTTCTGCGCATCAGGTTCCATCGGTTGGGGGAGGGCTGGCCCACCCACCACTCCCTCCGCCCCCTGCTTCCTGCTTCCTCAGCTTGCCACTGCAAAACGCGCGGTCCATTATCAGTGCCGTCTCCTACATGCACCGTTTCAGAACACTGAATCTGTTTTTCAAATTTATTTTTCCCCAACTAACAGATACAGCCAGAGTATCTTTTATTTTTGTATATTTTTTATTTTTAATTTTTTTTCTTTTTTGGTACCAGGGATTGAACCTAGAAGCACTTAACCACGTAGCCACATCCCCAGCCCTTTTTTAATATTTTTATTTGAGGCCAGGCCTCCCTAAGTTGCTCAGAGCCTCACTAAGTTGCTGAGGCTGGCCTCAAACTTGCAATCCTCCTGCCTCAGTCTCCCAAGTTGCTGGGATTACAGGTGTGCACCACTGTGCCCAGCAAGCCAGAGTATCCTCATGTGGCAATGTTCACATGGCAATTCAGAATGACTGCAAAACCCAGATACATAGGATGAGGTCTTCCATTAATTATTTTTTTAATGACAGCCCTGTCTCACAGCAGTTGAAAACCTAGACAACAATCAGCAGCTCTTCCCCAAAGAACCTGGGGAAATGTTATATACGTTTATGTATCAAACAGAAGGCAGCATACAAAGCCCTTCCATTCAGCATGCGATGACACTTTGTGGCCACTCTGAACATTAACATCTGTTAAGCACTGGCTTGTTCCTGTGATTGACAGTCATTATTTTACTGAACCCTTCACAGCGATTCTCTGAGGTAGTGCTAGTAACTGTTGTTGTCCCCATTTGACAGGTGAGAAAACTGAGCTACTGAGCAATTAATAGACTGGGGGAGTGATGAACCCAGAACTTCAGAGCTGGTGTCTGCTCTGACCCCAAGATGAGGCCTCCTGGGAGGGAGGTATCTCATCAACTTATACAAAGGATTAATGACCTTAGACTTTAAATAATTAGCGTCTATTATAAACATTCAAGCACTATGGTAAAATGTAAATAAAAAACATTTTGCAATCACATAAGATTACATCAGTCCCAAAGTGAAGCCCCATCAACATCTTGAGAGCACCACCTGATACTTCAGCTACCTTGGGAGATGAGCTGAGGAGAGAAATGGCAAGAAAGACTTTTAGGGGGGAAAAAAATGGAATTGCTGCATGGTCTCCATTTCATCTTTAGTTTTAAAATTTTTGCTTAATTTTAACAGATGGAGAAAATTTTTCTAAAAAATTGAAGGCGTCATTAGGCTTCACATAAATAGACATTAGTTCCTAAAATATACTTCTAAAAATAAGAATGGAGGTTTAAAGAACACATTAAAAAGTTGCAGTCATTATTATCATTCTTTCCATTATTCATTATTTTTCCAACATTTATTAACCCCCTGCATTGAAAGAGAGTACATTTATATTCTCATTTCCTTAACTTCCCTTTCCTAATTGTATTTGGCAAGGTTTGTGACATTAATTGTGCTCTGTGTGGTCATTCTCAGGACAACGCAATCTTAGCTCCATATTGATAGGATCTGACACCGCCAATCTCGTCACCACGTATTTTGCATTCTAGAGTCCTGTAGTTTGATTGATCTCTTCCTTTGGTGAAGTCCACTGCTAAGTACTTTTTCACACAAGGACTCATGGGTGTTGTATTCCCCAAATTCCTACATGCTTAAGCGTGCCTGCCTGTTGTCTCAATACTGAAATGACAACTTCACTGAGTATGCCATTCCCGAGCTGTCATTCTCTGAGCTCACATGAATTGATCTCGGTGAGGCCAATCAGGATTGTTTTTCTCTTTACCTCAGTTTTTCTGTCTGGGTACCCATGTAAGTCGTTCTTTTCCCTTGAAGGTTAGTGACTTCACTAGACTATATCTTGAGGGTGATTGCTAGGTGTAAAGTTTTTGAGACCTCTTGACCTTGAAATTCAGCTTTTTCTATTTCAGGGGTTTTCATTGATTATATCTTTGTATATTTTTCTCCATGGATATGTTAGATCTCCTGTGTCAATGTTCACATCTGTGATCTTCTTTATCATCATGTTAGTGCAGTTGATTGTTCCCATTTATTTATTTATTTACTTTTATCAGGTTTGTCTTCCAAGTTCCTGGCTTTTTAGATTTGTTTAATTTATTCCTCCTTCACCTCCCTCCTCTTCCCCCTCTACTTCCTCCTCTTCCTCTTCTATCTTTTCCTCCTCTTCTCCTTCTTTGATTGTCTTCAAGGTGATCTTTCTTCTCCCACCCCTTTCTTCTCACTTCACCTTTGATTTTTTTTTTTTTTGCTTATTTCCCTTTTAGATCCTTGACATTCTTCCTTGAATCCCTTTTTAAAAAAATGTGATTCTTCAAGACCAGAGAACCAGGTTTTTCTGAATTCACCTTGCTTCTTTTCATAATTCCTTCCAAGTTCTATGTTTACCATGGCCTTTCTCTTTGTTCATTTTTTCCTGTCTTATTTTGCTTATATGATTTGTCATTTCAACTGCTATTCCTCTGGCTGATTTCTTCCACCCCCTCTCTTAATCGGGCCAAATATCTACTGAAGAATCATGTGCAAAACTTTGCCCTACTCAATTCATGAATCGAGTAGCTCCACCCTGCAGACCAGGTTTTGTGATCTGATTCCTGTAACTTTGCCTGTGTTTCTCTCTGCTGTGTGCCACAGTGCTCTGGGTGGTGGTCTGGGGACAAATGCCTCACCATTCTCTGGCTGTCTTACTCTGAAGCTTCTCCAGGACAGAGGCAGGGTCAAGACCTTCAAGGGAAAGACCCCACGTCCCTCATTCTGCCCCCTCACCTTTTGGTAGTGCTAATGAAGTCTCTACCTGATATTCCAGTTCTCCCATGGCTGGTCCACATTTCCTCTTCTTGTCCCTCTTTTCAAAAGTTCAGTGAAGGCTTTAGAGAGGGGTGAGATGTTTTGTTTTCAGGAAATCTGCATTTGCTGACATCTGAGGACGTTGACGTAGACTCAACGTTTCTCCTTGTTGATATCCACATGCATTATGCATTATTTGATGCATGTACCTAGTGGTGTGTGATTGGGATGATTTCCTGGTTTCCCTGAAGCTTCATCCTTTAATTTCCTGTGTTTTTGTTCTTATCATTATTGCTTTTGGATATCAAGAGAGACAAAAAGTGTAAATGCCTTTACTTTTAAAATGAAACCTCCACTTCTCAGTATTTATCCTAAAGAATTAAAGTCAGCATACTATAGCAACACCTGCATACCACTGCTTATAACAGCACCATTCACAATAACCAAACTAGGGAACCAGCCTAGGAGTGTGTCAATGGATGAATGGATAAAGAAAATGTGGTGTATATATGCAATGGAGTTTTACTTAGGCATAAAGAAGGATATTAGGTCATTTGCAGGAAAATGGATGGAACTTGAGAACATTATGTTAAGTGAAATAAACCAAACTCGGGAAGTCAAGGGTCATATATTTTCTCTCATGTGTGGAAGCTAGAGAAGAGAAAGGAAAAGAAAGATGGAGTCGGGGAATCTCAAGAAAATCAAAGGGGGATCAGTAGAGTAGAGGAAGGGACCAGGGTTGGGAAAGGGGAAATACCAGAGAATGATATTGGTCAAATTATATCATTATGTGTGTGTGTGTATGAGTATGTAATAAGGAATCCTACCATTATGTACAACCATCATGTATCAATAAGAATATGGGAAAAAAGAAACCTTTCCCATATCATCATTTAGTGATCATATAGAATTTTGCTGTGCAAATATGCAGCAAGATTTAATTTGTGAAAAATTCTCCCTTGAAGATACTTTTATCTTGTTTCCTTTTCTTATTCATCATCTTTTGGTTTGTTTGTATGTAAACAGTGCTGTGTGGATGCCTTGGATCTCTGTCCAGTAGTCTTACCACATTTTAAGGAACAGGGCAAGCCTCAGAGTGCTTAGGGGAGCTGCCCAGTGGGGTCAGGGATCTCCTTACTAGCAGGCCTACAGACCTGGGCTGCAAGCCCAGCCTCAAGATGCTCATGTCAAAGCTGTCTCACTGCCATGGGTCCGAGTCTCTGCTCATCTCAGGAAAGACCCTTCCTGTCCATCTTCTCCAATTTGCTTCCTCCTCCTCTGGCTCCACATTCTTGTAGATTTAGCCCCTGTTCTCAGAGGGATTAGCTGTAAGAGGATTTCTGTGCAGCTTTTCTTCTGGATTCACACAAAAGGACTTAGATAAGTCTTGGCTTATGGGGCCTTAATGGGCCATCAGGGGAAACTGGAACATCTGGGTCCAACTATAGCCAGAGGACAGCATCAGGGAGTCTGGATGTGCCTGGGGAGGGTCCCCAAAGACTCTTCTTCAATGTCCTCATTAAAGGCAGACTCCAGGAGTTGGAGCTGTTTATGCTACTCAGATATTTGGACTTTATTAAATTGTGGATCAGTGCTTTGGTGTCATCCAAATATAAATGGCAAATATTGAGTATCTAATGTGCATGCAGGCCAGATTCATGGGCACAGGACCCACGCCGTCGGATAGCCCTGTGTACATAGAAGGATCTGAGCTTGCTCGAACGCTCTCCTGTTGCTTTCCTGAAATTCTTCGGCATGTGCGAAAAAGGGGCCTGCGTTTCATTTTGTTCTGGATGCTGATGAAGTCGCTGCTCTTCTACATGCTAGACACAGTCCTGAGCTGACTGGGGTTGCCCAGGAAGAAGCAGAGAACTGGATCTCAGGGTTGCCAGGCCTAGGGTCTACCAACCTGCAGAGAGTTGTCCCAGCAGCCTGGCATGAGAACAGCAGCTAGGCTAAGGCAGCCAGGCAGACGGAGGGGCACTGGACAGGTGATTGTCCCCTGGACCTGTAGCCACAACTGATCAGGCTGCAAACCAGCCATCCTGGATGCAGATGAGCCAGGGGTCTCGGAGCTGCATTTCAGGGACAGACGAGATGCACTCCTGCCTTTCTGGGCCGTGTTGGATGGTGGAGACTGCTAGAAAAGAAGCTGTTCCTTAGATTCTCACTCCATTTTCTTCCATCACCAGCCACATCACCAAGGCAGAAGGGTCTCAGCTCAGATGATTGTGCAGACAGACCTCAATCTTTTTTCCTAACTGTGACTGAAAGACGGTCTCCTTCCCCTGCAAGTCTCTCTCTCTCTTTCTCTCTCCTTTCTTTCTTCTGTTTTATTAGCTACACACAAAAAGATTTTTATTACTCAAATGAGCTCTCAGCACGTCTGCTAATACACTCCTAATGGGTTTTAAGACTTAAAAGCAACAGCACGGATCACCATTTGCCTGCTCAGCAAGAATTTGCCTGGTGGGAGGGCGGGAATGAGGGAGGGAGGAAGGCAGGGGACAGGAGCTACCTCTGTTGGCCAGACCCACCATGCAAATGAGCTGGGATGCGGTCCCAACATATTAAATGATCAGAGCAGCTTCTCGTTCACATGTGCAAATTAGATTAATCAGCCCAGACACAGAAAGAGGAGAATAATAATGTCGTTACTAAGGACACACAGGCACCCGCAGGGACACCTAGGAACTGTGTGTTCCTGGACTGGGAATGATCTTTGGGTGACAGGTCATGACCTGGCTTCTCTCACAGAGCCCAAACCTGCCAGATGACCTCTGCCTCTGCAGCCTTCCAGGTCCCTCCTGTCCGGCTCAGCCAGCTCAGGCAGGTTCAGAGCACGGGAAGAAAACCAACCCTGGTTTCCCCACCGTCTCTTTAGGGCCGAGGACTGAGCCCGGCGCACAGGCCAGCCTCTGGGGAGATGCAGGGTAGACTGAAGGTTCAGAGCTCGGAACATGGAGTCTGATGCATTGGCCTGGTCACTTACCTGCCTCATGACCTTGGGCAAGTGACTCAAACTTCATTTTCTGCAGGTGCCAATGATAATTCCCTCAAAGGCTTGTTCTGTGGAGTAGAGATAATAGGTGCAAATCACAGTGCTGAAGGCAATCCTTCCTTCCCTCCCCTTCGCCCTCCCTTCCTCCCTTTTTCTTTCCTTCCTTCCTTATTCCCTCCAGCCCTCCTTCCCTCCTCTTCCCCTTCCTCTTTCCCTCCCTTCCTTCCTTCCTTTTTTTTTTTTTTTTTTTTCTTTTTTGGTTCATGGAGTCAGTTCCAGTCGATTCATAGAATGATTCCGTGATTCTCTAATTCCATCTTCCAGGAGGGGCACGCCAGCCCTCCTGTGCAGAGGGGGTGCCCTCTGGACACTGCTGTACCTGCCTGGCGGAGCAGCCCCTTGGTGGCCAGCCTTTCCTCCCAGCCTGTGCCTGCTCCTGGGTCTCCCCACTGGGCTTGGCTCAGACAGCTCCATGGTCTGCCCAGCTCTCTGTAGCCCAGGACGATCAGGGCCTGCTGCCGGGACATTCTGTTTGTCCTCTGCATGTTGTGCGCCGACAGCTGATACACCTGAATCCACACCCCTGTGCCAGGACCCGTAGGCCGAGAGCCTTTCATGGAGTCGCGTGGGCAGAGACTCAAGGCGAACAGTGGCTCCTCGTGCTCCAGCTTCCACGTCCCTCAGTGTTTTGTTTTGTCAGGCAAGGTATGCCCTGGATTGGGGCAGGGGCAACGGGTGGCAGAGAGGGCCAGAGGGTGTGGGCATGGCAGACGGCTCCAGTTAGCAGTGGGGCTGAGCTCTTTCCATGGCTAGGGGCCGTTTGTATCTCTTTCCTGTGTATTTCTCTCCATATCCTCTGCCTGTCTGGGGTGCGTGAATCCTTTTCCATTTTCAGTAATTTGCAGGAGCCCCACATAATATTAGGGGGTTCGCTGTCTGCTGTGTCTATTGTACAGATTTTCTTCCAGGTGGCTGCTGGCCTTACTAGTCAATTGTATGTTTCACCACATGGCGCCAGCTGACCTCAGCCAGGGAGCGCCAGCCCCAGGGTGTGGTGTCTATAAAGATTCCAGGCTCACACCTCGGAATGGTATCTATTGGGTGCACATCAACAGGAAGACCCGGATGGACCTCTGCTGCCGGTTACTGAATAGGAACACGACTGGACTTTGGAATTGCTCAGACTTCGTTTTTCCTATTTGCAGTAAGTTATTTTCTTTCCCAGGTGAAAAGAGAGCAGAGATATGATCGACTGCCACAGTCCCACTGTAGCTGGGAACCGAATATGAAAAAATTGTCAGCGAATAACCCAGTAGGAGGGCCTGGTGAGATGGCTGCCATGGTTTTCAATTTCCTGAGAGACAGGCTGGACCTAGGAGCTCTGGGGAGCTCAGAGGTTCTGCATAAGCCCTGGGTCTTGATCAGGAGGCCAATTACAGAGATGAAAAATCCCACAGGCAGGAAGCCAGGAAGTGGCTTATGGTCCTAGATTATTGAACTGGAAGGAAATGAAGACCAAAGAGACAAGGTTCGATACCCCAGAGCACAGCCCCAAAGCCACCAGACCCTGCCTGGTTCAGCTGCTTAGCAGCCTCTGAAGGTGGGCATGTAGCAGTTCTGCAGTTGTAGGTATGAAATGGATGATTTTAACCTTGGGAAAGTGGAAGACCTCATCTGTGTATGCAATTTAGGGCAGCCATTCTGTGGGAAGCCAAAAGAGAACAGAGGGATCCAGTTCTGAACTTCCAAGGAGTCTGCCTGCCTCCACCCCTCGAGAATTTATGTTCTTGAAAACCATTTTTTTCCCTTTCTCTTTGTCATTCATTTACCGGGCAGCTCTTTGTTGAGGGCTGTTGGGAGGTCATAGAAATCTTTCCTCGCTCTGTAAACCAGCTGGTCTATGGATGGTCTATGGCCATAAGATTAGATTCCCAGGCCCATCAGTGTTGGAGAAATAAAAATGACTTTAGGGAAGGAGTTCCAGGGTGATAGGCATTTTAACTAACAACTAACTCGATTCCTTTCCTTTGATGAATATTTATGGAATATCTACCATGTGTCAAGTCCTGGGTTGGGCTCTGGAGATATAATGAAAAACAAAAACAGATGCAGTGCTTCCCTTTGTGGGTCTTCAAGGAGAGAGCAGCAGGAACACATTAATCAAGAACCCAAAAGCACATGTAAAGTTCAGCTGTGAAAAGGGTCACCAAGGAGCAGCCCATGGTGCTCTGAGCATGAGATTGGGAACCTGGCCTAGTGGGAGGCCACGGTCACTGAGCTGACCCTAGAAGGAAAGGGGACTCACCATGGGAGCCAGGAGGGCATTCCCAGCTCAGCCAACTACACCCTCCTGCCACTCATTCTCCCTCCTTCCTCCTGCTCAGCAGCCACACTCTTTAACCCTATAGCACACCTCCAAGCCCAGGGGTTCACTATGTCCTCTTTATTCTACCTCCAAAAAGTCCCTTGAATCAACCCACCATCTTCAGATTTCCCCACTATCTCTGCCTTGTCTTTATCTCTTCCCCCCAGATTCCTCTGCGGGTCCTTCCTTGTTCTATCGTCTTCCATTGTGTCCTTTCACTAACTCGCAGATCCTGGAGTCATAGAACCCACCATCCACTGGCAAAGGGCTCCCTCACAGAATGTGACTCTGATTCAGGGAACCATCCCACATGGAAAGATGGTTAGGAGCAAGGCACTGAGGAGGCTGTGGGACTTGTTTGGGAGAAGAGGTTGAGTCCTTTGGAAGGAATAGCCTTTGAGCTGTGCATGGAAGAGTGCAGAGAATTTGAACATCCGTCGTGGGTGGAGGAGGCCACTGCAAACAAGTGCAAGAGCAGTGTTGAATAATGCTGAGGGAGTCCGAGAGCACGAAGCTGGAGAGAAGCCAGCTGGATGGGACTGGCAGGAGAGGGGAATTTCCAGATGACTATTTGTTTAATATCATGGGATGATCTGGAATTATGAGTCATGAGGGTCACGGGCAAGGGGATGATTCATCTTTCAAGATGTTTGGTCAGTAAGAAGAACAAAGTAAGATGGCAGCTAGAGGGAGTTGAGGTAATGGAGAGAGAGAGAGAGAGAGAGAGAGGGAGGCGGGGAGGGAGAGAGAAAAAAAGAATGAGAATAACAGAGGTGACCAAGATGGAGTCCAGGGCCCAAATCCGAGGGTTCACCTTGGTCAGGAGGTGAAAAGACCTTTCTGAGAAAGGAGGCAGGGGAGTGGGTGCCATTAGGGGAATCTGTGGAAGGAGGGACAGGAAGGGAGGGAGCCAGCGTGA
Organism: Sciurus carolinensis; assembly: GCF_902686445.1. NCBI lineage: Eukaryota > Metazoa > Chordata > Mammalia > Rodentia > Sciuridae > Sciurus > Sciurus carolinensis. Next base: position 184,671,986 of record NC_062213.1, read on the forward strand.
CCCCACCACAGTCCTGTAAACCAAGTTCTAAAATGACAAAGAAAAAAATGTTAAGAGTATATTTTTCTGTAAAAAAAAAATTTAAACAATACACATGTCTCCAAAGTTGAAAATGAGACTCCCGCTTCGTCCGTCGGCCCTGTCCCACGTTCACCTCTCGGAGATTGTTCAGGGTCCTGGGCTGATGGTTAACCTTCTAGCCCTTTCTTGTACATTTATACCATTGTATATGCATCTAGGTAGGAATACAGACGCAGGCTGCTGTGCACGCACACGTGCATATACAGACATTGTGCTTCTGTACATAATAGGACCACAGCGAACGAGCCCTTCTGCAGCTGCCTCCCGTCATCCACTCGTGTGAGTCTTTGGAGTCCTCTGTGTATGCGAGTTCATTCTTGGTGGCTCCATAGGCTGCTGGGCCAGGAGTTACCACGCTGCATGACTGATGGGCATCGTGGTGGCTTCCAGCAGTGATCTCTGCTGAAAGCCCTGCGTGTCATTGTCCCTGCAGGGTTGGGGGCTCATGCGAGAATGTTTGTGGAATGGAAGGTGAGGAGTGGCAGCGCTGGGTCAGGAAAGCATGCTGGCTATCATTCTGATATCATCCAGCTCCTCTCCCAGAAAGCCAGACTAGTTTACATTCCTACCACCAACCTCGGTTCATTCCCCTTCCCTCTCCCAACCCTAGATTTTATCCTTCTTTTTCATTTCTGCCAATCTGATTGTCAAATAATGCTATCTCATTGTTGTTTTGATTTGCATTTTCCTGATTATTAATGAGGTGCATCTTTTCATATGCTTATCCTCTTTTTTTTTCTTTTTCCAAGAGAATTACTTGCTCACATCTCCTGCCCTTTCCCCCTGTTGGGTGATTTGCCTTTTTCTTATTAATTTGGAGCTCTTCACAGATTCTGGGTATCACGGTTTTGCCTGCTATACACTTTGCAGTTTTCTCTTCTTCACTGTCCCTTGTAACTTTCACTTTGAGGCTCAGAGTAGAGGTGAAGAAATTGAGTTTGAAAAGTATCTTCTAAATACCTGCCCAGTGTTCCTCAGACCAGAGCTGTGTTCTGGGCCCAACACTATTTCCACCAGATCCAGTAATCCTCTGCAGAACAGCAGGTGGGGTCCTCCTCCAGCTGCCTCTCAGGGGGATTTGTACCACTGGTTACACTCCTGGGTATGAGCTGAGTTTGATCAGACTGCAGAGGTGGCGGAGACGGGAAAACCCTTGATGGTGGGTCTTGCTTGGTTCCACACCACCTCCTCCCTCTTTCGTCTATATTCCAATAAATGCATTTCAGGGATTTACCAGCTCATAGTTCAGACTCACTGAGAACATGCTGCTGTAAACTGAAGGGTTTCAAACTGTGTTCTTTGGAATCCTAGAGTTTCAAGGATAATGTATCAGGGTTGCCTGGTTTTGCAATTAGAATGGAAGGACACCTGGCTAAGCTTGACTCATGGATAAATTATGTCCCATCTAACATCCTAGTGTAAGTCTGTCCCCTGCAATATCTACCTATACTAAAAAAAATGATTGTTGTGAATCTTAAATCTGATATTTGATTTGGCAACAGTAATCAGGAGGAACTGGGAAGGATGGGGGGATACCAGGTGGGCTTAGGTAGGTCTACCTCAGGTCTCAATCAAAGGGGAAAACTTTTAAATGTCCTAGAGTTTTAGATTTTAGAATTTAAGATACAAAGAGATCAAGCAACTTGGCAGGGCTGTGGTCTGGATCAAGCTGTGTCTGATGGATGGGCCAGAATTTTTCCCAAGTGCTCTGAATGTGGGGAGGCCAGCCCTCTATAGCCCTCTGTGTCCCAGAAGAGATGACCCAGGAGCAGCAAAGGACAAGGAAAAGCCTTCTCCTAACAGGGGCTTTCCTGTTAAGGATAGAGTAAAGGGCGAGGGGATGGGCGGGGTTGAGAGGGTGAGGGATGTATGTTTCCCACAAGACTCTCATCACCTTCAATGGAGTGAATCCACATTAATTCAAATTAAATAACAACTTAATTGGCTCTAACTCCATCTGTAGGAGTGAGCTCACAGCTCATGTGTGGATCTTGGGGCCTCTGATGGTGATCTATCCTATATTACCACCCATCCTGCCCCTTTTGGGATACCTATTGTAAATGTTTATCACTTTTATTGAGATGTATGCACCACCCCAAATGTACACATTTTAAGCATACACTTTGAAGAGTTCTGCCAAGTTTCTGCATCCACCAAGTGACCACTACAATCAAAATATGAACATTTCTGTCACCCAGAACTTCTTTTGTGCCCTTTTTGAGTCATTTTCCCCTGACACTTACTCTGAGAAACTGATTTGCTTTCTGCTCCTTCAGATTGGGTTTATGTCTCCTAGATTTCACATAATGGTGCCATACAATATATGCTCTCTGGGATCTGACTCCTTTCTGTAATGATTTTGAGAGTCACCCATGTCGTTGTGTGTATCCGTATTTTATTCATTTCTAACGCTGAGGGATATGCAGTGGTATCAGTATGCTCTGATGTGTCTATCCACCCACCTGTTGATGGAAACTTGGGGTGTTTCAAGTTCAGGCTGTTAAAATGAAGTCACTCTGGAGGAATCTTCCCATATAAGCCTTCGTGTGTTCATGCGTTTCCATTTCTCTTGGGTAACGAAACACCTAGGGATGAGATTGTTAGGTGATGTGAGAAGTGTGTGTGTTTAACTTCATAAAAAATAACCGCTCAAGTGTTTCCCAAACTGGGTCTGCCATTTTACTTTCCCATCAGCCATTTGTAGCAGACCCCTCCTTGCTAAAACAGTATCCTCAGTCTTTTGACTGTTATGCCTTCCCACCGGGGACATAACAGTGTCCAGTTGCGGTTTAATTTGCATTTCCCTAATAGTCCATGATGGTAAACGTCTTTTCTTGTATTTTGTGGCCATATGGGTGATGTTGGGTCAAGTTTTCAGCCCAATTTTTCAATTATTCATCTTCTTATTAGTGAGTCATAAAATGGTGTGTGTGTGTGTGTGTGAATGTGAGAAAGAGATTTTTGCTTGTCTGGAAGCCATGAGAAGTTACCCTAGTTTCTTCTGGAAGTTCATGCATTTTGGTGTGTGACCCACTATTAGTTGATGTTTGTGCACCAGGTGAAGTGGGGGTCAAGTTTCCTTTTCTTCCCACAGGGACACCCAGTCTTTCCAGCACCATTGATTGAAGACTGCTAGATCAGATTTTGGCTAAGGAGAAACATGACTGATTCCCAATCAATTCTTTTCTTCATTTCTTCATGTCCTCACCCCTAATCAATACATATTTGTTGAGTTGCTGCTAGGTATCAGGTGTTGTTTTAAGTGCTGAGGCCTCAGTGGTGAACAAGGTGGAACCAGTCCCTGTTCTCCTGAAAGTCTTGGTCTAGCTGCAGGAGACAGACCATCAACAATTTTAAAAACACATATGTATACACAGTGGAATACTATTCAGCCTTAAAAAAAATCTGTTCTTTTTTTTTAATTCATTTGCTGCACATATGAACCTGGAAGGCATTGTGTTAAGTGAAATAAACCAGGCACAGGAAGACAGACAGCACGAGATCTCATATGTGGAATGGAAACAATGGTTGGATTCATAGACGCAGAGCTCAGAATGGTGGTTTCCAACGGCTGGGATTGCCAGAGGGGTCCTTGGGAGATGAGGAGAACGAATAACAATAACAACCACAAAAACCACAGTGTAACCAAACCTAATAATAATAGACTGGATACTGAAGAAAAAGAAAGTAGGGTTAGGAAACAGTGAGCATGTCTTGGCATGAGACGGGCGGACATGTTCCTGAGGGCAATGTTAGGGCAGAGGCTGGGAGGCTGGGAGCAGCGGGGACTTGGCTTTCTGCACCGGCGTTGAAGGCAAAAGCCTCGTTCCCAACCCTTCATCCACTGCTTCAATCGAAGGCCACGTGTCAGTGCGCTAAGTGTGCTGGGGACTGCGCGGCCTGGGGAGACAGATGAATGAATGAAGCGGGATCCCAGGGCGGAGCTCTTTGCTCCACAGGCAGGGGAGCGCCAGGAAATGGTCCTGCCAGGGCCGCTCTTGCTGGTGGCTGCTGGGTTGTTTCTCTGTTGGGGAGAGGGAATAGGGAACAGGCAGGGCTGAGCCTGGGACCCTGCCGCAATAGGCCGGGGGAGCTACTACCCTGCGGATGTGAATTAAAGCAGTTGGAGTTGGGGAGGGGAAGGGAGAAAGGATCTCCGGTCACCCCAGGTTTCTAGGCCTGAACAAAGGGGAGGGTGGTGCCTTTAAATTCTTTAGGGAACACAAAAGGAAGAGCAGGTTTGGGGTGGTGGGTGGCTGGGTAGCTGCTGAGGAAGTCAGTGGGGGCCCATGGCGGGGGAGGGAGAAATATCTAGGGCTGAATTGCCCTGGAGGGCCTGGGAGTCTGTTCGGAGGGCGAGGCTGGAGGCTGAGGGGTTGAGGCTGGAGGCTGAGCCTTGGGAGTTGTCCACAACAGATCGTGGTGGACTCCAAAGGTGGTGTAGATGGTCATGGGAGGGTCTCAATAAATGCTCCCTGCCAGGCACATCGCCAGATGCATGGTGTGCTGGTTAGGGCGTGGGATTCGGGCCCGCTCCTGGGTTTGAATCTCAGCACTGCCACCTCCTAGCAGAGTGGCCCTGGGCGAATCACCCCTCCCCCCATGCCTCTACTTCTTTGTCTACAAAATGGTAGTGAGGATAACTCACCTTGTGTGTGGTAGGAGGATTAGGTTGCTGAGCGCGTGTCTGCCACTTCCCACAGTGCTAAACCTACCAGGCGTGATCAGTGAGTATTAGTTATCTCTGTTAATTCCCACGACACAGCTAATGGGACAGGGATTTCCATTACCTGCTTTACAGGCAGGATCTCGCCCATGATCATGGATTTGGGTCGTATGAGAGCCAGGACCTGAACATGGGCCTGTGAGTCTCCAGAGTCTCCAGTTGCCCAGTGCAGCCTGAGGCCTGCGAGCTTCCTGGCTTCTTGACTAAACCCCCTGGGCACAGGGGCTCCCATGCTTGCTGAGCCCACATCAGAGCTGTGGCAGCCCAGGGGCCAGAGGACCTGCAGAGTGGCGGCCTGTGCCCACCTTCGCGCTAGCATGACACTGCCTTTCCCAGCTCCTCTGGACGGCCCTGCCCTTGGGCAGCCAGTGCCTTCCTCCTCTCCCTGGAGCCCCACTTGCCCGAGCGCCCCTCCCCTGAGCACCCCTAGGGATGAGGCCAGCTGTCGCCTGGACGCTCTCCTGGAGTTTCCTGGCGTGAGGTTCTCACACCCTCAGTGCTACATCAGAGTCGGGTGCTATGTGTCCCCACCTTGGTCTCAGGGCAGAGGAAGGAAGAGCCTTTGCGTCTGCTGGGGGAAGTTCATTGCCCTCGCCCGGTGTGGTGCGTACGCTCCAGGTGCCCCATTTGAAGAAGAGAGCTCATCGGAGCCCTGGCCAAGAGAGTGTGGCAGCTTGGGTTTGAAGCCAGGAGAGCGAACTGGGAGATATGTAAGGTCATTAGCAAATAAAGCGCAGACAGAGGCCAGAAGTTCTGACAGGCGCCTGGGTTAAGGAGCGGCTGAGTCTGTCTCAAAATGCTGCCAGTCCCCCGTCTCAGGTTCCTTGACTGTGGTGACATTGGTGCGCCCCTCGCAGGTCCACGTGGGTGCTGTGCCACAGATGTTAGATGTGGGCCTCCGCCCGGCCCCTGCAGGCAGGAGCAGTCAAGCCTGGGCACCGGGGCTGGGTGCCCGGCCCCAGGATGGAGGGACGAGGGGCAGAAGTGGATCAAGAGGGACGGATCAGCTGGTGCCAGCTCTGTGCCAGGCCTCGAGCTGGATCTGGGTGGGGCCAAGGGGAATAAGGTGTCACCTCTGTCCTTATGGAACTCCCGTCACGCGATGGGATATCAGACTCCTTCCTGGAACATCTCCACCTGGGTGTTCCTGATGTACAGGGGTCCAGGTCGGATGAGAGGGTCATGACTGCTGTCTGGTCCTCCCCCAAGAGCCTCTGTGATCCCCTGGGTGCTGGGTGTTAGGGAGGCTCCAGGCCTCTGCTGTATGGACTGGGAGCTTGAAGGGAGCACAGATTGGTACCAGCAGGACTAAGCTGGGCAGTGCCCTGAGGACCTTGACCTCCAGGGAGACCCAAAGGTGCAAGATCTGCTGAGGCCAGGGCTTCCACACTTAGCCCACTCAATTCTTCTGGAAGTACAGGGCATCCCCATTTTTGTCCAAAGCCCAGAAAGGTCAAACGAGTTACCTACAGCCACACAGTGAGTGAGCGACACCAACAGTCTTCGGGCTCCCGGGCCCAATCTTTCCCCCATGCCCATCCTGCCAGTCCCCATGCCTTCCCAGCAGACGGCCATGTCCGCCTCTGCCCAGCTCTGCCTTCCTCCAGAGCAGCTGGGCAGCCTCAGGCCCTGGCCCACCTCGGTCCCTCTGTCCTCCCCTGCCGCCAAGCCACTAATTAGCACGCCCGGCACTGTGGACTCCCGTGTGCGCTAGCAATTGTTCTTCACAGTGTCCCTCTCACTCTGTGTCCCCTGGAAAGCCACACTCCCAGCTATATTTAGCTGATGCTACTTCCCAGGGAGGGGCCGGCTGGACGGGGAAGGAAGGCCAAGTCTTGAGCTCTGAGCTCCACATCGAGAGGGCGGAGGCCAGCTGCCCATCCCTTCTGAACCAGGCCCTCCGCGGCGGCCTCTGCCCAGCCCCTGCCACCCAGCCTGGATCCCGTGGCACAGGGCTGCTGCAGGCCCTCCGTGGTGGACTCTCAGACCATGTGAGAGCAGTAGGAGGCGCTGACGTCAGACTCCGGACGTCATCAAGGCCGTCTTGTCTCCACTGACGCGTTTTGTAATAAGCCAGCAGTGCACATTTCTATGTGCGTGTTTTTATATTAGCGTCATCTGTTCCATACGTTGGGGGTTCTGGGCAAGATTTCTTTTGAGAAGGTTTGTTTCCTTTAAGAAAGAAAAATGCTGGGGACTCAGGTCTTCCCGCTTGACGGCCTTGCTGCTCCCAGCGTGGCCCAAGGCCTGCAGCCTGGGCGTCCCCCGGTTTAGAAGTGCAGAGCTCAGCCGCGGCCCCCACCCAGGGAATGGGACTGGCACTTTGTAGGGCTCGGTGACCCCCACACTGTCACCAGGGCAGCCTGTGGCGTGCTCCAGCATTCTGACCGGGGCCTGAGCAAGCCGTGTTTTCCTGGCACCCCGGCACAGGCCCTCTCAGCTGCCCCTAGGGATGCTACTCTCCCGCTGCTCCGCTGCCAGCCTGGGGAAGCTGCTCCTCTCCTTCCAGAGGCCCCCCCGGAGCTGCCGACCCCGTGGGCTGGGGAATGGGCAGCTGCCGGGTGGGGCACGCCTGTGACCTCAGCCTGACAGATTCTCCCTTGGCTTTGACCACAGGTATCCTTGCCCTGCAGAGACAGGAGGGCTAAGGCCATGGACACTGACGGACACTGTGGGGACAGGTCCCTAAGGCGAGGCCACCAGCTCCCAAACCAGACCTGCAGAGAGCCCTGCAGAGTGTTTGAGTCACTTCCTGTGGGCCAGTCCCCAGGGAGCAGATGCTGGCCCTCTCCTCCCCTTGCCGCCCGCAGACCCACCCTGAAGGAAAGAGCTCCCAAGCAGAAAAATGTCCCAAGGGAGGTGGCAGGGAGAGGAGAAGCGGGTGTTTAGCCCACTGGGCAGCCGCGTCCTGAAGGGTGAGGCTGAAGAGCTCCTTGGCACCTGCCAGTCACTCAGAGACTCCCTGACAAGAGGCCCATCCTGCCCTCAGATGCTGCCAGAAGCTTCCACAGAGCCCTCCCGCCCCAGGCTCCTGCCTTTCCATTCAGTCTTCTTGTGTCCCCCCTCTGTCATCCCTTGCTGACTTCCCGTGCTCTCTGGGACATTCTAGGGGCCTTTGTGCCCCAGGCCCTGCCTCCTCCCCAGCCCGGGTCCTTGCCAGTCCCTCTGCGGACCTTTTGCTCCCAAGACCACACTACAGGCAAAGCCTTGGGGCGCCGCCCCCGTGGGGAGCGCTGCCTGTGACCCCTGCTGCCCCCAGGGAGCCCCTTCACTCTACCCTTTGGCCGGCCTCCAGGACCCTCCCAGGCGCCACCTCCTTGCTCCATCGCCCCTTGTCACTTGGCAGGACCTCAGTATGGCGTTCCCTTCACGTGCTGAGCCCCAGCCTGCAGTCGACGCCGTCAACTCATTGGAAGTCTTCAGAGCCCAGGATGCTTCCCACCACCCCCTGCGTTTTGCTAATGGAGAAACCGAGGCACAGCGGGGTTTGATGGTTTGCTCAAGGACAAGCATCAGGAAGGTGGAGGGCCAGGACGAGAATGTGGAGTCTGGCTTCAGAGCCCCAGGCTTGGGCACCATGCCAGCCTGATGCCAACCCTGCTGCTCACGGGCATCCAACTCTCACGGTCCTCCGCTCCCGCCTCCTCTGGCCCTGGTCCTCCTCCTGTGCTCCCAACCCAGTCAGAGGAGCTCTGCCTGAGTCGGGGACCTCAGCCTCCTCCCTGCCCGCCACCCGGTCGTCGTAAACCTCTCTCACGTCAGTCCAGCTTCCCCACCATCCCCTGCCACGTCCTCGCCCGAGATCCCTTTGTCTTTCACCTGGACGGCTGCCTTCATGGCCTGGGCTACTTTCACTCTTATCCCTAACCGTCCATCCTCCACAGACACCAGCAGATCCTCGGCCAACCTGATCAGGTCACCGTCCTGGCTGTTCTCAGCTGTCCCCACTCAGCCCAGTGTGACTGTGCTTTGCCTCAGCTCAAGATCCTGCCTTTGCTTCCGTCCTGGACCCATGTGGCTTTGCGTCTGCCTCCTCAGGGGTGTCTTCCCGCTGTGGACATGGGTCCCCTTCGTGAGACTGAAAGATCCAGGAGAGGAGGACGTGTCCAACTTTAGTCCTTACTGTATCCCCAGCTCCTGACCCAGTGTCTGCCACCAAGCAGACCAGAAATCTCTGATGAACAAATGAAGGGGTCTTTGTGTAGCTGAAATAAGAGAGTGCACGTAAAAAGCACTCGATAAGGTCCCTCACATCAAAGAGACACTCGGTGGAAAGTGAGGAATCATCGCTGTCATTGTTGGAAGCAATCTTGAGCAAGCCGTACCTGATGCCCAAAGCGGGGTAGAAACTGCAAATAACTGGAGTGGTGACTGCAGACAGCTGGAGAGGGACTGTCGAGAGCTGAGGGTGGTAGATGCAAACAGCTGGGTAGGTAACCGAGCAGCTGGGCGGTGGCTGCAGATCCCTGTGGGTGGTGGCTGTGAGCAGCGGGGGTGGCAATGGCACACTCCTGAGGAGGAGGCCTGCAGAGGAGCGGGTGGAAAGAGCAAATAGCAGAGGTGCCCAACTGCCAACAGCTGGGAGCCATGCTGCAAATAACCAGGGAGCAGACAGCCGGACACTCGCACAGGCACAGGACCACGGCCCGATTTCCCCAGCCAGCCCCAGGATCCCTCTGCAGCAGCCGGGCCCCCCCACTTCCTCTTCTCTCCCAGAAAATGTGCCAAGGAGACCCCAGAGGTGTCTCTCATGATCCCCCAAACAAACCTGGTCCATGCCCACGTCTGGTCCACTCCTGAGCTCCAGCCGCATTACCTCTCTGTTCCTCAGTGGGCTGTGCTCCCTCCTACCACAGGGCCTTTGCACCTGCCACCCCTCCTGTATTACCACATCAGAGGGACTAGATCAGATTCTCTTCTCCACCTCCTTTGTTTCTTTAGCCTCAAGGAGAACCGCAATTGCTGTTCCTTTATTTATGTATACTCGTTCCTTCTGATGAATGCCCATCTCCCCCACTAGCCTGGGAACTTCTAGAAAGCGGAGGCCCCGTCCACATTGCCACTGCATGCTCGGTGCTTAGGCCAGAGTCTGGCACGCAGCAGGGGCTCCTAAGGAGGAGATGGATGGAGGGATGGGCAGAGGAACTAAGTGAATGGCCGAGTAGACGGAGAGTTCCACAGAGGCAGAGGCAAAGGAAAGAAGTCTTACTGCCTGAGCACCTGCTGTATGCCAGGCCTGAGGCCAGTCACCCCTTCTAGCTATTGCTCAGCATACCTATCCCGTGCCCGTCCTGTCTGGGGACAGCCTGCAAGCTCCACCGTGGGGCCTGGTCTACTGCAAATCTGCCAGGAAAAGGCAAGGCCCCCCTGCTGTGCTCGGCCGGCAGCCCTGTGCCTGCGCCCTGCTTCAGAAAGAGCTGGAAGGCGGCCGGCTGCCCCGGGACCTCGGGCTCTTCTCGAGGGAGGATCTGAGGTGACCCCCAGCCCTGACCGTGCCAGGCCAACGGTGCTCGTCGGCAGTTAACTCCCGAAGGAAGTCCCTCTTTTCATTTCAGAGCCTGCCATGTCCTTCCAGAGCCCCAGTCCCCAGACAGTGACATGGGATCTGGTCACTGTCATTCACCAGCTCAGCCGGGGAAGGATCCACAGGCTAAGACCCATCTAGCCCGACTCCGGGTCACTTGTTTCAACGACTGAGCTGCCGACAAGAATCTCGCAGCCCTATAAAGCAGATAGAGGACCCAGACTCATGCAGGCACGTACATCAGCCCAGAGACTCCAAATAATACCTGTCAGTCCTTGCAAAGCACGGCTCGGCTGCAGGCATCCCTCTGAACTGAAGCTCAGAGAGCTTAATAAACTTCCCCAAGGCTACACAGCTAGTCGGTGATGGAGCTGGACTTTTGTTCCAGGCAGGTGGGCTCCAGAGTCCCTGCTCTTAACCCCTGAATCAGAGTCTGAGATGCCCAGACACAACCACCACCAGACATGCAGGCTCACAAAAGTACACACCCACGCAATGAACACACACACACACACACACATCTCCCTGCGAAGCCAGCAAAATGGCTCCACTCGGCCTCTTCCTCTCTCCTCCCCTGAAGGGCATTGAGGCTCTGCTGGCTAAGAGCTCTGCTCAGAGCCAGGGAGGGTGTGTTCAGGCGCGGTCTCTCCAGCGGATTGGCATTCGCAGGCTTTCTGCAGGCCAGGCTGGAAATGAGGCTGGGGAGCCAAGAGCCTGCAGTTCCCTTGGATACTGGTGCCCGTGGTGGGGAGCGGACAGGGCTATTTCTCAGCAGGCCCCTGGCCTGGCGTGACAGTTGTTTTGGATGGTAGCCAAAATGCCTCCTTTATCTCAGTCCCATTAATTCCAAGATGCCGTAGGAAAGCGGTTAGGACACAAACAACAGTCCCTCCGACTCTGCGTGGACAGCCGCCCCTCCGGCGCCCCATGCGGCTGAGGGTGGGGTCCTGCCAGGTGCAGCCCACCTGGGATCTCACCAGCCGGGCCTGGGTGCAGCATGGGCAAGTGGAGCCTGAGAAGAACTGAGCAGGGCCAGGGCAGCCAGCAGAGAGGGGAGGGGGCCAGACGGGCGCTTCTGTAAGGGGCGCGCCTCCGAGAGATGGACGGCGGGGTGGGGATGGCTGCCGTTGATCTTGACTTCACTGCTTACGGGCTGTGTGACGGGGGCAAGTTACCTGACTCTGTGCTTCACTTCCCTCTTCTGTACAACAGAGGCGGCAGAAGTGCTCACCCGCGAGGGGTATGGAGGGGACTCAAGGAGGCGATCTTGCAGAGAGCTTAGTGCAGTTCCCGGCGTATCTAAGCAGCGGTGAACGTGAGCTCTGGTGATTGGCAGTAGTGGGGGTGACGGGATGAAGCTGGGATGGAGAAACAGAAGGGTCCATGCTGGGGTGAGGCAGGGGACTTCTGGGACCCAGGGACGGGCATCCTGAGTCTCTGCAGCGCCTCAGACCTGCCGTCTGCTCTTGGCCTTCCCATTCGCCGTTTCCTCTGCCCAGAGCATCTCTTCCTCGCTCCTCTTTGGGTGAACTCTGACTTATCCTCAGCCTCAAATCCAGGCCTCGCCCTGTCTGGGAAGCCCTTGCTGACCTTCACCCTGCGGGGCTCTGCCTTAGGTGGCTCTTCCTGAGGCTACCTATGAACTTCCTCTCCAAGGTGGGTTTGTGACTCTACCTATCTGTCCCCACAGAAGGCAGGATCTATGTACCTCTCCCTCAGTCACAGAATCCTCAGAGAGTCACAGAACGGGGACCTATGTGTGCTGAGTAAATACGTTAGGAATGAAGGGAAGAAATACTCACTAGGTCACATGATAGAATACTGTCCTTTCAAACCTGAGTGCATCTTGGGGACAAGCTCTGGAACCTCTCCTAGCACTTTAAAGAGGTCCTGAGACATAATGTGGCCGGAGCACCAGCTCTGGAGTCAGGCTTCCTGAGATCTGACTCCACCTCCCTACGTAGCAGCTGTGTGACCTTGGGAGAGCCATTGATCCTTTCTCTTCCTCAAACTCCTCATCTGTGAAATGGGAACAGTGAAGTCTCCACCCAGCAGGACTGTCTCCCGGAAGAACAGTGCACTTGGAGCAGGCTTTGGCCAGTAGGGGATGGTCCCCAGGAGCCAGTCCTTCCCACGTGTGGCTCACTCCACTCAGCCCAGCCTCCTTCCTGTCTGTTGAGGTCAGGTTGTGGAAACTGATGGGATTTCTTCCTAATTTGTGTTGACCTCTTTTTGTGTCCTGACTGAAAACAAGCAAAGCATTGTATAAGGTTCCAGAAAGAACTAAAAGCCACGGTGCTAAGGCCAGAGCAGGGTCTCCAGGGTCAGTGGGGCAAGGGGCGAGGCTGCCAGCCTCCATGGGGCGGGATGGGGCAGGGTCTGCAGCCGCGGGTCACACTGGAGCTCAGTGCCCTCCACACCTCAGCTTCTCTGGCTCCTGACACCCTGCTCCTTTCTGGGGGCTGGATCTGCTCTCCCATCAGCTGCTACCTGGCTGGGGCAGTCCCCTCAACCCCAATCCCCCAGGCGCTCCAGCATGAAAACCTCCCCAGGACAGAGCTAACAGCTCCCCAGCACCCGCGAAGGAGGATCAACTCCAGAGCGAGTCCAGGCCAAGCCCCGAGAGCAGGGCACAGAATCAAGACCAGGAAGTGGACACAGCCTCCAGGGTCCCAAGGGCTGGGTCCGTGCTTGCCTCTGGGCCTCACTTACCCCCAGCCACACCACTTCCTTCTTGTCCCTCCTCAGGGACCTTGCCTGGATGTTCCCTCCATCCAGAATACTGTCCCTACCACTTCTTCCTCTTTAACCCCCTGTTGTCCTGCAGAGAGCTTGAGGTCACCAGCTCAGGGAGGCCCTCAAGACCCCTGGACAATACAATCCATTTATTGCTCATTCCCAGGGCCCAGAATCTGCTCTTCATCACTCTCTCATTGCTTGTAATTGTTAATTAATTATATTGGTATCTCATTAATTCTGTTCCCACTAGACTGGAAGTCCCTTGTGGGCAAGGCTGTGGCACTGTCTGCTTTTCTCAGCTTGGAACCCAGCAAATGTTCCATGCAAATGTCTCCTGACCACCCACTGGGCACCAGGCACCAAGCTGGGGACAGCAGGTGCCATGGTGCATGAGACACAGCCCAGAAGAGATGCCAGCCAGTTGTCCACCATGTGACAGGAGTCAGGGTGATCAGGGTACTGGGGAGCACAGCCGAAGGGGAAGCCCCAAACCACAGTCCGAAAGCAAGACCTTGGGCAGGAAGGGCCTTGGAGGCAAGGCTTCCCGTTCTGCCAGCAGAGGTCCTGGTTCCTGAGCTCTTACTCCATGGAGTGGCCGGGTGGGCATCTGGGGCAGAGCAGGGGCAAGGGATGGAGGCCAGGATGCAGCCTTGGGAGCCTGTCAGCCCTAGTTCCGGTTGTAGTGGCAGGAGTAGCAGGTGTACCCAAATGGTCCCCAAGGGTTTGGTTGGAGGTCCCTGTGACAGCTTTGGTGTCTGGCCTGAGGCAATGGCATGCCATTGAGGTCTTTGAGCAGGAGACAAGGGCCCACCCTGATGGAGGGACAACAGAGGACCAGCTGCTGGGGGCGTACGGGTGTCTGAACATTCCCAGGCTGGAGTTTCCAGATTCTACAGGGTCCTGGCCTTGCCCGGTCACCCACCAGCCCACACCAACAGGGTCTGCTTGCTAATCTGCCCACTCCCCACCCACCCCTACTACACACTGGGGATCCTGGAGGTGGGGGCGTTGCTGGCTGTCTGCTCCAGCACCCTGGACAGAGCCTACTCAGCCTACAGGGAAGACCTCCCTTTCTTCCAACGTCTAACTCCCAGCTCACTTCCTTACCTCCCCCTCCCTACTCTGCCTCTCTCCCTGAGTAGTGTCGGGCTGTGAACCAGTTTCTCTCTTCCTTTCCCCTGCCTCTCCTCCTCATCCCATCATCCACCACTGCTCTCCTGGAAAAGCACTGAACTCAGTGACCCTTGAAGAACCTACAGGAAAGGAGAAAGGGACTGATATCAACCGAATGCCTCTAATATGCCAAGGACCGTGCCAGCAACTTTGACCACTTTATTTCAGTTTTGAATCTACCCAGGAGGGAGGCATTAGTGTCCCCATCTTATCGCTGAGAGTCAGAACACTTTGAAGCAGCCCAGTGGAAGTCAGAGGCCTCCTCTAAAAGCATGACTCATGGTGGAACTTCAGGTACTATGACGGACCCTGGGAGAGGTGGCAAGGAGACCTCCCCAGGCCACTCACCTAGTGCCTGGGTGGTGATGCTGCCTTCTTTTCTGCCTTGGGTCAGGGGTACCCAGTCCACAGCCCTGCTCTGAGTCCCCTGGGTCAGATGGTGCTCCGGATGGATAGAGGGAACTCCCAGCTCAGGCACAGCTGGAGCCAGAGTAGACATGAGGCCAGAGCCTCTGTGTCGCATGGCTACGGGCCACCTAGGCCAGCTCTCCGGGAGGGTCCTGAGACCCTCCTGCACAAGGTTCCTCTTTGGGCTCCATCTCCTGCACTCAGCCCTCACCCACGACTCCACACCGCAGTCCCAGTGCTGGGCCAAGGTGGGCAAGCTTCTGTTCTGGGTGTCACCAGGGCAAATGGAAACGCTGAGCCACCCACATCCTGAGCATCTTCCAAAAGCTGACTCAGCACATTCTGCCAGGGTGAGACAGCAATCCCGGTCCCTCGCCTCAGCATCAAAGGGCTCACAATTACCAGCAAGTTGTTTTTGAAAGAATAGAGAAATGAAATGTGCGAGGATATAACTTTTAATTTAAAGTCCACTGCCCTCTGCATTCGGGTGTCAGGAGAGATCTTGAGTGACATTTGTGGAGCTGCTGGGGTGAGTGTGTGAGGTCAAGCACACTCATTAGCCATGCTTGGAGGAGAGGCGGAGGCAGCCGAGACGGCTTCAGCAGCACGGGCTGCCTTGCTCACTGTTAGGAGGAAGCAGGGCTTCCACCCAGCCTGGAGTCCCAGAGGCAGGGCCACAGGGAAATCCAGAGAGGGCGTGCTGGCTTCTACATGTCCTTGCCTGCCAGGAAGGGAGACCACAGGTGGCTGTTGACATGGCATCTGCATGGTGTCCTCTCTACTTAGAGCAAACCAGATCTTACATGCCAGAAACTTTCTCATGGAAGGAATCTGAATGGCCAGACATTGCATGGAATTCCCTACCTAACCAGTGGACCTTGGAAATCTATGCAGCATTGTGTGTGTGTGTGTGTGTGTGTGTGTGTGTGTGTGTGTGTGTGAGTGAACGCCTGTAGAACATATTGAATGTCTTCAAATTCTCAAAGATGTCTATTCATTTATTTAAAATATGTTTGCTGAGCAATTTCTACATGCCTGGCACTGTTTTAGGCACTGGGAATACAGCAGTGAACTAGGCAAAGTCTGTTTATATGCTCACTCAGGAGAAAATAAATATACAATCCCTTGATGCTTGGTGGTTCTATGTGCCGTGAAAAACAAAGCTTGGCAAGAAATATAAAAAAAGGACAGGAAGTGGTGATGTGGGGTGCAGCACCCTGAAATCAGAAGCCAGATAAGAAAAAAATAAAAATAAAAAAATTCTCAGTGGAAAATTGGCAGCTGTCTCTGCCAGTGTCCAGAAGCTTCTCAGCCCTGTCTCTGACTTCCCACAAGACTGCCTGGCCCACACAGACCCTGGCAGACCCCGTCACCATCGCTCCAATCTGGGCCTCAGATGTCCTGGGTTTGACCACGTCACAGTCCCAAGATCTCAATGCCACTGGGATTTGGAGGGAGACCACCAGGGATGAGCAAACCTGAGAGACAGTAACTAGATGGTGGCATCCCGTTATATTAGGTAGAGGGGAGTGAAGGGAGGGGCGGGGCATGGGGTAGGAGGGAGAGTAGAGTGAAGCGGACATTATCACCTCATGTGCTTGTATGACTGTGTGACTAATGTGAGCCTACATGTACAATCAGAAAAATGAGAGATTACACTCCATTTATGTATGATCTATGATCATGTATAAGTGCATTCTACTGTCATGTACAACTAATTAGAACAAATAAAAAAATAAATCAAATGCCTTTACCAAATTAAAAAAAAAAAAGCAGAAGCCTGCAGTGTAGACAGTAAGTGGATTCATGTGAAGAGTGTCCCCTGGACCCAGAGCATCTCGCAGAACAGGTCTGGGTGGGATCAAGATGCCTTCGGAGGCCAGGCCCTCTGTGATGGACAAGGACACTGGAGAGAGGCACAGTGCTCCCTCCCTGCCCTCCTTCCTGGACCTAGGCTGGTGCTGGCTCCTGGAGGAAGCTGCAAGCTTGCCCAGCAGGGGCAGTTGGAGCACCTGGCATGGGTCAGCAGAGCTGGGCAGGGCCAGCCCTCCTCCTTGCAGAGGTGAACTGGGGCCACAGCAAGCACCTGACATCATGTCTGGCTCACATCGGCTGCTCCGTTGGCATGGTGCCCCATCTTTGCCTCATTAGGGGCTTATTAAGTGCTGTGCCAGGATGGCAGGGGCAGGACGCTCCAGCCCTGAGCAGGTGACTTCTTGGAGAAGCTCTTTCTGCTCTCCAGAACTTGGTGACTTTCCTACACAGGGTAGGAGTCAATTGCAAGATGAGCATTAAGGTCCCTTCTGTCCCTGAAATGCATGCCCATACACTTGCCAGTATTTTCCCGAGGTTTGCTTTGTGTCCAGCTTCTTGCTGCCATGAGCAACCCTCACCTCCTGACCTCAGGATGCTCTCGGTCTAGTGGAGGTGCCTGCAGGCGTAGTGGCTGCCGCCGGTCAACCCGGAGATGTAGAGCCCATTGCTTAAATTTCTCTAGGTCTCAGTTTCCTCATCTGTAGAATGGCAATAGAGTTCTTTTTGGAGCTTTTACAAGGACTCAGAGAGTTTAGCACCCCAAGCACTCAGAACAGCATACAGTAAAACTCGCTCCTTGGACAGACAGACGGCAGGATTTGCTCGCGTCTGTGTCCCAGTGCCCAGTCCTAAGCCTGGCTTGGAGAAACCACCCCAGAAGAAAGGTGGAACAAAGAGCGGGAGGAATCCCTTCTGCACACTGGGTTATCCGTGTTAGGAGCCATGTGAGATGTGTGTGCGCCCACATGACCCACAGACTGTTCTTGCAGGCTGCTATCAAGCCACCGCCAACACCTGGCCCTGTGAGCCTCCGCATTGTGTACTTGAGCCTTTGATATACGGGGGATGTTTGCCAAGGGAGAAAAATGTTATTGGACATTTTTTGTGGTTGTAAAGATTACTTCTTGATGAAAACACACACAAAGAAAGACTTACAAGCTGCCCTTAAGGTAGGCAAATGAATGATGTGTGCTTACGGCGTCCCAGCCATTGCTCAGGGCAGCCAACTCAGACTCCTGGCAGGGGCTGCGGCGGGGGCGGGAAACACTGCATGGCCAGGTGCCTGGGCAGAGGGCAGTCCCCTGCTGAGCCACGGTGGCCAGGGGTTCTGATTCATGTCTCCTTGCTCCTCTCGGCTGGTCTGTTTGTTCTCCCAAGGACCCAGCTTTTTCCCTGAGGTCTCCTCCCCAAACTAGAGGGACCCTACCCTGAGCTGGGGTGCCCGGCCCTGCATGGGCGTCACGGGGGCTCAGACCCTTCCTATGTGGGGGTCCTGTCTCCCCAGCCAGGTCCGAGTCCTGGAGGGAAGGGTGCCTGGCTGTCCCTCTAAGCCCCCTCCTGCCTGAAGTGCAGCCGCTTGCCTGTAGCCGCTGGTGGGGGAGGAGAGACCACAGGAGAGCATGCACTTCGCTTCCACACCCGGCTTGTCACACCTGCTGCCTCCTCCACTGCCCTGTGACCCCTGGAGCAGGAGCCTTGTCTCTGTCAGCCCAGGAGCCCCTCAGGGTCTGTGTGAGGGGTGTGAATAAGGTGCAGGACACCGTAGGGCCACGCCAGGGTGCCTGGCAATAGGCCCAGCACATCCTTAGGCAGAGAGTGTGGGCAGAGTAGGGTTCTAGCAGGGCTGGATTCTGGCTGGGTGGGCCTGGAATCTGGTCGAGGAGGGGGTTAGAGGCAGCCTGGGTTGGGATGGGTGGCTGGGAGCTGAGACTTGGTGTCAGAGTTTGACTTACAGTTGGACTTGAAGCTGTGCAACCTTGGCTGGATGGTTTACCCTCTCTGAAACTCAGCTTTCTCTGAATCTTGAATGAAGCCCTGTGGTCTTTTGGCCATGGGTTTCATCTTACCACCCAGGCCTTGAGCTGGGATTTGGAGAAACATCAGTAGACCAGTCAGCAGCCCTAGCAGTTCATGTCATGTGTGTTCATTTCTTCTTGCAGCGGTCACAAATCTTTACAAACTTGTGGCTTAAGAAAATAATTTATCATCTTACAGTCTGGAGGTCAGAAGTCCTAAATCAGCCTCCCTGGGCTAGGTCAAGATGCGGTGGGGCTAGTTCATTGTGGAGGTCCTCGGAGAGGGTCTGCTCCTTCCCTTTTCAGCTTTAGTGGCCACTTGCGTTCTTTGGCCAGTGGCCCCTTCCCTGCTTCCTTCCACCCTCCTGCTTCCAGGGCCACATCTCCTGCTCCTGAGCCGCCTCCTGCCTGCCTCTTCTAAGGACCCTGGTGCTGATACTGGGTCAGCCCTGATAACCCATGGTAACTCCCCATCTCAGGAGCCATGATCACATCCGTGTAGGGGAGTATGTTCACAGGCCTGTGGACATCCTGGGGTGGGGGTATTATAAAGTGTGCCATGGTGTGATAAATGAAAAGCTGCCAATCAAATACCCATGGTGCACAGACTCGGGACTCTATTGCCCTAGCCATGGTGCAGCTGTGCACTGTGAGGTCTAACGGGGTCCTGGCCTAGCCTGGGGGGACAGTGGGAACTGGGCCACATTGCCCGTAGGTTTTTCCCCATTTCTTGGATCCTGGTGTCGCCTCTGCTGTCCAGAAGTCTCCAGGGAGTCCCTACCTGAAGCCACCCACAGTCTGTACTCCCAGTCCCTGTCCCTGACCAGGGCAACCTTTAGGGGTCACTCAACATCAGAGTGGCTGTCAGGAATTGTACAGTGCTCTTCAGCCCTGAGCAGTGGACCCAGGAGGACCACCCTCCCCTGGGAGTGTTGGGTGGACATGTCAATATCATAAACACTCACCTCTGGGGCTGCAAGAAGTGTCAGGCTGTGACTCGGTCAGGTGTGTGTCTTGTCTCTCAACCCACCAAAATTCTCCTTGGCTCTGGGGAAGCGTTACAGGAAGAGAGCTTGCCATCACCCCTCCAGGACACCCAGGGCCCTCGGAGGAGCCACCTGGCACAGGAGGGTCAGGTGGCACCCTGGCGCCTAGGGACACTCTCCCTCTCCCACCTCCCCAGACAGACATCCTCCATCCGGCTGGAGACACTTGGCTGGCTCCCGCTTGGCCTTCTGAAGTTTCTGGTAGGGGCGAAGGAGCCGTCAGCCTCCTTGCCGCTGGGTTGCCTGGGGACAAAGGCAGGTCCCTCCTCATTTCACAGGGATGTGACCTGCAGAGCTGCTCAAGCTGGTGGCTCTGCTCTCACTAGCACGCAGGGCTGAAAGGATACCACAGTGTCTGGCTTCACACAAAAGCCGATGTCATGGGGACCAGGAGGAAGGCCCTGCAGATCCTCTGTGTGGACTGGGTGCCGCCTCACCCACGAGACTGGAGGAAGATGGGTCATGAGCATCCATCTCCCTGAGGCTGCCTGCACGGGCTCCACCATGCCTCAGGCCACTTCTGCAGGCCCAGGGACTCTGGAGGTCACTCCAATGTGGCCCCGGTGGGGCTCCAGGGAGGACAGAGGCCAGTGTTCCTCCACTGCATGTTAATCATGAGCCCCGCTCTTCTCCCTGGAACGTGTCCTTGACTGTGCCAGATCCTTGAAGGAGGTCCTCTTAACTGCCAGCCACTTCCGAACAGTCCCTGCAGACGCCACAAGGGCCGCCATAATGATCACGATAATGGTCCTGCTAATGATCATGGCTCTCATTTGCAGACAGTTTAAGCTGTGCCGGGCACTGTGCTAAGCTCTCTACAGGCGTTCTCCCAATCAGTCCTCCCAGCAGCCTGATGGTTATGGTCCGAATTTTACTGACGAGGAAACTGAGGCGGGGGGAGTTCAGCAATGATGCAGATGGTTGGTTCAGGAGGGACGCAGCATGGGCTCTGGTAAACAGAGCGCGCATTCTGGAGTTAAACAGATGCGTGTTAGAACCCATGTGCATGACCCATCAAGTCTCAGACCTGCTGTGAGTCTCTGCGGGAGAGAGCAAGTGGGCACAGACAGTCCCACATGTCCCCTTCCCACGGGCACAGGCCTGCTCCTGCTCACACACAGACTCAGGCCATCCTGCAGGCTGGACAAGCAGCTCAGAGTAAGCTACCTCTCCTCAGGGGAAGGCCCGGGCTGGCCAGCCAGGCCGTCCTCTGGAGTAGGCGTTTGGTTTTCCCTGACAGAGGGGCAGGGAGGAGGACCCAGGGCCCAGCTCAGTTTTGGACACCAGGGGACTTGCCTTGTGATTCTGCCCAGGTGGCCTCACTTTGTGGAAGCAGAGTCCACGACAAGCCCGGAATGAGGAGGGGATCCTGGCTGTAGTCATAGGCACTTGGAGGGAGGGCGTGGAGCCTGGCTCAGGAGGGAAGCTCAGGGAGGCAGTCTGGGTAACCCCTCCACAGGCAGACCTGCTCCTGCCTAGAGACCTTGGCGGTGAGAGCTGGAGGGTCGCTCCATCATAGCACCTCCAACACCTGCTCACTAGCTCACACCTTCGCTCAGCTAAGGAGCCAGGCTGCACAATGGTTAGCGACTCTGGCTTCGGAGGACCTGGCTCAAATTTCTGCCTTTTTATTAATTCTTCTTGCAACCTTGGGAAAGTCACTTACCTCTCAGAACCTCACATTTAAATAAAAATACCTAAGTTAACAGGGATGCAAGGAGGATCAGAAGAAGTGTTGTTGTAAATCAGCACAGTGTCCAATACCAGCAGATGCTCATTGAATAATGTCCAGTCTCTATCATATTTTTGTATCTTCTGGTCTACAGCTTTGTCTAGTAGAAATACGATGTAAACCTTTAATGCAAGCTATTCATGTAATTTTAAGCTCTAGAAGCCATAGTAAAACAGTAAAAAAGAAACAGGTAAACTAAATCTAATAATGTGCTTTATTTAACCCAATATATCCAAAGTATTATTCTTTAAACATGCAGTCGATGCAAACTGTGTTAGTGAGATGGTCTAGAGTCTTCCTGTCTGGAGCTTACCCGTATATACTGCGTCTTTGACATGGGTTCATGTCACACAGCACATCTGGGTTTGGACCAGCCACCTCTACACAGGAGCACCCCAGGACTCGGGTTGTGTCACTCTTTGGTGACTGTGCTCCTTCTGTGATCTCACTGACTCCCACGGTGACCGTGATCCCTTCTAAGGGAACGAGGCTGGGAGTGATTCACAAGACAGACTCCATGCCAGAGAACACCCAGGGTGCACCCAGAACATGTGACCCCCCCCAAAAAAAAGAGCATCAGATCGACCAAGTCCCAGAAGAACAGGTACATTTATTTCCTATTTAGTAAATGATCACAATTACAAAATTATCACCCACTTCACCTGAAATAACACACACACAGTGCCACATCTCAGTCTCTGCAGGCAGGAGTCTCGGCTCAGGGGCTCCCCAGGCTGTGGTGGAACCGCGGAGTGCTGGCTGGCCTCCCTTCTCATCTGGAGGAGGCATCCATGTCCAAGATCACTCAAGTCGCTGGCGGCTGGGTGTCATCTGGAGCCACCCTCAGGTTCCAAAGGCAGTCCTGAGTTGCAGAGACTAAGCTCATTTCCTTGTCACATGAACTTCTCCAAACCCGTCACTTTATCCTTCAAGCTTTCAAAGAGAGTCTACCTCTGGTCTGATTACGTCATGTGACATAATCATGGCATGACAGCCATCGCCTTGGCTGTATTCTGTTACAGGGATGGGATTACACAAAGCCATGAGCGCCACCAGAGGTAGAAAACTATTAAGGCTGACTTGGAGGGTCATCTGCCACCCAAGGTCTGAAAAATTGTGAGGTTAAATAACAAAGTCAGGGACCTAGGTTTCCCCCTGCCTCCCAATTGAGTTCTAAGACAAGGACGGAAGAGATGTAAAGATAACTTACCTGGAAGGAACCGGAGAATCCACTTGTTCATTTCTGGCCGAGCTGTGGGACTTGGCTCGGGCTGGATGGAGAAGGTGGGGCTTCCCATCTTCCTTCCACAGGGGACACAGCCAGGCCCAGCGGGGCGCAGGAGCCAGCTTCACCCGCCTGGAACGGAGGGACCACCAAGAGAGGACAGTGTGCTTCCCCTGGAAGGCAGATTAAATCAGCAAAACGCAAGAGGCAGCCTCTGGTACGGCTCCTCGTAACACACTGCCCCCAGGACCCGTGGACATAGGCTCTCGATAACCCATCACTTGCTCCTCTTTTCTCGAGGAGGGACAACTAAGGATGCAGGAGTAGGGGGAGAGAGAGAGGGATGGGAGAAATATTCTTTCCTCCGTGGAAGGGAGACAAGTAGCCTCCTCGACCCACATAAAAAGAATTGACAATTCTGTTGAAGCGGGAAGAGGTGCGAGGCCCTGCGAGGTAGTAAATAACCGCCATACTTGCTCTGGGCTGAATTTATAGACTCCTGAAGACTCCCGTGCCCGCCGACCGGTCAGGTCTTCATGCAGCCGCGGCCAGGGCCAGATTTAGAAATGAGAGGGCTGGAGCTCTGTGCGGTCAGGTGACCTCGCTCGTGAGGGGTACGGCTGGGCCTCAACTCCAGGTCTCCTGGCTCTCCACACGTCTCTCTCCTCTTTCCATCATGCTGGCCACAGAGTGAAGACAGGACACAGCCACTCCATGGCTCACTAACCTCTGCTCCTTTTTATGTCCACCTGGGGGGAAGTTTAGCAACGACAGTGAGTGAATCTCCGGAGAGCATCTTGGGCCAGATCAGCCCAGGCACACCAAGAACACGACCCTTCAGTCCTTCCTTACTTGGGATCATTTGCCAGGGGTGGAAAAACATCACAGATGTGGTGGTTCCCATGCTTTGGCATCTAAGATGCCCCAGCAGCAGTGGTCTCTCGTCTGTGATTTCTGACCTCACAGAAACCTGCCCAGGGAAGATGGGGCATCCCTCTGAGTTTCGGTGATCCTAGAGGATGGAGCCCTGCCAATCAGCCCTCCTTCCTCTGTCTCCAGGTTTATGCTGCTCTTTCTTTGCAGACTGGATGTCCAGAAGCACAACAGGAAAGATGAGGGTATAGCTTGGGGTCTCCTCAGAGACCCTTGGACCCGATGGAGGTACTGGCATTGGAGCATGGCCAACTAATCAGCCTGATCTCCCGGTGGACATTTTTTTCCCAAAGCCTTACTTCCTGGTGAGTTCCTGGGTGGTCACAGAGAGTTAATGCCCTTTCCTAGTGAGACCTCTGGAATACCCTGTGGAGGGACATTTATATTTGACCCTGGGGAGTCAAGAGAGGATAAATCAAGAAAGAAGTCAGTAAGACAGCTGGGTAGAGGGGTGGGTACACTTGAACCTGAGTTCTGGCACAGGTGTGCTGGGTGAGAAAACAGCACATTCCATGTATGTTGCACTAGGACGTGCGGTTCTACCTATGCAATTCCAGCAGGGCACACTTCCTGAGAACTTGGCATTCTCAAATCCTCAGATGTCTTTCTAGAATGTCTTCCCCCATTACTTGAGGAAAAGAAATGTTCGGATGGCCTCTCCAGACCTTCATTGGTTCCAGAAGTATAAGACCAAAGCCACTTATAAAATATTAAAATCAATTCTCCACTAAAACAAACTCCAGTCTGCACGGCTCCCAACCTTATAACTAACATTCTTGGGGAATTTATGTAAAACCGCAGAGCTCAAATGTGATTGTGATGAATAAAATGCCACACCCCCATTAACTTGCCCGTCGCCGGGGAGAGCACTTTGCAAAACGTTTAAACCTTTCCTTGTGCTTAAAGGTCAGTCCAGCAGCCGCGGGGCCGCCTTCGCCACCCGGTGCTTTATGGACGTGTTGCCGCGGCTCCCAGCTGTATCCCGAGTGGGGTACCTCAGAGTTGAGGGTTTCCTGGGCATCTTCTCACCACGCTCTCAGCCACCTTTCAGCTGTCACCCGAGTGTTCATTCCCACTCAATGAGCAATTCTTGCCCTGGCTGAAGCACTTGCTGAAATGATTTCATAAATCATCTTTTCCTTGTTTTCAAACACTCGCAAATCAGGGCCGCCATCACATCCGACATCCTCTCCTTAATGCGCCCACAGCTTCTATTTTCTAGCTGAAAACCATGACTTCCTTAGACTCCCTCGCTTACTTCACTTCCATTACCACCCCGGGCAGTTGGCTCTATTTTGGGAAAATGATTTCTCACAATAAAATAAAAGATTTTCATTGCTTTATGGGGTTGCCTCATAAGCCCAAGAAGAACAAACCCCCCCAAGACCTAGATGTGTGGCCGGGGGTGTCCTCATTTGCCAGGAACTTCCCCCACGTACCTGTCTCTGCCACAGGAGACTCAAGTTCAAGACTCGGCATAACTGAGAATTATGATCTGGACCAAAGTTTGCTCAATATGGACTGGACCTTCAAGGATTTGCAATCATGGGGGCAGAAAATGTCCCGGGCTGCAGCTAGGTATGGACAGGTGGGGCCAGGGTTTGCTGAGAACTGCCTTGGAGAAGGCTTCGCTGCCCATTGGATGCCCAGAAGCAGGATCTAGACCACCATTGGACTTGATGGTTCTGGGAACTCCCTAGAAGTTCAAGGAGCTGCATAGGTTTTCTGTCCTGTAAAATTCAGACCTGTGCCATCTCTTCCTAGATGTCATCTCCAACCTCCCCTCTTGCTTCCCCAGAGCACGTGAGCTGCTTCCACCAAGTTCCTGCTGCTGCCCATCAGTCCGTGGCCCTTGGACTTGCCACTCTGTGCTTCCCCGTGAACTTTCTGTCTGCCTCTCCATTAGACAGTGAGCTCCCTGAGGCAGGGACTGTCCTTTCCGTCCCCTCATTTGTTCTATTGCCATTGGTTCCTGGAAAGGATGTCCTTTTGTGTAGCTATCAGGATTCAGGGCCAGCTCCATGGGCGGATGGCCTGGGCAGTCCTATGGGGCACCCGGGGCCTCATGCCTGGTTTTATGGCCTGCTGCTACCATCTTGAAATTTGAACTGTTTTTCTCTGAATGAGGTCTCTGCTTTTCATTCAACACTGGATCCTGCAAATTAGGGAGCCATTTCTGCCTACATTTAATTAGCTGGTTGACAAGGGAAGCCTGATAGGGCTTTTGTGACCACATGTCTAATGTCAGGATACATTAGGTGTGACTCCCTGAGGCAGGGGCCACAGGTAGAGCACACTGACAGCTCCCGGCCTCAGCGCTGACTCCAGGGCGTCCTTAACCATCACCCTTACCCCTTGGCTTTTGCTGGTGCCAGTTGAAAACAAGGAGAGGGCAGCCTGCACCCAGGAGACCCCTAGCAAGGGCCTGGCACTGCTCCGGGAACCATCTATGACGCTAAGCATGGCGTGCCTTTGTCCTCTGGCATAATTTCAGAGGCAGATGGAGATGAAGCCAGAATGACAGGCTCTGATGAAGCCTCACAAATCAGGGAGGACATAGCACCATAAGCCCGAGCTCTTTATCTGACCTCGTCCCCAGAGGCCCTCGGTGGGAAGCAGGAAGAGGCCCAAGGGGAAGTGGATGCAGGTGAGACAGCAAGAGGAACTTCCAGTGCATCCTGGAAGACCCCTACTCAAGCTCCAGCACTTTCCCCAGGGGGAGGAAGCTGCTGAACAGAGACGGCCAAGAGGGACAGAGTTGGTTCAGGCACCTGACCCACGTGGCCCTCTGCCTCTCTGCCTTCCAGGCATCAAGAAAGAGTAACAGTGAATGTTTCCCGAGTGTCTTTCACATGCCACTGGTCACAGTGCAGAATGTGTAATGTACACGTGTCCGTGGGATGCTCCATGACCCTATGAGGACAGTCCTGCAAGAATGTCCATTTTACATTCCTCACTCCTTTTCTGACATTTCTTCTACCATGCTGCCATTGGATGCTATTAATGTAGCTTCTTGGTTTGTTTGGGACACTTTCTTCCCTTGCTTTTTCATGTTGTCTGTGTATCTTCCCCTCTAGCAGTGCAGATCCGAGGTATTGCAGTGTCCCCCTATAGACTTATAGTGATCCTGCAGGTTTCCAGTACCTCACCTTAAAAGGGGGAGATCAATATTAGCAGGACCCAATACAAACAATATGCAGCCTTAACCCAAATAGCCCCTATTGAGTTATGAACAGTATTGTCGTAATAAACAGATGATGAGTTCGATTATTACCTACAGCATAAACAATAGGTTTGCAATAAGGTCCACAATTACTAATGGTGGGGAGGGATGTAATGTAGGATGTAACATTAATAAGATAAGAAGTGAGTATATAAAGGTACTAGATCCTAGGAAGAGTGAATGCGGAATCAAAAGAGGTTGGTTAGCATGAGAAAAGGGAGAAAGAGATTCCAAGGAAACAAGATAGATAAGAGGAAAATAGAGTGATAAAAATAATAAAAAAATAGAAAAGTAGGAATAATAGTAATAAATCTACGACAAGATTGTAATATACTATTCAAATGTCCCAGTCTTCGGTAGCCTGATGCATGAAAGGTACTTGATAATGCAGTATCCCAGGACAGGAGCTGCCCCCACTAAAGATGGCGCGTCTCAGGTCAGGGATTATCCATGATGGCGGGCAGAGGCGTACCCACATGTTGGTAGATGGGGAGCCACGGTGTGCTGTGGGAGTTCCGCACAGGCTGGAGAAAGTCCATTTTAGAACTAAGGAAACAGAGTAGAAGGAGAGTGAGGCCTTGGGCTGGGCCCTGGGCTCCATCCCTAGTCTCACACACACACACACACACACACACACACACACACACACACACACGAGAAACCCAGAGGCGTGTCTGCAGTCACACAGCCAGCTAAAGGCAGAGCAAGGACATCAACCCAGGTGCTCCTGAAACCTGAGCCCCAGGGCTGCAGCTCCCTGTTGCAACCATCCTGGACCAAGAAGACCTGCCCCTGGGTCCTGGGGGCGCCTTAGGAAGGGCGTGGGTTGGGCATCCATTCCCCCGGACAGGCGTGGGGCACTTGATGTGAGGACCTTAAGGATTCGGGGGACCTTGGCCGCTGCCCCACCCAGCGGCTCACTTCGGGATCCGTCAGTCACCTCCAAGGAGCCTCACAGTGCCTGGAACGTTTACCAGGGATGAGAAGTTCAGAGGCGGAGAGTCGTGTGCACTGGCGAGGAGCTGGCTGCTGCAGGTGCATGCGGACGTCACCCACCGCCTTCAGCGGCCCCAGGAGGGAGCACTGCTGGTGTCACCTGTGTCCCACGAACCAAGAAGGACAGAGAGGGTGGAGACCCCCAGAGCCGGGGCTCGGTCGCAGGCGTCAGTCCCTCCCCAGCATCAGCCCATCACAAAGCTCTTGCTCCCTAAGCAGTCATTCTACTCTCTGGCACCCCCAGGACCACCCGGGGCACCCAGAAATCCCCGCGCTCACTGACCCACGCTCCTGGGTGGGAACGCAGGGCCACCCCCAACCACCTTGGAAAAAAAGAGTTGACGGTTTCTTAAAAATTTAAACACATCTAAAATCGTGTGCCCCAATACTGATAGCAGCTTTATTTATAAGAACTCTAAGCTGCGTGTAATGCAGATGTCCATCCACCCGTGAGGGATAGCCAGGTTGTGGCGTGTCCACTCGGAGGAATACGACATAAGAGAGAAAAAGAATGAATGATGCACAACGCGGCTGGATCCCAAGTGAATTGTCCTGAGAGGCGGGAGCCAGACTTAAAGCTGTACAGGTCGTATAATTCCACTTGGGTAAAGCCCTAGAGATTGCAGACCGATGGAGAGGAGGGCAGATCAGTGGTTGCCAGGGGAGGGAGTGGAGGAAGGGACTCTCAGAGTGGCGATGAGGGATATTCCTATGTTGGAATTCTCTGGACTACACTTTAAGTTTGTGTGGCTTCTTGTGGGTCCGTTTTATCTCAGGGATTTTTAAAAAAAGAAAAAAATCCCCATCCTCAGGCCTCATCCCAGACCATGTGAATCAGTCGTTAGGAGCAGGACCCGGACATGAGGGCATTTAAAGCCCCATAGAGAGGACCGTGGGCTGCAGACTGCTGTCATTGGCAGGAACTGGGGCCACGGAGGGAGGGTCACTGTTGACACTGGGTGGGGGTCCCCGAGGAGCGACCCAGCCAGGGTTCACTCTGGAGACCCCTCGGAGGGCCAGGGTGAAGAGGCGGCTCTCAGACTCTCAACCCTTGACCACAGGGCTCTCCCACCATGGTGGTTGCCCTTCCTTCCCTGGTTCATGCGTCCGGCAGCCCTTTGCCAGGGCCCAGCCAGGACCAGATCCCCTGTAAGCAGAATGAATGGAGCAAGCAGGCAGAACCCCTCCCCTCGTGGAGCTTACATTCTAGAGAAGAGAGACGACCATCTTGCATGTGTATAGGTCCCATGTGATATGTTAGATGCTTAGAAGTTTTATGAAGAAGAACCAAGTGGAGACAGGTGGGACTGTGGGTAGGCTTGCAACTCGAAGCAGGATGGTCAGGGAAGACCTCACAGAGAAGCGGGCATCTGAGAAAATACCTGAAGGAGATGAGGGACAGGGTCTTGCTGATCTGTGGAGGAGGATCTCCAGGTAGAAGAAACTGCAAGTGCAAAGGCCCTGAGGCAGGAAGTGGTGTGGAGGACAAAGAGGGAACGGCTTAGGCGGAGCCTTGAAGGTGATGGAAAGGACTTCAGCATTCACTCTGAGTGAGAGGGGAAGCAGAGGAGCGGTTAATAAATCCATTCCCACATGGTTGTTTGGAAATCAGATGTATGTCAAACAATCTCCAAATCTCCTCTGAGAACCCAGGCTGACCTCAGGGCTCTTGCATGCAATGACAGGGGTCCATAGAGCATGTGCCCAGATTCTGCACCTTCTTTTCCCACATTAAATCTTTATGTGACTCCTTGAACCCCAAACCCTCCTGAGGAAGAGAGCGGCCTTCTCAAATAGCAACGCTGCCCATGTACAAAACCGTTCCTCCTCCCCAGGGGCTGCTTCTGGGCAAATCCACTCACCCTCATTAAAAGTAGACGAAGCCTGAGAAGAGGGAGGCAGGCAGCGGGCAGGAGGCAGTGTGGGCCAGGCTGGCCCTGCAGCCGCCCCCAGCTGAGGGGCCTGAGTCTCCTCCAGCCACCTGCCTTTCCATCCTGCCTAAACAGCCACTGCCCATTCTCCGAGTCCTTACCAGGAGCCCACGTTTGTGATGTTTTGACGAGGCCTCTCTCATTGAGCCTTGTCAGTGTCCCTGAGTCTTAATAACTCCCATTTCACAGGTAAGGCACCCAAGGATCAAAAAGGTATGGGGCACGTCTCAAAGCCACACAGCTAAAGTAGGCACCCAAGTCTGCCTGGCTGCAGAGTGGTACTTGGAACCTCTATGTGGCAACATCAGACGGTCACTGAGATGCTCATGTCCATTGCCTTCCAAATGGGACAGAGCCACAGGAGGCCAGGACACCCCATCATCCCAGGGAGCACAGCTCCCCAGCCTCTGGGGCATAAGGAGACATCGGGGGCAGGCTGTGGCGAGGGGGTGGACTGGGGACCATGGTGGCCTAGGGGGAAGTGGCAGGCTGCAGGCCCTCAGGAGGGTTCCAGTGACATCAGCTAAATCAGTGATCAGTGATCAGTGACATCATCCAGGGGCCCGCTGGGGGTCGGGTACAGCAGGTGAGGCCAGGTAGGCAGACTCTCCAAGCCATGGAGTTTGGGGTGCTCTGGCAAGTAAGGGAGGCAGAGGAGGGAGCTGAGGCTGCTGTCACGTCCATGGACAGGACTTAGTTTCAGGTCCAGCACTGGCTGGGAACAGGAGAGAAGGGAAGGCAAGGGAGTCAGAAACCTGGGCCAGGGCCAACGCAGGGACCAGGAAAGGACAAGCAATAGGACCACATCAGACCCCACCTGCCACCGGCATGCCGCCACATCAGTCTCCTCCAGCTCGCCAGTCCCAGAGTTGCCTTCAACCCAGGTATGTCCCCGTCGGTGGGCACGTTCCAGGGGTATCACATGACAGACTTCTGCAAAACAGGAAGAAATGCAAAACTCGTCCTCCAGAGAGATCCTCTCAGTGGGGAAAGAGGCATCTGGTTCTCCAGATCAAACAGGTTGACAAATGAGAATTTCTGTTTCCATGGGAAAAGCACACCACCCCAGCCTGGCCACCCAGGGACCGGCTTCCCTAATTACTTCCCTACACGTCGGTCTCCACCGCAAGACCAGGAGCCCCTTGAAGGCAGGGCCTGGGTCTGGTCCCCCTCGCTGTCTCCAGTGCCTGACTCAGGCTACCCCATAGAGTTATAAAATAAATTAATGACTCATTAGGAAGAAACGGCTTTGAGAGAGCTGGAAGTTTCCGAGCCAGCAGGCTGATAATGTCTGTGAGAGAACCCGGCTCCCGAGGACTTTGTGTGTTGGATAATTGAGAGATGCCGGAGGCCGCGCAGACGTGGGCTTTCTCAGCCCTCTGGCAACGGAAAGGCAGCTTCCAGTACAGAGCACCCCGGGCCAGGACCCATCCTGGGGGCTCCACCTCCCGGGACCTCCGGTGGCTGACCCAACAAGGAGGAGGAAGACGACCTTGAGACCAAGGAGTACAGATAGCACAGCCCCAGGATCCCTGGGGATGTCACAAGGGGGCGGGGCAGAGATGGGCAGAGCCAGACCAGCCCCACTTGCTGAGACCCAGGGTGCTTCTGTCGGGCAGGGATCAAGATTTGGAGAGAAGCCAAAAGCTGTGAGAAGACAGGGCTTCAGTCATTCCTTTGACAGTGTTCATGCCACAGGGATCCAGCAGGGAACAGGACAAAGTCACTGTGATGTGGCCGTCGGCTTCTAGTAGGCGAGCCAGCCAGACCATGGGCTCGCTTCCAACTGGGATGAGTGGCATTTCTGAGGACCTGCAGGGCCAGGGAGTGGGCGTGAGTGAGCTACTTGGGGTGGCAATCCGGGATGACTTCCTAGAGATGCTGGCAGTGGAACAGAGACCTGAGTGGCATGAAACAGGGAGTTCTGCAGACACTGAAAGGGGCCCAAGGGGCACCGAGCTTGCCCATGTGGGAGCAGCTGGCCAGAGAAGCCCAGGGCACCAGGCAGAGGAGGGGCCAGCTGTGATGCTTTGACTTCCCTGCAGTGAACCTGCTGCCAGCCCAGGTTAACTGAGGTCAGTGGGTCACCTGGAGGGACACCATGAGGACAGAGCAGGGTGGGACCAAGACATGTGGGGACACCTCTGGGTACTTTTCTTTTCCATGAAATCAACAGGACACCGTATCCCGACATGGTTTCCCCATGACCACGAGGAAGCACGTGTTATTTGATCTTGTGTGATAACCCAGGTCATCCTGAAAATCAATCCTGATCACTTCTACTGACATGGGCGTTGGACTATCACAGAGCAGCAGGGAGACAGGACAGGGGGTGGCGACGTGCAGCCTGGTGAGCAGACAGGGCAGTGTGGTGGGCAGCTGTGTGAGCAGACAGGTGGTACCCCAGTAGCAAATGTCAGCTCCTGCTGCTGGCTAACAGACTGTCACTTCACTTTAAATGCAGTTATTATCTTGTAGCTTCCATGGGTCAGAAGTCTCCGCTGGCCTGACTGGGCTCTGCTGAGTACCCATAACTCAGGCCCTCACTCATAAGACTGAGGCTGGGGTCTTATCAGAGGCCGGTGTCCTCTCTGCAGCTCACGGGACGGTTGGCAGAATTCATTCCTGATGATGATAGAATCCTCGTGGCTTGCTTTTTCCAGGTCAGCAGGAGAGAAGCTCCAGTGTTCAAGTCTCTGACCCCCAGGCCCTCGGGGGCTCAGCAGATCAGCTCTAGACCACCCACAGTAATTCCCCTTTTCATTGATCAAAGTCAAAACCAATGGGGGTTCTGAGATACATCTGCGAAACATGAGAGTGACATCCCATCATATCCATGGCTGCCACCCATGTCACCAGGAAGGGATTGTGGGGGTGGGACCAAGGGCTGGGACTCCTGGGGACCTCTTAGAATCTGCTGATCACACTAACAGCACCTTCCAAGTTATTTAAGTCTCTGGATGATCCTATGGGCTATGCTCAGTCACCCTTAGGTTACAAGTGAGGACACAGGGGCAGAGAGAGGGTCCCACAGCCACGATGCTCCAGGGTTTTGTTGAAACACAGCCTCGCAGAGCAGGAACCCCGTGTTGGGCAGGGAGGAGGAGGGGAGGGAAGTCCGCCAAGTTTCTCACGGCCGTTTCATAAAGCGTTGCCATGGAAACCCTGCACGAAGCATCACTTAAAGAGCTGTTTGATTATTTTTTCGGGGTGCATCTGCAGGCACACAACAGCACACACACACACACACACACACACACACACACACACACGGTGGCTGAGTTAAGAGGTCTCGTGGCCGGCGCACGGTTGGGGCTTTGGAAGGTCCATTGACAAATGAATACGCTCGCTGGCAGGATCAGGGCTCTGCTCAGTGTTCCTGCTGCACGGAACCCAGACCTGGGCAGCCTTCAGGTCCTGATGGGAGCTGCGCTGTCAGTCTCCAGTGACCGTGGTCTAGAGCCTGCCCCTCGTCTCAGCTGCCTGTCCCGCACCCCATCTCCAGCCCCAGGCCCACCCTCCCTCCCTGGGCACCTGACATCAGCCACCTGGGTGCCTTTGCCCAGGTGGGGAGTGGAACAGGGCAGTGCAGTGTTCATGGAAGTTCATGCTGCACACACTGCCCCGTGAGGCTCAGACCTGCTCACTCCTGATCCCTATGATGATTCTCCATTCCCGGCGTGACATGTGATGATCTTGTCCCAAATCTTAATGCTAGGGCTGCCCTTGAAGGTGGATGCGGCAGGAGGTCCAGAGTAATGATTAGGATGACACAGGGTTGTCATGACT
Organism: Sciurus carolinensis; assembly: GCF_902686445.1. Taxonomy (NCBI): domain Eukaryota; kingdom Metazoa; phylum Chordata; class Mammalia; order Rodentia; family Sciuridae; genus Sciurus; species Sciurus carolinensis. Next base: position 184,705,342 of record NC_062213.1, read on the forward strand.
GCCAGCTAGTGGGCCACCAAGTGACCCCACACAAAGTGCTCCTTTCTCACAAGGTCCAGCTGCTCATTTGACACCTCAACAAGTATTTATTAAGTGCCGATTCTGTGCCAGGTTCTGGGTACACACAGAGGAGTGGGTTAGATGGGGCTCCTCTTGATGTGGGGAGATCGATGGCCAAGGGAAGGGGGAAAGAACCAATGTGAAAAGTGCCACGTGAAGAATCAAATTAGGACAGTAGGGAGGGAGCGAGGACCTGTGGGCCCCTTTGCTGCACATGGAGAGAGGAGGTCTCTCTGAAGAGGTGGTAAGTAAGCAGATGTCTGAATCAAAATCTGTACCAAGGGAAGGGGACAGCTACTGCAAAGGCCCTGTGGTAGGGACTGGCTTGGCAATCCTGGGAGAGAAAGGAGGGCCCCTGTGGTCAGAGTATGGTGAATAAGGACCTGAAGTTGGCTAAGGCGACTCTTAAACTTAAAAAGCAGGTACAGGGTGGCCAGACACCCTACAATGTGGTTGGACGAGACAGGAAGCCAAGTGAAAAGAAGTGTCTCAAGAGGACAAATGCTGTGTGACTCACTCCAGCACAGTGCTCAGAGCAGTCAGGTTCAGAGACAGGTGTACTGAAGGTGCCCAAGGGCTGGGGGAGGGGAAATGGGCCTTGGTATATGGCGGATGCAGGGTTCCAGTTCTGCAAGAGGAAGACATCCTGTGCACAGGTGGGGTTGGTGGTAGCACAACCACATTAGTGTATTAGGGCCACCGGACCGTGCACTTGAAAATGGTCATGATGCTAAAGACTGTGATAAATGTATTTTACCATGATTAAGCAAAACAAGTCCAGGGTCTCACAGCTGGGAAGAGGCCAAGCCAGGTTTGAGCAGGGCCTTGCAGACTCAGCCTGGTCCCTGCTTCCAGGAACTCAGGGTCCCACCCATGGCACCAGCATGGTATCAACCCCCAGTGGTGGCAGGTTTGGCACCTGCAGGTGGGATGCTTGACTAGAGAGGAACAAAAGAAAGTAGCCCAAGTCCCACCACTTGCCTTTGTCGATGGTGCTGACATACACACAGCAACCCTTTATTTATTAATTTAGGTACCAGGGATTGAACTCAAGGGCACCACTGAGCCACATCCCCAGCCCTATTTTGTATTTTATACAGAGACAGGGTCTCACTGAGTTGCTTAGCGCTTTGCTGTTGCCGAGGCTGGCTTTGAACTCCATCCTCCTGCCTCAGCCTCCCGAGCCGCTGGGACTACAGGTGTGCACCACTGAGCCTGACCACAGCAACTCCTTAGAAATGACGGTGGCGATCAGGATGAGGAGGAGGACACTGTCTGCTCAGACGGTGGGCACACATGTGCCGCGCCCCTCCACCGTAGCGCGACCCCGCGGTGCAGTCCCTCCACAGTCCAGGTTCTACAGAAGTGGAGGCCGAAGCCGAGTGGCAGGAGAGGCTCGTGCCGAGCTGCCCCCAGCCAGCCGGCGCGACGCCACGCCCGGCCAGTGGGTTGCGGAGCGCGCAGCCTTTCTAGTAACGGCCCGGGTTAAATGAGGAGACTAATTAAGAGGGTGCGACCGCGCCGGCTCCTCGGTGTGCTGTTTTTTGGGCCAGCTTGGAGGGACACCGAGTAATTATTTCCTGGAACGAGCCTCCTCGGCCCGGGCCCCAGGCTGCTGCGCGCTCGGCCTCCCGCATGGAAGCCGACACCGCCTCTGCTGGGCGACAAGTCACAACAAGGCTCGGCACACTGCGGCCCCGCCCCGCCCCGCCCCCGCGGCACCTCACCGGGAAATAAGATAAAACAAAATCCAGCTGCGCTCCTAATTCACATTCCATCTCCGGCGGCTCCTTGATGATAAATCATTCTGGAATTGGAAATGAGGCAGGCAGGGGGCCGGCGGAGATCTGGGCCGTGTGGCTCAGCGGCGGCCTCCTTCGGACCCTCTATGCCCTCCTTGGTGGGGGAGGCAGGCCCCCCATAGGTGGAGATGGGGTGCATTGCCTCCCTGCTCCTTCTTTAAGCCATTATTATTTTTAATACGCATGACAGAATTTGCCATCTTGACCACTTTTGAGTGTCCGGTGGCACAAAACACCCACCAGTCACCTGCCATCGCCACCATCATCTCCAGGACTTCTTCATCTTCCCCAAGTCACACTCTGCCCCCACTGAGTCCCAGTCCCCCTTTCTGCTCCCCCAGCCCCTGGCCACCTCCACAGCTGTCTGCCTGTGAGCCGGATGCTCACTCAGTGGGACCACACAGTCCTCTGTGCCTGACTTCTTTCCCCAAGCCTAACATCCTTAAGTTTCATCCACACCATGACATGTGACCGGATGTCATTCCTCTTTAAGATGGAACAGCATTCCATGGTGAGGACACATATGTCTGTCCCTGCATCCCTTGATGGACACCTTTGGGTATTGTGAACGCTATCCAGACATGCAGCTCGTCCCCCAGCCTGGACGTGACTGACTATAATTGTGGGTATTTGGGTGGCCAGGGTTCATCCGTGTCTCCCCCCAGGACACCACCTACACAATTCTCCCACACACCCTCTCCTGGCCTTATCAGATCTATCCTGGGCCCTCAGCTTTCTATAGCCACCCTGTGCCCATCGGCCGTAAGTGTGGTGTGCCGTGGTCTGAGCTCTGGCTGGGTCACCTGTGACCTGGGTGCTTAGTTCACATCTGTGTTTGCAGTTTCCTCATCCGAAGGCCCAGTTCTAACCATGTGCTCCTGAACTAAGGAGGGGTGCAGAGGACCCCTAGCCCTTGGCCAGTGCCAGGCATCCTGCTGGGGACTTTGCATGGATGGATTTGGTCCTTGGAACTTCTCTAAGAGGTGGTCGTGTTATCATCCTTTTCAGGGTTGAGGAGACAGTCTCAGGGACTTCCTAGAGGTCCCTCACCAGGCAGCCGTGGTGCTGGCATTCAGAGCGCTGGCATGTACTCTGGTCCACAGGAAGTGCCCAGCAAATGGGGGCCAGTCTGATACGTTTTGGACGTGGTCCTGGCTGGCTCCTGGGATGAATCAACCCATCTCCCTCAGGGGCAGAGTCGGCTTCCACAGACAGGGCCCTCATTCGGCCTGGACATTGTGAACCTGGGGCCGGGCTGGTAGGTCTGCCAAGCTGGGCAAAAGCACTAGGCATCCCTGCCTGACCTTGGGTGTCTATGAATCCTGTCTTCCTGGAAAGAGGGCCCCTATGTTTTATCACTTCTCAAAAGAGCCCTAACTCCAAGATGGATTCTAGCCCATGGATCCCATGGACCCAGCAGACATCAGGCCAGAACAGCGTGGATTCTGGGAGGAGAGGTGGGTCTGGGGCAGGGCCAGGGTTTGGCTGGGGCCATGTGCAGCAGGAGGCATTCATAAAACATGGAGAAAGCCAAAGGTAGCAGGACTGGGGTTGGAGTCAGGGGCAAGGTCTGGCCTGGGACTTGAATACGACAGGAGTTTAGAAGCCAGTCGAACATGCCACAAGTGCTGCTGAGGTCCTGGGCTTGTGCCAGCCCTCTACCTAGAATACCTTCGCTTCTCTGCCAAGACCGTATCGAATACCTCTTCCAGGAAGTGTCTCTGAAATTTTTCTTCCGATCATCCCTGATGCTGTGAGTCCCTGGCTGGAGGGCCCCTGGGGTGGCCTGGGGCTCCTGAGGAGAGGGGCTCACTGACGTGCAGGCTCCCCTGGCCTCTGTGTTGTCCTGCAGTTAGGAATGGCTAGGACCGTTCCAGTTACTCCTATTAGGATCTTGGGGAGACCTTTCAGACTCAGACCAGCAGAAGTAGCGTAGGTCCACGGAAGTAGTGTAGGTCCAAGCAACGCCACTTGAGAGAGAGCAGGGATACCTGCCCATGCTCCAGCCCTGGGCCATCTCCTCTCCCCAGCTGCTGGCCAGCTTCTCTTGTTTTGGCTCTAGTCTCTCCTGCATGACCCTGGAATCTTCTCCCAGGGAACCCCAGGGACTTAAATGCAATCACAGCCCAAATTTATTGAGAATCTACTATGTGCCAGGCACTGAGACAAGCGCTCTGCCTGGTCTGTTTTCCTTCGACCTCTCAACAGCTCCCAGACGTGGACTTAGTGATTCTTTCCGTTTTATCAATGAGAAGCTGAGATGCAGGGAGATACAGTATCTTGCTCTTATGTAACAGGGTTGGGATTTGAACTCGGGCCCTGTGGTGTCTCCAGGGTCCACTCCTCACCTGTGCATGTTGCTATCTGTTCTGTGTAACTATGAACCAAGCTGAGAAGAGCACACAGGCATTCAACCCGAGTCTGTGGGAGACCAAAGGTGTTCTCCATGCTGCTTTGGCCTCCCAGAGATCACGAACTGAGCCCACAGTACCTGCAGCAGCTCTTGGATCAACCTGCACCCCGATCCCAGCTCTGCAGCCCAGCCAGGCTGAGTCTGGGATGACCAGAGCTCATACAGAGGTGCTAGGCAGGTTGGGGACAGTGTGGGGACAGTGACACTGGCCTCTAGGGGTAATCTGGTCACATAAAGAGACATCTGCAAGAAAGGATTATGAGTCCATAGAGGCTGTACAGAAACGGATCCCTGTCTCGAGACATAAACAAACGGGGGAGTGAGCGTGTGGTGTCTGTTTTCGGGTTTGTGGGTACAACAGCTGTGCCCAGGGCAGGTTCCACAACATCTGCGTGCAGGTGTGTTCTGCATTTGTAGATTTTTACATGCATGCATTCATGTGTGAAAGAAGGTATGAGTGTGTGTGAGTGTGTAAGGGGATGCTCTATGGGTGGATTTCTGCACACACATGCGAGAGGGCATGTGTTGAAAGACATTGGTGGCTCTTCTACATCGGGAGCTCCGGGGTGTGGAGCCCGTCTCCTTCCTGCCTCTGTGACTCTGCAGGACCAGAGCAGATGGTCTCCACCTGCACGGCTGCCTTGATAGATTCTCTTAAGAAGCTACTGGGCCCTGGAAAGGAGTCAGATGGAATGGACAAGCAAGAGGCGGGCCTGGCCTTCCCCTCTATTCTGATCCTCGAACTACAAACGCTCCCAGGCCCCATCCACTTCCCAGTTGAGGGACCGTGTGGGAAGAGGGACCCTGGAGCAGACGTCTTAGCCACACGATGGCTGTGAGCCTCATGGCCCGGGTCAGGCTGGCAGGGTCCACACCCACTGCGCCGGCTCTGGTCATGTGACTGTGAGCAGACACTCGTCCTCTCGGGTCCCCCCCGTGTCCTCACAGTCTCCACCCCAGTGTCTCAGGAGGTTCCAGTGGGATGGGGCTCAGTGCAGGGTCAGTCCACGAGAGGGTCAGGAAGCAGAGGTGATGCTAAAGAAGAACGTGATGAGAAAGAGGCTCCCGGGACACTGTGGGGGTCTCGGTGCATCCAGTGTGTAATCCCTGTCTTTACGTTTTTTTTTCAGTGGATTATAATTACACATAATAGTGGCCCTCCCCTGGCCACCCCTCCTGGTCTCCTTCCTACTCTCAAGTCATTGTCGTAATCGCTGTATCCACCTTCCTTGGCAGAAGGTACGAGAAATGGTGGAAAGCAAGGCTTTTGAGGGGGACCCTCACTGGGCACCCCCTTCTAACTCCCTTGGACCAGGAGGCCCAGTGCCTGTGGAGTGTCGTGTGCTCCAGTGAGGCGCAAGGTCCGCAGCCTCTGGCCTTAGGGGAGAACCAGCAGTGGACTGGGGACTGGGGCCCTGGACAGAGAGCCAAGTGCAGGAAATGGGGCCTCTTGACTGTTGCCCAAGGAGTTGGTGTTGGTAGGTGGCACATGGCTCCGAGTGACCCAGGGTTAGCTGGATTCATGGAGCACTTCCCTGAGAGCCACCGGGGCCTAGGGGACTGACATCCAGCCGTGGAAAGGGGCCTCAGAGCCTGGTCCAGCACAGGGTCCCACTCTGGGGAAGTTAAGGAGAAAGCGAGGCCAGTTATGGCCCTGGGTCAGCTCTGGCAAGGGGTGGGATGACACGCTGAGTGGGCGGCCTTAGTGACGGTTACAAATCCAGCCAGGATCCTCCTTCGGAACCGCCGCCTCTCAGGATCCGTGCAAGGCTGAGGCTGCCAGTGTGGACATTCTGCCTGCAGCTGGGCAGGGTGGGGGCCGCTGAGGCCTGGCCCTGCACCTCCGGAAGCCTGTCCAGAGAGTCATTCTGTCCCAGCCACATGGAAAACACTCTGCTCTCAAAGTTGCCCCTTTGCCCTTCTGTGACACATGCTGCCCTCTTGGGCACGTTCACCTCTTGGGTAAGAAATGCTCTCACCCCCAGAAGTTACTGACCATGAGACCCAAGAAACCTCAGTCCCTCCTTGCATCCAGAAAAACAGGTCCCCATGAGCCCAAAGAGAATTGTTTTAGTCAGCTTTTCCACCTCTGTGACTAAAAGACCTGAAAAGAACAACAGAGAGGAGCAAAAGTTCATTGGCTCTCAGTCTCAGAAGTCTCAGTCCATAGATGGTCAACTCCATTGCTCTGGGCCCCAGGGGAGACAGAACATCAGGGCGGGAGGGCGTGGTGGAGGAAAGCAGCTCAGGACATGGCCAGCAGGAAGCAGAGAGAGACCGCTCCCATCACCACAGACAAAATATAAACCTGGTAGGCACAGTCCCAGTGACCCACCTCCTCCAGCCACACCTGACCTGCCTACAGTTACCACCCAGCTAGCCTCTATTGATGGATCAATGCACTGATTAGGTGAAGGTTCTCATAACCCAGTCATTTCACCTCGAAATCATCTTGCATTGTCTCACGTATGAGCTTTTGGGGGACATCTCATACCATAACAGGGATCATATTTATTTTTAAAAAAGTGTTTGTTTATGGCTGAATAATATTCCATTGTGTATATATACCACAGTTTCTTTATCTATTCATCTGTTGAAGGGCATCTAGATTAGTTCCACAATCTAGCTATTGTGAGTTGAGCTGCTATAAACATTGATGTGACTGTGTTACAGTAGTATGCTAATTTTAAGTCCTTTGGGTATAAACCGAGGAGTGGGATAACTGGATCAAAATGTGGGTCCATTTCAAGTTTTCTGAGGATTCTCCACATTGCTTTCCAGAGTGGCTGCACCAATTTGCAACTCCACCAGCAAAGTATGAGTGTGTCTTTCCTCCACATCCATGCCAACATCTATTATTGTTTGTGTTAAAGAAGAATTAATATTATGGCATTTGCAAATAAATGGATGGAATTGGAGAATATCATGCTAAGTGAAATATGCCAATCCCAAAAAACCAAAAGCTGAATGTTTTCTCTGATAAGTGGATGATGATATATCATGGGGGTCAGGGAGTGGGGAGTGAGAGAAGAATGGAGGAACTTTAGTTAATGTAGAAGGAAATGAGAGGGAGGGTGGGTATAGAAAATAGTGGCATGAGATAGACATCATGACCCTATGTACATGTATGATTACATGAATGGTATGAATCTACATTGTGCACAACCATAGAAACGAAATGATGTACCCTATTTGTGTACAATGAATCAAAATGCAGTCTGTAAAAAATTTAAAAATAAATAAATAATTTTTTAAAAAGTGTTTGTTGACCTAGAAAGTCCTACGTAACTATCAACTGTCAACACTATTGTTGCTTTGTTATGATGAAGACCCATAAGGAAAAGGAGGTGACTCAGGCTTACCTTATTCTAGAACCCAGCATGGCATAACCCAAGTGTGCTCTACAGAGAGTTCAGAGGGTGGTAAGTGCAACCAGGAAAAGGCAAGCGATTCTGTGGGGTTTTTAGAAATTCTGCTCGAAGCGAGGCTGAACAGGTTCCGCCCTGCAGAAACCCTCAGAAAAATCCATTTGCATTGGTTTCTTCAGGAGGAGGGGCTTGTGGCCACCAGCATTGCTCTTATTGCTCAGGATTGCTTTGGCTATTCTGGGTCTTTTAATCTTCCATATGAATTTTAGGACTTTTTCTGGTTGTTTTTTTGTTTTTGTTTTTGTTTTTTGTTGTTGATTGTTTTGTTCGTTAGTTCTGAGAAGGATAAAAGATGGGGGAGGGGATTTCTGCCATATTTTCCAAAATTCCCTGGCCCGCTGCATGTATTTCTCTTGGACTTCTCAGCCAATGTTACATGAAGCAGGCTTTGCACAGTGTTGCTAAGCTCCGTTCTACAGTCAATCAAATTTATCCCCAAATTGTATATTTAGCTTCTCCAAGTTTACCTCTAGTAGTATCGTGCATTGTGTCCCCCTAGGGTGCCACTGATTCTTCAAGTGTTTTTCTGTCTAGACAGATCTGGTAATCCCCGGGCTGGGGTGTCACGGGGAGGAGAGCTGAACCTGCAGAGAAGGACCCAGTGCACCTAAAGCTCTTTACCAAGGAGCTGAGGCATGGCACGGGCCCCTGAGGCAGGACTGGCACATCACTGGTCCAGAAGGAGCGAGCTTCAAGTAGGGAGTTGCTCCCTGGAATGCCGCTGGACCCCAGAACCCTTGGGCCCATTGAGGGCCCTGCAGCTTCCTCCTCTGCACCCACTCTTCCAGCTCCTTGTGAAATTCCTTGGAGGCAGGACCTCGCTCCCCCCGCTTCCCTCCTCATTTCCCCAGAGAAATGCCCCCAGCTTTTTGCCAGGTTGAGTCTTTGATGCATAGGAGACAGCTCCTGTCTGGGTCAGGTAAATGAAAACACAGGATGCCCAGTTAAGTCTGAATGTCAAAGAACAAATAAATTTTGAACATAAGTAGGTCCCAAACATTTTAAGGGCTATAAATTGTGCTAAAAAAAGTATCTGTGTTTATCTGGAATTCGCATGTAACTGGCATCCTGTATCGATTGCGCATCTCTGTTCTGAGCACCGTGATGTTTCCATTTTGGTGTTGTTTCTAGGACGTCACAGTGAAAGAGAGGAAGCTGGGGGTCTGTGGTCAGGGAGCACCAGGAGATTGCTGCCCTGGCGGTCTCTCTGTGGCCACACCAGAGGGATGTGCACGCCTTCGCAGCCTCAGCTCGTCCGGGATGGGAAAGGGACCAGTGAGAGGGCTGGTGGGCGGGGGCCGGGTGTTCTCAGCCTGGCAGGGACCGGACTCTGCAAGTGCCCCGAGCACCAGCTTCATGTCTGGAGAGCACTGCTGCCAACCCAGGGCTTGACCTGGGAGGTCAAGGTCACTGCCTGGCAAAGGGCACAGACCCTGGGGCAGCTGGCTCAGGTTTCAACCCCAGCTCTGATCCCAGCCTGTGGTGTGGCCCTGGAGGGAGCTCTATTGTCCTTGGTTTCCCCCTGTGAGGAGGCAACAGATGTCACGCCTCTGTCTGGACATGGTGCAGTAGAGCAGTCCCGAGGCAGCACTGAGCCAAGGGCCGGGCTGTCACGCACCCGAGGTGGGCACTAGTATTTGGTTCTCTGTTTGGTACAGGGCTTCAGAATCCCCATCGAAGGACAGCAATGAGGACAAAACAGGTACCCAAGACCATACCCAACTGCGGCCCGAGGACTGGCTGCCTGTTTTCATACATAAAGTTGGATTGGAGCTTGTGTGACCAGTTGTGACTGCACTCCAACGCCTGGACAGACGGAGTCAGTGTGGTCTCAGACCTTAGGTACCAACTGGCCCTTTACAGAAAAGTTTGCCAACCCAGCCCCAGTTCACTGCTTTGTACACCCCACACACATATGATATGATTTTATGATTTATAAAATGTATATTTTATTTATATAAATATATACACATAATTTAATTGGTTCAATACATTCCTATTTCCAGCTGACACCCTTCTCCTGCCAGGCACTAAATCAAATGCTAGTATTATAAAGAATACCTTCAGTATTCCTGCCCTCACTAAGAGTCCAGAGGTGAAAATAGGCACCTAAAGAAACAATGACAGATGAATGGAAAAAGAAAGAAAACACACACACACACACACACACACACACATACATACACGCGCGCGCGATGGACTATTACTCAGCTTTAAAGAAGAATGGAATTATAGCATGTGCTAGTAAATGGATGGAGTTGGAGGATATCATGCTAAGTGAAATAAGCCAATCCCCAAAAACCAAAGGCTGAATGATTTCTCTGATATGTGGATGCTAATTCATAATAAGGGTGGTGGTTAGGGTGGAAGAGAGTACTTTAGATTAGGTAGAGGGGAGTGAAAGGAGGGAAGGGCATGGGGTAGGAAGGATAGTGGAGTGAAACAGACATTATTACCTTATATACTTACATGACTGCCTGACCCATGTGATCCTACATGTGCAATCAGAAAAATGAGAAATATACTCCATTCAAGTATGATTTATCAAAGTGCATAAATGCATTCCACTGTCATGTATAACTAATGAGAACAAATAAATTTTTTTAAAAAAAGAAATGACAGGCAGGCTCAGCTGTTGTGTGGAGTCCAGGGTGTCATGAATGAATGAATGACAGGCAGCCACAGGACAGGAGTAGGGCTGAAATGCAAGTTGATCCCCAGCAGAACTCCACAAGAAGAGTCCAGAACGTGAGATTACCAAATGAGTGAGATGACTGGGGCCGGCTCATCTCACCTTGAGGACCAGGAGTGCCTAAATTCTGGGAGCTACTTTCCAAGTGGCATTATGACATTACTGACATTTGATCAAGACATGGGCTTGTCAATCCACGGTGTCAATCAGGGCTTCAGAGAGGAGGTGCCACTCAATCGTGGCCCCGAAAGATGAGTAGGAGTTTGCCTGACGGAGAACATGAGAGAAAAGCAAGGTGTGCTCGGGCGAACTGTGTGCTGGAATAGTGATGCTGGAGGGGACAAGACGGGAGCAGGTGAGAGGCAGGAAGTAGCAGGAGGGTGGAGCCCCAGGGAGCCGGGCTGCAGGAGCCTAGCTCATTCATCCGGACAGCCGTGGAGAGTCTCAAAGTTTCCTTTTTATTTCCTTGCCTTTGTTTATGAATCTTTCAAATAATTAATTTGTCTTGCACCAGTCACTCAAAAAAGGCCAGAGGGCTGCACTTGCCTGTGCCCCCAGGGGCAGGGAGTCCAGTTTGGCACAGGGGCAGCTGGCAGGGTACACAGGGAGCTTGCCATTCTAGAACCCTCACTCTGGCCTTGGTGGGAACCACACACGGCAGACAGCCGTGGGCAGTGGTGGGCACACGTGCCCAGGGAGGAGATGACAGGAGCCTTCAGATGAGAAGGAATTATAGGGCTGGCGTGATGTATGGAGGACATAAATCCAGGGGAGAGGCCGGCTTGATGCTTGCAGAAGTCAAAGCTGGCGACGAGAAAGGCCCTGGGGACAGCTCAGAGCTCAGAGAGACAAACCTAGCTGGGCCAGTGGAATAACCAACAGGAAAAGGGACCTGCGGGCTCTTCTCCGTCTCAGCTCGGCCTTGCCGTCTCCTACAGCAGCCCGGACCCTGCTTTGTATTCCATTTATTTTTGAGACAGGGTCTCGCCAGGTTGACCAGGCTGACCTCAAACTCCCACCTCTACCCTCAGCCTCCCCAGGAGCCTGGATCACAGGCATGTGCCACCATGTCTCACTTCAGACCCTGAAATTTCAGATCCAAAATTCTGATTCCATAGGGTCCGGGCATCAATATCTTTATAAAATTTCCCACATGCACCTGATGCTGAAGGTCACAGAAAGAACCAGAAGATGAACTTCTGGTGGGTGTATTGCGTCTGACAAGAGGCAGGGGGAGGCCTGGTGGGCCTGTGGTGAGTGGCACACTCCACCTGAGGGCTGGCACCTGCCTCGGTTTGATTGACAGGGAGCAGGAAATGCACAGGACTGAGCTCGAGGTCAACTTGCCTGGTTGTCACCCAAATCCTCCTGAGGAGAACGAGTGTGAGTCCCTTGTGAGTATGTGTCGAGGTACACGGGTCACCGTGGACTTTGATGGGAAAAGGTCAGTGTGAGAATAGCCAGCTGTAGGCAGGAAACACGCAAGCTCAGGGGCCAGGCACTGAGCGGAAACAGCTCTGTTTCTCCTGCATTGAGCTGTTTGGCCTTGGGTGAATGTCCTGCCCTCTCTGGCAGCCATGCTCACCTCAACACGGAACAACAGCACTTCTGTCAGAAGGTCACTGGATACACTTCCATCAACATATTATTATCTAGCAGGTACTAGTCTAGCAACCGAGTGAACAAAACAGACCAAAAAAAAAAAAAAAAAAAGTGTGTCTTTGTGGAGTGTGAGACAAACAATAAATAAGTGAATACATCAAACATAGAGTGTGCCATGCCATTTATTATACATGATATGGATAAATTATATGTCATTAAATTTTATATTAAAATGTATATTTTATAGCCTATAAATTTGTATGTAAGCATATAATAACATATTGAACACATATCGGAGGAGTGGAGAGAAATTGGAGACAGCCTGTATAGACAGCTCTTTGGTGGAAGGAAATAGATGTAAAGCACTTGACATTGAGGATAGCACACAGTGAATGTGCAATGAATTGGGTTTCAAAGGCCAAACAGCTAAAAATACAGGCGTCAAGATAAGGTAAGAGCATGTGGTGTGCAGAAGCGCCCAACCCAGGGCCAGGAATCAGAAGACAGTGGCTTTTATGTCCCCTTCCCTGACCCTGCTCGCCACCCCCCGGTGACAGTGCGTGCTCACACACATACCTCCAGCTCTGCTTTGCAGGCTGAGGGTGGCGGGAAGTCAAGCTCCTTCTCTCCAGATCCTTCTTCCCAGCTCTCCTGTCACTCGGATGGTCATGTGACCCTGGAGATGGAACAAGTTACTTGATGGAAGATAAGAAATCAAAACACACAGAGGGTCCTTGTCCAGAGAGCATAAATGACTCTTCATTGTAATATGTGAACTGAAGTCTGAAATTAAAAATAAAACAAGGCATGATGTAGATTCTGCTGCACTCCATCCACTGAGGAGAGTCGTTGTCACACAATCACGGAGAATATTATGTTGATTGGCAAGAGCTGGGCTTTGTAACAGGGACAAAATTCCCCACAGCTCATCTACAATAGAATTGTTCAATGTCAGGTACAGCTTTAATAATATCGTTCTGAGCTGCGTTGGATGTAAATATCCCACTTTTCATTTTGTTCGCAATCAAAAGGAAGCTTTACAGACAGGAGAGCATGAACAGTTATAATATCTATGTGAGAAACACATGGACAAAACAACCAAAAAAAAAAAAAAAATCAAAGCACACTCCATCTTAGAAAGGCTTCGCTTTGTGGCTTATCTCCAATCTCCTCTGTCCTGCAAGTTGCTTATTAGACAGACCACAAAAGACCACACTTTTAATGTTGCCCTTGACATTATTAAAAAGAAGTACAGGATTGGCAAAGCAGACTGGAAAAATCACGACTATTGAATCTGGACAATCAGGTAACCGCCCTTCATCTCATCCAGGCCTCCAGCAGGATGCAAGGGGAAAGGTGACGTCATTTAGTAAGCACCCACTATGTGCTTGGCGTCTTGCCCCATTCCACCTGAGAGTTCTGAATGATGGAGACACCTTGGTTCACAACCTGGCGCTGCCGTTTTCTAGCTGTGTGGCCTTTGGCAAGCAAGTTACTTGAGCTCTCTGTGCTTGGTTTTTTCACCTCTAAGATGAACACAATACATTTCCTAGAGGGTTCGTTTTGGGGATTAGGTAAAATAAAGGTTTGAATCGGGACTAAAAACATAGCAGGCACTCAGCTCCTAATCTCCACAACAGCCCTCTGTGGGTTGAGCTCTGTCCCCTCAAAAGACACATTGAAGACTAGTCCCTGTACCTGTGATTGTGATCTTATTTGGAGATGGGTCTTGCGGATGCTCAAGTTGGGATGAGGTCAATAGGATGTGCCCCATCCGATATGGCTGGGGTCCTTATCAAAAGGGAAAATTTGGTTACAAAGACCACCAGGCAAGGATGGGGGACTGGAGTGATCCTTCTGCCAGAACTGGAGAGAGAAAAAGGATTCCCTTGCAGGTTTTCTTGGTTTTGAACTTCTAGCTTCTATACCTGTGGGACAGTAAGTGTCTGCTGTCTCAGCCACCCAGGTGCATCCCTTAGAGGACTATGTACAGCTACCCTGGCATGCTAAGATAGCTCCCTTACATGAGGAAAAAGTGTCCTCACTTTCAGATGACGAATCAAAGTCCAGAGAGGCAAATGTTACAGCTCAAGTTTACTCAGCAAGAGGTATTTGAGCCCCACGTCTACCCACTCTCCACTCACTGTGCTGCCTCTGAGAATCAGAGCTTGGGATAAAATGGTGAGGTTAGGCATGGGCACCATTTGACACCAGGTCAGAGGGGTCTGATTATGAACAACTCATTAAGTAAAGAGCAGTAAGCATTTGAGAGTGACTTCTTAAAAAAGAATCGACTTTTATTTATAGTGACGTTCCAGTCATTAATTTTGAAGGAAGAAAGCCCAAAGCAGAAGCAGGTTCATTAAAAATTTGACATTAGTAATTTAATTAAATTGGGTCTTCGTGTCTTGTTGCAGAAAATGAAATGTTAGTTCTACACCAGTTCTCAGCCCATTTCCCCTGGTGGGCTCCCTCCCCTCACCTTAGCTTACTTTCTTCTCCAAATGTTTACCTGACCCACCCCTCCCTTCCTCAATACTCACAAATCCATATCAGTTACTGCCTCTGCTGTAAGCAAGCAGCAGGGGATCATGGGAAATGCCAGCAGCAAAGGATCATGGAAAATGTCAAGTGGACCAGAAGCAGGGGATCATGGGCAACACCAAGTGGGCTAGCAGCATAGGATCATGGGAAATGTCAAATGGACCAAAGCAGGGGATCATGGGAAACACCAAGTGGGCTAGCAACATAGGATCATGGAAAATGTCAAGTGGGCCAGAAGCAGGGAATCATGGGAAACACCAAGTGGGCTAGCAACATAGGATCCTGGGAAATATCAAGTGGGCCAGAGGCAGGGGATCATGGGAAGTACCAAGTGGTCTAGCAGCATAGGATCATGGGAAATGTTAAACTGGACTAATGGACAGGATGATAGAGGTGAATCCTTTCTTCTGGCTCATCTCACTTGTCAGAGGTAGAGAATGGGGAAGGAAGAGCTGTCTGGTCCTTAAGATTAACAAAAAAAAAAAAGAAGCGTCTGAGGACAGAGACCTGCTCTGCTGGTTTTCTCAGCACCAAGCACAGTCAGCCACCATAAGTTTTTGTTGCAAAGGAATTAATAAATGAATGAGCAGCTCTTCAAACAGCTAATTAATGAACACACAAATCTGTCCCTACAAGTGCCAGGCACTGCGTTAGTCTCCAGGATACACCTGCCCAGGGCCTTGCCCTTGTGGTCTGTGACCCAGTGGGATGAGAACATCTGCCCTCTTTTGAGCACCTACTGTGTGCCAGACACCATGTGAGCCATGAAGAATCTATTACCATAATCCCAACCACGAGAGGGGTTGCCGTCCTCACTGCTTTCTCTGTTGAGGGAACTAAAGAGGTCATGGGACTCGAGGGCATGCCGGGTAAGGTGAAGAGAGCACCTGCTTTCAGACCCAGGTCAGGATGGTCCAAAGGCTTCCTTTTCCCTCTACACCAAGCTGTTTTCTCCCAGGCTGGAGGGAGAAGGAGGGCAGGCTGCCTTTTGGAGGGTTCTGAGATGATGGGGGCTGGTAGAGGGGGGTCCAGGTTGGCAGGCACCAGCCGCAGCACCACGGGAAGCCTTGTGGAGCCCAGTCTGCTGGTCTCCACCTGCTCATCGTGGCTGCCCCACCCTCTTCCTCCAGGTTCCTGATCCCTTTGTTTATCTCTAGCCTCAGGACCTCTGCACAGAGAAACACTCTTTTGGGCCTTGCTAATTCTCACTAATGTCTCAGAGTTCTGCATAAATGTCATCTCCTCCAAAAAGTTATCTCTCAGCCCTGACCTGGGGTTGGGCCCCTGCCTGGTCCTTGTGCTCCGGTGCCATTTAACCTGTCTTCAGCTGGGCACACCGCCCACGGGCCCAGGAGCTCGGGTGCTGGTGTTTACCTGCTGTGCACCAGGCTCTAAGGGCTTCGTATCTGTTAACTCACTTAATACTCCCAGTGACCCTTGGAGGAGGATGCTACTGTGATCCCCATCTCACAAATCAAACCGAGACGCAGGCTGCGTGAGACGTGCCCAGCGTCCCACAGGTAGTGAGCTGCCGAGCGGGGAAGTGACAGTCCCTGCAAGTTAGAATCTGCACTCGCCCTGCTATTCGAGTCATTATCAATGGATTCACTCGCACAGGGCTGAGACCCCTCCTCCTTGCCCAGTGGGACTGTCCTGGAACGGTAGCGACCGGGGGTCTGACCTTCAGGGCACTGGCAGTCCCAGCTCTGGGGAGAAAGGCGGAGGCAGAGGGAGCTGGGTCAGGGGTAACAAGTGCCCCTGGGCACAGAAGAGCCTCCTCCTCCCTCCCTCCTTGCTGGCAGGTCACGCCGCTCTTGCACCCTTAGGACTTCTCTGCTGAGGAGCGTGCAGTTGCAGCTGGTGGCGATAGCTTTGGCTCTGGTCACTGTACATTGTGTTCCCCGGCTCCCAATTTTCTCTTTAAACAGGTCAGACTGATGAGAACTCGGGTTCTTGTCTTCTCCCCTCACTACTGATTCCAGCATTAACCAAAGCTGGGGCCCCTGGACCTGCCGGACCACAGGGCCCCTTGGCTGCCAGGGCAGAGCACGCATGAAAACAGGACCTTGGGTTTAATGAGCAACTACTCTGTGCAATGCTCCGTGCCCTTCCGTGGAGTCTGAAATCAGGGCCACCGTGGCCAAGCGATGACAATGTTCTCCTTGGGCTCACATCCCTAGGCATCAGGATCCCCAACACCCAGGGCAGCATGTTAGAAACAGCAGAAAACACGGCTGCCCCGCCGTCGACGTCATGTGCGCGCCTCCCGCTAACTCGCTGGCGTGTCTCCCTCTCCCCACAGTTCTCCCCAGCCACACGTGCGGGAGCCCAGGGAGGCTGCCCAACGGCGTCCAGCAGGGTTCCACCTTCAACCTCGGTGACAAGGTCCGCTACAGCTGCAACCCCGGCTTCTTCCTAGAGGGTCACGCCGTGCTCACCTGCCAGGCTGGCTCCGGGAACAGTGCCACGTGGGACTTCCCGTTGCCCTCCTGCCGAGGTAGGTGGCCCGAGAGTCTGAGGGGGCGTGCTGGTGGGGGGACGCGGGCACTTCCAGCAGGGGCATTATCTCACCTGCCCTAGCAGGGCCGGGGTACCCGGTGTGGGGAGCCCAAGTCTGGGGAGCAGCCGGGTCCTCAGGGTGGGTCTCCGGGTGTCCTAGGAGCTCCCAGCCCCCAGGCGTGAGCACCCAGGTTTCCTTCCCTGCCTCAGCAAGCTTACTTTGAGTTGGTCTGCCCTGCCTGAGGGTCCTCCTGTCTCAGAGGGAGCGTGTTTTCTTTTCCTTCTTTGGAGACCACCCTCCTTTGTGTGCCTGGCTCCCCCAGCGACTTTTGGACCTCACAGTTATTCCCTTGACTTTCTTCTAAGTTCAACCTCTGCTTAGTTAACGGTTCTTCCCTCCCAACCTCTGAAGAGGTTCAAACTCTGTTTCCCTCCACGTCTCCTGGCCCGTGTGACCAGCTCACCCCCTTGGCCCAGAGCTTTCCCCTTTTGAGCTCTGAAAGTCCCAGTCCTGGAAGCCCCTCCGACCCAGCATGTGGGGACCTGGGTCACCCTACTCCCAGCCTATTCCTTATCCTCCCCCTCAACACATCATCATAGCCAAGCTTATTTCTAGAACAATTCCAATTCTTATCTAAGGATAAAAATAATACACGATTGTTTTGAAAAGCTAAGAAAAGGCAGAACATAAAGAAGCAGGCCTTTGTCAGTTTTAACCATGGGTTTTGTGTATTTCTTTCATCTTCTTCCTGTAATGTTGCATGAATGCATATTCTACAATATGTATCGAGATGAGCCTTCCACAGCACAGAGATGACTTTTAATCCACTCTGAAGGACAGCCACACCCACTGTGGGAGTCTGCCATGCAGCCCCTAAAGCTCAGCACCCTGAAGGCGCCATCTTGGTTTGTCTCCCCTCCTCACCTCCCAGTCACCCCTCTGCAGAGTGGCACTTTATACCCAGTGTTCTGCTCATATTGCCAGGTCAGATGGGAGTTGTTGGTCCTTGGCTTCCCAACAGCCTTTGGCACTGCTAATCTTTTCTTCTTACACTCTCATTTTTAAATTCCTTGAATCCAGAACCTGATAAGGGTTTGGGAGAAGCATTTCAAGGAGTCAAGCAATGATTGGAACAAGGAGCTCCTTCCTTGGTTTGAGTTTTACTTTCCTCTTGGAGGAAGCTCTTCTGTGGTGACTCTCAAAAGACTAGCTCCAAGTCTCAGCAGCTTCCTCCTCTGCCATATGCATACACCTTTTATTGTTGACACCGGGGATCAAGGTTACTTGGCATGCATACCTATTCCCCTTCTTCCCACTCCCATGGCAGACATAATTAATCGATCATAGCACCTTTCTTGATTGAGTTCAGAGACAGCTGTGAATTCCCTCCCTTCGGGCAAGCCACAACCAACCAATCTGAGTTGCCACCTCCTTTCAAGTGCATTTACTCCTCCTCAGCTAGTGGAATTGGCCTCAGCCATGTTTATCCTTCTTGGTGGATCCCAAGGGGACCAAAGTCTCTGTTCTTGCCTTCCTAAGTCCCATCCTCTCAGGTCCCACTTCTAACTCAGATTCTTCCTCTCTTCACGAGATGGAAATCAGGAATGACCAAACCAGTTGGGTGAGACCCTGGCCCCGAAACATAGGTGTGGGCCCTGTGTGACCTGACCACAGCCTGAAGCAGGTGTATGAGCTTCCACAGAGCACCCCATGCCCTGCCTGCCCTGAGGACGTGCCCCTTCATGTTCTGATCTTCCAAGGATGGTGTCAGAGTTGTGACATGCTAATGGAATAGGAAATGTGACAGCAAATGAAATTGCATAATTATTCCCTGAAATATAAGCCACAGCTTTCTTTGCAGCACTATAAATATCAGCCCTTTTGTTCAAGCCAGACTAAAGCCAAACACAGTCCCAGGGTCAGAGGCTGACGGGCTGTCATGCTGTCCTGTGAAGTAGAAATCCCACCCTGGCCCAGGCCAATATGGTGAATCCTCTCTCCTTCCAGTCCCTTTAGGAATCCTGGTCAGACTCAGCCTCCTGTGGACCTGGAACTCATGGCCGGCCATGCCTCACTTCCCCGGCTCTGCTCTGCCAGCTTAGGCTGGGAACTCGGTCCACTTTTCTTTTTCCAAAAAAAAAAAAAACCAAAACCCAACCAAACAAAAGCCCAAAGGTGTTTGCATGTCGCGCACCCTTTACCGAAGGGTCACTTACAGCTCAGCAATGCAAATGACTTGAGAGGAGAGTACCAGCAGTCCTGAGTCTGAGTCACCTGACCCCCGCCCCTGCCCGCTCTGCCCTGGCCTCAGCCTTGGCAGGCTCCAGCGTCCCCGCATCCCCACGGTGTGCACTGCACCCTGCCTCCTCTCTCCAGCCCCTCCTGCCTTCGTACCCATGGCACCTCCATCCCGTTTCAGGACTTGCATCCACTTGGGCACAGAAGCCGGTCTCCTCTTGGATTTGCCATCTCCTGCTGCCTGGCATGCTTCTCCCCTCCCAAGCTGTTTAGGTGTGGGGTGGCATTTTCCTTAACAGAGAGAACTCTCACCCTGAGGGAAAGCCTGGGTCTGGCTGCCACAATCCTTCTGTTAACCTCACTGGCCAGAGAGAAGCCATGAGGGCCACCGGGGCATGCATACCTGTCCCCTCCTTCCCTCTCCCAGGGCAGACGTAATGAATTGATCGTAGCACCCTTCTTGCTTGAGTTCAGAGACGGCTGTGAGTTCCCTCCCAGGGAATTCTTCTCCAGGTCTGAGCATATCCCTGCAGTCCCTTGACCATGTGCCTGCCCACTGCGGGTGGCTGCGGGTCTTTCGGCGGAAGGACGCCAGTCTCCTGCGTTCACTGCACCAGTGACCCATGGGACCATGGGTGTGGGCCAGGGGGCCCCCTGTTGGCACAGCCGTTTCCCGTCTCTCCATTTCCCTTCCAGCTTCCCAGCGGATGAGGACCCTGCCCCCACCCCTGACTTTACTCCCTGCTCCTCCCCCTTAAATGCTGGGAGCCTGGGAATTCCTCCCTGGGAATTCCATCGTCTGTCTGGAACCTCTTCTCCACTCTGACTCTAACTTCCAACTTCAGCCCACGTGGGAGGCGAATGCTCCAGGGAGCCCCTCTGGGCCTGGTGCATCCACACCCTGCCTCTGTTTCCCCAGCTCAGTGACGAGTGTCCCCACCAGAGGTGGCCAAGCCTGACAGCCCGGCACTCAGCTCTGCCCTTCCTCCTTGCATTCCTGGCTGCTGCCCGCTGCGCTGGCCCACTTCCTCCACCCCAACCTCCGCCTGGGAGGCCTCCTCCTCCCCACCTGCCTCCCTGCCAGGGCCCTTCAGTGGACAGCTGTCCTCAGGCCCACCCACCACCCAGTCTGTCCTTCGCAGTGGGTGTGAACTTCCCAAGACATGGTCTGACACCATCACGGGTTGCTTAGAATCTCCTCAGGGCTCTCCTCAGGGGCGAGTTCAGATTCCCTAGCATGGAGCCCAAGGCCTATCCGAAAGTCCCACAGACCTTCTGCTCTGCCTTCTCTGAAGCTGCTCCCCACTGAGCGGCACAGAGGGCACACCAGGGAGCCAGCCAGGAAAGCCTGGCTTGCGGGAGGCTTCAGGCCCCGGAGGCCTGTGGTTTAAGGGCCGAGGTGAGGCTCCGCTCTGAGGCTGAGGGAGAGTACAATTGCTGTCCAGTTCCAGGGCCGCCCTACTCTCCGGGGCGGTTCTCTGTCCCAATCTGCTGCTGACTGTAGGAGTGTCCTCACAGGCCTCCCCGTGATGTCAGGGCTTTTCTGAGAGTCGTTGTGCAGAGTTCTTCGTTAGGAGGCCGAGCCAACCTGGAGCAAAGGGTGCTTGCCTCGCTCCACACGCCCGAGTCAGTCAGGACAGAGTTGAGGGGCTCATGCTCCAGAAGGATTTAAACCTCTCGGCCTTTCTTCCCCTCTCGGAGAACTCTCGAGGGCTGGTATCTGTGTGGTAAACCCATCCACTGGACAGTGGCCTGTAAATATTTGCAGAAGGAATGGCTGGGAGGGCCTGATTCACCATCGGGATCACACAGGCAGACATGCGCAAGAGGGAAGCTCCTGGCCCCAGTCACCCCACCTGCCCAGCAGCTCTGAGTGACAAGATCTCTTTACCACCAAAGCCACCAGAGTAGATTGGAGGTCAGGTGTGTCTGCTCCACACAGGAAGTGCCAGGTGTGTCACGGAAAGGTGGACCCAGCCTAGGGGCAGAGCACAGACTCAGGAAATAGGCAGCCACTGGGACCAGGGGGCAGAGCAGGTTTGAGGCCAGCCTCAAGGAGGCCCATCTCAAGGGTTCTGGCCCACCCAGGCTTAGTCCAGTGGCAGAGGGCAGGAGGTGGGCTGGTGACCGCCCTGTGCTTCTGTCACTCTGGGTGCGTGTTCAAAGGCGGAGGTCCCAGGGAGGTGCTGGGCTCTGTGTGACCTCATGGATCCATAGGAAGGATGACCTGGTGGCTCTCAACAATCAGCCTCTGGCTTTTGAAGGGTGTTGGCTGAAGATCAAAGAAGGCTTCGTGAGGAAGGAAGGGGATTCAGATATGCTGGGGTCCAAGAGGTGGCGGGGGGAAGCTGGCCAGAGCAAGACAAGCTGGGCATGAGCGATTCACACCAAGCGCTGGGGGCTGCAGCCAGGTCTGGGGAGGTGGGCCCGGGTCTGCAGAAGCAGTGCCGAGCTGCATTCCAAACGTTCTGGCCCAGAGGAAGGAGCGTGCAGAATGTGAAACAGACACGGGGGTCCAGACCGCAGGGCCGGTGCGTGGAGCCAGACAGCCCAGGTTCCGCCCCAGCTCAGCCGTGTGGTCACCAGCCCACTGCTAAACCTCTCTGAGTTTTCACGTGGGGACAGAAGGCACAGCCATGTGGGATGGATGGCTCCCTCGTTCACTCAGTGATCGACAACTCTGTTGCATGTGAACCGTGTGCCAGCCGGCCATCGATCCAGTCCCCATTTACTAACTGGTTACGTTGTGCCAGATATTGTTCTAGATATAGAAAGTCACCGGGATGATCAAGTCAGATCAAACTCCACGCTCTCACGGAGCCCACCTTCCAGGCAGCCTGAGACAGAAAACAGACAAAACCCAGGCAAGCAGATGTCGTGGGCGGGATAGGACCTGGGAAGGAAGGGAAGCGGTCAGAGGACGGTGCCTCAGACGGAGCCACAGCAGGGCCCATGCAGCTGAGTCCTGGAGGACCAGCTTGTCCGGCGCAGGCCTGGGGAGGGCCATGCCCCAGGGCTCAGGCCCAGAGGTGACAAGAGTAGAAAACAGGCCCCTGCAGCAAAAGCAGAGGGGGCGGGTAGAGAGGGCAGGGCAGCTGAAGCAGGTGGGAAGCAGGGGTTTGGTTCCGAGTTCAGGAGGCCGCCAGGAGAGAGGTCTCGCTCTCTGATTCGACTTAACTTCTGAACAAAGACCACCGTGGATGCTGTTGGGCAAGAGGCACAGGGAGAACAGCGGAGAGGCCGTCGGGAGCTGGTGCACTCAAGCGCAGGGTCATGCCGAGGTTGGGGCTGCGGTTGGGGTGCAGCCCACAGGCCTTGCCAGTGGTTGGATGTAGAGGCTGATGAGGCAGAAGGACAAGATGGGCTCTTTCTGGAGGGCTAGCTGGGTGGGGGTGAACAGGACAGGGGCAGGAAGCCCGTGTCCTCAGGAGAATCAAGCTAGCTCATTCTGTCCGGGTAACAGTAGCGGTGAGACCGACCGGTGGGGTGTGACTTCTGCAGCTGAAAGGAGTCCTGAGCTGGAACGGCCGGTCTGGGGAGGAGGAGACCCCGGACAGCAGGCACACAGCCAAGGGGTCCGGGCGCCGCATGCCCAGCCTGCTGTGTTCACCAGATTAAACAACACGGAGAAGACGCCCCGCGCCGGGTCACGCCCAGTAGCACCTGGAGGGAGTCCGAGCACGGACCACAGCTGGGCCCTGACCGCAGGGTCTCGTGCAACCACTGACCGTAGTGCTTCTCCTGCCTCCTTCACCGTTGCTCCTCTCCAGAACCAGTTCCCAACCTGGAATCTGCAGTCCAGCACCCAGGTCCACATCCCAGCCTTGCCACGTGCACCTATGGCTGGGCAGCTTTAGAACATTACTCAACCTCTCTGGGCCCCAGTTTTCTCCCCTGTCAATAGGAATTAGACCACTACTTAACTCAGACGCTGGAGCGGGTTTCTGGTGAATAGATGCGTGAAGCAGAGGGCCTTATTCACCGCGGCAGTTCAGTGAGTCAGCTGTCATTGTGACTGTTACTGCCCTGACCACGGCTGGCCAGGATTTCTTCAGTGCTGTAGGCCAGACCCTGCGTTATCTAATTTAATCCTCACAAAAACCCTAAGAAATGAAGGTGTCCTCGAATTCGAGAGGGGACCCGAGACCTGGAAAGGTGGAGGGGCCAGGATTCAGCTCTGGTGCGTGTGTCCACCAGCTGTGATCTTGACCCCTGCTGTCTCTTGGTGGCCCATGACCCTCAGCAGAAGACACAGTGACCACGACTCCCAGAGTTCTCCAGCCTTGTGGTCCAAGCCTTGGGGGCATGTGTCCCCTGTGGGGTCCACCAGGCCAGGGACTTCCTGGGCTCCCGTGGTTCCCCTTGAGCTTCCTGGAAGCTCTTTGGGAGGAAAGCCCCTAGGAAGGGGCCTGAGGTTGCTCTGCTGTCCTAGTGCCACTTCAGGGCGGAGGCCATGGTGCCAGGGCTGCTTTCCCTTCTTCAGAAGGAAGCCTCGCCCCGGGGCTCGGCCACCTCCGCCTGAGTGGGAGCCTCTGGGTCAGCATCGCGGTGATTGAGCCCTGGGAGACAGAGAAGCAGGAGGGTACTGGGGGAGGCTCTGGAGTCAGTGTCCTGGGTTCAAATCCCGGTTCTGACATGAGGTTGCTATGCAACCAGAGGAAAGTTTTTTAAAAATCATGAGCCTCGGTTTCCTCATCTGTAAAATGGGGTGACATGCCTGTCTTGGCATGCAGTTTGAGAGCTGATATATGAGAAATGCAGATGAAGCCTTCTGCAGGTTGCCTGATTTTTGGGGAGACCTACATCTGCATCCATCTCCCCAGGAGGACGGGAGTATCTGAGGAAGGAGTCTAGGAGTCATGGCAAATTGTCCTTAGGAATTGGTAATTTCCTAATTTTAAGAAGGAGCATCTTTGATAAAGGCCAAGGATAAAGGGGCAGAGACCAGAGTCCCCAAGAAGAGGAGACTAAGGAGGCTGAACAGGTTATCAGCATGGACAGGACACTGAGCCATACTGTTCAAGGAAAGGGGCAGGGCTGTGGCTCTGGGTCACTCCTCCCCGTCTCTCTCCACCTTGCCCCTGGGTTTCAAGATGGCGGCCTCTCCCAGGGCCTTCCAGCTTCTTCATTACCTCAGAGGCTGAGGGACCCTGGGGAGGGGGAATATGGACAGAGCCCAGAGCTGTGGACCCTGGAACCTCCAGGTGTCCAAGATGGTGTCCTGGAGGTGGCCGGAGTAATGTGCAGGATCCTCCATGGCCACGTGGACCTAGAGGGTCGTGGTAGAGTCAGCAGAGAGCGTGGGGGACGGTTTTCTAAAATCATGGTTAATTGGAGAGATTTCAGTAGAGCCTAAAGTTGACCATAAATAAAGTCATAAACTTGGAAAGGCAACTATCAGCAAAATACACCTGCACCTCGAAACGTGCACTGCTTCAGGAGGCGTCAAAGGCCCCTTGCCAGGGGAGGAGAAGGTGCGGATGAATATTTTAGGACCCTGGTGTCGGATGAAGGTTATATTTTATGACTACCAAGTTGTAACCATGAAATATGACGCCCTGTTTAAAGTGTGAGAAAATGGCCAAACAGCTTTTACGGCATCTTCAATCAAAACAGGAAGGGGCCAGAGGGAGGGTGTCAGAAGAGTCCAGGAAGCAAGGTGGCATCTTCAGAGGGGACTGGTGGCTCTGGCCAGCAGGTCACAAGCACCCAACACCTCATTTTTAGCACTGTCCAGCAGTCCTTGGCTAAAATCAGGGAGTTGAAAAATCCTAGGATGACTTTACCAAACCAAAGGGAGGCATGGTAGGGATGAGACAACCATCTGGATTTCGCTGGGGTCCAAACTCAGCCACTTCCTGTGTGACCTTGGGCAAGTGACTTACTCTCTCTGAGCTTCAGTTTTCCTCTTTCATTTACTTGCTCATCAGATGTGTTTTGCATGTTTGCTAAGTGCTGGGGACAGAACTGACACAGCCCTTCTTTCAGGGAGTTTACTGGCTAGACATTAAAGAGATAACAACATAAGTGACCAATGAGGTGTGTGCAGTAATCATGAGAAATTATGTGGTATTCTGAAATCGTAGACTGGGGAGAGGGGAGTGTTCTATTTCTGAAAGGTGCTAGAGGACCTAAAACCTAGGACAGGTCCAGGCAGGCCCAACAAGGTAGAGGAGAAGGTTCTAGAAGGAGAAAGTAGAGTTTTCAAAAGTTCTGGAGTGGGGAGATGCGAGGTGTACCCACAGAACCAGGAGGAGGCTACTGTGGTTGCAACTGGCCTGAGGAGGGACGCACAGCGTCCTCCAAGGCCGCAGGATATTCTTCCTGATCCTGAGTGAGTGGGAGTCATTGCAGGTCCTAGGGAGAGGGGTCATCAGGTCTGTGCTTGCCAGTGTCCTGCCGTCCACTGTGAAGGGTGGGCGGACTGGAGGACAAGGGACACCTGGACCCTGTCCAGGGGTGGGGGCTGAGAGCTGCTATTGCCATGGGGTGGGATGTGGCTTCCAGCTGCACGGTAGCAGTGGAGGTGGGAGACAGTCCCTGGCCACTGGGGACAGATGGGCTGGGTGAGGTGCAGAGCAGTGGAGTCCCCAGAGCAGCCAGCCAGGTGCAGCGTGAGCCTCCAGGTGGCCACAGGGCTGCGCAGCGTCCTCTCTACCCGAGCCCCGCGTCCCCAGCCTCCCTGCTGTCCTCCTGCACACAGGGCCAGCTGAAGGGAGCAGCGTGGACTGGGGTCTGCAAGGGGCTCCCTGCCCAGCCCTCAGCCAGCCCGGGTTCCCAAGAGTGGCCTCCAGGACCCCTGCTCCTGTTCTGCCTGGTCCTCCCTCCCACGCTCTCTCCCTCCTCGGGCTGCCTCCTCTCCAGCTCTGCCGCGTCCCCTGTCCACTCTCTGTAGCCTTCTCCACTCATCCCGCTGACCCCAGGCCCTGCGCCCTCAGGGCCCCACACCCTGGGACGCACGTGGCACCTTGTCCCTGCAGCTGACCCTGGACCTGGGTGTGGGCGGAGCCAGCGGGATGGGGTCCCCTCTTCCCAGAGGGCGGCTCCTCCGGGTGCTCATTACCCAAACCTCATCTCCACGTCCTCCGCCTCTTCCCTGCTGGAGACCCCAGTCCCACCTCTGTCCTGCCCCCTCCCCATGCCCTGGCCACCACTGCTCTGATGGCTGGGACCCCCCTGCACTGTTCTCCTGGCCCCCGCCCCACCCCTCATCTGTCCATCACTGGGGACTGAAGTCGTCTTTCTAGAACAGGCCGGGCCCTCTCCACGCTGCAGACCTCAGCCAGACCATGGAGGCCGTTCCCAGCCAGCTCTGCGCTCCCTCCCCGGCCCCTCTGTGACCAAGCTGGAGCCCTGTGCTTTGCGGTGTCCCCAACCGCACACCCTCCTGGCCTGGTGGCCAGGCAGCCTCCAGCACACCCTGCTCCACCCCCGTCTTCCCCGAGACTCCCCCAACCCCAGGGCGGCCCACCGGGGCCAGGACTGTGGACTGTCCACCTGTGCAGGCAGGGCCTGGACGGCGTGCTGGTCACCACAGGCCCAGTGCCCCAGGGAGCGACATGACAGGCCCCCTGTTTGCTGGGCAGCTCCTGCGGCTCAGCTCCCTGGCGGTGCTGTGCAGGCCCCTGCGGAGAGATCCCAGGGAGGGGCGTCAGGCGGCTCCAGGAGACGAGCCCGCGGGGCCGCTGGCCAGGGTTGAGAGCCCAGCAGCGCCGACCCCAGCTGCTTCCCCAACGGCCTCCTCCCTGGGGCCTGGATAGCTGGACGGGGTCAGGGGAGGCGAGAGGGGAAGGAGCCAGAGGAACCTGCCCTCGCTGGGCCTCGGGGCCCCTGGACGGGCAGCTTTCCTCCTGCCCCACCCACAGCCTGCCTCCCTGCCTGTGGGAGACCCAGCTGCCTGCTCTCGTGCTTCCCTCTCCCCAAGGCCAGAGGCAGGCGGCTCCCAGATGCAGTGTGTTCTGCGGGCCCAGAAGCCTCTGGCCACGCCTCCTGCTACCACCTGGCCCCAGACATCTGTTCTCACCTGGATCCTCCCAGCAGCCTCACCAGGCTCCCCTGCCTCTGCCTCCCTTCATGGTGTGCTCTCTGCAGCCGCCCCAAGGATTCTGCTAAAACACAAATCATTCCTCACCCTGCCCTGCTCAGAACCTTCCACTGGATTCTCTCATGTGAATCAAAACCCCCATCCTCACAGGGGCCTCTAAGGCCCTCTTTGTCCAGGGTCCCACTGGTCTTGTCCCCTTGTCCCTGTCACTGTCCTCCCTGTTCTGCTGCTCCATCCCCCCAGTTTCTTGATGCCTTTCAAGAGTGCCAGGCTTCTCTACCCCAGGGCCTTTGCATGTGCAGTTCCAGCTATTGGAACGTCTTCCTGCAGATAATCACATGGCTTGTCTCTCCCTCCTTTGGGTCTTGGCAGTGTCCCTCCATGACACTGTCCCCACCCACCCTTTCCAAAATGTCCAGGCCCCATGGGACATACCTGTCCCTTCTGTACTTGTCACCACCTCATTTGCCAGAGTGTCTTTATTTACTGTGAGTAGCCTTGATTACAGGGCAGCGGCTCTTATTTTATTCACAACTGAATCCCTCGCACTTCCAACAGCATCAGAGGTCTGAACGTGCACAGGGCTGGATCACAGCCAGCCTGGGGACAGGAAGACTGCAGAGATCCAGCAGGGCTTTGTCAGGCCGGAGTGCCCCGGGGAGTTTCGCCCAGGGAGTTGTGTGGAATTTCTGTTTTGTTTTATCAAATATCACAGCATGAGATCTGGCGGGAAGAAAGTTTCTATTCACCTCAGCTGCAGCCCTGAAGATGGACAGGGCAGCTGAATGCTTCTCCCTCCGGGTCATGGAGGAGCCTGTGGGATAGAGGTTAACAGTGTGTTGCTAGGAGAGGGTTCAGCTAGTAGCTCTGCCACTCATTTGCTGTGTGACTTTGGCCAGGTTATTAACAACTCTGTGCATTGATTTTCCTTATCTGTTATATAAAGACAGCCATATCTAAAATTCCCCCGACAGTGCCTAGCACCCGGGAAGGGATGTGGAAGTGTTTGAAGTCACTTTTCCTCTGCCAGTTCAGACCAGGATCTTGTGTGAACTGTCTGTCTGCCATGTTCCGGGCCCCTTTCTGACTCTCCTGGGCAAAGCCCACCCGGAGTGCCGGGTCCTGGAAGCCAGAACCCTCACGCCAGCCTCTGGTCTCTGCCCGCAGCGGACGATGCCTGCGGCGGGACCCTGCGGGGCCAGAGCGGCATCATCTCCAGCCCCCACTTCCCCTCCGAGTACCACAACAACGCCGACTGCACCTGGACCATCCTGGCCGAGCTGGGGGACACCATCGCCCTGGTCTTCATCGACTTCCAGCTGGAGGACGGCTATGACTTTCTGGAGGTCACAGGGACCGAAGGCTCCTCCCTCTGGTGAGTACCCGCCGGCCCCTGGCTTCCCCCTCGGGTGCTCTGCAGGGCCGCCCCGGGACTCTGCCCTTTCTTTCTACCTTCTGACTCCTGCTCGTCATAATGAGACACCGGCGCATTACTTTAAAAACTCCAGTAAATATTTACAGCGATTTTCGCGTCTGATTTGAAGTGTGTCCTTGACGCAGAATTTCGTGGCGGGCCTTGGTTCAGCAGCTTGCACCAAGACGGAAAGTGTTGCTGGTTTCAGGGCGGCAGGGTCTCAGCAAGACCCTCTGAGCTACTGCCTCATTGAAATAGCGTCCGAAGGCCCAGGCGGAGCCATCCACCAAGGGACCAGAACCTGCAGGGGCGACTGCTGTCCCACGCCCAGGGTCTCGGGGTTGTGCGGTGTGGAGGGTGCCAGCTGCCCGTGGTGTGTCCCACGGACGTCCTGGGACATTGATGGGTCAGGGAGGGGACGGTGACCAAGGACTCAGCAGCCTCTGTTGCCTGGTGTCTCCCAGACCTGGACTCAGGATGTGCCCACACCGAGCTGCCTGCTGGGCAGAGCAGCTCACGGGCTCCTGGTCTCTGTGGCTGCGTCCCCCGGGTGAGATGCGTGGGACTTTGTCAGCACTTCAGGGCCTGGGGACAAATGTGTCCAGATGTGCTTCAGGAAGGGACGTTGTGGCCTCCCGCTGCCAGAGGGAGGCTGGACGCAGGGCTCAGGATGGAGGGCTGACGGGGTGTCAGCGAGGCTGCTGGGAGAAGCAGGGGTGGCGGTGGCCAGAGTCCGACAAGGGTGGTGTCCAGGGAGGGCAGGGAGGCGCCCCCAGCCCCGCAGTGGTCAGGGGGCGGGGAGGAAGCAGGGAGAGGGGAAGCTGGGGTGCTGGTGGACATCCGGCTGTGCTGGTGGAAGATCACAGAACCCAGGGCAGGAGAGCCTGATGACCTGGAAGGAGGCAGTGGGAATGGACTCGGACGTGGGGACCAGTGTGAGAGCGCTCCGGATTCCGGTGCGGTGGCTGGCGGGGTGACTGCGGCCCGGAGACCTTGCGTCACTCACCTCCTCCCCTGGGAGGTTGGGAGAAGCCCCTGCAAGACCAAGACTGGCTCTGCCCCACAGAGGCTGGGCTTCCCTAAACCAACCTCCGGGCCCCAGGGGAGCGGGGTCAGAGGTCAGCAGAGCCCCATCTCACTGGCCCCAGGAGCTGCCCCGCCCCCGACCTCGGGCCCCGCCCCTGACCTCGGGCCCCGCCTCTTTTTGTAAAATACCTTTTTTTTTTTAATTGTAAAAGGAATACAAAACAGAGAAAACCTACAAAGGTAGAGAGAAATGAATAACAATGATTAAAATTCTGTCATATTCCCCCTTGGCCTTTTTCGCTTGGCCTAGATCAAGCTAGCTGGCGACTTTAATATTTCATATTTATGTATTTTGATATTACAAAATTATGATCTTAATATATCTGTAGTCATGTATTTTTAACTTGGCGTGATATCATGAAATAGTTTTCCTGTTTCATTACAGATGCCCTCCAAACTATAAAAGCCATGATAAAAGTATCATTTATTAAGCATTTGCTACCAATAGGTGCCAGGCCAGGTCTAAGCTCTTTATAGTTAAAATTTCATTTCGTCTCCATTAAAAACTCTATGAAGTCGGTTGCATAATTTTCCTCTCTTCACAGATGAGGAAAATAAGGCCCAGAGAGGTCAAACTACTTGCTTGGGTCACACAGCTAGTAAGGAACAGACCTGGGATTCCAATCCCCCAGGTTGGTCCTACTCTGAAGCCTGTCTTCTCAGCCAGGACAGCACACAACGATAAACTCCATGGATGGTGGGCTTTCTTGGCTGTGTGTCACTCCCTCTTAAGAGGTGGCACGGTTAGTCAGATGTCTTGTTGGATTATTCTCCCGTACACTGCATGAAGAGATGCCAGGCGGATATTCTTACCAGTCTTAAGCCCTGTTTGACTCGCTTGCTTATCTGTGGGTCATACGGTCTCCACCGGCTTCCGCCCCCCGAGGTGTGAGTCTCCACATTGTCCAAACTTAGGGACTGAAACAAATCTGAGAGAGTATCCCTTTTCTTATTAAGTCACTCAGTGGGGAAGGCATTAAGCAGAGGAAATCGTTAGGGGAGTCATTCAGAACTCTTTGCTCTGAGATTAAATTATAATTATTTACAGGGCCCGTGTCACCACCGCCAGGCAGGATGCATTTGTTGTTCTAATTTATACGTGCACCGCAATCACGGGAAACCGACGGGCGGGCGGGCAGCGCCATGTGGAAGGAAGCGCTCTCCCCGGCCCCTCGCCTTTATGGATCCCTGGCTTCCCGTGAAAATCCGCTGCTGCTGGTTTACGAGCAGCCTGCTTTTATTCGCATGCAGTAAGATTTCAGGCTGTTCTCCCGAGTTCTGGGCCGAGGCAGAGAAGGACCACAGAGCCTGTTAGAAGAGATGGATTTGAACAGACGGGCGTCCCTTTACCTATCAAGAAGTCGGGGAGCCCTTCGAGAGAAGCGAACCTCTGCACGCCCTGTACCGGCAGCGGCTTCCGCTGGGTCGGAAGAGAAGGGTCGCAGTGTCCCTGAGTCGCTTTCCACCACTGCGCCTCCCTCGGGTGGAGAAACCTTGGGAGGGGTTCCACGGGGGTTCCGTGGTTGGGATTTCATGGACTAGTGAAAGAAGCGTGGAGACCTAGGACGGATCACTTATTATTTTGCAAGTAAGGCTCTTAAAAGAAAACCCCGCCAACCCTCCAGCTCATCGTTTCCTAAAACAAAAGACAATTCCGCCAAAAAACGGGGCAGGAAATAATCCCTGGGTCACCTCGCGCTGACATCCTGGAAGATGGGGCAGGGACCCCACATAAGTAGCAGTGCCCGCCCAGCACCTGAGCCCCACCGAGCGGTGGGCTCGACCTTCCGGTTTTGCTGGTCCACAGGGGCCTTTGGAATCCAGCAGTGTAGGCTTTGGACCGCGAGAGCTGAGCCTGGCCCCTCTGGCGTGTTTGGAGAGTCCCTTGTGGTTTAGAATCGCTCTCCCTTTGTTAATTGCACTGTGCGAGGTCAACCAGGAGCAAAAGCTGGGTGTCCCCATCCAGACGGTAGATTAGGTACTGTTCCCTCACTGGCCACGCGCATGCACACACACACACACACACACACACACACACACACACACACACTGTCTCCAGTTCACTCAACTCAGTTTGGAGGCCAGAGTTCTCACGCTGACCCTTCCGCGGGTGGGCTCCTTCTTCCTTCTTCTCTGACCCCATCAGTTCTCTCCTTCCCCCCAAATTAAAGGAAACTGCCCTCACTACTGCTAAAGGTCCTCGCGGGGCCCTGGACCTTGCCGCAGGGCGGGGCCCAGGAGAGGCAGACCTCTGAGCGCGGGAGGATCCGGGTCCCTGGAGCGTGTCGGGAGGAGCTGCCTCTGCTTTCGGGGTCAGTGGAGCAAAGGGGTCAGAACCTCCTGGGCCCGAAGGTCTCCCCTGCTCCTTCTGTTTGAGTCTCTCTGAATTCTCTTCTGGGCGAAGAAAAAGAAAGCAAGCCAGGCATGCCCTCCACGAATGTGGGAGAGGGGGCCAGGGCGTCCCCCTGGGGTTACACATGGAGCTGCAGAGTGGCCTCCAAGGAGGAGGGAGCAGCCTGGGAGCAGTCAATGTGGCCTCAGAGCTGCCTTAGTGGCTGTGCCATCTTGGGATATTCACCAACCCCTCTAAGTCTCAGTTTCTACATATGAAAACGGGGCTCATACCACCCTACAAAGCATGTTGAGAGTGTTAAGCCGGCAAGCCACTGCCCGGCCCCTCACGGGGACCACCTCCTGGGGTGGGGACCAGAGCTCGGGCTCATCTCTAAGGGAAAAGGGGGGAGATGAGGCACCTCCAGCTATCTGAGCCTCGTGGGTTCCATTCTTAGTGGTGCCCTTGAGGCTGTCAGCCAAGCCTGGTGGCATCTCACCAGGCAGAAAGGCCCAGCCTGGCTGCCCAGAAGGATCCAGCTCCTGGGGAGTAGTCTGGAAAACCAGATGAAGTGGACTGGGTGGGGGGGGGGGGTCCCCGGCTCAGACTGGAGGATGCCCTTGCAGAGGTCAGAAGGCAGTGGGCGGAGCTTTTGCCCTGCGCAGGCTTATGTGGGAGGTGCCACCTCTCTGCCCCGCCCAGCCCCAGCCAGGCCACTGAGCTGCTCTGCCTGGGAAGCCCAACCAGAAGGCCCTGGCTGAGCCGGCTGGGAGCAGGGGCTCTCCAGCCAGGCGGCACAGCCCCTGCGAGCGTGTGGAGGGGCATTCACGGTGACAACTTTAGGACACAGGGAGGGGAGGGGATCTCCCCCAGACCCCCCCCGCTGTCTCTGCGATTGAGACTGGAGGGTCCCATCGGGCCTTCCTTTCTCCCTGCCCCCTCCCCCCCCCGGGGCAATTTCTTCCTAGACCAGGGAGGGCAGGTGTGAGCCAGGAGCTGGCTTGCACTCAGATCCAAAGCCACCCTTGTCCCCTTGTCCCTGGGGCCAGTGGAACGGCCAGCTGCGGGGGTGCGATGAAGCAGAGGGTCGCAGGGTCACCCACCGAGGCCGAGCCTGAGTCACAACTAAAGGCATGGGGGATGACTCTAAGGTTCACGAAGTCCCACGCATGGGAAGGAACTTTGGGCTCTCCCACCATGCACACCCCCACCCCACACCCCGGCCCATGATCACTTGATCACATGATCATTGCCTGCCCACTCAGTATGTCCCCACACCCCCAGGCCCAGTCCCCATTGACCTGTAGGTGACAGACTTGCCTCCTCCAAGCATCACAAGTAGGAAAAGGGCAGGGAGCCCTTTGCAGGGCTTCAGAGGAGGACACTGTCCCGGCAGGAGAGGGAGGCCCCAGGATGGAGGCTGCCTGGGAGCCAGGCCTCAGTGAAGGGACCGTTTTGACATGGGAGATGATGGGGCAGGAAGAGCATCTTCTAGAGGTGCTGCCTGGTTCTCCCAGGCGGCGAGCAGTCCCTGGGATGCTGGTGGGAGAGGACCAGGTCCCAGGCCTTCTCCAGGGAGGATGAGCCCACTGCACATCCCTCTCAGGGGCTCCGGTGTCCACTTTTGAGTTCAGGCAGCTCCCTGCCCCTAGGAAGAGGAGAAGAAAGTCCATTCTTCCCCTCTGCACTTCCCAGGTCCGGCTCCAGCCGCTGGACCCTCGGCTGCTTTCAGAGAGCATTTCCCTGGGAAGCAGCTGGAGCTACTCTGAACCCAGCAGGCGGCCCTTGGGGCTCACCACTGAATCTGCTCACCTGGCCCCTCCTCTTCACCTCCGAGGAGGGAGGAACGTCTTTCGCTTTGTTCTCTGCGTTTGTTTGATTTCGTATCTGTTGGTGGGAAGTCGAAAACTCCCATTTCTACTTAATAGATGTTCAGTTTGAAATTTTTGCTAGTGATATTCTTTCTCCTTTTGAAAGACATTGTTTTAATCATTAGGCATTTTACACATTAGGAATTTAAGCCAACTAGAAACATTTGATCTCAGTGACTTTTAACTAGAAATTTCTTACCGGAGCCATTAGTTGCAGATAGAGTTAGAACGAGAATAACACGCCAACGGGGATCTCTTAATAATAACTGTTTGCTTATTTGCTCATTCACATATACTTTATCAAACCATTGGCTTAGATTATTTACGTTCACTGTTACTTTCCCCCTATTTATTTTCCATAATTGTTTATTGAGACCCTTTGGCGCAGTAGGCTTGCCTGGGTGCTAGGGAGACAAAAGACACAGTCGGGGTTCCTGAGGAGTTATTGATTCACTCCACAAATGTTTATGTAATAGCCAGGCACTGTGCTGGACCCTGGAGCTCACACCCGGAGCCAAGAGGCAGAATGTTATTAAATGTTTTACAATAGCCTATGTTAGGTACTTTTCTAAGAGGCATAAAGAAGTTCTTCCAGGGAATGAAAAGACAAATGCCACAACCAGGATTCTTTTGGTTCAAGAAATAGAAACCCATCTCCAACTGACTTAAGCTAAAGAGGGAATGTGTTGGTTTCTGTAACTGAAAAGCCCAGGAACTGGCTTCAGGTACTGCTGGATCAAGGTAAACAAATAATGTTGTTCCCCCTCCCAAGTCTTTGCTGTCCTACGTGTTAGCTTCAGTCTCAGGCAGGTTTTCCCCATGAAATGGCAAAGGCGACATCCATGTCCATCAGGTCTCTGTAGCCAACCTGTTTCAGCAATCCTATCTGGAAGGGAGTATCTTACTGGATGGCTCCTGCAAAAGCTCCCAGCTGAACCTTGATTGGACCTGACTCGATCATGTGCCCACCCCTCAACAGCCTAGAGCCAGAAGGTACCCTCATTGACCAGACCCATGTCACATGACTGCATGCCCCACTCAGACCTCGTGCTAGGCGAAGGATAGGAGCGGTTCCACAGAGGGAAACCCGGCAGCGGGAAGGCAGAAACTGAGATTGTCCTCCACAATGTGTCAGTTTCCCCTATGTGACGGAGGCACTGATGGGGGACTCGGTAAATGAGTCTCCCAGGGACTGAGCTTCAATGTGAACTGAGGAGCAATCTTGCCAGAGGAGTGAACCAGGACAGAGCTAGGCTATGTCTGGGGTGTGGAAAGCCAGGTTCAGGGGACAAGGCAGGAAGAGGAGGGACAGGAGGCCTGAAGTGACCAGCATGGGCTCTTGGGTCAGGGAGAACCTGGCCATGTTCAGAGCCAGAGGGGATTTCCGAGGCTGTGGAAAGTGATCACGGGGTTTTCAGCAGGGAAGTAGGATAACCACTCTAAATTTCAATTCAGTCCAACTCGAAGGGCTAGGGACCCGCATTAAATCTTTTCTGTGACCACTGAGGCACGGGATGATCCAACTTGAACCGTTGCAGCTGTAAAGGGATGGAGAGGAGGGGTGCTGTCAAAACATCTCACGGGCAGAATCAGCTGGGCCTGGGCTGGGAGGGAGGGAGGAGGGCAGGGCAGGGGCCGGGATGCGTCCCACGTGCCTGGCTGGAGATCTCTGCTGGTCTGCTTCTTGAACGGAGGACCACAGGGCTGGGCAGAGTGGGGCTGGGGTGCTTGCTGGCCGGATCTCCAGCACACACTGGGCATGGATGGGGAGGTCAAGGTCACCGTGAGGACGGCCAGGCAGCTGGAAGCAGGGGCACCGCTGCCCTTGGGAGAAGCTTGGGGAACTTGGTAGCTCTGTCCCCAAGCTTGGTGTTCCAGGTGACCCTGTGGGGTCATCCTGAGGAGCATCAGCTCGTCTTCGTCAGCAGCGCCTCCACCATCCCCATCCCCCCACTCTTGACGGCCGACATCTTTCCATCGTAGTTCATCCATCCAAACTGCTGGGGCCCTTCCCTCCTCTGCCACAGACAGGGCTCAGCACTGGGGCTGCAAACACGGCCTGTGTGCCTTCGTGGAACTCCTGATCTATCTGGGGGAGACTGAGCTTCACCAACTGACCACAGAACAAACAATACCTCCACGGCGTGCCGTGAAGGAAATGAGCCGGGCGGGGAAGGGTACCAGTGCAGATTCCGCTGTAAGATGAAGGCCCAGGGTCTCGCTGAGGACACAGGGGATCGGCCGAGGCCTCACTGTTGAGACGCGACCTAGGCCTGGTCCTCTGCGGTGTGCCCTCCGCGAATGCCAGGAGCAAGGTGGGTCAAGGCGGGCAGAGAGGCTCAGATGGCACCTGTGTTGCTGGACGACACAGGAGCCTGACCCTGTCCCAGTGGAGCTGGGAGCCAGTGGACCTGCTCGGGCTGAGGCGCAGATCCGGCGGCCTCCCTCCCTGGGGCGCGCGACGCCCTGGCTCCCCTCTCCTTCCCTGCCACATCATGACACTTTGAACCACACCAAGAAACCGTTCTTGCGGATGGAGCCCCTGAAATCGCATCTGTTGTATCCATCAGGAGCCAGGCCATAAATAACGAGCCCTTTAAAATCTCATCTCCCGTATCTCAGAGTTGGAAATAGCATTACAAACTCCGCGGCCCAGCGGCAGGAAATGATTAGCGCCCTGGCACGCTGCTGGCACCAGCACGTCTGCAGGGGCGAGGCCGGTGCTGCGCCCTCCACGGGCCAGCAGCGTGAGAGAACCTGTTCTCGGAAGGAGGACCAAAGCCAGACCCGGGAGGAGCGGGGAGCCAGCAGGCCTGTCTGCCGCTCTGCCAGGGCGCGGTTCTTGGCAGCTCTGTGCGTGGGAGGCCGAGGTGGGCAGCTGGCCCACCCCCCGTGGGTCCGACCGCAGGCAACAGGTTTGGACTAAGTGCGTCGTCTGTGCAGAGGCCGGTGCCAGGACTGTGAAGGGCACCAGGCGACAAGAGGCCGTCCTCCACCTCTCCCGAGGCACCGCCAGATGCCCGATGGTACAGCTAAGGCAGATGGCGGGAGCTGTTCTGGGCCCTTCCAGAGCCCCCGATTCTGGCAAGACCTGCCTTCCGGAGCGACGCTGGTCCGTTGAGAATGTTCAAGGTCCCTGTCTTCTCCCTGGGCCCTAAATGTCCGCTCCGCTCACTCTGGCTTAACCGACACACTATTTGACGTGGGTTTTCCTCTCCTGCGCTCCCGCCAGCTTTCCTTCCCGGAGCCCTAAGGCCAGCCTGAACCCCTGCTTGGCTCTCCCCTGGAGCAAAGATGTCTTTTCATCTTGGCCATCCCTGGCCAGGGCCTGGGTCTGACACCCACAGGCTCACCAGGGAAGCAGGATTCACACAGAAAGCCAGCATTTGATGATCTGATGACACGTCAGGGCGATCACAGCCGAACTCAACACCGGGGACAGAACAGGACAGGGTTCAGTGTTCATGTGAGCAAAACGAGAGGCTTTGCAAAGGAAGCATCCCTCAACTCCTCCAGGAGAGGCCCCCGCGGGCGCTGCACACCTTCTCTTCCTGTTCGTCCCCCTCAGTCTCCACCCAGCCTTTCCCTAAGGCCATTGACTCTGAGGTCATTGTCAGAGATCATCCTGCCCCGGACGCTTCCGCTGCCCCTTGCCAACTCCAGAAGGCGTTTCCTACCCGTCTCGCTGGAGGCTCCGCACT
Organism: Sciurus carolinensis; assembly: GCF_902686445.1. NCBI lineage: Eukaryota > Metazoa > Chordata > Mammalia > Rodentia > Sciuridae > Sciurus > Sciurus carolinensis. The sequence goes on from NC_062213.1 coordinate 184,743,069, forward strand.
GCTTGTTTCGGGAACTTTTCTCCTTTTGGAGCCGCCCCCTCTCCTTCATCCTCCTGGACCCCTCTGACCATTCCTCGATCCTCTCTCCGCTCGGGCGTCTCCAGGCTCGGTTCTGGCTCACGCCACACCCTCCTCCTGGGTCCTCATTCCTGCCTGCCTGGTTTCTGTGGACGCCACGTCCGGCCCCTCCCCTGGCCTCCTCCCTGAGCACCAAACAACAGCTCCAGCCAAAGTCCTGGTGGGCACCCCACCTGCTGCACCCCCAGTATCTCCATTGCAGCTGGTCCCCACTCTGCTCATACCTGACACCTAAAGTCACCAGAGTGTTTTCTACCTTAGTTGGTGTCATGGCCCTCCACCCCACCATCCAGAACTCTGGAAGTCACCCTGTCCCACCAGTCACATCCAGTTCAGTCGATTGCTAGGTTATCCCAGGGCACCTCCGGCATGGCGTTTCTACCCTGGCCTCCACCCCGAGCCCAGCCCTGCCATCCTTTCCTCTCCGTGCGTTTCCATGGCCGCCCAGCCTCTTGGCACTCTCCAGTGCCTCTCCCCCACTGCTACCAGGTTGGCTTAATTAAAATGCAGCTCCAACACACGAAGCCCCAGGCGGAAACTTTCAATCATCTTCCTGTTGTTTAACAGAATAAAATTCAAGCCTTTGTTTAGGGCACGTAAGAACCTTCTGGAATTAGCCCTTGCCTACCGCTCCCCCATCTCTTGCCACTTCCTTCTCTGAATTTCATTAACCCTAAAACTCAGCAGCACAGCCAAGGAAGAGCGCTTGCTTAGGTTACGTGCCCGTCATGGGTCCCTGGGAGTGGCTGTGACCCTCGGAGCTGTGCAGCTGGGCACCCAGGCACCAGGGGCCTCTGCCACCTGGAAGCTGCACCCTCTGGAATAGGTGGCCTTCCCAGGGCCACGGCAGGGAACAGGAGTGGAGAACCTCTAGCCCCAGACAAAATGCACAGAGCTTCCAACTCATAGTTCACTGGCCAGAACTGCCGTGTGGCCCAGACTAGCTGCAAGGGAGCCGGGAAACACAGAGAAGCAGCTGGAAGGGCTTGGTGAGCCTACCTCCTGCCACACCTAGCGCCTCGGCTGGTAAGACGTCCTGGCTGCTGGCGGAGCCCACCCCTCCTGTGCTCCAGATCCCAGCTCCCCCAAAACTTCCCCGCTAAACGCCCGCTCTTTCTTGCCTTCCTCATTGCGCCCATCTTTCGAGCGCTCCCAATGGCACGAGGCCTTCTCTGGTGTCTACCCTCCGACGTCTAAAGGAACAACAGCCACCCAAGCCTCCGCTACCCCACCCCATCCTGCTACCCACCATGGCTCCCCCACCAGCAAGCATCAAGACTCTTCTCTTTCTTAGTTTCTGCCCCACCTTGCTGCTAAAACTGGCCTCACTAAGGATGCTGGTGACCTCCCGGTGGCCAGGTCCAGTGTCACGTCTCCATTCTCATCTGACTTGGCCTCTGGGCAACACATGACCCTGGGCATCTTTCCTTGAACCGTTCCCTCCTCTTGGCTGCTGTGAAACCATTCCTTCCACCACAGCTAGCTCCCAGGGCCACTTCTGCTGAGTGTCCCTCACTGTCCCTGCTGTCCAGCCTTGGTTCAGCCTTTTCATGTGAGTCGTCCAGAGGGCCCTGGGACCCTCCTCTTCTCCATCTAACTTTTTTCTCAGGTATCTCCACCAATTAGGAGTTGGTTTTTCATGTCATCTGTATGCCAATAGCTCTCAATTTAAATTTTCAGCCCTAAGGTATCTTCTAGGCTCCCTGTATATTAATAGGAATCTCTAAGTGAGCATGGCCAAAGCAGGCTTCTTTTTACTTTGATGTGGAAAAGATATATATATATATAAAACATAAGATCTACCATTTAACCATTTTCAGTGTACAATTTAGTGGCCTTAAGCACTTCGGGTATTTGAGGGTGGGTAACACTGCTATAAACTCCAGACCATTGAAGAATCGCTCTCCACCGTTCCCCTTTCTCCTACAAACCTGACTTCTCTGGCTGCCTCCTATAAGTGGCATCACACTCTTTGTCTTGTGTTTGCCTTACTTCTCTTAGCATCATGTTTTCTAGGTTCATCCTTGTCCTAGCATGTGCCTGAATTTTATGTTTTTCAAGGCTAAGTAATATTCCATATTTGCTGTATCCATTCATGCACTGATGCAAGCTAATTGGGCCTCCTCATCCCTTTCCACCCGTCGGCTCTTCCCCTCTTAGCCTTCTCCTTGCCTTCCCACATCTCTCTACTCCCAAAAGGCACTGCTTCTGCACAGTCTATGCCCCTGGCGTCTTTGGGCCGCTCAGCACCTGTCCCCATTTCTACCCCTCCTGTAATTCATTCTCCATCTCACAACAGGAGTAACTTGTTTTCCATCCACCTGGGTCTCTTCCTGTTTGAGGCCTGCCAGCAGCCTCCCATCACGGTTACAAGTCTCTACATGTCCAGCCACTGCCTGACTCTCTGACTTCTCTCCTGTCCCTCACTCACATCCACTGCCTGTACCTCAGCGACACTCTCCTTTAACCCAACCCTTGGCAGACTAAGCAGGTCCCTGCCGGGGCCTCTGCACTGGCTGAGGAACTCCTGCTGTGGTGTCTTCAAATCTTCTTCTTTCAGGTTTTCTTGTTTGTTTATTTTTAAGACTCAGCTCTTTTGAAACATAGAGCTCAATTGAAGTGGCCCTCATACTCTATCACAACATCTATTTTATTTAGGTATTTGGCACTTAGTAGGTCTGCAGGGTTGGTTTGTCTGGAGGACAGAGCTGGTCCTGACTGGCCAGTAACAATGTCCTGTGGCTAACTGCAAAGGTTAGCGTGGAGTCCCTCCACCAAGAATTTAAAGTGATAACCTTCCTGGGGGACATTTGCAAATTAGCAGTGACTCTTGCTGATTACTCCTTCTAAACAGTCTGATTAATAATTAATCAGCAAACTGCTTGGCCAGAGAAGGCTGATCAGTGCTAGAAAAAAATCTTAAATTATGCAAGTCATTTGGCCAGTCTTTAAAAAAAAAAAAAAAAAAAGAAAGGAAAAGCTCAGCAGTTGACAGAACTGGAGAGGTTTGATTGCAACGTGAGCGAGGTAAGATTTCTCCGTTGTTTGTTTTTCCTTTTCTGCCTCCCCCCCCCCCCCCCCCCCGCCTTTTGACTAAGAAATCAATTAGGCTCCAACTTGCAACCTCGGAGAGAGACAGTCGCACGGAAATAGAAATGTGTTAAATATCACTTTCTTTTTTATTCCTTTCCTTCAAAAGAGTTTTGGTCTGAGAGGCAGAGGTTAAAATTAGCCCGTTTGCTGCGTGAATGCCTGTCTGGCACCTGATGTCAATTCCTGTCCCCCTGTCCTCCGCAGAAGCCGCCGCTGCACGCGGTGCCAGGCACTGAGCAGAGCAGGGAGGCATTCGACGGGCACTGTGCTCTCCGCCCGCCCCGGGCCGGGGACGGAATCAATCTGCCGGCAACCCGTCCCGCCAGGAGTCCTTACGGTGCTCGTGCCTCCTGCCTACAGACGCCAGGCAGACCGGAGGAAAGGCAATCAGGGTGATGAACGCCCTGGTCAGGAGCGCCAGGGGCCCCATTAACCTTCAGTCTGCAGCCTCCATCCTCAAAGGCCAGTCCTGCACGTGGCTTCATCTTCTCTGGATTCCATTTCTGGAACGGGTGAGGGGGACTCAGGGAAAGCAGAAAAGTCCATTGATGTCAGTCTCTGGGCCAGGGACACAAGGTGAGGGAGAGAGGATTTAGCGGGGTCCGCGCAACCCTGACCACACTTACAGCCATTAGGGAGTTACGGCGGCGCCCAGACCCACTAGGAATCCCGGGGTGGGAGCAGGCGTCGGGGTTGTGAAGCGTGCCCTGGGATCCCTCCCGCAGGGGAGCACCAGGAACTGAGGGGCCTGGGACTTGGCATCCCCTGACTTTCCTCTCCCTGCTCCCCGCCCTCCGCCCTGGCCAACCCCTGTTTTCTTCTCCTTCTCTACAGTCTGTGCGTAAGCTGTATAAAACCTTCATTTTAAGATTCCCCAGATACTCGAGATCATGCCATAGATTTCTTTCTGTCTCAGGGCGGAATGGGACACTACGTAAGATGACAGACAGGTCAGCTCGTCCCACTCTAGTACCTATTTGGGGATGTCTAGCTCTCTACCTGTAGATATTTCCAAATGTCTCAAAGTAGATAGATCTTAACACATCCTACTGTACGCCACACACAGACATAGGAAAATTTATTTTGAAAATCAAATAAACACACAGGCAAATCTCTCTCCACTGCCCCTGACTGGCCTGAGGCCATCAGGTGTGTGAATGTCGCCACCGATCTTCCTTCGCCGCCTTGTTGGGTTAGAGTAGCAGACCCCCCCCCGGCAGATGAAGAAGCGGAGCTCAGAGCCTCAGCCTCCTCACCTGCACGCTCCTCTCCAGCCAGCCCTCCTCTCCAGGTCCTTCCGCAGATCCTAGGCCAGCCATTCCCAGCCGCGTCACTTGCATCCCGAGCGGCTGCAGTCTTGCCGGCTTCTCTGAGCCTCTGATTTCCTTGCCTCCCTCCTGCCCGAGGACCTTGGAAGAGCGTCACCACACTCAGGCGCTGTCCTGAAGGGTCACGTGCCTTATCTCATTGATCCTCAGGAGAGGCTGTGATAGACTGTCCCACCCTCCCTCTTTCCAGTGGAGAGCTGAGATGACAGTGATGAGGACGTCACCGCACGTCAGCTAGCCAGCAGGCGCCTGAGCCGGGAGGGAGCCGCATCCTCGGGACCCGAAACACTGACCTGCCCCCCGCTCCCTTCTGCTGCTCTGGACTCTGATTCATTTTCTGGCCTGACACCCAGGGAGGCGGCAGGGAGCATGGCTTTCAAAGCCCACGCTGGACTCCGAGGCCACTTCCACTGCCAGCTGCTGGTGTGACCTGCGTTAACTCGCCCTCTAGGGCGTTAGGTAGAGTTGCAAGAGGTCACTTGGCACGGTGGACTTCGGACAGGCCCAGCTTTTGAGTCCTGCTTGTGTCCTTCCTCTGACCTTGTGTGGCTGCAGCGCCAGGGCCTCCCTCCCTCCCTGGCCTCCCTGCAGACAGCTGCTCTCAGCTGCCTTCCCAGGGTCAAGGTGCTGTGGGGCTTGGCCTCTGCAGCTGGCCCAGGGCGCAGGCCTCTGCAGGAGGCCGTCATTTCCCTCTGGCCAGGCAGCCCTGAGATCCCAGGGCCATTTGGCAGTATCCTGAGGACTCGGGGCAACGTTGCGGGAACAGAAACGGCTTTGACTCTTGCTTCCCGGAAGTCGCTCCGCGTTCTGAACTTCCGTTGCCCTCGTATAGCAAGGCAGCGTGGGTCCTCCCACCCGCTGGAACTTGGGACTGAAGACTTTCTAAGTTTTCTTGAATAAACACAGTACCACACATTTCCCTCCAGCAGGGTCTGCCCCCCGGGGTGATTTTTCTGGGGGGGACTGGGAGGCAGAGACCAGCGCCGTCCGCAGTGTCCCTGCTGCAAGCCAGGCCTTTCCACCAGCTGCCACTTTGCCTCTTGTAGCAACTCCAAGAAACTGAGGTCCCTGAGGTCACGCGCCCAAGGTCACAGAGCTGGAAGCTGCAGGCCAAGCCCCTCTTTGCTTCCCAGCCCTGTCTCTGCCGGTCCCCTGGACCTTGGAGGCTCTGGACTCCTGGAAGGAGGCTCCCGGGCCCGCACCCTGGGCCTCAGCTCCTCCGCCCTGTGTGGCTCCGTCCCCTGGGCTGGGACTGGGGCACGCTGCCCACTGCTTCCCAGGCAGCCCGGATCCTCAGCGCCCCGGGAGCCGCGCAGCCAGCAAGGGACGGCCGCCGTCACCTTTCTTTCCAGCAGAGCCCTGCCGCTGCAGACGAACGGCCCGGGCCGGGTAGCCGCATCCTAATCCTTGCTGGTCTGTGGCCTGCACTGTCCAGATAACCTGTTTCATTCAACACTGTCGCTGTGGGTCCCCCGGCGATGAGGGCCCAGCTCCGCCCCGACCCAGGAGAGCCCCAGGCAGGCCTGCTGTCCGTCGCAGCCCCACCAGCCCTGGTCATTACTGGCTTCTGTCAAGCTCCATCAAGTGACGCTTTCCACACGAGGGCACGGGTCCCCCGGGCCTGCTCTGCGCTGGGGTGACATCCGGGATGCTGGCGTGACGTCCGCCAACCTCCAGCAGTCCCTTCCGGGCAGCCGAGGTCCCAGCCCCGCCTGGCAGGGCCCTCCGGAGCTCCCCCAGCCCCGGGCCGCTGCCTGTGGGTACCCGCCAGGCCTCGCCCGGCCCCACCTCCCCTGGAGCCTCAGCAGGTAATTACCTTCACAAGCAAGTTGACAGGTCTCTGGCGACTCCTAGCCCGGCTGGAAAAGATTCATTATTCCGTATCTGGAAATACCCAGCACCATCAGCAGAGGGGCTGAGATAACACCAGTGTAGAACTTCTCTATTCAGGGGAATTAATTAGGATTCCTTATTAAAGATCCAATTAGGCAAAAGGGCATTTTATCTGTGATAGTCAGCTGCTTCTGATTTTTCTCAAGCTATAACTCCAAGTTTAAAAAAAAAAAAAAGAAAAAGAAAAAGAAAAAAAGAGAGAGAAAAGCAGGGGCTGCGTCTTTCTCCAGAACAATCCGCTCCTCCCGTGCCAGTTATGTCTTCATCAGGATGTGAAAATAGATTTTTCTCATTCAATTTGCAATGCTTTATCTCTTCGGAGTCTGGTAATGACTCCACCGCCTCCCTTCAGCAAGAGCGGTAGCCCAGATGGGTTATTTGGGGAGTGGGATGTTGGTTTTGGATGGGACTGTATGACAAATAGCATCTTTGAGCAATCTGATCCTGGGCGTTGGCAGGAAATACCAGCTCTGTGGTGTGCTGGTGAAGAAAATTACTTCACCTCTCTGGGCCTCAGCATCAGGGTAAGTAAGGATTAAGAGCAAAGGGACGCACTCTAAGAAAGAGGCTATGGACTGGGGTGTAGCTCCATAGTAGGGAACGGGCTTTTCAGGTGTAAGTCCTCAGGTTTGATCCCTAGATCAAACACTAGAAAGGAAAGGGAAAGGAGAGGTGGGGAGGGAAAGGGAAGGAAGGAAGTGGGTAAGAACCCAGGCTCGACTGAGGCCACCTCCCACCCACACTTAGAATCACAAAGCCTTGGGCAAGCTGACTTCTGAACCTTGGTTTCCTCATCTGTGACATGGGACAGAAACTCCTCCTTCTTCCTTCAGTGAACCTCTGGGAGGGTTAAGTGAGATACTCTGAAATCACCTGGCCCACGAGTAGGACATTGCTCATGTTGTCAAGCCTGACTCAGCTCATTTTGTATTCCTCTCAAAGAGGCTTCCCAAGGTTTCCTGGAGAGTACTGTTCCTGCTCTCCACCTGGGGAGAATCGACTCATTTTGTCCCAGGTGGGGTCCCCACAGTGCTTCAGCACACCCGAAGCTGACACTTCCAGCACTACATCATCCAGCCGTGTCCTCAGTCGGCTCCCAAAGGAAGCAGTGCTGGGGGCGAGGTGGCCTCTTGACCAGCAGTCCTGCTGAACTCTTGCCAGAGAAGACCCAGAGAAATAACAGATTCCAAAGCTTCCAGAAAATTCTATAGAAAGCATGGTGTTGTCCAGTGGCCTCACTCCACAGATGAGGAAACTGAGTCCCTCTAAGCATCACTGAGCAAGGGAGTGGCCGAGCCAGGGCGGAATCCAAGCCCTTCCAGTCTTGATGCATGAGTCACCAGCCTGGCTCCCAACTTCACATGGAAGGGTCAGGGTGGCACTTGGAGAATCTGCACCATAGACTTTACTGAACAGGACACCATGTTCCCGTCCTGGCTTCCTGTTATTGTGCCTCTATGCTTCAGCCAGCTTCAGAGAGGAGCCACTTTAACCTCTGGTACTTTTTCTCACTTTTCCTCCATATTGTTTTGACCCAACGCCCTCCTCACAGGCCCTGCACCCTCTGGCCCCGCCCCTCCCCTGTCACCTCAGCGACATCACCTCCTCCCATGCCCTCCCTTACTGACTCTTGCAGCCACACTGGACTGATGGCTGTTCCTTGGACACCAGCATGCTATTCCTGCCCCAGGGCCTTGGCACCTGCTGTCCATGTCCCCTGGAATGCTCTTTCCCTCAGATGGCCACAGAACTCAGTCCCTCACCTCTCCCAACTGCCACCTGCAAGGTCACATTCTCAGCAAGGCTTTCCCCGAGCACCTATTAAAGGTGTTTCTTCCCCGCCGGACCCCATACCTAATAGTCCCTAGCACATGGGCAACCTGTGACTCGGGAATTCTAACCCCCCTCTTTAGTCCCAGCTCCAGAAGGGCTACTGCTTGGCAGCCATCTCCTCCAGATGAGGACACTGAGGCGCAGGGAGGTGGCATGGGATTTGCTCAAGTCACTGGGAGTTAGTGTCACAGGAGTGAATACCGGGGTGGGTGACCTTCAAGCACACTGTAAAAGTAGAGGACTCCCAGCCTCAGGGTGCAGCCTTCCTGGGCGATGTCCCCGAGCTCCCCTGGGGTCTCCAGGAAGTGGCCGCGTGCAGGACCCAGACCTGCATCACAGCAACGCATGGCCCTGCCTGCGCGGGGACGTGCTGCTGGAAGAGAGGGCAGTCTGGGCTGAGAACCAAGAAATCCTCCCAGCCGCCCCCTCGCCCTCTCCCACCCTGCCAATTCCCCCATCAAATAATTCCTGATAATGAAGTTAGGATGATTCATTGGTTTTCTGATGAGCGTGAATTCATCATCAGAATCTGCATATCCCAATCCCTTGGCATGTGCTCTCAGACTCCAACCTGATTAATATGGAAAGCGCTTCGTCCTGTGACTTCAGCAGGAGGAAGCCCAGCTTGGTTTTAGGGACACACGGAGCTGCGGCCCTCTGGGGTCCTGGGGACAGGCTGCTGGCCTGGCGTGGCTTTGGGACAGGGAGTGGGAGCTCCTCGGGGGCTGGGCGGAGAGGGGAGGTGATGCTCAGGGTCAGCCCTGGGACCAGGGCACTGCGTCCTCAGCATCCCACCTCAGAACGGGAGGGCCCGACTGCAGGGAGCTCCACATCACCACCGGCAACCGGGGGCTGGGATGGCCCCCACTTCTGGGACCCTGGACACCCAAGCCAGATCCCTGCCACCTGTCCCCACACCTCCCCGGAGGCACAGCAAGCAGCTGGAGATCCTCCCACAGCCCAGCCGCAGGGATTGGTTCGGCTGCTGCAGCCTCTCCTCGAATCTCAGAGTCCCTCCGTGTAATATCCAGCCGCACATCGTCCCCTCAACCCCAGACCACCCAAGGTTCCGCCATAGGCCCAGTGGGGTCCACCCTCGGCCCACGCCTCCGCAGACCAGGCTGTTGCCCATGTCTCCAGGACACCCTGGAGGCGGTTTGCCTGGAGGTCTGGATGGGATGGGCTCACACCCCAGCTCCAGGGTTTGGGCCGCGAATGAACCCGCTCTGCGCCTGTTGGTCTAGCTTCAAACCAGGGCTATCAGGATACTGGTTGATATGCCTTAAGGTGGTTGTGAATCAAATGAGCCCCAAGCAGAGCGTCTGGCATTCAGCGTGCAGGTGACACTCGATCGAGTAGCCACTACTTTTTCTCATCCATGGTCTGGGGCAGGTCACTGAGGTGGACGTGGCAGGGCCAGGGTGCTGGACATAGGATGTGGCCCACTGAGCAAGGCTTCGCCTTTCCACAGAACTGTGGGGGAGCCTTTTGGGACTCGGTGAAGGATGGGGTGCTGTCTCCTGAGGAGTCTCACTCTGCAGGAAATGAGGGCCCCGTTGGGGACCTGGGTGTCCCAGGACGGAAGTCCCAGGAGAGAGCCGCTTCCTGACGCAGCACTCATCCCACACTGGAGTCCTTACCCACTGGCACCATGGCATTGTCCTGAGGGGAGGGGGCGTGACCCAGGGAAGGGCGTATGACACTGTCCCCACCACATTGGGGCTGGGCCTCAGGCCCACAGGAGATGCTGGGAGACCCAGGTCCACAGAACCAGCTGGGGACGCAGGTGCAGCGGTATTTATACACCGGTCCCTGAAAGCCCTTAAAGCGGGGCTGGTCCTGGGGGGTGGCAGTGTCTAGAAGGGCATGTGAGTGTGAGGTGAGCGGACAGAGGTGTGGCCCTGGGGGCAGAGGTGGCTTGGTGGTGGGCGCCAGCTCACCGGATGTGACCCCAGAAGGGACATCTGAGCCTCAGCAAGCCATGTGACAGGCAAATCCACAGAGCCCTGCAGAGGGCACAGTGGCTCTGAAGAGCAGGTACCCAGGATAAGAATCCGTCATCGGGAGCCCTGTTGCTGTGACTAAACCCCTGTGCTGCCACACACACGCACACACAATCGCTCACTGGAATGCACGCATCTGCTATCAACATTCAAATATTTTTGCTAAGTTTGTATTTTGGGGGGCCAGGCGCTGAAATCATGCTCATTTCCCAAGTTGCAGGCATTGGAGGTGAAGTCACAGAGCTCATCCATAGTCAAGCAGGGACGCCCACCTGGGGACTTTATTTAGACGTGCCTCAACATTCCCTTCGTCACTTTCTGGAACCACCATGAGAAGTTTCAGAACTCAGCCTGGGGAGAAAGAAAAGGGTTCAAAGTTCAGACCCAGTCTCTTCTACCGGGGGTGGCAAAGCTCCTTCACGCACCACTGCCCGGTCATTTGTCCTCTCTCCGTCTCTGCCTGGGAGGTCAGCAGGAAAGCCCCGTCCTGGACTCAGACAGACTGAGTTCTGCTCAGCATCCCTGGACAGGTGACTGAACCCCAGCATTCCCGTCTTCAAAGTAGGCACCACAATGCTCAGAACGGTGCTTAACACACAGTGGTGCATACTAACTGCTCAGTAGAAGCCATTCCCCCGCCTTCCTTTCTTAGAAGTAATTTGGGTTCTCTCTTTTCATTCTGTTCTCTTCCTCAGCCATTCAGATGGCCCCAGGCACGTGACCCAGATATTTCTACTGATGCGGGGTTGGGGGCTGGGGAGCGCCGTGATCCACCCGCAGTCGTGATAAGGCATCGTCCATTCATTCACACATAATATCGTGCTAGGGACATCCATTCATCATTTTTAATGGGTAACGGGAACCCTTCCAGCAGACCCTTTTTCTCTTGTTCCCTCTGCCTCTGGTCATCCCCCTCCTGCGAATGTGCTCAGGTCCCCGTGCGGGACCCAGGGATGCCAGGTCCTTACTTTCTGCTTCAAAATCACCCGACCAGCCTCTGCAGAAAAAAACAGGAAAAGAGCAATGATTTCACCAAATTGGTTTCCAGCAAAAATGAAACAGAACTTCAAAAGAATAAAGGGCTTTCGTTTTTTCTTGCCATTATGAACATAAGGCATGGTTATCAAAGAAAAGTTAGAAGACAGAGAAACACCGGATAAACCCCGACACGGACATTCTTATCTATTTCTTTCTATGTTTTTCTAGTCGTGGCTTTGTTTTTAATTTAAACAGCTGTATTCACAGAATGCCTCTGTGTGTGTGTGTGTGTGCGCTCGCGTGTGTGTATCCCCATTTTTATTATTTACAAAAGCAATTTGTGCTCATTGTGAAAAATCCAAAACCCAGGGGTACAGAATAAAACTGTGTAGGTCTTCTGCTTCCCAGCACCTAGGCCAGCTCCACTGTCCTCTCTGTGGACAGCCATTATTAGCAAGTCACCACATAGCCCGTGGACCCGTCTCCTTATGCACTTCTCACACCCAGGATGGGCTTGAGCCTAATTATCCTGTGGCTTGTTTTTTGAGGTGCATTTAGATATTCTTCTTTCTCTCGCTCTCTTTCTCCACACACATAGGTCTCATTGTTTTTAACAATTACCTCACTTCGCATTTTCTCACCCTTTCCAACAATGCTCCAGTTAGCACCCGCATGCTCTTAACTTAGGTGCACAGTGCAGCATTTTTAGGAGAGCTCCCTTAAAGTGCAATTTCTAGGTCAAAGTATGCATTATTTTAAAATGTACATTGTGCCAAAATGTTCTCCAAAAAAGCTCTGCCAATTTAAGTTTTCCATCAACTATGTATGAGGCTGGGCTATTTCCCTAACTCCTTCCCAAAGTAAAGTTTTGTTATTTTTATCCATCTCTGTGGGTGAGCAATAACACCTGATTTAGCTGGGCACTGTGGTCCCAGCACTTGGGAGACTGAGGCAGAGGGTGGCTTGAGCACAGGAGTTCAAGACCAGCCTGGGCAACACAGCGAGACCCTGTCTGGAAATTCACAAAGAAAAACCCCATCCTATTCTTCTTTTGATTTCCATTCCTCCAATTAGTGTAGTTGTTAACTTCTTCATATGTTTATGGCCATTTTTTTTCTCTGAATTGCACATTCCTATTCTGTACCCATTTTTCTATTAGTTTGTACGTATTTTTCCTATTGATTTGTAGGAGCTCTTTATATATTTTGGATGTGAATATATACTGTAAAAAATTTTTTTCAATCAATCAGTTGTCATACAGTCTTGTTGTTTTTTTCTCCCTCACAGGAGAAATTTTAATTGTTTTAAGGGATCACGTCACCAGATCTTCTTATAGGGTCACAAAGAACTCCTGAATTCTATCAGGTAGAAATATTCCCTGCTTGGAAATTATTAAATCCATTTTTTTTCTATTTCTTGTAGAACTTTCAAAGTTTAATATCTTATACTGAAACTTTTAATCCGTCTTGTACCAGGTGTGAGCTATAGATCTATATTTATTTTAGTTCCATGATTGAATTATCCCCAAACCTATCCTTTCTGATTTGAAATAGCCCTTCACCAGAAACTAAGGTCACAGCTACCCATGGCTATGTCTGCACATTCTCTTCTGTCTTATTTCTCTATTATTTCAACTTTACCACAGTTCTATACTAATTTTTGTTTTCCAGTAGGAAAAGACCTCCCTTGTCATTATTATATTTTAAACATTTTATTGGTAATTATGCATTTACTTTTCTGGATGAATGTGAGAATATGTTTTCAAGATTTCCTCTTAAAAAATTATGCTTCTGATTTGAATCCCACCGAATTTGTCGATTAATTTAGAGAAACTGACACATTTACAGTAGTGAATCTTCCTATTTTGGGATCATAGCATACCTCATGTTGTATTAAGGATTTTTAACAAAACTTTTATAATTTTTGTCATGTGGTCCTATAAATTCCTTCTTGGGTTTATTCCTGGGTAGTTGTTTATTTTGTTTTTTGGTTTTTGGTACCAGGGATTGAACCCAGGGGCCTTAACCCCTGAGCTACATCCCCAGTCCTTTTTAATATTTTATTTAGAGACAGGATCTTGCTGAGTTGCTTAGGGCCTCACTACATTGCTGAGGCTGGTTTTGAACTCTCGCTCCTCCTGCCTCAGCCTCCTGAGCCGCTGGGGTTACAGGGTGTGCCGACTTGCCCTGCCTCCTGGGTGTTTGTTATTATACAGTTTTTCTTGTTATGGTGAATGAAACCATGTTGCATTGCATTTTCTAATTGCTGATTGCTGGGGAGTAAACACCTATCGATTTTTGTACATTTCCTTTCTTAGCCCGCCATCTTGCTGAACTCCCTCATTAGGTCTAATAAGTCGAATGCTGATTATTTTAGATTTTCTGGCTTAGGCAATCATGTTAGCTGTAAGTAAAGTCATTTTGCTCCTTTTCCCCCAATTTGTATGCTCTTTTCCTTTGGCTCCCTTTGGTTTGTTTGGCTAGCACGTCCAGAACTATAATAAAGAGGAGTGACAGGTGGGTCCCTACCCTGCCTAACAGGGACTGAGCAGCAAGCGAAGGTTTCCCCTAGATTCTGTGCGATGGAGCAATAAAAATAGAAACATTTCTAGAGACTTTTTAGGCCCATTTGATATTAAATTGAGAAATCATATATTTTCCTTATTATTTTTATTTTTTTAATCTGGAGGGAACTGGAAGGGGCTGAGGGGGACTGGATGGAAAACTGCCCCAGGTGGCCGCCCCGGCTCTCTGGCATGGCCCTGCATGGCGATGGCCTGCACCATTTGGCACCCCGATCATTTCCACCTGATCCCATTAGCGTCTGTTGTGCTCTCATAACCCTTGCCTGCGAATATCCCATTCAGTGGCTAGATCACAATTTACTTAACCACCTTCTCCTCTGTGCACATTCGAGCTGTCTCTAGCTGCCCGGGCTGTAAAGATGGCTGTGGAGAACATTTTTGTATGTAATATTCCTTTTATCCCCCCTCCACCTGAATTTATGATGATTTCTTTAGGAGCGATTCCCAGAATGAATGTTTTTTAAGACTCTTGATGCTCACTGCCAAATTGCTTTCTGAAAGCACTCCATCACCTCACACGGCCGCCTCTGTCAGGGCGCAGGCACGTCTCGAGCATGGGCCTCTGAGAACGAAGGAGCATGAAATATGTCGTGGAGGAGAGAGAGTGGACCGTGGAGTCAGGGAGTCGGGTTCCTCTAGTGAAAAACTGGCTCATATTTTTAGAACAGAGCTCTCTGAGCCTCAGTTTCCCTTTCTGTTAGATGGGCGGCTAGTTCCTCCTGCACACACACTGAAAGGCAGAATGAGAACAAACTGGCGAAGGCCTTTGACTTGAAGTAGTCACCGGTGGGAGTGCCCTTCCCTTCGTTTGGACTCTTCTGAGGTTTTTATTTTCTTACCAGTTGTGGAGATTTCCCCTGAAAAATATGCTGCGATTAGGAACGACTTCTGTCCCTAAGCTGAGGCCCATCTGCCAAGGGGGAAACCCTCTCCCGCGGTGGCTGCTGGCCCCAGCTGGAAGCAGGAAGGCTTCTCCTGTGCATGAATTTCCCTTGGGCTGCCTGCCGTGGCCCGCTCTCTGAAGGTGTCCCCTCAGCCAGACCTCTGCACTCTGCTTGGGAAGAGGAGGGAGCAGCAAGCTGGACATGCCCAGGAAGGCCACGGTGGGGATCCCCAGAGGGGGTCCTGGCTCCTCCCCAGCGCACCAGCTGGGCCACCTCTTGTGTGGGCCTTGCACAGAGCAGGGCACTTATCACCTGCCCGCATCTCCTGGTTGCCAAGTCCCGCTAGTCCTACCCCCTAAATACCTTTCAGTGTTCTCCATCTCTGTTCCACGGGGATCCCGGCCCTGATCTCGCACCTGCAGCCCTGAGGCAGCCCCTTCTACTCTCCAGAGCTGCCCCTGGGTCCAGCATCTCTTCTGGCCCATGCTGCTTCCCTGCTGAGAACCCTTCGTTGGCTCCTGTCACCGCTGGGGGATTGTCCCAAGCCTTATTAGCACCTGGGCCCTCCACCTGGCTTCCACTCCTTAGTCACGCTCCACTGACGTGGGTGTGAGAATTATAATTAAGGTTGGTTTCCAAGTACCTGTGTCACACAGGAATGCATTCGCTAACACACGCGCACTCTTTCGAGGCACTTGGGCTGTGCTGAGCACTCTCGTCCCTTCCAGCAATCCTATGAGGCAGGTATTATTTTCATTCCCCTTTTACAGATGAAGAAACCGAGGTTCAGGCAGTTAACACAGCCTGCTCAAGGTGGCTCAACTGGAAGTTTAGAGTCAAGTCTTTTGTCACTGGATTCCATGCCTCAAACTCTCATCAGTTCCAATTTTTTTTACTTGTATTCTGTCTGAGAATATCTATTAAGCTGGTGATATCTTTATATACATATCCCATAGGAAACAGGGCATGCAATTCTCAACTGTAATTAGCCACTAATTATAAAACCGGCTGGGGACAAGCATAAGAAATGACCAGTTGTTCTTCTTCTAAGTCTCGGGACTGGCCATTAGATTCCCACCTCCATCCCTGGCTCCCAGCATCCCACTTCCTGCCTGGGTTCATCGTGATTTCCCAAGAGGGGCCTCTGCCTTGCTCTCTGGCCCTTTCCCAGCCAACCCCGCGCTCAGTGCGTGGTGGGCACTCGATATGTGCACTGAATTAAATTGGGTTGGATTGAACCAAATTGAATCCAGAACAGACACTCTGCAGAGTGGCTGGGGTTGCAGTTCATCGTTGTCCTGCTCGCCCTGTGGTAGGTAACACCGCCTCCCACACAAGCCAGGCTGAGCACTTAGGTTTTGGAGGATAGTGTATCTTTAGGGGTTTCTGTTCGGGCTCTGTAGCTTTTTCTGCATAGACCATTGCAAATAGATCTGAATCGTGCGTGCTCTTCGATTCTGTTTTCTGATATGAAGCCAGACAATCTGGGCTTAAGAATCATCTGTACTACTTATACTGGTGCATGACCTTGGGCAAGTTACTTAACCTCTCTGGGTCTTTATTTCTTTGTCTGTCTCTGTCCCATGAGGAGATTGTGAGAATTCAAACAAGAAATTGAACATGAAGCTTTTACCATGCACAAGGCATAGTCCGAGTGCCCAAGCTTGGGCGATAATTATCATAACTGCCCCTCTTTTTCTCTTTCTTCTATTTGTGCTGAATTGCAGAGGGAGTGGACGGGAAGCAGCAACAATAAAGACAAGACAGACAGAAATCAGAAAGCATGGTCTTCCAGGGTGCAGACCAGGTCTCATTAGACCGTCCGCCTTCCCCAGAGTCAATGCCAGTACTGCAGACTCAGTTACTTCTTGCCACCCCCCACCCATCTCCCCACCAAAGTGCCCTGGAAGAAGCAGCAGTTCCCAGGTTCTGGGCCTGGAAAAGTAGCAGAAACTTGGAAAATTGAGAGGGGACGAGCCCAGAGAAGTAGTTGGAAGACGGATTATTTCTATTTCATTCTGATGGCAATAGGGAGCCACTGAAAGCTGTGTAGCACGGGAGTGACGTGACTAGCTTTGCATTTATGAAGGACCTTGCTAGCTACTGTTAAAGAACAGGGCGGAGGGGCGGATGCAGCCAGACAGGAGCCGCTCGTTGCTGCAGCAGCACAGGTGACAAGTGGGGGGTCCAGATGAACATTAGTCTGCCTGGGGTCTGCAGGGAAGAGAATCAAAGGGCATGAAAATGACATCCCTGGGCTAGTGACCCAAGCCAGAGGGCAGAGGAAGAGTAAAGATGGTGGCTACTAGCGCATGGCCTGAGTGGCTGGTGGACGGACTGGCAGGGGGTGATGGCATGGTAGCGTCAGAGGACCAAGTTGGAGAGATATAAGGATCTGAAGTTTGGAGAAAGGTGTGGTTAGTAAAAGATGTTTGGGAGCCATGGGCATAAAATTGGGTGCAAGGAACCAGCTGACAGTCGGGGATGACAGGGCAGGAGGGCAAATGTGAGGGCCCAAGGACACTCCAGGCCGTGCTAGGGCTTCCGGGAGCCCCAGCTCCTGCAGAGGTGGGCCTGGTGTTGGCCGTGCCCATGGTCAGTGCATTGGGGAAGGACCTGGGCCTCTATCACCCACGGTGTCTGCTCCAGTCACTGAGGCCTGACTGGACCTGAGTACCAGTGGACTTGGCTGGCCTATGAGCCCCCACCCTGTCCAGCTTCTCCCTCTCCTCCAGAGGCTGCTCTCTCCCTCTGGCCATATTGGAAGATTTTAGGAATAGTTCAAGTCCTGATCCATGTGGACCGTGCCCATGTTCCACACCGCAAAGCCCATAATGAGGGAGGAAGGTGCTGAGAGTAAGACACTCAGAGAATGAATGAGGCCTTGCTTTTTGGATCAGGGGTCCTTGATTATGGACCCTCCAAAAAAGTTTGAAGATTCCCTGTAAATATTAAGGCCTTCCAGCTTCTTGGCACCATGGCTACTGCTCTGAACTAAACAAATAGAAGTCTCTAGATCCCGCTCTCATAGAACCCTAGACTGTCCTATTGCAAAAGGTCAGAGGTGACCTTTGAGAAACTCTGACTTAGAAAAAAATAATATTGAGAGACCCCAATGCCTGACCATTTTCTATGCTATTGACATTCTATCTGGTCCTCAGGACTCTCTAGCAAGGTACATGCATTATCTTTCGCGGTCCAGGAAATAATCTGAGACTCAGAGATATTTAGCAACTTGCCCAAGAACACACAGCAGGTTCACTAGCAGAGTCAGAACTGGAAGCCCAGGTCTGTCTGACATTGATACACCAACCCACCACCTACCGTGAGGAAAGTGGCACCTGGTTGCAGATAGGTAAATGTCCATTGTATGGAAGAAGTTTCAGATAGCCAGCAGAAACCCAACCAAGGGGTGCCCACAGGAGTCAAATCCTGATGCAGCACAACAATCTAAGACAAGAGCTTCCCGGAGTGCTAAGTTGGAACTGGACAAACACTAGTCGGAGAATAGGGACTTACGGAGTGGGCTGGAGCAGGTGGCTCTGAACCCTTTTTAAGCCTGTATTGTGTTAAGGTGGGGAGTTTGGGCAAGCTGACCCGGGTCTGGACCTCATGTTAGCCATCTTCTTAGGTCATTGCCTCTGTGACCATGAAGTTTGCTGGTAGTTCAGGGTGTAGGGATTGAGAATTATGGATCCTGACTCTTATCTTCCACTGAGTCATTTCTTCACTATAAGACAACCAAAAAAACATGTAGTGCCAGTACCCATTTCCTTGATGGCTGAGTGAAATGCATGTCCAGTTGACCCAGCTGACCCAGGGCACTGATGGGGAACCCTCCTTGAACCAAAGTTCAGAAGAGCCAAGTCTGACATGTGTCCATCTTGCTAACGTCACACCACCACCCGAGTCTACAAAGCAAGGCCAGTCGAGAGAGAGGGAGACGTTTCCTTTCTCTTTGGCACGAGCACTCTGGCACAGTCGTGACGGGGCAGCATTACGGTCTGCAGTCACGGTGTTGTCATTGAAGCTGTCTCATTAGACCATGGTCTTCCCCAGAGCCCATGCCGGTCCTGCAGACTCAATTACTTCTGACCCCCCCACTCCCGTCGCCCCACTGAACCTCTGCCATAGCCCTGTGGACGCAGCTCCCACACTGGAGTCCCTGCCAGCCACTCACGGCTGTTTGATCTTAGGCGAGCCGATTAACCTTTTGCGCCTTGTGCCCTGTTGGTGAGATCGTAAATTGGCACAACCTTTCCGGAAGGTAATTTCACAGTAATGATTAAAATGTAGAATGTGCGTAGTGCCGTTGGGAATGTATATCAAGGGAATGGTTAGAGGTTGGCGTGGAGCCGTGTGTACGAGGATGTTCACTGCAGTGTTATTTATGATAGAGGTTTACTGACATTAATGGGTCAATAAACGGTGGTGCCTGTGGCTGATAAAACGTGGCCATTAAAACTGTAATTTTGAAGACGATGCAAAGAAATCGGAGAGCGCTTAATATGTGATATTAAGTTAAAAAATCAGCATACAAGACTGAATATATAGTATCAAGTAAAATTTTTATTCATACATATATATAATAGTCATAAAAAGGTAAAAAGTCAAGAAAAAACATGAATACTTGTAGTTCTAACTGGGGGATGAGCGTATATTTTTTTTTCTTACGTTCTTTTGTGTTTTCCATAATTTTTACAACAAGGCGGTGTTATTTTCTAGGTAAAGAAAAATCAGTAAAAGTTAAAAAGTGCTTTTGTGTGTGTGGTGCTGGGGATGGAGCCCGGAGGCTCGCGGATGCTCAGAACACACTCAGTCACTGAGACACCCCCATCCGGCTCCTTCCAAAGGATTTGAGAGCTCTCGCCACTTTCAGGGGAAGAGCAGACTCCCTAAGGGGTCTTCATAAGGTGACATCACCCTAACTCAGCACCTGGGCCTCCTGCCCCTGCCCCTGTCAGTGCCGGCTCCCCACCCTGCTCCCATGCACCTGGCCATAGCCCCCCAGCCTCTTGCCATTCTGAGGTCACTTCACTGTTTCCGCTGCTGTGTCTCTGCCCTCCTGCCTTCTCCATCCAGAATGACCTTCTCCACGTTTTTCAAGATCCAATTCAAGCATCTCCAGCTCTTCCTGACTGCTCACGGCTTCCTGTCCTGTCCCCCTAGGAGCTTTACATACACTGACTCACATATCCACCCTCTGTCATCTCCACTTGCCTTTTTCCAAGATTCTGTGGGAACCCCATGCAGGGAGGACTCACTGCCTTGGAGAGTCAGGAAAGGATTCACAGATCAGAGTTCTTGAAGCATGAATAGGAGTTTCTAGGAAGACGATTGGCATCCCACACAGTTCAGGAATGAGTTCCCAAATGGAAACACCCTTTCCCTCATCACCTAATCCCACTGCAAAGCATGCTGCCCACGGACTGCCCATGTCTCTCCCTGCAGGCAGGGGAGCCTCTTAGGGCGGAAAATGTGGCTTCCTTGCTTTGCAACACTGGTCACAGTGCCTGGCCCACCCTGGGCATCCTACCTACCATTTTGTCCCAGAGTAGGAAAGTCTGAAAGGACCAATTCTGCAATCCCCTCTCTCCTCATCTTGCTGAAGACGGGGCAAGAATTACATTCTTATTGTTGATTATCACCAGTGATGGCCCCAGAGATGCTGACAGTACTTTATAAGTAGTCTGTTGATTTGAACCAAATTGAAGAAACTGTTCAGCTGGTGGGCATTAGCAGGTTATTCTGCAACATCTGGGCTTTGCTTGAGTATAAGAATCCCACCAAGAGGAGCTTCGCGTCCCCTTTAAGTAATGTGCCGCACCTCCAAAGTGACGCCCTGGAAATAAATCCTGTTTGAGTAATGTTTCTCTTGGACTCATAAAATCTTTATGGCCATCTTTGCTCATCTCATAGACTGTGCGAGGGAAGAGAGAGCTGGAACCTCTGAGCTAGGAGTGGAAGATGCAGTCTCTTCGCATATGTGGGTCACACACTGAATGTAAATAGCTTTAAAATGCAAATCCAATACTGACGATACGTTAGCACAAAAAAATCCTAGCTCTGTCCAAAGTGCTGAATCTGTGAGTTCAGATCTCTTAATCTCTGATTAGAGAGTAGGTGGTGTGGAAATGTGCTCGTTCGGATGGAAGGCTTGAATGTATTAAAAGATCCAGTAATAGCCATCCGGGTGATAGGAACACAGACCTAGCAGAAATCGAAACAGCAGCTGGGTGCCTCCCCACCAATACAAGGAGAAACCAGAAATTGGTAGAGCTGATCTTCAACCCCGTTATGCAAAAGGACCCTTGAGCCTCCATTCAACACATATCCAGTACCTAAAAGACAAATGCATCATACTATGACATTAAATTAGATAAATCATAATCCTTGGTCTCCATGAGGTCACAATCAGTGCTTCTCAACCACTGACCAACTGTTGACTGTGAGCAATTTCCTTAACTTTTCAAGTCTCAGCTCTCTCGTATAAAAAATTGGGATAATGGGATCTCATGGGATAACTGTGCAGATTAAATAAGGTAATGCTTTCGAGGCACTTTGCATAGAATTTAACATATTGAAAGTTCTCGGCCAATGTTAGGTATTAGCATTAGATGTGATGAACTGTGCTGAGTTTATCTCATTTATTCTCATTTACTTTATAGCAGCCATGTTGAAGAGGTCCTAATCTCTTCTTAACATGGGCAGGGGAAATATAGCTCAGAAGAATAGGGTTAGGGAACCTGCCCAAGTTCCTGTGGACAGTCAGTGGTGTGTACAGAATTCAAAGTCAGTTCTTTCTTCCTCTAAAACTGGTGTCCATGATTATGCTGGTGCTGGTTAGGGCAGGGACTGGAGAGAGACTGACAGCTTCCCTGTCAACCACCCAAGGAAGTAAGGCAAAATCTACCCTCATCTGGGCTGACATTTTTGAGAAGCAAAGTGTAAGGGCCCCAGGTGGGCATATGAGTCAGGTGCTTGTGTGAATTTTAGGTGGGGGATACT
Organism: Sciurus carolinensis; assembly: GCF_902686445.1. NCBI lineage: Eukaryota > Metazoa > Chordata > Mammalia > Rodentia > Sciuridae > Sciurus > Sciurus carolinensis. The sequence continues at coordinate 184,764,751 of NC_062213.1, forward strand.
TGTGGATAAATAGAAAGGAGGAGCGTAAATCCCAACCCTCAAGAGAATGGAGTCATCCAGAGCTTCACCTCCTCCCAACCCAAGGAGGAACAAGAACAGGGACCAGAGACTGCAGGAGACCTGTCAGGCAGATGGGCCACATTTAGGTGGGGTGGTTAACTACCCAGGCTGCAGGGACCCCAGGGGTCATCCCACGCCACCTTAGATGGGGGTGGGGCTGAGCAAAGGCTGGACCAGAGCCGGCCTCCCAGGAGCCGCAGGGGCCCACACTTTATTTGGAACACCCAGGTGGGCGACTCTGTGACTGTGCTAACCTGTGCCCTGTGGAGCAGGGCCACTGGGAGTTCTGATGAGTGACAACATGCTGTTACCTTGGTGGCAAGAATGTGCTTTTTCTTTGAGTCCAAGAGCCTGTGATTCAGCCCTATGTGGTCATATAATATATATTCTCTCTTTTCCTCCCTGTGGGGAACACAGGGCTAGACGGCACGGCCCCCTCCTGCTCCCCAGGGCCGTCCCCTAAACAATGGCAGCTGTTTGGATTCCCTTGATTGAAATTGGAAAGGTCACATCTCAATAGCGTCTGTGGGGCTTGCTTTTTCCATCTGTGACAATCCTGTGCTGTCCCGAGGCCTCCCTAAGGTGCCCTTCCAGCTTTGACCCTCCGTGGTATCTTTCAAACACAGACTCTGGGCAGCCGTCAGGCAGGTAAATGGATCAATGAGGACTCTTCATGGAGCTGTGCTCCCTGGGCCTCCGTCCGCTGCTTTCAGCCCTTTGCCGCCACTGTCAGCTCCGTGGGGGGAGCAGGTGGCTGTGCCGTGTTGTAACAATGGCTTCTGTGCAGGGTGTCACTCAGTCCTCCTCCCCAAGCTGGGGAGGTCAGCAGCAGCCGTGCCCAACATGCCAGCAGCTCTGGGGAGGCCCATGTTGGCTTCTGATAAAAGTCAGCAGGGGTCTCTGGAATGGCCCGCCCACACGCTGGTCTCCCAGTCACCTGGGGTGACGTCTGTCCCCATGAGCGGGGCAGAATGATGGCTCCCATCTCACGTCCACGGAGCCCACAGTTCATCTCTGCTGGAGGTGAAGGAAAGGCACGCTGGGTCCGAGAAAACAGAGCAGGCGTTTCGAGTCGTTTCCAAAGGCTCGCCGTCCGCCAGCAGCGGCTCACAGGGCGACTTCGGCCTTTGGAATCCAGGGCTTGATTGAACAAACGCATGGGGTGGAAAGTTCTGGAATCAACTCTTAGGTACCACATGGGTTATTCCCCATCTCTCTGCTTATTAGTCAATACACGTGGTCCTGACCAGTCCTTCCAAATAGCTCCAGGAACTCAGCTGACTGACTCCATTTCTATAGCTCTTATTCAGATTTTCAAGCAGGAGAATCTGACTGGCTCCATCTTTAGTCAAGGGTCCACTCTTTGTCCAGTCAGCTGGTGCAAGGAAGGAGCAGCTCTGCAGGCATGAGCACGGCCACCAAGGCCCCTCCCCGCGTGATGGGATGGGCAGCAGAGCAGTCCCCAGGAGAGGGCAGGGAGCCCAAGCGGTACCTCTAGGTTCATTTCCATTCTCTCTCTCTCTCCCTCTTTCCTCTTTGGTCTCTCCCAGGAGGTAATGGAGGAAATTACTCTTTTCATCCAGTTCCTTAAGCTAAGCAAAATAATGCAGACCAGAGGCCCGGGCACGCTGTGAGGAGAACTCGAGAGTGATTCCGAGTCGTCCTCGCCACTCCAGTATTGTCTAACTGGCTTGCAGTCTGCAAAAGGGAGCTCAGTAAATACCAAGGATTACTGTGATTATTATGAATCCTCTAAGTAGCTAAATTCCCCAAATTCTCCGAGTTGTAATGCCTTGGGATTTGGAGATGTAATTAAGAACAGATGAGCCTCAAAGAGGTTGATGGTGATGATCTGGGATTGCATCAAACAGCAGAGGGAATTTTGATGTGAGTTCCGGGCCTTCGGCGCCCCCTGGTGGCAGTGGAGTGAGGACCAGAGGTGGGGTAGGCAGAGGCAGAGAGTACCTGGGTTCCTGCAGTCTCTGGACCCAGGTGACCCAGCTTCCCATTCTCCTGGAACTTGTGAAGCCACCCAGGAGCCCACTCAGCGGGCTGTCGGGAGGCCAAGCTGTGTTTCAAGGCCGCTTTTCAGGATGGAAGGAAACCAGCAAAGTCTGACCCATCTCCTCTTGGCAGCCACCTGCCTTCCGCCCACGGAAGGTCTTGCCCAAAGAGGGCTGGACCGCAGCACTGGGTCACCCCCACCTCTTTAGTTTTTACTCATTTTCCAATGTTTTCCTCTGACTTTAGTGCTTACTGGAAGGAGCGGAAATACCAATAAGGCAATACTACGTTTTATTTGATCTATCCACTGCAACGGCCTGAATCTATATTATCTGTCCTGCCAAGAATGTTTTGACCTTCTGAAAGGAAATGAATGCTCTCCGAACCAGAGCCAAGCAAGCGGCTTAGACCCAGCCACAAGCAGAAGTCGGGGGCCTGGGGAGTTCCTGGGCATTAAATCTCCATCAAAATATGACTGGAGTCTGGGAGCTCATGATTCAGAGCAGCACGGGAAGGGAAAGAGCCCCATAGCTACCATGAGAAGTGGTCGTGTGAGGATGCTCTAGCCAGAATGCCCGATTTTTTCTACTCGGTTGGCTGTGTGGTCTCAGACAAGTTGCTAAACCTCTCTGTGCTGCCATTGTCTCACCTGTAAGCTTTCTCTTGGGGTTACTGCATTTGATGGATTAGTCACATGAGGTACTTTGAACCATGCCTGTCATCCATAGGTGCTCAGAGTGGTACGTAGTCCCCAGGTATTGCTGAGGTCCTTTATACTACATCTACTCCTTTTATCCTCACAAAAGCCTGGGAAGCAGATTTTTATGTTTCTATTATGCAGAAGAAGAAATTGAATTTCTGATGTTTACTGAATCGCCCAGGGCCACAAGGCTAATAAGTGGCAGGGATAGATTCCTTAGATGGAGATCTCTGACTGCAAATCGAGTGTTCTTTCCCATTTCACCCTGTGACACTTCCCCACATGGTCAGCCCTGCTGCCACCATCATGGCCCATCCCTACCCACCTTCTACTGGCTCCTAGAACCCACTGGAGGTTTGGTGGCCCTAGCTGTGACAACCTGAACCAGTTACTCGATCCCTCTGAGCTTCACTTCCTTTATTTCCGGATACTGGCCCAAGAAACTAAGAGAACATCAACCCCTGGCTGTCAGACCCCGGCCAGCAGACAAGCCGTGTGCTGCCGAGAGCTGGCCTGCACCCACACCCGGGCCTTGGGCTTCTCTGGGTGACCGTAAATAATTTGCGGAATGTCACCACTGGACGAGGCCACTCTGTGACCATGATGGATTAAGACAAAAACAAGACCACTTCCAAGTCATGTCTGAACCCAGACAAAACAAGAACATCATCCAAAATGCAAAACTACCCCGCAGCCTCTCCGGCCCCATTCTGGCTGACATGACTGACGCCTGCCTCTTTACCTGTGTGACTACCTGTTTTCAGCACCCTCCTGCACACACGCACCTTGAATGTACTAAGTTCCCATTTGTAGAATCACACCTGCTTGGGGGTTAGGGGGCAGCGGATCGCAGTCAAAGCTCTGCTTCCCCAAACAGTCCCCAAACCACCCCAGCACCCCCCAGTCCTGGTCCTGAAGCCGCTCTTTCCGGCACTTTCCTACCTGGTTCCGGGTGATGTATAATGCCCTGGCTGCCACCAGTCAATGAATCTAAGTTTGTTTGGCCACAGGCGGATTCCTGGTGTTCTTTTGCTGGGATGGAGGATGGGGAGGGGGGACATTGCCATTGCTCCAAAATTAAACCTCATGATGCCTACAAGGCACTTCGAAATGGGGCCTGGTACCTAGTAAGCGCCCAGCACATCCGAGTAATTAGCATTTATTACAAAAGCCGCCTTCCGCTTTGGGCCGAGCGGGGGAGCCCAGTGGACTCTGTGAGCGGCCCGCGCCTGCCCCTAAGTCCCCGCGGATGGCCTCTGCCGCGCACCCTGGCATCGCTCCCCTCCACCTTCCTCAGATCTTCACCCCTTCTCCCTGCGGACCTCGAACCTACCAAAGCCACTTTTCCCCAGGGCCCAGGGGACTGCTATCTGCCCTGTCCCGAGCAGGGCATCTCGGCAGGAGGCTCAGCGTGGAGGGGCGGGCGGGCGGGCTGCCAGGGGCGACATGTGGGCCGAGCGCCTGGCAGAGGAGGGGCTCTGCCTGCGGACCTCCCTCGCTTCCTGGCCGGTCTGCGTGGGCCGGAGGAGCTCCGCCAGACTCCCGCGCAAATGTGCTCGCACAGCCTCGGCGAGGGGCGGCCCCAGGGACCCGAGTTCTTCCACGCCCACCGCTGCTAACTGCGGATAATGCATTAAAAATAGAGAGCCGCATCTGTTCGCTTTGACACGGATGTTGGGGAATCTCCGTGATCCGTGATGACAGGGAGAGGAGAGAGCAAAGTGCTCATTCAGCCCGGGAGCCAGGCGCTGCTGCCAGCCAGGAGCTGGGGTGTGGTCTGGGTGCGCGTAGAACTCCGGGCCTCCAGTGAAGCCTTCCCGCCCAGGCTCCAAGGGCGCGGCCAGGAATTTCGCTGCAAACACCTAACCAGGTCTCCATCAAGCGTAGAGCATGGTCCGGGTGCCTGGGAGGACTCCTGGCCCCACTCTGGTGTTTGCACAGAGCTCCTGAGAGTAGGGGGACCTGCCTCTGCCAGGCATTGGACAGGAGGCGGGAGCGAGCTGTCTCTCGTGGGTCAAGGGTTCGTTTCCCATCAAGCATGAACCAAGCGCCTCCCTGGAGTCCAAGTTCCTTGTCTGCAAAATGGGGTGTTCAAATTGCCTCCTGGCTGGGGTGTAGGTCAGTGGCAGAGCACTTGCCAAGCACGGGAAAGGCCCTGCGTTCCATCACCAGTACCACACAAAGCAGCAAATAAAAGTACCTTCCTCTTAGGGATTTTTTAATTAAGTAAGGTTGTTGTATTAAATTGCTTCAAACAGTATAGGGCACAGCGTAGACACTCAAGGAAAGTTTGCCATCATTATTTTACTCTGTGAAATATTGCATTTGAGATGACTTAAGGCAAGGTTCTTGACCTCTTTCACCAGCTGCAGAGACAAAGGATGGTTACCATATGCTACGCATTGATATTATGTGTGGACTTACATATATATGGTTTTGCATCAACTTTTGTGAGAGCACAGGCTGGGGTGGGAAAGTCAAACAGAGCTTCCTGGACAAAGGGATACTTCACTTGAGGCCTGTAAGACAAGTAGAAGTTTCCCAGATCTTAAAGGTAGAAAGGACGATCCTGGCCTGGAATAGCATGTGCAAAGGCCCTGGGACTCTAGTAGGGAGTGGGTAGTGTCTCTGGGGGAAATACAGTATAGCAAGGCTTTGGGGTGGGTGTATTCAGACTCTACTGGCACATCACAACTTGCCCCAAAACTTAGTAGCATAGAGCAACATTTCTTATCTTGTATTTTCTGTGTGTCAGTCATTAGGTGTGACTTAGCTGGGTTCTCTCGCTTAGAATTTTTATAAGACTGCTTTCCACCAGGACTGTAGTCACCTCGAAGCTCACTTGGGGGAAAGGATTGCTTCCCAGCTCACCCAGGTGGTTGTTTGCTATTGACTAGAGACCATCCTCAGTTCCCTTCCATGGGACAGCTTTTAGTCCAGCTGTTTGCTGCATGAGAGCAAGCCAAAGAGAGAGGAGGAGACCGAAGTCATACCCTTTCATGACCTGACATCAGAAGTGACATCCTTTCCCAGGGCTTTTGATGTGTTCTGTCTACTAGAAGCAAGTCGCTGTGTCCAGCCCACTCAGAGACAGAGGATTGCATGGGGCATGGGTACAGGAGAACAGGGGTCATCTAGTTATTTTTGAAGCTGCCCACCACAATCTGCACCTGGTTCTCAATGATCGTGGGCCCTTCCACCTACAAATGACACTCACTCCTTCCCAAGGCCTCCAGAGATCTCATTTCTTGACAGCACCAAGTGAAAGTCCAGACTCTCAACTTCTGAATCAGGTCCAGATGTGGATGAAGCTCTTGGATGAGGATGCTTAAGTACAGGCTCTAGAAAACTATTACTCTAGATTTGGTGACTTGGAAGCTAGAGATAAATTATTTGTCTTCAGGTACTTGACATACACTAGTAGGAGAGAACTAGGGTCACAGATTGACACTCCTGCCCACTAAGGGGAGAAGGTGACTCACGAAGTCATTGGTCCATAACAATTTTGAAATCCAGCCAGAAAAGTGCTGCAGGTTTCTTGATTGAGTTCCAAACCAGGGACTAATTCTCTGTGACTCTTAGTTCCACCTTCTAAGCGCTGGTTCCCTCCCTCCGAGTTGCCCTTCCCTTTTCATGAAAGGGAGCATGTGTTTGAGGCTGACATGGTTCTTCGGTCTGCTTCCTGCGGAGAACTTCTGTGTTCCCACGCCCCTTTCAATCTCGTCTTATCTCTGTTCCCTTCCATCACAACCATCAGTGTTTCTTCTGCAAATAGTTTTCCCCAAAACATTGTGGGTCTCCCATAAATCTCACTGAGAGTCTCACTATGCACAAGTCACACCCATAAATGTATTTAAACTAAACCCTTCCTTTACCTGGGCCTCCTATTAAGAGGACCAAGAACAGCTCTTTGCTTCCCAGCATCCCTATTGTTTGATCTCAAAGAATTGTAAGACCCACCTTGATCTCTTTAGAGGCCCTTTGTGTGACGGAATAACACCGCCATTCTTTGATCTTCGTGCAATCGCAACCAAAGGCGACACAATCACACCTTCAGCTTTATCTTCAGACCACTTCTTATCGGGGCTCAAAAGCCATTTCTTAATTTTAGCATCTTTTGCTGTCTTGGGGTCTGAGATCTTTCAAAACTAGCAAGTCCTGGCTCGTTGCTGCTGGACAGCGTTTCTTGTCTTCTCACACAAACATCAAAAGAAGTCCATGTTCAGCCCTTTGCTTGGGTGTCTGCAGCTAGATTCTGAAGTGTATCAGGCCCATGTCTTTCCATACCAGGAAGTGCAGAAGGGCTGCCACTCAGCTTCTGACCACATAGCCAGGATCCCCTTCCCCAGTTTCCAATGACATATCACCAGAAGCATCTTCAAAGTCTGGATTTCTGTGAGCAGTGCCTCTGAGACACTGGGGACTTCTCAGACCTCAAGGTACCCCCAGCCCCTGCCCACCTCCTCCTTCCAAAGCCAGCTCCCATTTTTTAGGTGTATTGCATGACAGTATCTTTCTCTTGATACTGAAGTCTACGTGCGTCACCTATTCCAGTTTGTAACAAATGGCATCAAGTCTCAGTGACACGAAATGACACGGACTGGCTTCTCTGCTTGGGGAATCAGGTGCATCTTAGCTGGGTCTGTGACGAGGCTGTGGTGCTGGTGCCCCTGGGGCTGCAGGGACCTCAAGTCTCACCCGGGGCGGGCTCTGCGTCCTAGCTCACTTGCGGTTCTTGGCAGGATCCTGCGCCCTGCAGACTGCGTGCGGGCTGTGGCCTCGGCGCTCAGAAGTGTTGGCCAGAAGCCACTCTCGGGGCCTTGCCACACGAGTCTCTCCACAAGACAGCTTTCAACATGTCAGTTTGCTGCAAGCAAGCGCGAGAGAAAACCACAGGCTTCTGTAGCCCGATATCCGAAGTGACGTCTGGACACGTTCGCCCCGGTCTGTCCATTAGAGTGGAGTGCCCAGGTCCAGCCCCGTTCCAGGGGCGGGAGCGCACGAGGGGGTGACCGTCAGGCGATGGGGGCCACGGGGAACATTCCGGGAGCTCAGGGCGGTGTGACCGGCGAGACCTCGATGGCCCGATGATGCCCATCAGACCCTGGAGGGGAAGAGCACCCACGGAGCGTTTCACTGTCGCTGGAGAGTCTTAGGAACACGCTCAGCCAGGCAGAGCAGAGGAAGGCTCCGGAAGGGAGCCCTGGGCAGGGTGGGCTATTGGCCAGCAACTGCGGCAGGGCCTGGTCGGGTGACAGAGTGCTCATCCTGTGGCTGGCAACCCCACCCAGAGGTCAGGGTCAGCCCTGCCACGTGTCCATCCTCCCTTGGGCCTCTAGCAGAGCTTTCTCCAGCTCCAAACTCCCTTTCCGGATTGTTCTCACCTGCTTAAAGCATCCTGCAGAGAGCAGGGTAGGCACCCCCTCCCTCTGACACTTGTCCCACACCAGACCCCGTTTACAGCAGTGTCCCTGACGGAATCTGTTCCCAGCACACCTGAAGGGCAGGCACTGCCTGTGGGCTGTAACGAGAGGTCACAGGACAGGGGCGCCCTGCCTCTGTGACCTCATTCTGGTGACCTCACCCCATGCATGGACCTCACCTCCAGTCTTTGGGGCCTGGGAACCGGACCTTTTTGCCCTCAGTCGATTGATGTTAGTGGAGGCTAAATCCCAGATCCCGGTGTGACCGCTCCACCCAGATGCCCATCGATTGTTTTGCAACTGGGATCAACTTCTCTGTTGGGATTTGAGGGAAACCCAATAAATAAAATATACTTATTTCCCTCTCAAGCGCAGAATCAATTGGCAGGCGCAGGAGAAAGCCAGAGGAGGAGCAGCGTGTCACCTTTATGGCTGATGAACTGAATGGAAGGCAGATCTGAACACACTGCAGCGAGGGCCGGGGAGGAGGGGACCGGAAGCGAGGAGAGCGCGGAGAGGGGCGGAGCGGGGTCGGGTCCTGCCTGCGCACCGCAGCCCGGGCAGCCTCCTGCCTCCCCCGCTGAGTGCAGGAGGAGCTGCCAGAGGGAGGAGCAGCCTCTGGTCATCAGCTGCATCCGTGTCCCCTGGAGGTATCAGGTCCCATTCCCAGAAATGCTGCGGCAAACTCGCGGGCAGGGGTGCATCTGAGCTCTAGCACGCCCCGCGGGGCTCTGCTGCAGCGCTGTTAGCGTCGTGGGTCTCGTGGCGGTCGCTCCACATGGAAATCCGAGGTCCTGGAGCAGGGCTCTCCTGGAACCCCTGACACCCACTGCCACTTCCATTCCTGGGAAAAGAAATCCCAGAGGGAGGAGTTCTCCAGCACCCCTCCCCAACCTTCGGGTTTTAGCTTACAGCTGCCCCAGGGAGTCCCAAGTGGAGGCCCCTTATCATCTCTGCTTCAGAAGGGGAACAGACGCCATGGCTCGGTGTTTTCTAGTCGGGCCTCTTTCTCTCGCAGTCATTGCAGGGATAGCATCTCCTCATTGGCAGTTGATAGTCTCTGAAGCCTAGAATGACCAGGAACAGGATGTCAAAGATGGACACACAGCTCCCCACTGCTGACACTCCTCTGCGACGCCTGTTGCTCTTCGATCTCCAGATGGATTCCTTGCCAAGGCCTGTACCTGTCCCAGGGATATCTCACCAATGCTAACACTTCAGTCACTCTGGCCTCCCTTCTGTTCCTCTCATGCCACACGTGCTCCTGCCCCAGGACCTTTGCACTTGCCCCCTCACTGATCAAAGGGCTCTTCCTCAGACTTTGCATGTCTGGCTCCTTGGCCTATAAGTCTAAATCAGACATCATCCACAGAGAGCCTCTGACTGCCCATCCCGAGTGCCCTCCACTCCTCCTCTCATTGATTTTCTTCAGAGTGCTCGACACTATCCAAAAATCGATCTGCTGTGTTTATTCATTGACTTCTTTGTTGTCTCTCTTTCCCTTCCTGGAATGCAGGGGATCAGAGATCTTGCTGTATCCCTAGCACCAAAGTAGTTGCTGCTATGTTGCTGGCATAAGGTTTACATAAATATGTATGGAATAAGTAAATTCATGACTATGTGAGCACAGGAGAGAAGGATCCCAGGGGAGCGTCTGTCATCAAAGTGACGATGGGCCCAGAGGCTCTGCCTCCCTTTTCCCAAAGACAGAGCACCTGGGCCCAGCCGAGTAGACCCGGCAGGCGGGCCCTGCTCCCGATTCCCTGCCTGCTCTCCTCTCGCCCAGGGTCTCCTCTCATCTTAGGTCTAGGCTCCCCACCTGCCACCCGCCCCGCCTCTCCTTCCACATCTTTAGGTTGTGGTCCTTAAGAGCTGCAGATTCCCGCCTCCCATTGTCTTCTTCATAAAGACTGTAATGAGCTTCTTTTCCAGCAGGGGCGCTGCATGCTCTTGTGAGGAGTCTGCCCTGGCTCCCCACATTCCCATAATTCATCACACAGGAAACCAGAGAGTGGTGGCTGGAGGGTTCTTCCTAGAGAGGCGTGGTCCTCCCCCAGCTGCTGCCCACCAAGCCCCGCAGTTCAGACGGGAACCAGTGCACAGAGACAGTCTGGATCTATATAGCACTGCGGTGTCAGGGAACCTTTAAGGAAGGGAAATAGGCGGGTTGGGTAAAGACTAGAGGGGGAATCGAGGATGAGGCAGTCTCTTCTAGAACTGAGGAAGCTGGGATTTATTGAACAATGTATCAGTCACCTATTGCTGTGTAACAAGTTGCCACAAACCTAATGGATTAAATGTGGGACGAAAGGCACATTCATACATTACTGGTGGGACTGCAAATTGGTGTGACCACTCTGGAAAGCAGTATGGAGATTCCTCAGAAAACTTGGGGTGGAACCACCATTTGACCCAGCTATTCCTATCCTCTGTTTATACCCAAAGGACTTAAAAATCAGTATACTACAGTGACTCAACCACATCAATATTTATAGCAGCTCACTTCACAATAATTAAGCTATGAAACCAACCTAGGTGCTCTTCAACAGATGAATGAATACAGAAAATGTGATATATATACACAACTGAATATTACTCAGCCTTAAAGAAGAATGAAATTATGGCATTTGCAGATAAATGAATGGAGCTGGAGAATATCATGCTAAGCAAAATAAGCCAGTCCCCCAAAGCCAAAGGCCAAATATTTTCTCTGATATGTGGATGCTAATTCACAATGGTGGGGGGGCTAGGTAAAAATAGGTGCTTTGGATTAGGCAGAGAGGAGCGATGGCGGAGAGGGGGCATTGAGCTGTGAATAGGAGATTATTACCCTATGTGTATGTATATGATTACACAACTGGTGTAACTCTACATTATGTACAACCAGAAGAATGAGAAGTTATATTCTTTGTATGATGTATCAAAATGCATTCTACTGTCAAGTATAACAAATTTTTAAAAATCTGTTTATACAGTTTAAACATTTACACATGTAAACATCCATGTATATAGTTTCTGCAGGTCAGAGGTCCAGTAATAGCTGAATCCAGCTGCAAACAAGGTTTCTGCTGGCGCTGGGTTCTCAGCAGTGACTGCACTGGGGCAGGATCCATGCCCCACTTGCGTGGTTGCTGTAGCATCTAGATCCTGGCATGCAGGGCTGAGAGCTATTCTTTGCTGGCTGTAGACCTGTCCTCAGCTGCTAGAGATTTCCTACAGATCATTGCTACTTGGACTTCCTAAACTCAGCTTCTTATTTCACTGAATAGCGAGGAGACTCTCTAGAGCAGATTTAGCTAGCAAGAGGGAGTATTACTTATCATTACATAACCAAGGAAGTGACATCCCTCTCTTTGCCAGATTCTTGATCAGAAGCAAGTCACAAATTCTGCCCACTTTTAATGGGAGGGTATCGAGCAAGGGTGTAGACACCAGCGGGGGAATCATGGAGCCACCACCCTAGAGGTACCATAGTACCTATCAGGGGTTCAGGACTGCGCCAGATACTTTTACATATTCAATCACTAAAATGCCCCGCAAGGCAGGCATCATCCCATCCCACAGATGAGAAGCCTAAGTCTCAGAGGAATGTGCACTGGCCCAGGGTCCTGCCAGTGTTCAGACTGGAACAAACATGAAGTTCACTTGTGCACACGTAGAGACCAACGGCTCAGCATTCTTGCAGTGAGGCACAGGGGCCTGAGAGAGGAAGGGCCAGGAAGAAGCCGAAGGAGGAGGACTAGAGTGCCCCGTGAGACCTGAGACCACAGGAAAGGAAGGGGCGAAGCACATTTTGAGAAAGAAAGCCGAGAGCACTTAAGTCTGATGATCTGTTTTCTCGATGAAGCAGAAAATGAGGGTGTCTCCTGAGAGGGTGGGGGATGGGCTGGAGGGGAAGCGGAGCCGGGTTGGAACAGCAGCTGTGGGCGGCGGGGAGCAGGAACTTTGCCAACGTCAGGACAGTGGCCGAGCAGAGCAAGGCTGCTTCCTCCGGGAAGGCTTCAGGTGCTGCAATTCAGGCGAAGTCCCTCTCTGTCATCAGAAGGAACGTTCTCACCGGGCAGGGACACAGCAGTCCATGTGGCACCTCCCTGTGCCCAGCAGGGGACCTGGCACTTGAGGCTCCTCCATTAAACAGCCTGATTCCAGACAATACATTTCTAAGTCAGTCTCTTGCCGCTCAGCCCTAATGACTCATGCAATTCTAAAAGACTTTCCGAAACTCTGTATTTTTACTTTTATTTCGAAATTAAATGTTCAAATGGTACCGAGGAGCAGAAAGTGGGGTTAGGGGTGGAGTTGGGCATCTGTCGCATGCCTAACCCAGGGACAGAAAATCAGTTCAGCATCTGGGCCCAGCCTTTGTGATGTCAGGAAGTCAAGAGAACTATTTCACCCTTTCCTGTTTCAATCTACTTTGGTTGGTATGAAACATTGCCCACAGTACATTGTTGCCTGAAAAAAAAAAAAAAAAAGTTACCGTCCAGACACTTCTAGCACCATCTGACTCATGTCCAGTTACTATCAAGTAACAGAAAACCCAACTTATACCATCCTACGTTCAAAAAAAAAAATGAAGCATGCAGTCTCACCTTAGTGTGAAGTCCCGGAGGATGGATGCTCAGGGACGCTACCATTGTGGCCCGGGTCTCAGGCTGGTGGATGGCAATTGGCTGGCAGCCTCTTTGGGAGCTCCACCCTTCCCAGGACTCCTACACGGATCCCTGAGATTCGCTCTGATCGGGCCAGCTTAGGTCACATGCCCATCCCTGAGTCAGTGTGACCAGAGGGATTCTGTCCTCTGATCCAGCCTTGGTCACAAAAGAGAGTCACAAAAGGGAGTTAGGGTGTGTGATGGAGAAGGAGGAAGAATGGGTGCCAGGGGGTCATATAGTCAACGTGCTCCCAAGCCTGAGAGCTGCAGTCAGACACCTCATTTTATAGCCACATCAGCCTCTAGTCTCCTCCTTACCAGGGGACACCCCCCGAGTTCCATCCTGGCTCACTAAGGGAAGCTCAGTCTCGCTGGAGATTTCATACCTAGAATGACTGGAGAAACCCCGAGTCCCTGCTGGTCCACCTGAGGTCCAGCGTCCTGATCTTCACTGGGCTTGGTGCACTTGGGTGCACTCCTGGTGAGTGTCTTGTCGTGTTTCTCTGATGGGATCTGGAGTCCACCTGGTCTGAGCTCCAGGCCTATCACCCCACCGACCAGAGCCGGGTCTGGTGTTCTTCCCACAGCTGACCCCAATCCTAGGAGGGTCTTCCAACCTGGATGACCACTTAAAACCTGGGGCTCTGTCTTGATGACTCCAATCTTTATTTTTTTTTGTATGGGGGATTGAACTACTGAGCCACATCCCAAGCCCTATTTTGTATTTTATTTAGAGTCAGGTCTCACTGAGTTGCTTAGCACCTCACCATTGCTGGAGCAATCCTCCTGCCTCAGCCTCCCGAGCCGCTGCGATTACAGGCATGCACCACTGTGCCCAGCTCTGACAAACAATCTTCATATCTCTGCTCCATCCCACTAGGTGCCACCCGTCTCCAAGCCACCCCCACACCTACCCAGTCCCAACCTCCCTCCGAAGCCACTTGCTTCCCCAACAGTGGCAACCTCTGTGCAAACTCCACCATGAGACCAGGGCCAGGCAGTATGGTTCAATGGCACTTTATTTCTTCAAACTGGATCCGTCCATTTTTCCCAACTCGGCTTTGCCTTTCTGCTGGTTCTTAACCAGGAAGTTCTTCTTCGTGGTATGGTGCTGTTTACGGTACACTTCAAGATCCTCAAAGTACTTAACTCTCAGGAGAGCTGCTCTCTGCTCATAGGGCTGCTTTCCCATGTCTGTTGCTGCAGACCACATCTTCCCAGTGGCCTTTGCCACCTGCACCACTGACCAGTTAGGGTTCTCCCTCATCAGCTGGGCATAGTGGTCTTGGCAGAAGAGGAGGAAGGAAGATGGAGGTCGCCTGGGAGCCCGGGGATCCCGCTTTCTCCGTTTTTTCTTCTTGCCAACATAATGCATCATTTCTTCCTGGTAGCGGGCTTTGTCCAGCTTGGCTAGGGCTTCGTATTTGGCCTTTTCATGCTTCGAGATGGATTTCCATTTTTCCGAACACTTTCTAGAGAACTCTTTAAAACCAAGGTAGGTATTTGGCTGCTGCTCCTTGAATTTGTTTCTGTAATTCAGCAGAAAGTGGATGTAAGAAGAGACGTTCACCTTGGGCCTCAGCTGGACTTCTTTTCCCATGTTCACAAGATCATGCTTTTTTCGGGATTCAGTACCTTGGACAGCAGAGACTTTTGTCTGCAAGTCCAGGAGCAATCTAGAAGGTGCTCTGCTTGTGGTGAATTCTTCTCTCTGTAAGAGCCGCAGTCGGAGGTTGGCCTTTTCAATGATGGTGGTATTGTTGGGTCAGAGGAAGAGAACTGTGACGTCACACGCAAACTGGCCAACCCTGGCCAGCACTTGTGGGCGTTTGCATACAGGGGCCCTGATTGGTTGGTTACACAAGGGTTACCTCTCCTGAGTGACAGTGGTTTATCCAAAGCAAGCAGCTATGGAGCAGCTGATTCCTCTGGGAACAATCCTGCTTGGCTTCCTGGAGGCAGCAGGCTTTTCTCTGCTTTGAGGGCTTTAAATCTCCGGGTGTAGTAACAAGGGTCTGCCTCCCTCGCTGTACGAGTGTCAGGATGCCGCATCATCCCTTCCAAAGACGGGCTGGAAATAATGAAGGCGAGGGGGTGGATGGCCCCCGAGCTGTCATGATAAAATGTGAAGTCTTTCTGTTTGCCTTGAACAGTGGCAGCTCATACTGTACAGAGGGTTTAGTAGTAACTCTAAAAATAATCGGCTATGACAGCTGTGACTCGGTTCCTGTCAGGACAAAGTTGTCTAATTTAAAACCTGAGCACTCAGGCTATGGGTCTGAACTCTTCATTTCTCTGAAGAAATTTGAGGGAAAAGAGGGAGGAGAAACTTGGGGTTTTATTAATTATTCTCGAGTCCATGAGAAAGCGGTAGTATCCTGGCCTCCCTGCATTCCCATGGAGGGTCCCCATTCCCTGTCATTAGGCACAAAGCTCTAACCACCACATTCGAACTAGCTGGCTTCCGTCTTCCGTAAAAGCAGTTGCAAATATTTCCATCAGCTTCCGGTTGGAAGGAAAAGACAAGAAAAATGTTGTTTGCTGACCTTGGACCCTGCACCGTACTTGCTTATGTGGAATTGGATTTAATACAACTCAGTGGTCGGTGATAAGTGTCATATTTATGTGATGAGATAACAGTTTCATTGACAGAAGAAATGACAAGTTCCAGGTCAAGACAGCTACTAGCAGCTGGGAGCGTGGATTTGGACTGACGCTGTCTACCTCAAGCCTGTGCTTCCTCCTGCCTGCTCAGAGCTGTGTCCTGGGTTCCAGGGTCCAGAGGCATGGTCTCAGCTGCTGAACCTGGCAAGGACACTTGCCTAAGACCAGATCCCATTTTACATTTTTTGCCAAATCCATTTTCAGGACTCCATGATTAGTTTCTTTTCTTTCTTTCTTTCTTTCTTTATTTCTTTCTTTCTTTCTTTCTTTCTTTCTTTCTTTCTCTCTCTCTTTTTTTTTTTTTTTGCCTTCCATTAAAAAAAGAAAAAGATAGAAAATGATTGGCGTCCTCAGTCCTGCATTCTGGCCCCAGTTCTGCCACAGCTGGTCACGCTGCCTAAACCATGCCCTTCCTCCCTGTGAGCCCAGGTTTCTCATCAACTAAGCATTTGAACTAGCCAGGGAAGCCCCTCCAGGTGGCCTTTAGGGTATCAGATGCCAATGGTGGAAATGTGTGTGTGTGTGTGTGTGTGTGTGTGTGTGTGTGTGTCGGCATCATGGGTGGAGGGCAGGGATCTGGCAAATGCCAGCAGATTACTCTGGGGATATTTATCGGCCTAGGTAGTTTTCTTTCACTCTGGTTCTTCCTCCCAAGGGACCAGAGGCTGGCTCACCTGTTTGTTGGACTGGAACTGGGTGGGCTGCAGAGATGAACAGTATTCTTCCTGAGATGCACAGATGGGACATGAGAAAGAAGTTTAGCTAAAGTCGACACATGTTAATCAGCTTCTGCTCGGGCACACACACAGTCAGGCACACTCACACAGAACAGTTTGTCTGTGCCTCTGGGTGTAACCTCCTACCCGTCTCCTGAGGATAAGATCCAGGAAGATTAACCCCATGATAACCATCTGGAGGCTGGCAGATACAGGAGGAGGCAGCAAGAGCGAGCGCTATGGCAACCTGTTAGGCCAAACTACCAACTCGCAAGGGAGATGCTGGGGTTCCTGGGTTGGGGGGCTGGGGAAGGTGCTACGTGGCTTTCTAAGTCAGTGTGCGCCAGGTGTCAGTCTGCCCTTCCATACCCCCTTACCACCCTTCTCCGCTTGGCTCTGTCCTGGGAAGCTGACTCAGTCCCATGCCCTGTGGCTTCCCTGGCAGTTTGGCCTGTGGAGACCCCCATGAGATCAGGGATGGAGGAAGGTGAGTTTGGGGTATCTGTGCTCCTGGCTCCCTTCCCACAGGGTCTCCAGGAGCTGGCTCCCGTCCCCCCACTGCAGGTCTCTGTGCCTCCTAAGGTGTCCCCTCTAAATAACTCTCCTTTCAGGTTCAGGAATCGCTCCCTCCTCCTGTCCCCTCCTGCCTAGGCTGGTCACAGCTAGGTCTCTACTGGCCTTCAGGACTCTGCCACTTTCATATATCCAGTGACTTTCCTGCACCTAGCCCGCACCCTTGTAGATCGTCTCTGTATTAAACGCTCCTGGAATTATTCTAATTTGAGTTGCCATCTGTTTCCTGCTGACCAAAAGTGCCATGTCACTGGACTTCCACTGTGCAGGCATCAGTCCAAACCAGAAGGGCATTGTGCCTCTGGAGACCCAAGTGTCCACAGTCACACAGCCTAGAGGCGCCTGCAGAGGCTGTGCCTGCCAGGGCTGGGGAGCGAATGGACACCTGACCTGGGAAGAGGCGTCTCATATCCCTGCGTTCTGAGATGACCTCCAGCAGGCGCATTGAGCTAGAGGGCCAGGCAGCAGATACGTTAAGTTTTATGAGCTCCAGAGTGTCTGCTGCAAGTACTCGGTCTGCCATCGTGGCTCAAAAGCCACCGTAGACAATGCAAATGACTGTGAGTGTGTGCCAATAAAACTTTATTTACAAAAACAGGCTGTAGGCTGGGGATCACAAATCTGCTGACCCGTGATCCAGAGATGTGTTCAGTATTTTCAGGCATTTCAATTGCAGTCTACAGTAAAAAAATACATTTTACATCATGACCCACTTAAAAACACATGCGTGCCTAATATGTATTTAATGCTTACTACGTGAGACCAGTATGTGTATCCATTCATTTAATTCTTATAACAACCCCAGGCTGCTATTTTTATCCTCAGTGTAAGGATAAAGGTAGCTCAGCACAGAGGTCACAAAAATAAGAAATTGTGCCAAATTCTACTTACTACATGTGTGATACCCTCTCATTTTCTATTCCGCTCGTCTCCTCTACCTTCTTTTGTTATCCGCAATACAATCCACTGACTGATCTCATGACCTACTAATGGAAAAATTCTGCCTGGGCAAGTCCCCTCTGAGACCGTGAGAGCCCCTTTCCTTGGTGGCAGTAACACAAAATGGAAGTAGCATGGCCCTTGGAGCCAGACAGATATGAGTTCAAATTCTAGCTCTGCCCTTTACAGTGGATAACTGTAGTCAAGTCTAATGCTTTCACAACTGTGTCTGAAGCGAGGTTGATGATAAGCCCAGACTTAAATGATGGGAGTACAAGCAGCTGGCATGCCTTGTCCCCTGCAGTGTGGGCTGGCAAAGGACTGTCTTCAGAGTGGGGGAAGCTAGGTAACAGGCACCACCTCAGCCTGGTCACAGAGGACGGCGGTAGTGACAGGCCACACTGATATCACCACACACCCCCTTCCTCCAATGTCACAGTGAGAACATCTTGCCCCCATGGTGTCCTTCCCCAAAATCCAGACCCCAGCACCCAGCATTAGGACACCCTGCACTTTGTCCCTCATCTCCAGGAATCCCAGGGTCAGAGTTGACCCTCAGCTGCAGCGGTGTCTGTCCCTAGCACACCTTGGTCAAAGCATTCCTCAAACTCCGGGGCACACGGCATTACTTAGCTCTGCAAAGTGCTAGCACTCAAGCCACAACAACCAAAGTACCTAGCAGAGCACCCAAAACATCCTCTGTCCTCTTCTTGTCCTTCCTCCTGAGTGGGACTCAGGGACTGAACTTAGGCTCTGAGCAAGGCTTCTGTGGCAGCGATGTCCACATCCTGGAAATCTGTGAACCTTTGCCTCCCCTGGCAGAAGGGACTTTGCTCTTGAGACGGGGAGGTTTGCCAGCTTATCCAGCCGGGTCTGTCAAGGAAGACAGGGTGACAGAAGCAGAGGCTCAGAGTCAGAGACTTGATGATGCTATAAACTGTTGGCTTTGAAAGCGGAGAAAGAGACAGCAAGCCGAGAGATGAAGGTGGCCACTGGAAGCCGGAACCTTGAGCCACCAGAGGGGGAGCCCTGCCAACCTCTCTATCTTGGCCCCAGTAATAAATCTGTTTTGGACGTCTCGCCTCCAAAAGCGTAAGACAATAAATTCAAGTTGCTTAAGCCACTAAATCGGTGGTAATTCATTCAAGCAGCCATAGGAAACGATCACATTATCTTCCTCCGGCAGCTGGTGGTCTGCAATTTTTCCCGTGCCATTCTTAACCCCCGCTTATGTTAATAAAGATGAAAAATCTACACCGCTGCTTATTGGATTAGATGAGGGGGCAGAGAGCAGGATCTACTCAATTTTACACACTCGTCCTCACTCACTTGCTGACTCATTAAGTCACTAATTCCCTCATTCGCTCGCCAATTAATTCACTCTTATTCGCTCAGTTCATTCACTCACACGCACGCGCGCATCTCGGTAGTTCTGGGGTTGCTGGGGTGGCAGGGCTGCTTCTTCAACGGCCAGTGAGGACAGTTTGAGAAGTGGCTGCAGCGTAGGGACGCACATGCACCCTGAAGGCTCCCTGCCCGGGAGCAGCCAGGCAGGGGCAGGGCAAGGCATGAGCAGCAGGACTCAGGCTTGGCTTTGACCCCATGCCAGGGACTGATACGCAGGAGAAACCATGGTGTCTCCACGAAACCATGATAACGCTTTAGGAGCATGATCTCTGGACGCCGAGAGAGAGGGAGAGAGAGGAAGAGGCGGAGAGAGCGGACAGAGGAGAAGGGGAGCGAGATGGCGAGAGAGCGAGACGCGGGAGATGAAGAGAGGAGGGAGGGAGAGAGGAGAGAGGAGAGATGAGAGATGGCGAGAGAGAGACAGAGGAGAGAAGAAGAGCGATGTAGGAGGAGAGAGAGAAGGAAGAGCGAGATGGAGAGAGATCGGGAGAGAGAGAGAGAGAGGGAGAGGGGCAGAGGGAGAAGAGAGAGAGAGAGGAGAGAGAGAGAAATAGAGGGAGAGAGAGAGGGAGAAGAGAGAGAAGAGAGGAGAGAGAGAGACAGAGGGAGAAGAGAGAGAGAGAGAGACAGAGGGAGAAGAGAGAGCCCCCCGGGAGAGAGAGGAGAGAGAGGCTGACGAGAGAGGAGAGGGCGAGAGAGAGAGAGAGGAGTATTGACTTGGAGAGAGAGAGGAGAGGAGCGGGAGCACAGGGGCACAGAGGCGCAGCAGAAGAGAGAGAGCGGAGGTGTAGAGGAGAGAGAGAGGAGACGAGAGCGGGGAGAGAGGAGAGAGAGGGGTAGAGGGGCGCCAGCAGAGCCCAGAGGGAGACGAGAGGAGCGAGAGGAGAGAGGAGAGGAGGAGAGAGGGAGAGGGAGGGAGGCAAAGGCGAGCGATGAGAGGGGGACGAGGAGTCTGAGAGAGACGAGACGAGAGTGGGCCCCGGGCCCAGGGCAGAGGCCGCAGGAGCGAGGAGAGGAAGAAGTAGGAGGCGAGGAGAGAGAAGGAGGGATGAGAGGGCCAGCGAATAGAGGAGAGAGAGGCGAGGAGAGAGAAGAAGAGACGAGAGAAGAGAGGATGAGACGAGCGGGAGGAGGGAGGCTAGAAGAGAGAGAGAAGAGAGAAGAGAAGACAGAGTGAGAAGGAAGGACAGAAGAGAGAGGCGAAGAGAGATGACAGAGAGAGACAGAGGAAGAAGAGAGAGAGGGAGAGAGAGAACTGGAGAGAGATAGACGAGGGAGAAGACGAGAGAGAGAGAGAACTAGAGGGAGGAGAAGAGAAGAAGAGAGAGATGAGAAATAGAGGGAGAGAGAGAAGAGAGAGAGGCGACAGCGAGGAAGAGAGCTAGATGAGGGAAGAAGAGGAAGGCAGAGAGAAGAGGAAAGAGGAGGGAGATAGAAGAGAGAGAGGACGCAGGAGGGCGAAGAGAGAGAGGGGAAGAGAGAGAGAAGAGAGAGAGAGGAGGAGAGCTGGAGGTGAGAGGCGAGAGAGAGAGACGAGCAGAGAGCAGGAACAGCGAAAAGAGAAGAGAAGTGAGAGAGGAGAGAGAGAGGGAGGGAGATAGGGGAGAGAGAGAGAGAGAGAGAAGAGAGAGAGAGACAGAGGGAGATCTTGAAGAGGAGAGCAGAAAGATGAAGGGAGGGAGAGAGACAGAGGGAGACGAAGAGAGAGAGGAGAGCGCAGAGAGAGAGGAGGAGAGAGAGACAGAGGAGAGAGAGAGGAGAGACGAGAGAGGAGTAGAGAGGAGAAGAGACGAGAAGGAAAGAGAGAGAGAAAGAGGGGCGAGAGAGAGCAGAGGCGAGAGAGACGAGAGGAGAGAGAGAGAGAGAGAGAGAGAGAGAGAGAGAGAGAGAGAGGAGAGAGACAGAAGGAGAAGAGAGAGAGAGAGAAGAGAGAGAGGGGCAGACCAGCCCCAGACCACACAGCAAGGAGTGGCAAAACTGGGCTTCAAATTCAGGTCTGTTGGGCTCAGTTCATGTGTTTGGCCTCTACTGAGTGTGGGACGTCCCGTGGCTGAGGCCAAGGAGAGGAAGAAACCAGGATGGAACAAGGCCAGGTGCTTCAGGAAGTGAACAGGTGGAAGGAGGACAAATTGACTAAATCTGACCATTTAAAGGGACTCAAGCAAGCCTTTTCTCATGCCAGTTGGTCCTCATTCCAGGCAGATCCAGTCACTTTGTCTCCTGGTCACGAGATGCTCTGGGTCCAGCAGGTGACCCACAGAACTTCACCAGCATCACACAGAGCCTGGATCCACTCCAGGGCAGAGGCTGAGCAAGGCTGGGTGACAGGTCAGCCCCCAGCCCAATGGCCTGGTGGACAGCCAGACAGGAAATGGGACCGATGACCAGGCACAGGATCAACACGGTGAGGGGCAGGCAAGCCTGGTTACCTCCAGCAAAGTACAGACTAGGTGTAGGAGAGGACCACGTCTAGGGCGGATACCCCGCAGCTCATGTGAGGACCCAGATCAGTCCATGCCACTGACTCTCTTCCAACCACGTGGACATCTTGGGACCAGTCTGCTCATATCCCTCCCTTCTTTTGAGAATATTCTTTCTTTTGGAGAACTGTCCCCAAACCAGGTGTTATGGTTCAGATAGGAGGTATCCCCCAAAGGTGAGATACCACAATAATCTTTACAGGTGCATGATTAGATTATGAGTTATTACCTAGTCAGTGGATTAATCCACAGGATGTGGGTTAACCCAATGGTAACCCTGTAGGCAGGTAGGGTGTGGCTGGAGGAAGGGGGGGGGGAACATGACTCTGAGGCATATATTTCGTCTCTGGTGAACAGTTTCTCTCTCTCTCCCCCTCCCTCCCTCCCTCCCTCTCTCCCCCTCCTCCCTCTCCCTCTTCCCCCCCCCCCTGTTGCCGCGTCCTGAGCTGCAGCTCTCCACTTCACCTTGGGTCCAGAGCTATGGGGTCAGCTATCTGTGGACTAACCCCTGAAACCACGAACCAAAGTAAACTCTTACTCCTCACGTTGCTCTTAGCAGGTCTTTTGGTCACAGTGACAAAAAAGCCAACTAAAACACCCATCATGGGCTCCTCATGAGACCCATGCCATTGGCCCAGGAAGGGACACATCTCCCACCAGAACTGACCAGAGGCCTCCCTTGGGCTTTTTCCAACTAGAACTACCAAGGGAAGTGATCTGCTTGGTTAGGAAGGTGACAGGTGAGTCAGGGAGCTATTGAGGGTGGCCATGGCTCTAGCCTCAGGTAGCCACCATTAGCATAGAGAGAACGCAGCCAGCACAGAGAGGGACGTGTGGCTTTTGTGCCCCAGGCTGGGGGCATTCTTTTCTCATTTGTTCTTTTTAGATGTACATGACGGTAGAGTGTATTCTGAAATATTCATACACACGTGGAGTGTACCTTACTCTAACTGGGACCCCCGTCTCGAGGTTGCACAGGATGTGGAGATTCACTGTGGTGTATTCATATGTGCACAGGAAAGTTGTGTCAGGTTCGTTCCACTGTCTTTCCTGTTCCTATCCCCCTCCTTTCCCTCTATTCCCCTTTGTCTAATCCAAAGGATTTTAAATCAGCATACTACAGTGAGGCAGCCACATCAATGTTTATAGCAGCTCAATTCACAATAGCTAAGCCATGGAACCCACCTAGGTGCCCTTCAACAGATGACTGGATAAAGAAAATGTGGTATAAATATACGATGGAATATTACTCGGCCATAAAGAAGAATGAAATGATGGCATTTGCCAGTAAATGGTTGAATCTGGCGACTATGATGCTATCTGAAAGAAGCCAATCCCAGAAAACCAAAGGTGGAGTCTTCTCTCTGATATGTGGATGCTAACACTCCACAAGGGGGCGCCGGTTCTAGACACATTATACACAGAAGCACAGGCCTTCAGAGGGACCCCATGGCGCAGAGGAGGAAACTCAGGCTTAGAGAAGTTCCGGCGCATGTCCATGGTCACACACCTGGTAGACAGCGGAACCTGGATTCAAATACAGGACTGTCCGGCTCCCAAGGCCTGGCCCTGGACCCTTAGCCTTCCTAAACCTACTGCCTCTGTGTAGGGGGCAAGCCAGGGGGCGACCCTGAAAAGTGGGTCTCCACGTAGGCAGAGACGTGAGCAGGGCAGAAGGCTGGGGTGAAGTATAAGGCCCTGTGGTCACCAGGCTGTGAAGGCTGGAGTGGGGCTGGAGGTAGACCAACACACAAGGCCCACAAGACATCCGGTAAGGGGCGGGTGAGGAGCACCACGGGAGAGGGGGAGGGGATGCTTCCACACCTTTCCCAAACGCCCCCGGGAAGCCAGCCCTCCGGGGCCTCTCTTCATTGAAAGTGATCAGGGGCCCCGACCAGTCTTCCAGATAGAAGTCCCACGCACTGATTGGCTCAGCTTGTGCCGCGTGACCACGCGGATCCAATCAGCTGTGGCCCCGGGGTCCTGGTGCGGTTGTCCTTTACAGGATCTGCGGGTTGAGGAAGGGAGACTGATCTTCAAAGGCCTCTAGTGCTCAGAAGAGTGGAAGTGCCCGATTTAAAGCCAGAGACAGAAGAAAGCGTGTTGGCAACCCTAGCGGGATGCGCTACAAGCCAGGCGCCACCTGCTCCCATCTTCAGACCCAGCCGTGTCTGTCCCGTCAGCTCCAGGGCGCATCTGCACTCGGCAGGGAGCCCCTGGCCCATCGGTCCTGCTGACGAGCTAGGAACGGAAGGAAACCGAAAGGGAGCAGCCCCCAGACCTTCTCCAAGTGCCGCCCAACACGCAAGACCCCATGTCAGGAGACACAGCCGGGAACCCATCCCCGCGCTCCCCTGCGCAGGATCTGGAGGGAGAGCGTTGACTGATGTGGCCGGGCTCCTGGAGCGCACCGTCAGCCGAGTAGGAAAGAGCTCTGATGATTCGTTGAGTTACCGAGTTTCTTCTGGGAAAGAAGGAACATTTGCCCACACCGATTACCAGATCCCACGGTCGCTGCACTGGGGACATGTCCACTTCTGACGGGTGTCCCCGGACGGTGGCAGCAGCTGCTGAGTAATTGGGGAGCACAGCCGGGCTGGGGGACTGAGGAGGTGGTGACGATGACAGGGAGCTGAGACGGACCCAGCGTGGCATCTGAGGCCCTCCCGCTGCCCCGTGCCCACAGGCTTGCTGCCGCCTCTGTTTTCCCCTCATGTGCTCCCTGCTGTCACCAGCAGGATGGCATTCATTTGTACACCGTCCTCCCTTGACGGAGCCCTTCCTTTGTCAGGCATTCTGCAAGGTACTGAGGATAGACCCAGGAACAGGAAAGAGATAGCCGCTGTCTCCAGGGGCCTCACGGTCCATGGGCGAGGCAGGCCCTGGATCAGGCGTGCCAAGACCAGCACTGAGTTCCAGAAAGTGCAGGGAGTGGGGGGGGGGGGGGGGGGGTGGACACGGGAGAAGCAGAGCAGAGTCCGCGGGGAAGGGCAGGGTTCCTGGAGCCAGGGGCTGGTCCCCCTGAAGGATGAGGGGTTAGCCAGAGAACGGGCGGTGGATGCGGTGGACAGAGAGGATCGGTCGGAGATGACTTCTTGATGGTAGGAGGCCTTGCAGGTATAGCGACTGCCGCATTCACACCCAGCGGGGGACGAGGCCTGGGAGACCCTGAAGTCTCTCCCGAGTTGAAGAGGTGAAGACTGACTGGTTCTCATTCTTCTGAATGTGGAGGGACTGTAATGAGAAAAGACGCCCAGCGCTGACAGCACGTGACTGCCGTTCATTCCTGCGGTCAGCTCCGGGCGCGTCTATAAAGCAACCTTAGCCCCTGCGCCAAAGCCGCTCCCTCGACCAGCTGGCGCTCCCGAGGCCTCGGCGGATCGCCCTCCCGGGTGCCCATGACGGCCCTGAGCACCCGCAGCAGCAGCCTGGAACGCTTGTGCACTTCCACTCCCACCAGCTGAGTCCTGCCCTTTCTGAGAATCGGTTGGGTTTGTTGCCAACTCTGTCAGTGCCAGTCATACTTGTTATTGTAATTATGTGATTTAAATTAAACATCACATAAACTGATGAAATACGAGTGTGAGAGGAAATAGAGCTGCCGCTATGGAAACTCAGTTGAATGCTTTAGAATGACTCCGCAAAGGAGCGTCTCTAAAAAGAATTGCTTCCAAAATATTAGGAGTGTGTGAAGGAGAGGGCTGCACCCCACTGGAGAAGTCCCACGGGGACCTGGCCCTGGAACAAGCATCCCTGTGACTAGCACCATGCCTGGAGCATAGTAGGTACTCAATAAATATCTGTAACCTGGAAGACCTGTAGCAAAACTGGAAATGGAGACTGGCATTATGGTTGTGATTGACATGAGGTAGATACTGTCCAGGGTCAAAGGAAAGGCCTTGATCCTGCATTAAATGGACTGGCAATTAAATGGATGTTGAGGCCATTTTCCATTACGATGGAACATTTCAGCTCTGTTTGTACACTTTCATGATGCCCTACTTAGAAATGAAATTTTAATTTACTAACTCAATCGTCTGTGCGGCTTCAATGGTGGGGGCCCGCAAACTTTTTTTCTGCAAATATTTTTAGCTTTGCAAGTCATCGTCTCTGGCACGGTGACTCAACTCTGCCATTGTAACACCGAAGCAGCCACAGACGCTGTGTAAATGAGTGCGAGGCATGCTTGTGACCTGGGAGACGCAGGCAGCAAGCCACGGTCGGCCAATCCCTGTTCTGCGGCGTTGGTCTTGGGTGCCAGGCTTGGGTGCTGCCAGAGCTACTGAAACAAGGGGCCTCCTCCCTGGTCCGCAGAGCTTGCCACATTTTCCATAATCAACTACAAGCATTAAATGGAGGGTTTTTTTTTTTTAATTCTCCCTTAGCCAGATTCCATTAACAAAGCGTTGGCCTTCTAGGAGGAGATGGTCAAGTCCAGAGATGATTACGATTTGGTCTGCGTAGGACACTGCTGGTGCGTGTCCAAGGTGCAGAGGGAACGTACCGGGATGGAGAGGGAGAGGTGGGACCCGGGCCACTGGCTAGGTTAATGGATCGGCACCGTCCTGCCTGGTAGTCAGGGTGGCCGCGGGGAACGGGAATCCCAGGGAGAGGGGAGAGCGCGTGCCGGGCCCGGGCACAGCACACTGCCGTGTCCCAGACTTAAGAGCCCCTCGGTTTGGCTGGAGCCCACAGCGGGCTTCATCAGGCAGGATAGCATTTTTAAATTCAAACTTTATTCTGAATCCTGCGGTTCACCCTTCACAGCTGGACCTCCAGCAAGGCAGGGCCTTGACCCATCCCCAGGGTGGGGAAGGTGGTCGGGAGCAGAGGGCAGGCCAGAGGCTGTCTCTGCAGCCCTGGTGGGACAGACGGGGTCGGGAGGTGGGGAGCTGGCCACAACTGGCCACGTGGCACAGGTGGGGGAGAGTCGAGTGCGGGCCTGGTTGGGTGACGGTGGGGTGTTGTAAAGAGCACTCGGAGGTGGGGAGCACCCCTTGGTTCAGAGCACAGCCCCCAACCCCAAGTGCACGCCAGGCAGCCAGGAGTGGAGTCTTGGAAGGGATGCCCAGGCTGCCAGCACAAAGGTATGGGCAGGTGCCTCAGGGAAAGAGCCCAGGGCGGCCAAGGGCCCCTTTCAAAGACCAGGCCAGAGCTGCGCTGCAGCGTCCGTTCCCAGAGCCTGGCTCTCCTTCCAGGCCTGTGCTAGTTTCGGGAACATGTGTAACATCTTGGGATTGTCTTGGGAGAGGGCTCGTCTTCACGCACGGAACCTAGGCACCTGCTGATGGAAAGCGATCATGGAAGACATTGGTGCTGAGAAAGGTTTCAGGACTGAGTTAACAAAGGTTGGCTGCAGGGAGGAGAGGGGCGTGGCCAGGGCCAGAGGCAGCAATCGGCCTCCTGCAAGGACCTTGGTACTCTTTGCTGACCACTGACCAAGACAAAAGGGTTTCCCTGTTTGTACCCTGGTGCCGCTCCAGCCCTCATGGCTGGTGAGAAGGGGAGCGGGCTTGGGAGTGCCCGCAGGGTGGCGAGAGCCTCCCATCCGTATCTCATGTTCTCCTGGGCCAGCCTCGGGCAGGCAGGGTGGGCCAGCCTTGGGCAGGCAGGGATGGGCCAGCCTCGGGTGTGCAGGGTTGGGCCAGCCTTGGGCAGGCAGGGATGGGCCAGCCTCGGGTGTGCAGGGTGGACCAGCCTTGGGCAGGCAGGGATGGGCCAGCCACGGGTGTGCAGGGTGGGCCAGCCTCGGGTGTGCAGGGTGGGCCAGCCTCGGGCAGGCAGGGATGGGCCAGTCACGGGTGTGCAGGGTGGGCCAGCCTCGGGTGTGCAGGGTGGACCAGCCTCGGACAGGCAGGGATGGGCCAGCCTCGGGCAGGCAGGGATGGGCCAGCCTCGGTCAGGCAGCGATGGGCATGCTCACCACCAGATTGCAGAAGAGCTTCACCCCTGCATCGGACCTGGGCTGTGCGCACAGCTTAGTTGAAAGACATTGTCCACAGAGTCCCTTGGGGAGCACAGAAGCCGGATGCCTTTGACCAGGGGTGGAGGCTGCTTGGAGGATGGCCCATGGCAGCCGGATCTCTGAGGTGACAGGCTTCTGGGGACTCAGCATGTCTGGGAAGCTCAGAGCCCTCACAACCCTGGCTGGGCCAGTGCATGAAGGAATGTTCTCCAGAGGCTGCCAGTTTCCAGGGATGCCCGGATTTCAACCAAGATCCCCTTTGTCTCAAGTTGTTTGAGAGGCCCTGTTGTCCTCCTGTAGGGAGTATCTCCTAGCACCCCTGCACGAGAAGCTTCTAGAAGAGGTGGCTGCCACCAAGTCTACTCCAGGCGTTCCCATTAGGGAGAGGAAGGCTCAGAGCTTTGTGCTGTGGAGCTCAGAGCCACATCTCCGTAATCAACTACACGCATTAAAGGGAGTGATTTTTTTTAATTCTCCCCTAGCCAGATTCCATTAATGAAGCCCCATTTAACGGAAGTCAATTTACCAAAAAGAAAAAAAAAGAGTGTAATTGCTTAAATACATTTTATGTTGTACTGCAGTAGCAATTTACTGGGCGAACTTGGAATTCCCCAGGCCCCCCATAGTGAAGTTAATGTGGACAGAAAGGTTTGAGGGGAGAATCTCTCTTTGTGTTTCTCTCCTTTAATTATGATTCTAAGAGGGAGCAAAACTAAAGAGGATCCTGGGGGAGGAAGGAGGGAAAGAACAGGAACAGAAAGGAATTCAGCCTAAATTCTCCTGCCAACTTTCCTTCCTGTTGCCTGTATGTGATACTCTAGGGCAATGGCCGAGTGCCTGGGCTCCAAATAGGTTGGCCTGGGCTTGAACCCCACCTCTGCCACTTAAAAGCTGTGTGACCTCGAGGATGTTTCCTTACCTCTCTGTGCAGCCAGATGGTGCGGCAGGAACGGGCACACAGAGCAGCAAGCGTAGAGGCAGAGAAGCTCAGAAAAGCACTGTCTGTTCCAGTACGCACAGCTCTTCTGTTTGACTAGAGAACTGTGTGCACGTGTGTGCACACCTGTGTGTTTGTGCACACTCAAGGTGAAAAGGAAGACAGGTGTCAGACCAGGAAGTCTCCACTGAGAAGGTACCATTTGATCAAAGGCTTAGAGGAAGCAAGAGGGGGAGACAGCTGGAGGTCTGGCAGAGGGGACAGCATGTGTAAAGGCCCTGGGGCAGGAGCAGGACTGGCCAGTCTTGAGAGCAAGACTGAAGCATAAAGAATAAAGAGGCCAGAGGAGGAGGAGGCAGGAGCAGTGAGGACAACTGGCTTTCTTTAAGGCCCCGTAGGTCGACCTAAGTTACTCTGAGTTATCGGAGGCGTTGAAGACTCATTTTGCTTGGTTTTATTTTTTAATTAACTCCATTAAGGTGTAATTTCCAGGAATAAAATTGCCCATTGTAAGCGTACAGTTCTTTGGAGCTTTGACAAAGGTGTCTACACTGGGTTTTAGTATCTCATTGAAGACGTGGAACCTTTCCGGGACCCTCTTGAACTCCTTCCCAGCCCAGCGAGGCCCGCCTGCCGGCCCCTCTTGCCCCAGCACCGGGCATCTCTCCTCTGCCCTCCTTCCCCGGGGATCCCCCGTTGGACACAGGCACACACCCTCAGTGCCCAGCACGGCGCTCCTCAGAGTCATGGTCAGTTTCCCTTTATCACCGGGTTTTGAGCAAAGTCTGGCACCATCTCGGGGGCCGAGTTGGGTGAGGATCCCCCCGTCGGTTCTTGGACAGAGTCAAGAAAACTGTCAGCGTCAACACTGGAGCCGGAAGAGGCGGGGCAGTCCAGAAAGACGTGCAGGCAACGCCGGGTCCCGGTCGAGCCCTGGACGCGGGCGCTAGAGAATTCCGGAGCGCGGGAAGGTGCGGGAAAAACGGGAGGTGGGCGTTGCCCCCGGGGTTTCTCCAGGCTAAGCCACCTGGTTAAAGCAACCAGCCCTCCCAGGTCCCAGCTCTGGGAAGTCCCGCTGACTCCCAGTCACCTCTCCATCATGGTCTCACCTCACCCCTGAGACCCCAGCACGCCCCCAACTCGCCCCCAACTCATTCTGCTTTGCAATAAAGAGCCTTTGGTTCTGAATTATTCAGGGAAATTCTCCCAGTTTCTGCTTCCCATATGTAAATAGGCCCCGAGCCTTGTCACTGAGATGGAATTGAATTTGGCCTGGGGAAAAAAAAGCCCACAATACCATTTGTGGCTCCTTAGAAAACTTAAATGACTCACCCTGTAATAAACTATTTTAAATGGGATCTGGTGAAATGCAGTAATTGGTTTCTATAATAGTTCTTACCCCAGCACTGTGGGTTATATTCCTAGAGTTTGGTGTGTGTCAGCATTTTCATTATAGTAAAAAATTCCGTTTTGGAGGGTGTGGAACTCCTTGGTGAGGTCTTTTGTTTACTACATATTTATGAAGCCCCACTCACCACTGCTGCACCTCCAGATCCTCTCCCTTACTTTCTCTACCTTGTTCCGTGCCTGGGGAGACAGACCTGTGGGAAAACCTCAGAATTCCCCCTTTTTTTCCCTCTGGCTTCCAATTAGACTAGATCAACAGGAGCATCAGTTAGAGATTTGAGGAGGGGGAAAGAAAGTGAGTGCTGGGTGTTCATTCCTTGCTCCCTCCTAGTGGGGTTTCCAGTTGTAGCCCCTCTAAAGTTGAAGTACCATGGGGTGCTGTGTAGTGATTTTTGTAATGCTGCTCTGTGTTGGGGGATAGTTCCTCTTCTCTCTGTTGCAGGAAGAGGAATACCCCAGGATATTGCCCCCGGCTCATGGTTTCCCTAGAGTTTGCCCTCATCTTTGAGTCATTCATTAGACCCCTGGAGTCACTCCTGTGACCATGCCACCTGATTTCTGCTGGACCCTGACCTACCTACTTAGTACCAAGTGTTGGGTTTGGTGTGGGAACCAAGTTGAAGAATCTAACAACAGCAGCCAGTACTATGAGCTGCTCCTGCCAGGACCGGCTATGGCCACTGAATCTTTGCCACCTGTTGAGGGAGAGGTTATGATGGTCCCCACTTTGTAGATGAGATCACTGAGTCTCAGAGGGCTTAGGTGATTTCTCTAAGGTTACACAGCAGACTTCTGTAGGACCTGAGTGGCTTCACCCTGGGCTACATGGATACCTTTGCAGGGTTATCCTAGGGAGACACGCACCTGGAGAACTGGCTCATAATTCAATAAGATGCCGCGGCAGCAGCAGAGGACCAGAAGGAAAATCAGATGGTGGGAGCTAGTGTGTGGCAGGTTCGGGGCTAGACCCTGCCTGCCACTGTCTCCTGCATTCCCACAGGCTCGGGGGCTGCTGGGGTTCACACTCATAGAGAGGTTCAGTAGCAGGTCCAGAGGCATGCTGGGAAAGCCCGGATCTGAGCAGACCTCTGTGCGGCGGCCAAGCCAGGAAAGCTTGGCCTGGGGCTGCCGCTTAGGCCCTTCTGGAGTCCTCTCAGGTGTGTGGACGATGCAGGAGGAAGGATTTTGTGCAGGTGAGTATATTCAGGCAGAAAAGGGGCGAAGACCCAGAAGGGTAAGGTCTGCATAGAGGTGGTGCTGACCCTCTGCTCCTGGCCTGAAGGATCAGCCCCCTGCTTTGGGCATCTCAGGGAGCCCTCAGTGGAATGAGTCCTAGAAGTGGTCTGTGCAGGGAGCCCTCAGTGGAATAGTCCTTGAAGAAGTGCTCTGGGACAGGAGCCTTCAGTGGAATGAGTCCTTGGAGAAGTGGTAGAAACTGTCAGGCCCTGGCTATTGGAGGGTCGACAGGGGACCGCACAGCGCTCTCCTGCTCCTCCAGGGCTGGGCTGAGGCCTAGCAGGCCAGAGGAGAGGGGAGCCTGCTGGATGCCTGCCCCATCCTTCCTGGCTCTGCTCCCTGACCCGCCATGTCCTGTCCCCACAGGTTCACCGGAGCCAGCCTCCCAGCCCCGGTCATCAGCAGCAAGAACTGGCTGCGGCTGCACTTCACGGCAGACGGCAACCACCGGCAGCGTGGCTTCAGTGCCCAGTATCAAGGTAGGCAGGGCCCAGGACTGCTGGCCTTCCTCCTTGGGGACAGAGACTGTGCTGGGGGACACACCCTGCCCCCAAACTGGGTCTGGTCTGGCTTCGGGACACCCTTCCCTCCAGACCGTCCCCTGCCTCTGCATCTCCTGCCTCTGCCCTTGGGGACTCTCGCACCAGGAAGTGACATTTCCTGAATTGTGCGGCCCCTGCTGCCCCTCCTCGGGCCAGGTTCATGGGGACTTTAATACTAGGGCCATCTAGGAGCCAGGCACAGTGCAGGCACCCAACAGGCATCTGCTCATTCGATCCTCAGCATCACGTGGCAAGGTAGGCCCTGTCACCACCCCTGACTTAGGGAAAGCACCCCAGACTCAGAGAAGGTAAGCCAATTCCCCGAGGCCACCCGAACTGCTGCCTTTGAGTCCCCCCCGCCCCGTTATCCACTGACCTTTAACCATACAAAGTTGGGGGGAGTCCCACATTTCCATTCATTTTTCATTTTACCAAGAAAGCTAGTATATTAAAATCACAGGCAAAATCACTTTAGGGAGCACTGTAGCTTGCATGCTCAAATCTGGGAAGAGCTGTCTAGTGGCGAGAGATCAGACCAGGAGTGTCTGGTGAGATTGCAGGTAAACACATTTCTATTCCAATAATGAAGAATTGCAAATGGAGTGGGTTAATCCAGAAGCAGGGAGCTCTCTGCACCTGGAGGAGATCCAGAAACCAGGGACCCCCCGGGCCGAGGAGGACTTCCTTTCCAACCTTGAGTTTATTTGAAGTACTCGAAATTTATACACACCAGGGTGGGCCTCACAACGTGCTTGTTAAGCCTTCAACTATTACCGATAGTTGGTTTTAAAAGATTCAACGATGCATTTCTATGATGCATTTATTAATTATAAGGCCCTCTAGGAGGCCCTGGAGCCCCCAAGCCAAGCGCCTGCTGTCCCACCCCAGAGGTAGCTTGGGGCAGAGCGGAGCCCCCTCTCCAATGTCCTTGGGGAGCTTCCAGCTCTCTGGCTGGAAAGGGCTCAGAGCTCCACTGTTGGTGAAAGTGTTGTCTTCAGAATCTGAGCTTCATGAATGGCCTCACTCACTGAGCGGAGGAGAGCAAACCTTTGAAACGTCTAAACGATAAACAAGATACCCCTTTGGTGTGAGTGCCTAACAAAGCCTGGCCTGAGCTCTGCTGGGCTGGGCTTTTGTGTGAGGGAAGCACCTGTCTGAATCCTTCTGTGTGTTTTCCAGAAGAGAAAAGCAGGACTGACTGTCACAGGTCCTTCTGATTAAAGAAGTGCTGGGTGTTGGGAGTACTTGGAGCTCCTCGCTAGTCACTGCAATAGGTTAAGGCAAAGGCGGTGCCAGGCGATGGCAGCCAGGCCCAGACAAGGCGGCCTCAGGGACTGCATACCTACTGTGCGCAGGGCCCCAGCTTGCACACCGCCCATACTGCAGTGCCCCATGGGGCTTTGTTCCCATTTTCTTTTCATTTGCGACCCACAGAGGTCGTATAACTAGCCCCAGGTCACACAGCCCCAAAATGAAACCTGAGTTCATTCACAGGCGCATGCACGTTTCCTGCAGAGTCACAGGGCCATCTGCTAGGTTAACCTGGAAGAGGGGAGCTTAGGTGACTTCCTCTTCCTGTTTGACCAGTAGCTCTCGAGCTGTAACCTCGCCCCACCACAACATACACATACACGTTTATATTTCTATATATTTTTAAATACATGCTTTCGCCACCATGCCCAATACACACGCACTTCCATAGGACTAAGGGGAACATGTCGCCCAGGGTGATTAACCCTTGATGGTGATGTACCCTGGAAATGTCTTCCCCATTTTCTATGCTAAATTCATAACCTCTAAACTAATTTCACGAGTCTGCAGCAGAGAGCAACCCACAGTCTGAAAAGCTGCGTTTTATTGCTGAAGCACTTACTGAGATCAGGCCCCGCCCTCCACTTGGGGTGCCCCCACACGCCCGCACAGGGTTTGGGTATTAGCATCTGCCCGTGTTTAAGGGGCCCCTAGGTTGTGGGCACTGGGCACATCTGGCTTCACTCTAGCAGCAGTTGCGTGAAGCGGGTTCTGCTGTTAGCCCCATTTTACAGACGAGGAGAGAGCCTCGGAGTGGGTGAGCCGCGGGTTCCAGGTCTCAGGGTTTGAAGGCCCGCGTGGGCCCTGGTGGGTCAGTCTGGACCTGGATCGCCTAATTACTGCATGATCGATTCGTGACTCATACTCAGCTAGTGCGTTCACTGTGCCAATACGCCAGTCTCCCTTGGGGCCTAGTTTTTCTCGTTTCCAGACGGCCCTTGCCTAGTGCAAGGAGGTACCATGTGATCACTCAGCAACTGCTGGCGACTGCCCTATGGGGGCTCTTCTCTCTCAGCCACCAACGTGGCGGGCTGGGTGGCGCTTCGTGGCTTCAGCTGGAAAGGGTTTCACAAAGGGACAACTGAGAGGTGAGAGTGGGGTTAAAGGAACCCATAGGGATGGGGAGGTCCCCACCCAGGACTAAACAGCAGGGTGGCCTTTGCCACCACCAGGCTTAAAGGGGGCAGGGGACCCAGGGGCAAGAGCTGGAGCCAGGGGAATGTGTACAGGAGGGGCCCCAGGGATGGTGGATGACGCCTCCCCCTCCCCCTCCATCCTGCTGTGTCCCCACCTGCCACCCAGCAGGGAATGAGGAGCAGGGGACAGAGGCTGTGCTCCGTGCCCTGGGTGGACGGCGGAGGTGCCAGTGGCTCCTTCGCCCTCTGTCAGTCCTCAGAGGTCACAGCACAGCAGGGAAGTCTGCCGGCGGACCTGGAGGGGCAGGAGAATCATCAGCCTGGGGTCAGCTTGGCCCAGGCTCAGCTTCCGGGCGTCAGAGACCCATGATTTATGGTCCTCCCAAGCTAATAATTACCAATCCCTAATTGGTATTGATGGGTTTTTTTCCCCTCAGGGAAACAGAAACTAAATTTTAAAAAGAAAAAGATAAATAAGCTACAACCGGGCATCTTCCATTCTTATTTCAGTCCAAGTAGCACGCCGGGTATTTGTGTCCAGACACGGTGGCACAGGGTCCCCGAAGGCCTGACCTCCAGTTGGGTCTGCCTCTACCTAGCTGCCAGCACCTAGGCAACTGGGTTCCACAAGCGACGGCGTCACTCACCATGTGACAGCATAGAGAGATGGACACTCCTGGGTCGTCTCTGCTCTCAAGGAGACCAGGTTAAAGAGAGGCCCAGACGTAAATCTGTAGCTTCTGTACAGAGTGATAAGGGCTGTAATTGTGTCTGATTAAGGGTTCTAGGACCAGAGATAAAGGGGCAATTAGCGGGACCGCAGGGACTTGAGGAAAGACAAAAAAAAAATGAAGCAAGAATAAAAAAGTCAGTGACTTAAAGGCGAGTCTCAAAAAGGTGCCAGACAGACAGGAAAACCACGTATTCCAGAAAAATTCCAAATCTAAGGAAACACAAAAATTCAGTCACACGTGGGTCAGAACCCAAACGAAGCCCTCCACCTGTTTTTCAAATGCCCTCCAACCAAGAACGGGCTTCACGTTTTTAAACAATCGAGGAGTAAAAAAGAATCAAAAGAAAGCATACTATTTCATGACACATGAACAGTTATAGGAAATTCAAATCCAAGTGTCCGTAAACAAAGGACAGCTCAGAACACAGTTCTGTCATTCATTTACGCTTGTCCACGGCCGTGGCCACTCTGGCCAGGTTACGCGGAGGGAGCGGCCTTCCAGCCCGACTCCCTGCCCGCCTTGCACAGGACAAGTTTGCCCAGCTGTAGGCAGTTGGCCACCTGGAGCAAGGGTGAGCCGTGGGGGTCAGGGAAGGCTAGGACCCAAATGCCTGGCCGGGTCCAGTTGGGGAAACCAGGCTTGTCACGAGAGGTGAGCAGAAGTTCTGAGCAAGAGAGGCGACGTGATGGCCGTTCCATTAAAGATCTGGGCTTGTCAGTGAAAATGGGGGACAGTGAGGAGTCTCAGAGAATTCTAGGACCAGAAGGAGCGGAGAGGGAGAGGCAGAGGCAGACCAGGAGAGCTGACTCCGTGGTCCATAGCTGGCTGGCTCTGTTGCTCTGGGCTACAGGACGGCAGAACAGCATGGCGGAAGGGTGTGGTGAAGAAGGGCAGCTCAGGACATGGCACCAGGAAGCAGAGAGAGAGAGAGAGAGAGAGAGAGAGAGAGCGCCCCACTCTCTAGGGACAAAATATGTACCCGAAAGGCACACGCCCAATGACCCCTCTCCTCCAGCCACAGCCCACCTGCCGGCAGTTCCATCCCGTTAATCCCCATCAGGATTAATGCACTGACTAGACCAAGGCTCGACAACCCCAGCATCTCACCCCCAACTCTTGCATTCTCCCACACGGGAGCTTTTGGGGACACCTCATATTGAAACCGTCGCAAGGTGTGACCCACACTTTTGTCAGGAAATGAATCTAAAGCACACCTCCTTCTAACAGTTGGCCTTTCGGCCATTCAATCATCAGACTGATACCAGAACTTTCTGTGTGCCGGGCTCTGTGTCAGCCCCGGGACGCAGACATCTGAGCGCCTGGGCCATCGGTAGACAGACAGGACGGGGCACTGCAGTGGAATGAGGGTTCCGCTTCCGGATAAAGTCTCAGGAGGACCATGACTTCTGACAAGAGATGGAGAGACGGCCGCAGGGAGGTGGTAACATTTGAGTCAGGCCGGACAGAGGACGAGAGGCAGACATTCCAGGTGAGAGAGAGCAGCCTTAGCCAGGCCACTGAAACCAGCCATTGAAGGCTGCAGGGATTCCCCTCAACATCTTCCCCTACTCATTTTTTTCCAGCCAAATTCTCTGAAGTAGTTAATGAAGGCCACCAAAAAGGGCAACCCTCCTCCAGGGATTGGAGCAGGCCTTCCCCTATTTCATGGCCCCTCTACTACGCAAGGATCCTTTTTGTTAGAAATTCCAAGGTCTGCTATGGCTCACCAAGAAGCCACACCAAGTGGCATCCTTCAGAGCATCTTTTGTGGGGGAGGTCCTGGGGATTGAACCCAGGGCACTCAATCACTGAGCCGCATTCCCAGCCCTTTATTTAGAGACAGAGTCTCACTGAGTTGCTGAGTCTGGCTTCCAACTCTCGATCCTCCTGCCTCAGCCTCCAGGGTCACTGAGATCACAGGTGTGCACCACGGTACCCGGCCAGAGCACGTCTTATGACCTTAGTTGGGGCAATGGTTGTTCTTTTCTGCCATATTCAAGAACTCTCCAAGCATGGTGCTTTAGCAACTTCTGAGAAGCTTTGCATAATTTTCTTAATTATCAGTGATTCTTCAACACCTGCATTCTTAGCAATGGTTGTTGCCAGAATTTGGGATGTTCTAGCTATTTCTGTGCCAATCCTTTGCACTTCGTTAGCTGGAGCAGCGAATTCAAGGATGGATTGAACCCAGGCACCCAGATGATAGCTTTTTCTCAACAGCATATCCTGAGGCGCCTAGTCTATCTGTGACTATTTCCTTTGGTTCTCTTCTACTTCACTTGCCCCGTCAATCTTCAGCACAGCTACTGCCTCTCAAGTTCTGCCAGATGTTCGTTAATTTTCCCTTCATGGACACGGTAGTGAAATGGAACTGCTCAGTGATTTCTTGCAGAGGCTTCTCCATTTGAGTCCCGTCACCTTTACCTTGCAAGAACTTGACATCATCTTTAGTCATGATAGCCTTGCCAGCTTTCCCTGAGTCCTTCAGGATGCAGGGCCAAGCCCTCTTTCTCTAACACCAGACCATCAGTAGCAATAATTTTGATGATCCTTTCTCTGTCACCCCGACTTGGAGCTTTGGCCACTGTAACCTGCAAGCCAACTTGTATCCTATTCCAAATCAGTGTACTAAAACCTCTTTCAGCAAATTTGACCATAGGCGTCTGGTGGTGGTTGGCGATTTCAAGAGTGATAACTGTTAGGAAAACTAAAAAATGCAAAATGCATCACCAGATGTTAGGGGCAGTTGTGGCTCCCCGATAGCTCCCAGAAAAATGCTCCGCAGACACGAGGTCTCACATAAGGGACTTTATTTATGCGGTCCGCTCAGGGAGAAAAGAAGGGACAAAAGAGAAAAAATGGCGTATGGCTTTTCCCAGATATTGGAATCTCCTGGGCTGAAAGGAACTAATCGCAGAGGAGAATTCTTGCAGGATGACTGATGAACCAATAGCATGTTAGGACATAAGGTGGGAGGCAGGAGGATGGCGACAGTGTAGGCCGGAAATTCTTCTAACGGAAGAGGCGGGTGGAGCGCAGATTGACAAGTGGTTGGGAGGCGGGAAATTCCTGTAACGGGAGAGTCAGGGGGCTTTATACCTTACAAGAACAACATGCTGGGACCTGGAAATCCCAAGCATCCTGGAGGTCTTCTCTCGGAACTCTGGATGTGACGTTTGAGTAGCCAGCTCTCTGTGCCTTCGATTTCTCCTTTAACGTGCACTGTTTTTCTGTCCTTTGCTATATTGACACCCCTCCCACCTCTGTGATGACAGCAGATATGGTGCTGTTAATTCCTCTCTCCATTTGCAGGCGTTGTGGCAAGCTGAGCGGTCTCTTCAGGGGCTGTCACAGGTTTAGGCTGCTTCCTAAAGCCAGTAATTACAGCAAACATGCAGCCTCCCCCTTGCCAGGTGTCCACTGAATCGACACCTTGGCTAATCTTCCCCAAGCCTTGCATGCCAGTACAGTAGCTAGCAGAGGTGGCAACACCGTAGGCTCTTCCTGATCAAGTCTGGTCTCGGTCATATTTTATTTATCCTGTGAGTCTGTTGACCTGGCCGAAGACACATCATCTTTTACCTTGAGGCTTCTCTGCTCTGCTTAGGGATCCCTGTTCTTCCCTTCGGCAATGAGCAGCTGCAGGAATGGCTACATCCTCTGCTAGATCCTCGCCTTGACACATTAGGTCTCAGGCACCTGGCTTGTGACGTTTTACATCTTTGGCATAAATCTGAGTGAAATGAGGAGCTAGCCTTCCCAACACTGGCCTCATCTGGCCCAGCATCATGGGTAGCCAAACAGGTCCTCAGGACGGGTGGCGGGGCCGTGGCAGAAGCCAACCTCAGAGGCATCCCGGGAGGGACAGACGGCAGGATAGGTGGACAACATTCGCAAGGATGAAAAAGAGATCGGATTTCAGGTTTCAAAGGATCACCCTCTAAACTTTTTAAGACATGGACTAGAGGGAGTGGGGGAAAAAAAATCCAAGTAAAAGAGGATGAGTTTAGGCAGAATTGGTTTAGACCCTTGAAAGAAGGATTCATGTTGGAGAAATCTTCTAAGGGTGAACCCATTGGATTTGTGATACGGGGGAGAGTGAGGGCCAGCCCAGCAGACACGTGGCAGACACTGGACAGGGACCACGTAGTGGAGGGGCTTTTCCTCGGGGAGGGAAATCTGAGCCCCTTCCGACTCCCAGAGCACTGGGCCCAGGTCAGGTCTCCCTCCCGGCTCACAGGCCTTGTCTCCTGTTCCATCAGCCCAATAGCTCATGCTGCAGACTCCAGAGCCATTTGTATTGCCAGATTCTTCCAGCTAAATGTGCACCATGTGTCCCGCTAACCTTTACAACAGCGGGGAAATGTCTTGTAATTAAGCAGAATATAAAGAATGAGTAGAGCAGCCTGGCAGTCTCCTGTAGTCGTTATCACTCGGGGGAGATGAATGTACCTAGTAAGATTTCCATCAGCCAGTTACAGACAGCACGCTTCTCCTGGGAGTCCTGACCTGGCTCACCTGTGGGGGAAGCACCAATATGTGTGTGACTTGCATCTAGTCTGTGATTTTTTGTCGCCGTGAGTTCGCGTGTGCACAAATGTGTACCATAAGGGTGCTTGTGAACAGGAGTGTTCACGTCTGCGTGGATATGTGTGCATCGAGGGGTGAGAATTCGAGTGTGGCCAGAAACATAGAGCCAGCTCCGGGCTCCCTAGGTCTCCACTGCATTGGTCATTAAAGAAAGTCCAATTGTTTTTAGAGACCAATGTTTCAGTAATGTCATTGGCGCCAGGCTAGTAGCACCCCACAAGTGAATGAACCTACAAACAACATGAACGAAGGCATCCCGTAAATTCCGTAGGTTCTTGCTATTTTGCACATCGCCTTCCTTTCTGACTTGGTCTGTCAGTGGTGCACTCTGGGTTTCTAGGGGGAGACCTGTCCTCTTCTCTGATCCTTCACACTTTATCCACTTGAAATGCCAAGCTCACTCATCATTGTGGCTGATTTCCCCTGGTACTCCATGATCCACAATTGCTCTCACCTACCTGGGCAGGCTGAAAAAAAAAAAAAGTACACCATACGCAATTCCAGGTGTGACTGCTTCCCTGGGATTGCTTTTAAAAAAAATGCTGAGGTCCCAACATCTGGAAGCAGTTTCTTGATACTGATGTCCTTGGTGATTGAGTCTTGCCTAGATTCACTTTCCTGACCCATTTGTCAACTCCCACAGGTGGCCCACACCTTCCTAGAGCCTGGCCCTAGGCCAGCTGGCTGGGCCCTGGATGTCTGTCTTTTCAAGATTGTGTTGTTGGGTATCAGAAACCTCTGCTCAAAGAGCTGTGGACCCTATGTTTCCCAGGCTAACAGGGGAATAAGAAATCCATCCATGGATTTTAAGATGCATCTGACGACCATGTGGTACCCAAAGACCACACGCAAACTC
Organism: Sciurus carolinensis; assembly: GCF_902686445.1. Taxonomy (NCBI): domain Eukaryota; kingdom Metazoa; phylum Chordata; class Mammalia; order Rodentia; family Sciuridae; genus Sciurus; species Sciurus carolinensis. The sequence continues at coordinate 184,805,085 of NC_062213.1, forward strand.
TGAGACCCAACAGAAAGGAGAAGTCAGGCACAAAAGTTTATATGCAAATTAGAGGCCCCAGGTAGCATTTCAGGTTCCTTACTCAATTCTCATCACCTTGACAAGCTCCATCCATAGTAAGTAGCAAGATGTGAAAGAGGAAAAACAGAATTTAGTTCCAGCTTGGGAGACGTGATGACATCATCCACTACTGAAAGCAACCCAATGAGTGTTAGGCACCAAACCTGCAGACTGGACAGTCCTTCCTGGGGAGGGTTCAGGGAGAGAATCAGGCTTCCTTCCTGGGCCTCCAGAGGAGGTAAGGACAGAAAGCTTTTCCTCAGTACAACTTTGAGAAGAGAGGAAGAGGGGCTCCCTCTTAGCAGCACCTCCTCTCCTGCCTACCACATCTCACGGGCTCCATCAACAGCGACGGGGAAAACCTGAGCAGCCTGTGCCACTGGGAATGGCCTCTGTGGTACTCTGACCTACCCTCACCCCCCTCCCTCCACTGAACCCTAGAATGGAAGGCAGGAGACAGTGAAGACTCTGACTCATTCCCTACTTCTTGGTCAGGTGCCCTGAGCCTTCTTTGCAGACTGACCTCAAATGGGCTACACTGGTCACAGAGACCCCCCTCCTGACCCCTGCCCTGCCACCCCCACCCAAGGGGTCATCAGGGCCAAGAGCTTGAACTGCCCTTGTGGGGCTGGGTACCTCCAGTTCCCCTTGGGGTGTCTGAGCAGGGATGCTGCCCCTGTCGCGCGGTACCAGCCAGGTTTGAATAATGTATGTGTCCCTACTTATGCCCTGTGTTGGATAATGGGTCCACGTTAGTGTTCATTGGAAATTTTCCTGCTGGATACACACAGAGAGCAATGCACATTTATAAAGAGGTTTGAGTCGTGCCGGGAGGCTCTGACTCTGGGAGTAACTGAGTTTTATCAGGCATTCGGCTTAGACAGTGACTTGCTGGGGAACAAACCCTTGGTGAATTTTTTTTATTTAGCCAGAGTCAGGGGTCTCCCGTCCCCTGCATGCCTGATTGCTGTGGGCTTTGGTTTCGAGATGGGCCTGTGTTCCTTCAAGTCCATGGTGAGCACCTGAGTGTTCAAGGCCTAAGCTGGGGTGGGGCAGATGCTGGGGATGGTCAAGGATGCCCCTGGAATTGCTCCAGGGACAGGTCACAGAAAAGAAGCTGGAGTTCAGGCAGGAGTTCGGGCAAGAGCATGGCTGTTTCCTCCATGTTTGTCCTACAGCCTGTCACCTAAACCACTGTGAACCCCAATTTTATTTTCTATCAGGTAGATATAATATTTACTGTCCAAAGATTTTTGTAAAAAGGACCAAATGAACAACTGATTATTGAAAGTCCCCAACATATGCACCGACACTCTTCTCGCATTGAGGATGCAGCAGTGGGTAAAAGTCCTGGACTTGGTGGGTGATTGATAAAAATGACCCCATAGAGTGGTCTAACCTACTTCATAATAAAAGAACTAGCTTGGTATTCCTTTAAAATTCTTACTTCCTTGATACCTTAGTATCAAGTTTAAACTGTAATGTCAAACCAAGGAATACTCAATGAGAATTTCCCGATGAGGAAATTTATTCTGTTGATACTTAATTTGAATTGTGTAAGACATATATCTCCAATTTTATAAAACCTATATGGAAGACTATCAGTCCAGAGTGAGGATTCTTATCTAGTTGGACTGACTTAAAGGACATTGGGACAATAAGTTACTGTCTATGTATACTCACATTCTATATTTTCTTGACTCTAATCAGGAAGGGAGAAACTTCATTTTGGGTCTCAAGTCAAGCCTTACATATATTACAAGTGTTTATGTCTGCATGCATATTAAGGATAGAGCAGAAGAACTATATTTATTATTTTAGTTATCACCATGGTAACTGTGAACATTATCAAACTAGCTTTTGTTATAGCTCCTGTCTAATTTGTTGTTTTTTGAATTTCGTAGATATTTTAGTTTTTAAATACCCAGGCTTGAGAGCAGATAAGTTGCTTAATGTTTCCCTACTAACTATTGGTAAAGGTTTAGGCATTTAATATTCCTGTTTGTCTGAAATTTTAAACTTTGGTTAGAGACAGAGGAGGGAAAAGGTCAAATGAGAAAGAGAGAAAAAAACCCTATGCAGGTTGAGAAATGCCTAAAAGGATGAGCTAGCCAGACTGTGGAGATACTCTATATTTTGTAACATTCACTTTGGGTAAATGCTTTTTCACCATTAATAAATGTATATCCTATGTACAAAAAAAAAGTGACCCAGTAAATAATAGTGTGTTAGAAAGTTGGGGAGATGAAGTAGAGAGAGGGAAGAGGGTGCAGAGGTTGGAGGTGGCGGCTTAAGGGAGTATCAGGGAGAGCCTCGAGGAGGAAGTGGGTTTTGCACAATTTCTTCAAGGGAGAAAGGCAGCAGGTCATTCAGCTACGTGGGCAGAAGCATCCCAGGGGACTGGGGCTGAGGCTCTATGCCTGGAGTATCGTGGGAATGTCAAGGAGGCTTATGAGACTGGGGAAGAGTGGCCAAGGTGAAGGAAAGGGCTAGAGAAGTCACAGGGAAAGGACGTTTTAAAGACAGTGACTTTTACTCTAGAAGAGAAGGGGTACTGCTGAAGAGTTTGGGGCAGAGATGCAGTATGGGCTGGTTTTATTTCAACAGGATCCCTATGGCTCTTGCAGACTCAATGGAGGCCAGGGTAGAAGATGGGAGGCCGGGGCCATAAGGACAGTAGAAACAGAGGGACCTGGACCAGGGAGGGAGACGTGAAGCTTGTAAGAAGTGGTGGCCTTGGGGATTTATTTTTAAAAAATTTGCTGAGGGATCATGTATGGGTGTGAGAGGGAAGCCAAGGAAACAGATCTAAGAAGAGAACTTGTAAAGAATCAGGAAAATGAGAGATTACATGTCATTATGTAGGATCTATCAAAATGTATAAATGCATTCTACTGTCACGTACAACTAATTAGAACAAAATAAAATTTAAAAAAATTTTAAAAACAGAACTCATAAAGCACCCAGTTTTGGCAAATGGGAGGTGGCCACAGTGCTTCCACCACTGCTGGGCGTCAGCCTTAGGAGGGCTGAACCAGCCTATAGGGGCCAGAGGGAAAGTGGCACAGGGGATCTGGGATTGGGCAGATGCACCAAGGCTTATAACCAGAGATGGGGTGAAGCCCTCTGAGGCCAGGGGAGTTCCTGGGGGAACAGGGAGAGTCAAGCTTGATGGGTACAGAGGAGCGGCCTGAGGGACTGTGGAGTTCTGGCTCGGTTGCCATGTGTGGCACAGTCCAGATGAGCTGTGGACTTGAGTGAATGACAGGGTCAGAGCCATATTTAATCCATTGGCACCCACCTGAGCCAAACTCCATCCCCCAGTGACTTCCAGGACTCAGCTTTCCCTGCCCATATGAGGTCAGCTGGTGTAGGCCAGCGGCTCTGCCCCATGTGTCTCTCGTCCTCCTTGGACTAGTTGTGTCCCCTCACAATGGTGACAGAGATGCAAAGGGGCAAGACTAATCTGTCATAAGACTTTGACAGGTCAAGGCCTCCAAATTTCCAATGGTCAAGTCCAAAGTCCGGGGGTAGGAAAATGTATCCCACCTCAGTACTTGAAGGGACTACAAAAGTCACATCACAGTGTGGGCACAGGAGGGGTGACTGTTTGGTCTTGTAACCCAATCAACCATACCATGTCAGGGCTGGCTCAGAAACTGGGCAGGGCAGGATCTGTAGCAGAAGGGCAGAGGGTAGCTGTGTGTGGGCTAGGCAGCTTCCCGTTCCATTCCTGTGACAAATTCCTGAGATGAATCTGTGAGGCAGCTGCTCACCTGATAGCCAAGGAAACAAAAAGAGACAGGAAGAGGCTTGGGTCTCAATATCCCCTTCAAGGGCACAGCCCAGTGACCTAACTTCCTTCCATTAGGTTCCCCATCCAGAAGGTTCCACCACCTCCCAGCAGTGCCATGAGCTGAGGAGCAAGCCCTCGACACAGGGTCCTTTGGGGGACATGACAGATTCAAACCATAGCAGACTGCAGAGTTTCATAGGTAGATGCTCATCCAAAGTTCACAGGGAGCACTGAGCTCAGTAGATCTGGTGGTGACATCTCAGTTACCTATAAGGAGCTGCTGGAGAGTCGCAGAGCCTACCTAGTGGGGGGCACCTTTCCTGCTGCCCCCAGAGGGCGGGCCTTCTTAGCAGCTCTTCCTCCATGTCTGAGTCCCTGCTGCCCTTGAATGCTACCTGTGGTATGTCCCCTCCAGAGGAGCTCCTGCTTAAAAGTCACGTCTGTAGCATGTTCCAAACCAGGAAAGGGGTCATTCTAGAGGAACCCCGTCCCTGGCCACAGGCAACTCAAGCTGTCTGTTCTCCTATCTCCTCTCCAGTCAAGAAGCAAATCGAACTGAAGTCCCGAGGCGTGAAGCTGATGCCCAGCAAGGACAGCAGCCAGAAGACATCTGTGTGTAAGTGTCCACTCGCCCCCTGCCGGGCCTCTTGCTTGGGTCAGACATGCCGGCGCTGTGACTGTGGGGACACCAGATGATGCTGGATGGCTTCCCTTCACCCCTGCTTCCCTCCATCCTGGGCTCTGCACATGGACACACTGACCGGGTGGCCAGTGGGCAGCCCGGGGCCTGTCCTCTGCCCTCTCCTCCTCCCACTGCCTCCCTCTGTCCCCTTCCTCCCTCACTTCCCATTTGAACTGCAGTCCAGGGAGTCATTACTACTACATTTCTCTCTTTATTTTTCCTTTTGAATCACTTCCACCTGCTAAGACAGTCCTCCTTCTGGCTCCTCTTCTAGGAGTCAATCACCTTGGGGTGGGATCTGGGAGCTAGAGGGCCCCAGGGCCAGCTCCCAGAGACAGACTGAGACTAGAGGAAGGGACACGCCTAGTAACCTCCTCCAAGGGACCTGGTGGGGCAGACAGAGGCGGGGGTGGGGGAGCCGTCCTGCCTCTGGATGATGAAGTGTGGGGCTCCCAGGGAGCATTACGTCTCCGAGAACATGTTTCTGTCGCAAGTGTTTGGAAGATTGAAAGGGCTCAGGGTGGGGGAGGCATTTGGAATGTCACCCTGGGAAACACCTGGTGGGGGTCTGTCTGAGGGTCTTTCGAGGGGGTGAAGGAGGTTCTGGGCCCCCAGAAGGTGTTTCCAGAAATCTTCCATTTTCCTACGAGGCAAGTACAGGGAGCCTACCCTGGTGTCCCTCTCCTGCCTCTCTGTCCTCGTTCCCTCCACTCTCTCCGCCCCTCCCCATCCTTTCCCCTCACCTCTCAGCTCCCCTTCTCTCCCTGCTTCTCTTATGGTGCCTGCCTGGTTCTCCTTCTCCCCATCACCCTCCTCCCATGTCACCTCTGTGTGCCTTTTCCTCAGTTGCCAGGAGGGCCTGTTACAGAGAGATGGGAGCCACCAGAGTCCCCAGCTCGGTGCTGGGGTGTGACCAGGAGAAGGCTGGGGGCAGAGGGGTTGGGGCCTGGCCCTGACAGGACTGAGCCTGGGTAGAGGGACTCGTCTGGCTTTTCAAGCCCTGGGAGTGGAGAGGGTGCTGCTGGCTGTTGGGTACAGCTGGTGTCTAGCGTCTCTGGTGGCCCCGGCCTGAAGGGCTGGATAACAGGACAGTCAGGAGGCCTCGTTTTTCTGCCTGAATAGGTGTTCAGGGAAGTGGCAGGGCCCTAGGAGATCCCTGGGCCAGGCCTTGAATCTGAAGAGAAGGCTGGGACCGTGACCTTAACCCACACCGGTTCTTTCTGCCTGTAGCCACAGGAGACCATGTGAACTGGGGAAGCCATGTTCAACTTCTGACTCTGCCCTGGTGTGGCTCCTGGGCAATCCTAGGGAAATGGCCTGCATGGGGACCAAGGGCTTATCCCAGTGGTGTCCTCAGGTGTCCATGCCACCCCAGACGCTCATGTCTCAGTTTCCATATCTGTAGAAATGGGGATGCAAAGTCCTACCTTGCCTTCCTCCTAAGGGTGCTGCTGGATCCAATATGGACCCTCCTGACCTTGACTTCAGGGGGTCCATGAGCTGGCTGGGAAGCCGCATGTGCTGTTGGAGGTGTCTTTCTGGAGTGGATCTGTGTGGTTTGCACGCCCAAAGTGTCCTCTGAAATATGACAAAACCCTATTCTAATGAAATAATGCAAACATCTTTAAATATCTAAGTATCTTTCCATCAACAAAGGATTAATCTCCTTCCAAGCTTCCCTCAGGAAAGTGTGGATGTGACCAGGCTGCTGGGAGGCCAGAAGCTGACTACAGGTGTCTGGCCCTTTGTGTTCTTCCCCAATTCCCTGTGGAAGCAGTCCTCAACTAGAGGGCCGCAGTGGACCCTGCTGATTGCTTTGACCAGGCAATCCATGCGTATCCCAAAGCCCTGGACATTGCTCCCGGCCACCCGTCTGTGGGTGTCTCCCTTCAGTCGGGTGGAAGCCATTGCCTTTTGAGCATGTCACAGCTTTTTCTTACTAGGGGGTCTTTCTTGGGGCAGGATAAGACCTGCACTCCATCCTCGCCCCTTAGTGACCAACAGCAAATCAATGCTGTCAACATCAGCAGCTGGGTTTATCAGACAGGGAAGACTGGAAGGAAACAATGAAAGGGGGACGTGCCTCTTGCCTCCATAATTTAGACAGGAAACTGTTCACTGAGATTAAAGTTTGCTCATTTCCTGGGGAGGCTCGAAGATCCTCCTGGGACTGCCGTTGCCAGCTCTGTCCTCCTTGGTGTCACCTGCGTCACGGCTGGGTTGGAAACTTCCTGGATGGCGCCTGAGCCTCCTGTGGGGCTGGCTGATTGAAGGGGAGCAGCGGGGTCTGCTCTGTATGTCAGGGGCTGTGGCTGGGCAGGTGGCTTTGCCGGGGTCCAGCTCCGCCCTCATCTGACAGTCTTTGACTCTGTCTGCTTCCTGGGCGGTGTCAATGGTGAATGAGAGGGAAGAGAAGGGTGGAAACCTCTGAATGGTCTCGCCATGCTGAGAGGGGTCAGTGTGGTTTCCCTGTGCTGGGCGGCAGGGCCTCTGTGATGGGTGTGGCCTGTGGTAGGTGGAGCAGGCAGGACCCAAGGGGTGCTTAGCTGTGGTGGGGATCTGTCACTGGGGCTGCAGGAGGGGCCAGCCTACCAACAGGAAAACCAATAAGGACAGCTCAGGACTGTCTTCCTCACCTTCTTAGGACAAAGCTTCCCTCTGGAGAGGGCCCATGGGTCTCACCCCCTCTGGGTGTCCTCTTCTTTCCACCACTTACTAAACACAGGGCCCTGGAGAAGCAGGAATTTGCTGAACCTTTGGGGCTGACGTTGACATCTTACTGTCCCAGCCTGAAGGTTTCTGGGCTGGTGGGAATGGTGACTTTGTTTAGGATGCAAAACCTCGGGAAGTAGGCTTGGCAAGGAAGGGGGCATAGTAGAGGAGAAGCCTCCAGGGGGAGTAACTCCTTAGCCTGGCGGTGGGGATTGGAAAAAGGAGATGTCCCGGGAGACCTTGCACTCACTGTCACACACCAGGGATGTCTGGTGTCTGATTGAGCATGCAGTCTGCCTCAGTCCTCAGATCCACCTGCCTGGCCACTCCCGAGACTACCTGGATGTTGGCACAGGGTCTTCATCAGGTCTCTACCTGTAGAAATGAGCTTCAGATTCAGTGAGTCTGCCACCTAGCTCCATCAACTGCTACGTTCTCACAGGGCCCCAGGTCCAGGAAACCCACTCCCTCTCCTGCCCTAATCTTCCAAGAACCCTGGTGATCCTTTCTTTGCCACATCCTTTCCTCCTGTCTCATGCTTGTCCCCACTACCAGGTTCTTGTTGTCCCTAAATAATCATAAAACTTCCTAACTCACTCCCACTTGGAACACTTCGGTAGCTCCCCATGGTATTTGGGATCAGACTTAAACCTCTTAAAAGTCTGACCCTTGAAATCCCACCTTCAACTTCCCTTGTCTCTGTCCCCGCTCCCCGCTCCTCTGGCCACACTGAGCAACCCTCAGTTGTTTCCACTCTTCTCCTGTGTATTAGTTAGCTTTTCATTGCTGTGACCAAAATACTTCACAAAAACAACTTAGAGGAGGAAAAGTTCATTCCTGCTCATGGTTTCAGAGGTTCAGTCCCTGGTTGGCCATCTCCATTGCTTTCAACCTGAGCTAAGGCAGAACATCATGGCGGAAAGGTGTGGTGGAGGAAAGCTGCTTAGCTCACATCATCCAGGAAGCAGAAAGAGAAAGAGGATCCAGGGGCAAGATATATCATCCCCAAGGGCACACGCCCAGTGACCCACTTCCTCCAGCCATGCCTCACCTGCCTACAGTTACCGCCCAACAGTCCATTCAGGTTATTGATCCATCGAATATAACCTAATCCACTGATTATATTACAGCCTCATAATCTGATCATTTCACATCTGAACATGGCTTCATTGTCTCATACATGAGCTTCTAGGGGACGCCTCATATCCAAACCATAACACCATGTCTGTCTGCCCTTGTCACTGTGTGTTCAAATCCTACCTCTCCAGAAGGTCCATGTTAAATACCACCTCCTCCAGGCAGTCTTTCCCACAACAGTCTTTCCAAGCAACATGAAATGGGTCCTCCCTCTGAACATCTCTGAGCAGCATCCTTCATCACCTTCCCACCGTGGTTCTGTAGTTCATTCCCACGTTCCATGTCTTGGCTCAACTGGATGCGTCTTAAGAATTGTGATCTTATCTGACTACCCTGTGGTATCTGAAAGAAGGCCTTGTACCCAGTGGATGCTCAATGATTGCTTGTGTGCTCATGTGGGAGAATGAGTGAGTGGGTGATAGAGCTCGTTGCTCACATGGGACGTTGGGTGGAAGCAGAGGGACGTGGGCAAGCTCAGGGCAAGCTCCAGATGCCCTTCAACCTCTCATCCAGGGTTGCTGTTGGGATCGTGGGATGCATGAGTCCTTGAGTGGAACTCTGGCCACTCCAGGCCTTCCTCACAGCTAGGAATCCAGAGGTGCAGGGGATTCTACTACCCTTATCAGTGAGAGCATCCAAGAACAACAACCAGGCAGGGACGGAGGGCAGCTCCCCCTCTGCACTGTGTGTATATCTGCCGCCCCGGGCCAAACGTCTGCTCTAGTCGAGAAAACTGTGCATATTGTCTGGTATCAGCCAGGTGTCAGGGTTGTTACCATACCTGACGGAACCACCCCAGGTCCCATCTATACTTGGTGCAGTTGGCTGGTGGCATTGGGCAGGGTGCGGGGAATTTTCTGGTTACCACTTACTCTGGCTTGATAAATGTCTGATGGGAAGAGGTTTTGCAGAGGAAATATCAATATTTGAGCTAAAATCCCTGCTTCGAACGTCAAACTTCAGCTTTCTCTTACATTCTTTCCCGTTTCTGATCATGCATCCACCTTTTATTTAACTTTCTTTGAGTCATTTCTCCATTCAGGGCTGAGGTTGGGGGGCTCATCTCATCTAGAGTCTCCACCCCTGGAGCACAGGGTGGGGAGGTCATCAGGGGCTGTGAACTGTCCACCTCTGGCCACTGGTGTGGGATGAGGGAACCAGGTGGTTGTTGGCGGAGGGAGCCTGTCACGCAGCCCACACGCTCTTGGTAAATTTCACTTGGATTTTTCTTGCGAAGGAATTTGTCAAAAGCAGATCCCCACCCTTGCACACTCAGGAAAGCCCAGCCACCCTACAGGGCCCCACAGAGCAGGGCTTCATTCTGTCTGATTTCACCCCCACCCCGAGACACTGCCCCAGATGGTGCCCTGTGACTATCCATCTCTGTATGTACTGTTTTTTTGCCTTGTAGTAACTCAGGTTGGTGTGTCCCAAGGACATAATATGTGTCCAGACCCTGGCATACCTGAAAGGGGCAAAAGACTAGGCTCGGATTTCAGGTAAGATCCATTTGGGAACTTTCTTCTTGCAAGAAGGGTGGGGCGACCTGGTTGGGGGGAAGACGAGGCCTGGCCTTCCTGGCATTGGAATGAAGACCAAGGCGTAGATGACCCCAAGGCATGGCACTTGCTGGAGAAAAGTCTGTGGCCTTTGACATTCTCTCCTGGTCTAGTCTGCAGAACAGTGCCCATGTCTTATGGCCAGTGGGGGTTGTAAGTGACCAATGCTGCCCAGAAAGCCTATGGAGCCAGAGTACAAAAGGCCATCATTCTAAGTAACGACATGCCAGCTGGCAACTCATACCTGCAATCATCTAGGAGACCCCAGGCCCCTGAGACAGTGCATTTTGCAAAATTTCAAACTATCAAGGCATCTTCCTATAGCGCTCCGTCTCCATTACAGCTTATGGGTACCATCCACCCAATCTTTGCTGCCCTAATTGATACTTATCTCAGAGGATCGCTGTTTTGCTCACAAAGTCACCTTTTAACTCAATCCTAAAACCATTTAATGGTCCAAAAAAAGATAAAGAGCAGATGTTCCTTCCAATGGAGATTTTTAAGCAATAAACAGTGGAGCAGAGATTGACGGCCAGGAGAAGTAACGTTGCCCGGCGGGGCTTGACTGACAGGAAGGACTCGGGGACGGGGCTTGGCAGACACAGGCTCTGAGCTCACAGACACACCTTGTCTCCCAGGTTAGGATCCAGTGTCCAGTTCACCTGCAACGAGGGCTATGACCTGCAAGGGTCCAAGCGGATCACCTGTATGAAAGTGAGCGACATGTTTGCAGCCTGGAGCGACCACAGGCCAGTCTGCCGAGGTGAGGGCACCCTGGGGAAGGGAGGCTGCCCAGAAAGCTGGGCTGGGCATGGAGGACGCAGCCCAGCTCCCAGCTCCTGAGACCCAGGCTCCCGTCCAGACTGTGCACCCCGCCATGCTGCTCCTGGGACTTCCGGTCCTGCGTTGATTTGCTGGTTAACATATTTAATGGGCAGCCTCTCTGTGTCAAGGCCTATACTAGATGGGGACAGACAGGATTTACAGATGAATGAGGGCAGCACCTAGGAAGCAGATGGCTAGCTCATTGCACAAGGATATCACAACCACGCCTGGCTAGGGTAGGACATCAGCTTTTACGCCATCTCCTAGTCCAGTCCCCTAGTCCAGTGCCCTTATTTGTCTACCTACACGGCCATCTGAAACAATGCTTTTAGCTCTATTTAAGTGGAATGGACCATTGGATCAAAAGGCTGCTCTCTGGGCTTCCTCTAGCCCTATACTTGGGCATCTTGCTCTCAAGAGCTCTGTCATCCACATTTCCAGGCATCACATGAAGCAAGGATAAGCTGGCCCAGCACTCCTCTCCCCAAATAATCTTAAAGCCTCAGCCCTGAGTGTTTGCCTTTGTTGGAGGAGGACCACATCTACTACTATGGTGGAGGAGTCCCTGACCTCATTCCCCAGGATGCCCTCATAGAGGGGCCCGAGGCTAGACTGTTAGATGACCTGGAGAAGTCAACAGGGGCTCATCTCAGTGCCCCTTTGGGAGAGAAAGGTCCGTTGCCCACTGGAAAGTTACCGTAAGGATTCTCCGACCTAAGGAGATTCTTTGCCTCTCTCCAGACACATGCATCAGGATGAAATTCACACAGGGTAAAAGAGGTCCAGGAAAGAAAACAGAGCCTTCTGACACCAAGGAAGAGGCAAATTTGGAGCTGAAAATCAGTCCCTTTCTTTTTTTGAATGTGCTGATAAGTAATCTGGAAGAGGGTCAGGAATATCTTAAAAATAAGTCTTAGGTTGATTCTTCTTCACTCAGTTCTGAGGTGGCCATGAATCCATGGTTTATTATGTACTCTGCATTTCCGCAACTTTCAGGTATATTGTTTCAAATGTATACATAACTACCATTTTTTAAACTTTTCTATTAGTTGTACATGACAGTAGAATGCACTATGATACGTCCTACATAAATGGAGTATGATTTCTCATTTTTCTGATTGCATATGATGTAGAATCCCACTGGTCATGCAGTCATATATGCACATAGGGTCCTAAATTCTGATTCATTCTACTATCCTTTTTAGCCCCAGATCCCCTCCACACCCTTCACTCCTTTCTACTTAAGCTAAAGTGCCTCTGTTCTTCCCTAGTTCCCCCGCCCTTATTTTTAGTCTGCATATACATATCAGAGAAAAAGTTCGGCCTTTGGTTTTGGGGGATTGGCTTATTTCACTTAACATGATATTCTCTAGCTCCATCCATTTACCAGCAAATGCCATCATTACATTCTTCTTTAAGGCTGAGTTATCCCATTCCTTGGTTTACACCCACAGGACTGAAAATCAGCCTGTTACAGTGACACAGTGCAATGTTTATAGCAGCTCAACTCACAATAGCTAAACTATGGGAACCAACCTAGGTGCCCTTCAATACATAACTACGATTTTGTAAAATCAAATAACAACAACAACAACAAAAAGTTTAATAAACCCATATTGTCCCATCTTCCCAGATGTGAAACACATAAAAACTTAAAAATAAGCCAAACCCAAAAAAACCAAAGGCCAAATGTTTTCTCTGATATGCAGAAGCTAATTCACAATAAGCAGGGGCAGGGCTAGGGAAGAATAGAGTTCCTTTATATTAGGTAGAGGGGAGTGAAGGGAGGGGAAGAGGTATGGGGGAAGGAAGGACAGCAGAGTGAAGCAGACATTATTACCTCATGTACATGTATGCCTGCATGACCCATGTGATTCTGCAATAGGTACAATCAGAAGAATGAGAAATTATACTCTATTTCTGTATGATTATCAAAATGCATAAATGCATTCTACTGTCATGTGTAACTAATTAGAGTAAATAAAATAAATTTTAAAAAAAATCAAGCAACAAACATACTTCATATGACTTGGAACTTAAAGGGCCAAGCAACTGGGCTATCACCTATTCTCCGTGGGCCTATGGCCTTTTATTTTATTTTCTTCAAGTGGTGCTGGGGATCAAGTGCAGGGCCTTGCACATGCTGGGCACATGCTCTACCACTGAACCCAGGCCAGGCCCTACTTTCTCACCTGCAAGTGTAGCTAATAATACCTACCCAATGCTTCTTGTGTGCAGGTGAAGAGCAAATGGGTGGTAGATTTGTAAACACTTGATGAATTGGCAGGTGCTAGAGGAAATGAAGATCCTCATGCTAGAACGTGAGCTCTGCAGGGCAAGGGCTTCTGCTTCATCTGTCACTTCCCACAGGGCCTGGCACCCAGTAGGTGCTTAACAGCACATGTTGAATGAATGATGGAATGAGTGAGTGATTACATAGCACAGCACTCCAATTGCAGGGACCCGCCACAGCAGCTGTGAGAGAGGCCTAGCATTGTCCCGTCGGAGGACCCAGGGATGCTTGGCCAATCTGTTCTTCCAAAATCCCTTTCAAGAAGACAGAAGCAGAGTGCCTTCAGGCAGTGTTGGGACCTGAAGTCTCGCCAAGACCTTTTCCTCAGAGGAACTTCGTTCTTAATGATGATGGCTGTTTCCACGAATATGCCGAGGGTGGAGAAGGGCTCGTGGTGAGGAAGTGTCTAGTGGAATCACATGCTCATCTTTTTCTCCAAATATGTCGTGTGCCCCATCCAAGCCGTCTCCAGCGATTTGGACCCACTAGACTGAATTCGGCGCTACACTTTCACAAAGCGCTGGGCTAACTTTTATCACCTCTGTGGTCACATTCTGTCCTCTACCACTGTGAAACAGAGGTGGTGGTGGGGACTCATAGTTCAAATTCAACTCTCATCACTTTTTAACTGGGTATCTTTGGGCCAGTTTCTTTACCTCTCTGAATCTTTTTTTTTTCTCCCTGCAAAATGGCAGTGACACACATTTCTTTACGGCATTACTTCGGGAATCAGATGAGGCGGTGGACTTGAAAGGGCTCTTTAAGAAGTGTTGCCAGGGTGAGGCGCACTCGGACCTGTGTGCCCACTGAGCACTGTTGGTATACGCTTCCTCCAGCCCCAGAGCCACCTCTAGTGGCTGTGGGTTTTTTCAGGAGCCACTGTCTTGTCCAATCTTAGTGCCACCGCATGGTTTAGAAGTCACATAGACGTTGATGGAGATCACAACTCTGCCACCTATTATCTGACTGGTCCTGGGTGAGTTTCTTTGTCTTTTTTAGCCACAGGGCCCTTGCTTGTGAATGCAGAAAATAGAACCTCCCCTGCCTACTGATTGTGAACAAGTCAGTTCCAGAAGGTGGTCCGCACCGACTGTCAGGGTCGCCCCTCTTCCATGGGTCATTGTGGGGAGTCAGAGAAGGTCAAGGCTCCTGGCTCTGGACGTGGATGATCTGTCCTGGGCTTCTCTGCTCCTGCCAAGGGCTGAGAGGAATATTAAATTCTAAGGTTTCTTTATTTTGGCAGTCTTTAAGGTTTTTCTTTTAAAAACTCTTGGTTTTTTTTTTATTAATTGGAATTGCTATTCTAATTATGATTTTTAGAAGAGTTTTGGTGAAGCCCATTTTAAGAATAAAAAGGGACAATAGTCTTTCAATTACAAGAAGCTCTGCTGAGAATCAGGTTACCGAAAGATCACATTCTGAAAAGCATTGGCTGCCATACATAGTGGTATTATTTTCCCTCTAATGCATTTAAAATATGATTTGGCTTTAAATATTCATTTTCCCACACAATTAATTCTACTAAAACACAGGGTCTGGCAAATAATAGGTTCTCAATAAACGTTTGAGGACCACCTGAATGAATCAGAGATTGAAATGAATGAACAATATGGAACTGTGCCCTCATTTTGGAATTTGAAAATCAGGTATTCACAGCCCTCTCTTTTCTTTCCCTCCCATCAGAAGAAACAAACTTCGAATTTGATGCCTAGAAATTTTTGATCATGCAAAGGAGATTGAGAGCAACGCAAAACACTGGTAAACTAATTCCGGCCAGCCCCAGATAGAAGCAGGATGATATAGACAGGCTTTCATGGGAGACCAAATGCTTAAAAATAAACTTTAGCAATAAGTAAAACACCACTCCCAGTAGCCCCTAACCCTGGGACTCCAGGAAACACTGTATACCACTAGCATAAAGAGGGCCAAATTAACAAGCAAGCAACCTGGTTTCTTTCTTTCATCTTTTTCCATAAGGGCTGGGGATCAAACCCAGAGTCTGGTGCATACTAGGCAAATGCTCTGCCACTGAGTCACACTGTCTGGTGCATGCTAGGCTAATGCTCTGCCACTGAGCCACATGCCCAGCCCCTAAGACCTGGTATCTCATGACCACAAGTTGGTGTTGATGGAGCCCCAAATGAGATACTGATTCATCTGCAAATACCAATTCATAAAGTCAGTCATTAACAGGAAATCACATATTATGTTTTCTTTGTGGCTAATTGTGTGTGTGTGTGTGTGTGTGTGTGTGTGTGCGCGCGCGCGCACGCGCATCTATTCAAAACACATTCCTTTTTGTGGATAGAATACCAGACTTGGGACTCAGAGACCAAAGTTCAAGTTCTAGCTTCGTTATTAGCAAAGTATACAGCTAATCAGGGGAAATCACTGAAATGCTCAGAATTGTTTCACTCACCTGTCAAATGGCAGTGAAATGTGGGAAACAGGCCATAGGCCAGGCTGAATCCAGTGCCATGATAGTGGCAGGTGTTGCTCCTCCCTCCTGGTGACCTTCACTGGATCAGCCTCCTGAGCCAACCCCTTCAACACCGTTGATTTTCAAGTTCTAGTTTCCTCTTTCGTCTCTCCTCTCTCCTGTTTTCTCTCCTCTCCTCTCCTGTCCCCTCTCTCCTGCACTACAATCCATGTCCCAATGCTCCAGCCCTGAGGATGTCCCCGAGTCCCTTATCTATATGTGCTAATGACAAAGCTCCCATTTATTAAGCTATTTATACTTGTCGAAAGCATGGCACTAGGCATTTTTCATAATTTCTTTATGAGGAAGTAGCAATAACCATATTTCACATTTAGCTGGTCAGCAACTTACCCAAGGGCACAAAGCCAATCAGTTGAGCTGTTTCAAACCCAGACTCCAAAGGCTCTGGGCTACTTCTACTTGAAAGTCCCTCCTGCATGTCCTTCAGAGTGTTGGTTGGAACCAGGAGAAATAACTCCCTTCCACCACCACCTTCCCCCATTTGGGGTAACTTTTTATTTTAATATAATTTTAAACTTATAGAAAAGTTGCATTTAAAGTGCAAAGAACTCCCATATCTCCATCACCGAGATTTAGGCAACTTCTTTGAAGGAGTTAATGGAGAAGAACTCAAGGAGGGTGAACCAGAGAGGCAGAAGAAAAACCAAAGAGGCACCATTGAAGCCAAAGGAGGGTCAGTGGGGTCAGATGCTCCAGAGAGGGTAAGCACAGTAGCAGGTGAAAAGTGACCAGCTGGGTATCTGGTTGGACCAGGTGGGGAATGTTGGAAGCTCTCTCTGCAGAGAACTGGCCAGGAAACAGAAAGGAGAGGGGAGAAGTTGTAATTTTGGTGGTGAACCATGAACTTTGGGTAATACCACAATTCTCCTGGAGGCCTCTGTGGCCCTGGGGATTGGATTGGTGGAACTGATGGAAGACAGGCATTTCACCAAGCAGATAGGAGAGTGCGCAGGGAACCAAAGGTATTGGTGAGTGGTCTTGAGGTCAGACTGGGCAGTGAAAGAAGTGTGAGGGCGAAAAGGCCAGAGAGGCCCAGAATGGAGGACAACAGGTGTGTCAAGACCAAAGTCACTGCTGGAGCATGGACAGTGGAGGAAGGGATGGGGGGGCAGAGTTCAAGTGCTGAGAGTGGAAGTTATCTGATGCTCAGGACAGCAGGACCCTGGAGTGACCACAAACATGGTCAGCCTTGGGACAGAGAGAAGGCAGGGTCCCAGATGTCATGAAAAGGGGCTGGTCTCTAAAAGAAGGGACCACCCCTCTGTTGGGACAAGGTAGGAAAGAAGATGAGCACCCATGGATAGAACCACACACTTGAGGACTGGGAGAGAGGATGTACCTGCTAAGTGGCTTCTGTTTCCTTCGAAAGGGAGGAGACAAGTCCACCAGCCCAGAACAAGGGAAGGGAGAGGAAGGGGAGAGGCCAGGGGCCCGTCAGAGGCCCGAAAGGTTCTTTGAGCAGGATGAAGAGTGGGCTGAAGAGCTAAATGGCAGGACTGCTGGGTGAGACCTAGTTTTCTTTGCGATGGGAAATCATGAATTTATAATAACATCAATCTTCCTTCTTGTGTGATTTTTTTCCAGCAAGGCTCAGTCACGTGGGGGCAGGTTTAGAGAATGTAGGCAGAGAGGTTCATCCCCACCAATGGCTTCCAGCAACCGATTAAAGGGAAGAGAAGCCAGGGACGTGGGAGGTGACAAAGAAATGACCATAATGGTGGACCCTGGAGAGTAAACTGGGTACACCAAAGGAGAGGGCTGGCGAGCAGAGGGAAAGCATCGGGGTCAACACAGCAGAGGTCTCAACGGGTCAAAGATGAGTTCTGGGGCTCAGTGACCATTTCCAGAATGAACTGCCAGCAGTGTATGTAGGTGGGAGGGGCGAGACCTCCACCCCAGAGGCTGCAGAGGAAGCAGTGGCCCAGGGTCAGAGGTGGGCTGCGGTCAGAGCCTGAGTTGGAACAGGAGGTTCTGAAAGATGGTGCAGCTGTAAGCAGGGTCCATTCACCTTAGGGGTCATGGGGAGATGGTTCCAGAGGATAGTGGACAAGGCAGGAGGAAGATCAGCAGTAGGAGAAGCAAGGGAAGGTTGGCCCATGACAGGAGGGAACATGGTTTGGAGGAAAACTCAGAGACCAGAGGACTCCGGTGCCTCTTGGAGCAGTTCCAAGTTCAGGACTGACTGTGGACGTGGTGGTCTCACCCACCATATGGCACAGTGATGGCCAGAGAAGAGTGGGGGCGGCTGCACAGCCCAGGCGTGGAAGGTCCGGAAGTCTCTCCTAAAAGCTATCCAGAGGAGGCTTCTCTAGGAAAAGGCAAACAGAGAAACACAAAGATACGCTCATTCATTTATCCAGACGTTGTCTGAGCACCTACCATTTTGCCAGCCCATCTGGGTTGCAGTAAGGAGCTTTCCATCTGCTGGTGGGATCCCCGGAGCTGACTGCTCAGGGGGAAGACGTCTGTCTGCGGAACTCTTACCCTTGCCCAGACAGCAATGGGAAAAAGTGGCTAAAGCTCTATTCAGAGCCTATTTTAAGGTGCTTCGTGCTAACTGCAGATTGTAATATTTTAATTAAACCCCTCCAAGCCCTTAAAGTGGGAAAAGCCTTTCTGACCTGTTCTTTCTAATTACCTCCAGCATATTTCAACAGACTGCAAACAGCATCTAATTCTTGGAAACAAGTGCAGGATAAATTGAGTCTGAAGCTGAGGGCTTTTGGCAACAAAATCTGACTTTCAGAAGAAGTGGAAGATGGTGCTGGTGGAGATTTGTAAGGATTCTCCGCAGGGCAAGAGTTCGGAATCCACAGGTCCTCTCCGCAGCAGTGGGATGGGATTGTGGTTTGGGTTTTCATTATCTTATTCTAACTGGTTTAATGATGTTGTCAGTCTCAAGTGCAGTCGAAGGGAAAAGTCTATATAAAGAAACTTCAGGAAAGGCAGAACAAAAAGCTCTTAGCCTTGAGAGAAATCTTAGGCACAGAGAAAGGGATAAACATGGCTCTGAGTCTGGTGGTGCTGGGTCTTCATCATCGAATACTGACAACGTCCCAGGCTCTGAGGGGAGCCTTCGCGTCCGTCATCTCATACAAATTCATCTTCACTTGCTCTCCATGAGTTGCCATCACTCACAGATGAAGCAGAATGAGAAAGGTTTTCTAACTTACCCAGGCTTACATGACCAGCAAATAGACTTAGACCCAGGAGGCGACCTTGGTAAGCCCCAAAGTCAACCGTGCAGCACTGCTCTGGGACCCAGTGCCACCAAGTACCAAGGGTGCATCCCAGTTTCTCAGCACATGATTAAAGGAGAATCAGAGGCACAGGAGGGAAGTTGGGGAGGGGGTGTGGGTCTAAACTCGATTCCATCAGTATCTGAGCTCCGCATATTGGAGCAGCGGATCCTACAGGTGTGGACGGTCTGAGCCGCTGGAAGGATGGACTGGCAGGGGGAACGGGCCAGCAGAGGGGAGGAAGCCATTCGGACCCCCAGTCCCTTGCAGACAACCTGCTGCAACGCTTGCTCTGCTGGATCGTCAGTGTTCCTGCGCCCGTTTCCCACATTTTCTCTGGCCCTTTAGAGAGGAGAAATGGCATCGGGCATTTTTCTCTCCCCACGTTCTGGTTGGACTGTAATAAGCACTTAATAAATGTTGGAGTGAATGAGTGCATGAGACGGGAAGAGATCCATTATGTCTGGGAGCCCTGGAACCTGCTCCCAGACCCCAGGAAGGGTTTCCCGGGAAAGGTTTATCATGGCCCTGTCCGGGCATGGAGAGGAGCTCCAGGATATTTGGGCTCATCAGTGGAAACCAGGTTTGACGCCACTTCCATTTTATATACTTAGGCCTGTTGAGTTTGCTCACTCTTTCTTTACCGTTAGGCACTTTGCCCACAATTAGGATAAATGGCCTTGTGGGCAGCGACAAAGCAGGCTCACGGAGCCCTTTATTAAAATAGCTGCACATGAACATTGAAGAATGAAGTGGCTGGGCTGGAGCACACGTTTTTAAAGAAAGCAAACACCCAGATACAATGTCGTACCTTAACTGTGATCAATCACTACTTAATCTAATTAGTTTAGAAGCTATTTTAAAGAGCTTAATTAGATTAAGCTGTGATTGATAACACTTTATATCTACTTGAGTAGAGTACTTCTTCTAATTCACCTTGAATCTTTACACTTCCTGTCAAAAGCCTGTTTCAGGCCCTGGCTGAGTGTGGGGAAGGATTTGGGAACTACTTGGTTGGCACTGAACTCATTCTGGTGCCCGGCACTGGACTGAGTTTGGGGGCCTGGGCAGTGTCCTCGGGCATAGGCATTCTGAGACCTGGTGGGGTGACCCTGACAAAGACATCCTGAGATTCTAACTCAGGAGGCCTGCAGGTTCTGAGAGGGAGGGGTTGAGGGCTAGCAGGGCCCAGCATGAGGTCAGACTCCTAAGTAAGCAGATTTGGGTCCAGAGTAGCACTAAGCTGTTTGGAGAACAAGAGGGCAAACAGGGAAACTGAGCCAGGTGAGCAGAGCCAGGTGAGCTGCTCAGCAGGTCCATAGGTCCCTCATCCAACCAGCTGAGGGCAACCCTTGTAGCACTTGTCCGCACATGTCTGCTGAAGACAAGCTGCTTGATCTCATTGGAGTCAGGGATGTGGGGAGTGGGCAGGAGCCTCAAGGAGTCCCTTAGCCTGCCTTGGAAATTCACCTTTGCCTGCAGAGCAGCAGGACAAGGTATGTGGGACCTGCCTGGCTCTAGCCCAGCGCTCCAGGGTCTAGGATCTCCTACGAGCCTACGGAGAGCTATAGGGGAAGGATGCAGGAAGCAGGTTATTTCTGGAGTGGGACCTAAAGATTCAGTCCCTTCTGGGCTGGAAGCAGGAGGTGGGAAGGGGAACTAGACCTAGTCTAAACTGAAAGGCCTGTCTTCCCTCTCCTCTCTGCAGCCCGCATGTGTGATGCCCATCTTCGAGGGCCCTCGGGCATCATCACCTCCCCCAATTTCCCCATTCAGTACGACAACAACGCGCACTGCGTGTGGATCATCACGGCGCTCAACCCCGCCAAGGTAAGGCTCCTGAGAAGTGGGGGCGGGGGTGTTCTGTGGGTAGGGCCAGGTCAGGGACAGCCGGTGTACAAGGGGTTTCAAACCAGAACCTGGTGGTGTAGCTTCTCTGCAAACAACTCAACAATTTTTTTTTTACTATGTATTGAATAAATAAAAAACATAAAATATAAACAAGACATAAATAACATGACATAACCAACGCCTGTGTAGCCATATCCCAGCTTAAGGGGGAAAAAATGTCACAGTCCCCTGAGTGATACCTGGCTGTCACCAATCCCAGTCCATTCCCTACTCCCTTGGAGGTAAGCGTTGCCTCGCCTGTGTGTAGATTATTCCTTTGCTTTTCTTCATACTTAGCACTTAAGTGTGATCCCTAAATGGATTATTTAGTATGCCAGCATTTGATCCACATAAACATAATCACGTTGTCTATACTGTATGCTAATCAACTTCCTGCAAAATTTATCTATGTTGTGTATAGTTTTTCAGTGCTGTATGCATCTTTTCATATGTTTATTTCCTGTTTATCTTTTTTTCTGTTTACCTTTTTATGTCTTATAAATTTTACATCTTACCAAGGTCCACAACAACCTGGTTGAATCTTTCTTTTATATCAAAACTACAGATCAACTGGAGAAGAACTGATGTCTCTTTGACACTGAGTCTTCCAGTCCATGAATATGGTATCTCTCTCTCTCTCTTTTTTTTTTTTTTTTTTTTTTTTTTTTTTGTGTGTGTGTGTGTGTGTGTGGTGCTGGGATTTGAACCCACGGCTTTGTGATTGCAAGGCAAGCACTTTACCGACTAAGCTATCTCCCCAGTCCCTGGTATATCTCTTTGCTTAGGGTTTCTTTAGTGGTTTTCAATAAACTTGTAAAATTTTTTCCATCATAGATATTATACATTTCTTAACATATTTACTCCTAAATGTCTTCTGTTTTAGTATAGATAATCCTAAATATATTATAAATCATATCTTTTAAGTTGCATTTCCTACCTGTTTCTCACAGAAATGCAATTGATTTCTGTACTTTGATTTTTCTACAGAGCAACTTCTTGTAATAATTTGTCTGGATTTATTCTTTGGGGTTTTCTACATAAATGGTCATCATCTGCAAAGAAAAATGGCTTTGTTTCTTCTCTTCAAGTTCTTCTGCTTTTTTTTTTTTTTTTCTTTTTCTTGCCTCATTGATCTGACTATGATGATGGGGGCAATTTTGTCATTGTTTGATGTTAAATAGAATTCTTTTATTTCTTTGCAGTTAGGTATGATGTTTGCTGAGTTTATTTTTAATTTCCAGACATTACTTTTGGAATTGGGGAAGTTTCTTTCTAACCCTGGTTTGCTCAGAGCAAGCTGTTATTGAGAATGGATGCTAAATTTTATCAAGTTATCTTCCTGTATCTGTGGATATAATCATTGATTTTTCTCTTTTATTCTCTTAGTGTAAGGAATTACACTGGTCGACTTTTCTGTTGTTAAACCAACCTCACAGACCTAGAATAAACCTAACTTGGTCATTTAGTACTGGCATTTGTGTAAATGCCAATATTTAATTTGCTAACATTTTGTCTAATAATTTGCTTTTGTTAGTGAGATTGGTATGTTTTTGTTTGTTTGTTTTTCACATTACCATTGTATCAAGATAATATGAGCACCATAAAATGCCATGAGAATGTTTCTTCTTTTTTTTTGTCCCTTGGACTATTAGTGAAAAATTGAAATGACTTTTGCCTTGAAAGTTTGGCAGAATTTTTCAGAAAACTATCTAAGTCTGGTGTTTTCTTTGATGGAAGACTTTAGGCTGTAGATTTGATACCTAAAGAATTATTTATGTCATCTGTGTGTTTGTTTCCTTCTTGAAGCCACTTTACTATGTTTTGAAATTTTATTTATGATCCCTGCTATTGTGTTTCTGTTTCCTTTTTCATTCCTATTTTGCATTATTTCTTAAATCAATATTACTGGAAGTTTCATCTTTGTTAGTCTTTTCAACAAACCAAATTTGGTTTTATCAATACTCCTTTTAATATAAATTAATTTATTGATATAAATAAGTAATATTTACTTTCTAGTTTATCAATTTCTGCTGTCATCTTTATTGTTTCCTTCCTCCAATTGTATTCTGTTCTTCTTTATCTAGTATCTTAATTTTGATGCTTAATTCATTATTTTTTTCATTTTTATTTAAGTATCTAAGGCTATAAATCCTCTTCCAAAACCAAGTTTGGCTACCTTCCTGCAGATTTTTCTGTGCTGCATTTCTATTATAGTTTAGTTCTGAGTATTTTCCAATTTCTATTATTGTTTCATTTTTCAACCATTGAGAAGTGTTTCTTAATTTCCAAACAAGATTTTTCTAGCTTTTTTGTTACTATTTATAAAACTTGTGTTTAGAGAGACTTATCTGTTTTTGAATCATTTGAAATTTGTTGAGATGTGCTCTTTGAATGAGAAATAATTATTTTCCCATTTAGTCTATGTGTACTTGAAAAATTAAATGACAGTTTTTGTCTTCTAACGTGTCCATTACATCAAGAATGTTAATAGTGTTTATGTCTTTTATGTCTTCATTGATGGATATTTTTGTTTGTTTTCTTGATCAATCCACTGCAGAGGGAGGAAAATTAAAATCTCCCCATAGTGGATTTGTCTGTAATTCTTTGAAGTTGTCAATTTTTGCTTTATTTGAAATTATGTCCTTAAAGCATACAAGTTAAGATCTTCCTGGTGAATTGAACTGTTTAAAAATAACTATGTAATAACTCTCTTTATTCGTAGTAATATCATTGACCTTAAAGCTTCCCCCAGCCCCACCCAGCTATTAGATAAGCTTTCTTTTGGTCTTTGTCTAAATCTTTTCCATTTTCTTACTATTGACCTCTGCTTACTTATGCTTTATGTGTTTTTCATATAACTGGATTTTTAAAAATCTAGTCTAATCTCTCTTTTAACTAGAGAATTCAGACCACTTAAATCATAGAATTATTTCTGTTCTTTTAGGGTTACCCTAAAATACCCTAGAGATATCACCACTTCTTCATTCACCATCCTTTCTTGCATATATCAGCTATGCCCTTTCAAATTACATTCTGCTCAAAGTACGTGCTTTAGAATTCACTTTTCTGTTCATGGTGAACTTTTTTAGTTCCTCATCTTCAAACGTCTCTTTCCCTCTGTTCTTGAAAGAGCATTCCCTGTACATTTGATTTGCAGTGGATAGTCACGTTTTCTTGCACATGGAGATACTGTCCCAATGTCTTCAAGCATTCATTTCTGCTGTCCATTTAGTGTTGTTCCTTTGTTTGACATCTTTCTGGCCACTTTTATGGTCTTTTTTTTGTCTTTAGTGTTCTGCAGTTTCACTATCATGTGTCCACATGTGAACGTTTTTTGTATTCATCCTCCCTGAATTCATAGAATAAATTTGGAACTGTTCCATTCTTTTCTATTTCATGGAATAATTTTGAGGAACATTGCTATTAATGCTTCTTTAAAGGTCTGGTGGAATTCAACTGAGAATCCATCTGGTCCTGGACTTTTCTTTGTTGGAAAGCCTTTTATTACTGCTCCTATCTCATTGTTAGTGACTGATCTGTTTAGGTTTTCTACATCCTCCTGATTCAATTTTGACAGATCATATTTGTCTAGAAATATATTTATTTCCTCTAGGTTTTCCAACTTATGGGGGGATAAGTTTTCAACATCCTGCCTGAATTCATTAAGCTTCTTGAATCCATAGTTTATGTCTGTTATCAGCTCAGGAAAATATTCCAACTGTTATTTCTCCTTTATTCTTTCTTTTCTCCTTCCATAAGTCTGACAACATAAATACATCCTTCTCACTCTATATTTTGTATTTATTCACCTCCCTCACACTTCCTCCCTCTCATTCTGTTTACTTATTCTCTGTTGACCATGTCTAACCTCTGTTGAAATTAACTCAAAATGTAGTTTGATTTCAAATATTAGAATTTTCATTTTTTGAATAGCAAAGAATCTTTATTATATGATGAGGGTAGAAATGTCTACCTGTATTGTCAAAAAAATCAACAGGAAAGCATTTAAAATAAGAAAATCACATTTTAGAGTCTTTTGATTACTATGGAGGTATGGATCCTTATGAGTTATGGATCCTTCTTTACTTCTTCAAATATATTAGACCCACTTATTTTATATCCTGTGAATGCCAACGTCTGAGGTCTTCACAGAATCCATTCTGTGATCTCTTCTCACCTCTCATGGTTCCCAGACCACATTTCCTTTTTTATTGGGTAATTTTTGACTGTGTGACTAGAATCATCAACTTGCTCTCTGGACATTCTTTGAGACCTGAGTAGAAGGTGGTTTCTTTCAGAGGAAGTTTGCATTTGCTCCTGCCTGTTGCTGAGGTCATTATCAGACAGAAACCCCTGCAGATCAAAGTTCTCAGCAGGAGGGTTTCAAACCCCCAACTAACACGAAAGCTGCAAACCAGGAGAAGTCTCCTTGCAGTTATGGATTCTAGGCAGAAGTTTTCTGTCAAGGTATGAGGCAGAAGGAGCCTCCAGGACTACCCAGAGAGTGGCAGAGCCCTGAGAGAAGGCAGACAGGCTGGTTTCTAGTTCACCCACCCCTCTGCCCTGTGCTAGTGTGTCGTAATAGAGTCTGTACCCTGGAGGCCCTGGCCTTTGGCTCCTGTCCCCTCTTCTCCATGAGTCCAAGAAAACCAAAGCTGTGCTTCACCAGATTTCTATTTTATTTTCTTTTCTCTTTTTATTTATTTATTTATTTTTTTATTTACTGGTTCTTTTTAGTTGTACATGACAATAGGATTCATCTTGATATATGAAGTCACCAGATTTTTTTATAATGCACTCAAGGCCAAAGCCAGTCTCATGCTCTGAGTCACACATTGGGTCCCTACATTCACTGTGCTGTGGACTCTGCGTGTTCCTCCTGATGTTAGTCTGCCCAGACCAGGCAGCCGGCTTAAACAGCAGGCATTCATTTTCTCTCATTTCTGGAGGCTGGAAGTCAGGATCAAGGTGCTGGCAGATTTGGTTTCTGCTGAGTGTTCTCTCCTGGCTTGCAGACGGCTGGCTCCTCCTGTGTCCTCACGTGGCCTTTCCTCTGTGCACCCGCGGAGAGAGCTCTCTGCTGTCTCCTCCTCCCTGCACAGGACATCAATCCACTCTCATTAGGACTTCACCCCTCTGACCTCATTTAACCTCACCTTCTTCTCTAAAGGCCTCATCCCCAAATGCAGTCAGGTGGGGAACTTGGGCTTCAGCATATCAATTTGGGGAGCATATAATTCAATCCATAACACTAACTTGAAAAAAAGATTTTTTTTTTCTTTCTAAATTGTACCCAACACTTCGAAATTCTTTGGTTCAAGTGCCTAAGGCCACAGTACTGACACACTAGAAGCAGATTTCCTCTGCACAGCATTTTACAAAGGATTCACGTCCTCTTAAACCATTTCATGGTGAACCTAGTCGGAGGGAAGGATGTTTCAGCCACACCAGGTGAGGGTAGAGGTCAGACCAAAAGAAGGACTTTCTACCATGAGGTCATTAGGTTGTTGACCAGAGGGCTCTTCCTTGGGCATTGTCAAAGATGCTTATCTTTGTTTGATATTGAACTTGAAATGAGATCTGAGGGAATTCGAGACAAAGCCTGAGAATTTCCTGAGAAACAATTTGATTCACCCCCATTAGGCCTATACTAGAACAGTGTGGAGGTCAGTGGCCCTGTTTGGTCACTCTGAGACATGTCCTGCAGAGGTCACATCGGCCTGGGCTTCTGAAGCCCATCCCTCTGAAGGCCACTCCCTTAGATGCAGAAGAGTGTTCCCAGCATCTCCAAGGGTCTTTGGTGGGCTTCGGTAAGTGCTGAGGGAGGTCGGAAGGGCTAAGAGAGCCCCATCCTATCCTGACACCAGTGGGGAGCCAGGAACCACAACCCAACCAGGAGCATGTGGAAGTTAAGACTAAGGGGTACGAGCTGCCTTCCCTCAGACAACGGGGAAGCAGGAGCAGTTCCTAACCCTGTTCATGGAACTGCTCCACAGGTGAGACACAGGCATGTCCTGCAACCCCTACTCCAGAAGTCTCTCTCAGCTAGAAGAGAGCAGTTCTTTGAAGAGAGTGAACAGTGTCTTTGAAGAGAGGAGCATTTCTTCATTCATTGACTGTAGGCACGACTTCTGCCTCTGAGGCCTGAAGAGAGCATTTAAATAAAAAATGGAGTTCAAGAAAGTTCTGATGGTAGTGTGTGTCCGCAGTGCTAGGCGAAAACCAGGAAGGAGCCGTTAACTGAAAGGTCAGGGAAATTTTCAGAAAGGTGGTGACATTTGAGCAGGGTCTTGAAGGAGGAGTGGCCTTGAAAGTCAGTATACCAAAGTGGATGTGTGTGCAAAGGCACTGAGGTTTGGAACGGTGTCTTAGAACTGAAAATAATTCAACATGTCAGCATCAAAGTGAAGACAGAAGGTCAGCAGGACCCAGATCACAGGAACCTGCATGCTTGACAAAGAAATTTGGGTCTTATTTTGAAACATAAGTTTTTAAGGCTGGATGTGTTAGACTGTTGTTAATAACAATAATAGGCCTATTCCATGCCAACTTCTGAGTTAATCCCTCTGTATAAATGATTTTATGTCATTCTCTCAATAGCACAATGAACTTGGTTTTAATAGAGCTGCTTGAGGGAGGAGGAAACTGGATCATGGAGAGGTTAAAGGTCAGGGAACAGCCACAGCACACAACCAGGAAGTGGTAAGGCCGGGATTGAAACTGAGTCTTTCTGGCTCCAGCACTCAGGTACTTAAATAGCTGTGCTGATCTGTTGGATACAACGGGTCTCAGAGAAGACGGGATTGGGAGAACTGGAAGGATCTGGAAAGATGAGGGCCATGCCTTCTTCCTCTATTCCCAACACAGCAATAGTGGGAAAGTCTTAAGTTTTCAGAAGACTACTCTGGCAGCCCTGGGGAGACCTGCAGGGGGATACTGGGGAAGGAGGAGAGCAAGACCAGCTACCCAAGGAGCAAAAAGAGGGGCATCCACCAAGGCTTTGCAGACCTGGAGCAAGAAACAGAGGAGAGAGATTTGGGGAATGGAATGCAACTTGGTGGCTGATTGGATGTAGGGGTTGAGGGAGGAGATGTCAAATTCAACATTGAATCTCAAATGACCGACACAGGACCTGGCATGCAGTAGGCACTCTGTATGTATTTATTCAGTGAATTAATGAATGATGACTCAGTGCTTTCTGGGAGAGTTTAAAAGGGAATAGGAAGGGAGGAACATGCTTTGCAAAGCCAGGAGGGAAATGAGTATTTCTACCTGCAGTATCTGGGGTTCATCCAATAGCATCGGGATATACTGTGCGGAAACTCTGAATATGTCCAGGTTCCAGATAAAGACTGGATATGACCTCATTAGCACATGGGTAGAAATAGCAGCCTAAGAAAGGGACAACATTGTTTTGGGAAGAATGAAGAGAATAAGATTTAGAATGGATCTGGGAATCATGCTTATAGGTGAAAGAAAGAAAAGGAGCAGTTGGAGAAACAGGAGGAGAATATGACGCAGAGGCAGGATATTTGCAACTAGGAGGTGTCTGTCTGATGGAAGGGGACTGAGTGAGACGGTTGGTTTTGGCCTTGGCAGGAGACCTTTCAGAGCAGAGCTCTGGGGCAGCAATATTCAGCACCAGGTGGGGAGCAGGCCAGTGGGGGGTGAGGCTTGGAGGCCAGGCATGTGGACGGCCCTTTTGACATGTCTCATCATGGCGCACAGGAGGGAGAACGAGCAGTAGCATGTGAGGGAGGTGATGGAGACAAAGCTGGAGGACAGTTTAAGACATCGGTTTGTTGATATATTGGACACTGGAGGTCAAGTGCAGGCTGAGAGGAGCAAGCCAGGAGTCGAGAGGGAAAATGTGGGAGAAAGCAGATGGTGGGCCAAGGGAGGTTCTGGAGGAAGTGAGAAGAAAACGGGGTTGAGGATGCAGGAGCTCCCTTTGCAGGGAGAGGTGTGCTGTCGCGAGAGGGGCTGAGCACTTTGCCTGCAGGAGTATAGAGGGGGCGCACGTGACGGTCTTCCCAGGATCATGGAAGGACTGTGCACCCCAGGCACTTGCACGTGGGAGGGCATCAGGATTCTCCCTGGGGTCCAGACCCCCTGTAGGACTCCCCAGCTGGGCTTCAGAGGGAGCTGGGAATATCTTGGGCCTGAGGAAAGAAGAGGAGAGGCTCTGCTATGGGAATGGCCGAGAATCAGATCTGTTAACCTAGTCGGAACTGAGCACAGCGAGAAAACTCAGTGTACTGGGGAGGAAGGTTCACAGCATGTCTATACACAGTAAAATAAAAGCACCCTAATCCGTTCTCCTAGAGGCTTGGTAGGTTCAAGGAAGAGAAAAAGGAGCCTCAGAGCAAGCGATGCTGGCCTCCTGCGAACGCAGCCTCCACCCTGTCTGGTGATTGGGATGTTGGCTCCCCTTGGTCCTTGCAATATTAATCTGATATTAATATTAATATAATGTCTGCCTGCCAAATTTGACTAATCATCTGAAATACCTGGGGAGACTGTAAAGGCAAGTCCTTCTCCTAAAGATGTGATTCAGGGGGTCTGGGGCTAATGCTTGGAAAGCTTTATTTTAAAGAGCATCTGGTGGCCCTGAACAGTCAAGCTTATATCAGAAATCACAGTCCCTTCCTTCCAGCAAAGCATAGGCCACCCCCCACCCCTGGCTCCCCTCAGGCACATCCCCCGCTTCAGCTTCATTGAACTCTGGTTCATAGGCATGCCTGGCCCTTTAAGACCTCTGCCTGGGCTGTGTCGTCCAGCAGGCCTTCCCTTCTCCTCCAGGCAAATTCCTCTCCGCCCCAGCGAGACAGTCCTCTGCCTTTCTGACTCCACCAGGTCTTGCTCCCTGCTTGGTCCACCAGCATTTCATAGGCACCTTCGGTTTGCATCCCTATCACGGTGTGCTGTGTTTAGCATCTATTTACCCCCTAGCCCACAGCACCCTGCAGGGAGGGATGGTGTTTTGTTTATCTTCTCCCACAATCAGCAGGGCTCTGCAGAGAGGAGCTCAGCAGAGGTCTGGGGAGTTACTAAGGGGAGGAGGAGCAGCCTCTGCGCAGTCTCTGCCCATGTCGGGACTGAGGTCAGGCCATGGTCCTGGGGCCGCCTCGCGAGGACCTTTCAGCTCAGCCTCGTGGAAGAAGCCAGAGCTCAGGACATTTCCGCAGACAGGACTGAAACCCAGACCTGTGTCGCCCCCACCTACACGCATCTACCTCACTTTGCAGCTTCTCAGTGTGAACTCCACACGAGTGATTCAATTTGCATAGGAGCCTCTGAATTTGCTGGGGAAAGTCAATCCACCTTTGCTAGAAAGAAAAGCAAAACAGGCCAGAGAGAGGGAGAGGAGGAGGAGGAGGAGGTGGCAGAGAAGGAGGCACCTGGAAAGAGCAGGGAAGGGAAAGCTCGGTCCATGAACTTCAAAGCCAAAGATAACAACATTTTAATTATTCACTGCTGGAGGCTCGTCAGCGCCTCTCTCCCTTTGTAGACTGCACAGAGCAAGAAGGAACTCTCCAGGCAAGTGATCGCCGGCAAGTGTAAATGTCAGGAATGCATCTGTTGGTCCATTTGTTCTCTCACTTATTCATTCAACAAACATTTACTCACCCCTCCCCTGTGCCAGCCCTGTGTGAGATGCTGGTGATCAGAGAGGTTTCCCCTAGCTGCTTCTGATGCATGTTCGGCCTGGCTGGTGACACCAGAGGCTACCTTTTAACGGCCTTCCCCTAAGCCCCAAACCTGATTCCTTTCCTGGACACAGTCGTCTCTGTTCATCTCACTTGGGGACATTCCTCCAGCCCCAGCCTGACTGAGGCCCTGGTGTATCCACACACTCTTCCTGTTGCTGAGGACAAGCCCTGCCTACCCCCCTGGCTACGACTGTGCCCCTTAGATTTGCCCTCTGCCCTTGCTTTGGTTTCAGCACTGGTCTACCCTATGATCTCCAATGGTCTTATGACCCTCTGTGGCCCCCTCTACCACCTGAGGTCCCTGAGGGCCACGGCCCTGTTCATCCTGCCTGACCATGTCTTCCCGCAGCCCAGCACCCGCAAGTGCATGTCACCTGCAGGAAGAATCGGTGGATGAATCAGTCAGTCAATCAGGAGTGAAGGAGACAGGGAGTGGGGAGGTTGACGGCTTTCAGAACCACCGATAATCCAAGGTAGTGACCCAAGTTCCAGCACCTCTGAGAGCTCAGTCCCTACCCCCAGGAAGGAGGTGCTGGCAGCTTCTCCTCCAGCTCCTGAAGTTTCAGGCTTCGGCGTCTCACTGGCCTCCCTCCATTCCACTCCCAGGAGCTCCTTCTCCAGCCCTGCTCGGGGCCCTCAGCAAGACCCAGGCAGGAGGCACCCTTTGGGTTGTGCCCAGGAAAAGCGAGTCCCCTTGCCTGCAGGAGCTGAGTCCCACGAGCAGCAGCACTAGCCTGCAGAGGCCTGATGGGTCCAGGTGAGCCCTCTGAGCTCAGAAACAAACTCTGAGGAATTGTAAGGAAGGTCGAATTGGCATGGGATTGGGGAGGGGCAGGTCACAAGACGCCCATGGTTTCCATGCGAAGATGTAGAATTGTGTTCTGCAAGTCAGGAGCTGGTAGTCTTATCTGAGGTGACGAAGCCGTTGTTTGGAACCTGTAGTCAGCACATCACAGGTGAGTTGCAGAAAACACCTTCCCCGGAGTTTCAACAACACATAGTTTATTTTCTCCACAAACCAAAGCTCCAGAGACCAAAGCTCCAGTCTGGGCCTGTTTGGCGGTTTCCTCAGACTCCAGGATCTTATATTTTCCCCTCTGTCTTTCTTTATATGCAACTCTTCTCCTTGTGATCACAAGAAGGCTGTCCCTTCTCAGTCCTCACATCTGTTATCCAAGAAAATCAAAGAGAAAGATGGGAAAATGTCCTGAGGACTCACTGGCCCGTGTCTTACTGCTCAGAATTCTGTCACGTATCTATCCTTAGCTACGAAGTTGACTGAGTACATTGCCACGCTCCCAAAAAGTCAGGGTTCTCCTAGGAAGGAAGGAATACAGGGAGAAACATTAACACTATTCCCGTCTGTCAAAGAATCCCAAAATGTGAACCATATCAAAAGGGAACCATGTACGTGGAAGCAGTGCCTTGCCGGTCCTTGCTCGTCCTCCACCTTGAGGTGATCCCTGAAGCACCTTATGAATTCCTGGGGTGCCTGAGAACCCAGTCTGAAAAATATTCCCACGGGGTAGAAAAGAGTGAACTTTCCTGTAAAGAGCTATGTCATAAATATTTTAGGCTTTGAGGACCATGTGAGTTCTTTGTTGCATATTCTTCTTTGTTGTGGGTTTTTAGTTTTTCACTCTTTAAAAATGTATGAAAAGAACCTTCATGACTCTAGGGACCACAGGAAAACAGGCTGAGGGCCAGATTTGGTCTAAGAGCCTCAGGTTCCAGTCCCTGCTCCAGGGGATAGTGGGGCGCTGGGAGTTTGGGGCGCAACATGAAGGATGGGCCCCAGAGGCAGAGGGCCCGGTGAGAGGCTGCTGGAGGAAAACACTCACAAGGCAAAACAGCCTCGGTCCAGGTCCCCCGGGACTCCGGAGTCCCAAACAAGGCCCCGCGCGGTGGGATCCTCAGAGCCTCACCCAGACCTTGGGTGCAGGACAGCAGGCCTGGAGGCCTGTCTTTGGCTGGTTGTGGACTGAGTTTAGGAAGGGAGGATGTTCCCCAGAGCCCACATGCAGTCCTCCAAGGGCCACCCCATCCCAGAGGAGGTGTTCTGACGTCTCCAGCCCTCTGTCCCCTCCCCAGCGTTTGCCACAAACACACTCTCAAGCTCCTCCTAAACCCTCCCTGTTCCAGGAACCTGTACCGGCTCCCTCCTGGCCCCTCTGCCCCTGCTCCTCCCTTCATGCTGAATCACAGCTTCCCGTCAACTTGACCACGGCGTCCAGACTGAATGCTTGACAGCTGGCAGGATCCAGCTGCAGATCAGTCAGCCTGTTCTCGCAACCCCACATCCCCTGCCTCGGCGGCCCTGCCTGCTCTCTCTCCCTCTCCTGCTCACAGCCTGGTCTGGCCCGAGCGCACGCTCCCCCCAGCCTCCAGGCCCAGCACCCGCCTCCTCCACACCCCCTTCGGTCTCTCTCTCCCCTGCAGTCCTCGGGCGCTCACCGTCTGCACCGTGTCCTTGGCATTTAGATTCTGTGCTGAATTGTCAGGCCAGCCAGATAACGTATGGGAAGCAGTGAGCCCCATGCTTGGCACATGGCAGGTGCTCAGTAATTATGTCCTGGATGATGGGTTTGTTTATTCATTTATCTAATGGGTTTAAGTTGGGTATCTGAGCTGTATACAAATGTGCCTCTTTGATCGTGCCTATTTCTCGTGCTGCCATTTCTCCTGCCTCAGAAAGGCGCTTTGTGAGCTTGATTGATCTGCATGTTAGCTAATGAGTCATTACAGGATCCTGTCTTTAAACAATGGCCAAAGCAGAGGAGAAAAAAAAAAAAAAAAAAAAAAAAAAAAAAACCCAGTCCATGGTGCAGGGGACCGTCCTGTGTCCTGAAGCTGTGGTCTGTGTGACTGTGTTGAGCAGGCTTCTCAGTGTAATTAGCTCCCACGTTAGGGTCAGTGCTCTGAAATGCGGTTCACATCAATGGCAGCTCTAACCAGTGATGTGAATCATTTTATGGCTCTGGGTTCTGGCCTTCAAAGCAATATTTTCCCATTACAGGCCTAATAATCATGCACTCCCTTTTTTGGAGATGGCCAGTGAGCAGTGTCCTCTGCTCAGGGTCTGGCTGGAAGAGGCTGATGTGACAATGCACAGCCAGGACCCTTAGTCCCCGCAGAGCCTGGGCCCCTCCTTCTGCAGAAGGCACCACCTGCCTTCCGGCATTTTATGTTCAGTAAGTGTTTGCTGAGCACCTACTAGGATCCAGAAAGAGCTTGAGGGAGGTTTGTATGGACAAGCACTGTCCCTGCCTTTGGACCTGAGACCTTGCTGAGATACTCTGAGGCAGTACAGCAGAATGACAAAGGGCCTGGCCTCTAGCCACCTGGTGTAAGTCCCACTCTACCTCTGAGCTGTGTGAGCCTAGACAAGTTGCCTAAACTCTCTGTGCCTGGACTCTCCAATTTGTAAAGTGCAGATTATCAAAGTAGCTATTTGTTTTTCCAGGGCTAGGGACAAAGTAGCTATTATTGTTGTACCTCAGTTCCTATAATGTGCTTGGATCCATGTTAACCACACTGTGTCAATTCTTATAGTGAAGAAATAAGAAAAGATGATCCGACTATGATTAAGGGGTTGGCAAACTATAGCCTATGGACTCAATCCCACTCATCACTTGTTTTGTAAATAAAGTTTTATTGGGATGCAGCCATGCCCACGCAATTACATAGCCTATGTGGCTGTGTTCACGCTATCTCAACAGAGTTGAGCAGGGGCAACAGCGAGCCCGTGGGGAAATGTTTACTCTCTGGTCATTGAGGGGAAACAATTGCCTGCCTTTACTCTAGATGGTCACTGCAGTGAGGATTCCAGGGCCTGGCGATCTGTCCGTGCTGGAGGGTCAGGAAGGGTTTGGAAATCATCTTGCCGTTCAATACTTTGTCAGCCCCTGAGGAGGGCCTGGCATACAGACATGCACTAGTGGTACAGAGGGAGCGGGACCTGCGCCTGCCCCATGGAAGTCTCTGGTCTAGTGGAGGGGCAGGTGGACAGGTGGATCCCAGGTAGCAGGTAAGTGCTAAAGAGAAGAAGGTCTTGAGCCAGGAGTGCCCGTCTTGTCCAGGCTGGTCGGAGAGAGTTCCAACAAGACAGAGCTCACAGAGAGAAATTTACTGGGGGGAGGGGCGGAGGGAGGGGGAAGGGCCTGAGCAAATCCTGCTCCTGATCAGGCCACCAGGGTGGCGATGCCCGGGGCTCAGGTGGTCACACAGGGGATGCAGAGTAACAGGTAGGAAATGAGACTCCGGGAAATGTTCTGCATGGTAGGACCAAAGGGGTGGGAGGGCTGAGAGTCAGGAATTCCAGCCCAAGCAGAGGACCCCATGAGGATGCCAGTAGTCAACAAAGAACCTTCTGGTTGGAAAACTTAAAAAAGCCAAGGGATCCCCCAGCCAATGTTGACAGTGAAATCCCGTTCCATCCTTGCTAACACTGGCTCCTCTGCCAGACCATCCTCAGCCCAGCAACTGGTCTCCTTGTTTCCAACCACCCATCAACGCTGCTGCTCCTAAAGAAGAAAGCCTGTGTCCAGCCTGCCTTACAACCTCCGTAGGACAGAGCCCAGATCCTTAGGGTGGAAGACAGGACAGCCTTTCACCATCTGGCTCCTCTTCTCTGCCCTTTGGCTACCACCCCCTGCTTCGCTCTCAGTTAAACGACACCAGGTCCATTAGGAGTCTCTAAAGAGCCCCGCGGGTCCTCGCCTCTGCCACCCCCTGCCCGCATTGCTTTCCCTCCACACCCACAGGCTGGACTCCAGCCGGCTCGTCTCCCAAACTCCGCCCGGGCTTCATGTCCTCCAGGGAACTCCTTGACCTTTCTCCTAACCAAGAGGTCGCGCCCTCCCCTACCCACAGACCTCCTGACACGCTCAGGTCTGTTCTTAGCCAGAGATGTCCCTCTCTGAACCCCACACCCGCGCAGAGGGACCCTGCATAGAGGGCACCAGATCATCAGTGGGGGCAAGATCAGTTTTCTTCTGAGATGCCGGAAGCATCCAGGGCCGAGGCTCTACTGCACCCTGGCAGTATGTGGGTGCAGGGCTCTTAGGTCTGGACAGAGGAAGACAGAAGGCATCAGTGACAGGGAGCAGTGATAGATCGTGTAGTCCTTGGGCTGTGGAGTAGAAAGCCAAGGAGCCGCCTTGGTCGAAACCTGGTAGAAATGGACAAAAAGAGACCCAGACTGAACACGAGAAGCGAGTGACTCTGTGTGTCCTGTCTTCATGAATGGGCCGGAAACCTGCAGGTCACCCAGACACCCGCACCCCACCCAGTTGCAGTCCTAGATACCCTTGGGCTGACTACTCCTCCACCCGCGGCTTCTCCACCGCTCACGGGTGCCGACGCCAAAGCCCAGAACCCTCCTCTCCACCCACCTCCCTTCAGCCCAGCAGCCAGCCTGATGCTGTCACCTCCCTCCAGATCAAAGCCCCTTCCTTCAGGGGATGGGCGTGAGGCCTCTGGGATCAAGCTGCGGCTCACTTCTTGAGTTCTGGACCCTCTGGAGTCCCCTCCTTGCACCAAAGACTCAGCCGCCCACGGGGTTCCCTGGAGCGGGGCTGCTGGCAGGTGTGCCTGTTTGCAGACACCGAACGACTTCTGCTGGCGTGCTCTGTCACTGTCACAGCTCAGGCCCTGTGCCCGGCTCCTTCTCAGAGCGTCCCCGCCCTCCCTCAGCCACACACTTTGGTCCGACCATCTTCCTTAGCCTTCAGAATCCCCTCAGATGCCACCATCTAGAGCGGCCCGCCCTCCTGCCCCCATGGCAGACTCCCCTCTGCTCTGCCGTCCCCACCGTAGCAGCACCTGTTACCTGGTTCCGTGCTTCTCTGTCTACCTCTCAGACCCCCTTTCCCACCCCAGGCAGGGACAGGGTCTCGCTCACTGTGGAAACCCCGCCCCCTCGCCTGGCATAGGGCTGGTGCTTGGTAAATATTTGTGGAAGGCAGGACTGAAAGAAGTGAAGAGGCAGGAATCTCGTCCAAATCTCCTTCTGAGAACATTTATTTATTCAACAAATAAGCAAAGAGGAAGGAGAGAAGCAGGCAGAGAGACTAGCAGGACCATCTGCAGGTCCCTGGGGGCAAGAGGACCGAGATTCCACACGTGGCCTGAAAGAGTGCCACCAAGGCCCCAGGGGATTTCTATGCATTAGAGTCCAGTCATCTCTCAGCCCACCAGATGTGCCTGGTGCCGCTCTGACAGTCCTGGATTTGACCAGCTGTGCCACAAGCTTCTTCAGACACGGGGCCCCACAGGGTGTGTAACCTGAAAAGAAATAGGTCGTGTTCCCCAGGATGGCACAGAGATGGTCAGTGTGTCTCCAGTGACTCTGGACATCAAGACAGAATGGGGAAATCGCTCCGGTCCCCCAGTCTGTGGGAGGCTTCCCTGCAGCCCTGCCCCTGCTCATCCTGTGCTCCCTCCCCAGGTGATCAAGCTGGCCTTCGAGGAGTTTGATTTGGAGAGGGGCTACGACACCCTGACAGTCGGGGACGGTGGGCAGGATGGGGACCAGAAGACAGTTCTCTACATGTAAGTGAAGGGCTGCGTGTGGTCCAGAGGCTGGGACGGCACGTGGGCCTGGGCTGAGGGGTGGGGCTTCCTGAGTCCTCCCTGGCTCCCAAACCACTGCAGCAAGGACAGTGTCCTGAGGCCCTGCCGGTTTCTTCAGCAGGAATCCCTCTGCCTGTCTCTACTCCAGCCAAGGGGAAGGCCTCCCGGGCCAAGTCCTCACTGGGAATTCAGTGAGAGTCAGAGGCCAGGGCAAGCCTGGAGTCCCCGCATGGTCACCTGCTGCTGTGCGGACCCTGCCTCTGCCACCCAGCAGTGTTTTCTCCAAGCTCGTACGTCCGTGGCAGTGGGACCTCCCACTGAGACACAGGAGCATGCTTCCTGCCTGGGCACTGCCACCCGACTCATGACACTGGGGGTGCAGAGAATCGAGATCATGTAGACGTAGGGACCCCGTTTCCTGAGCGGAGGAAGGCCGCCATGACGTGGTGTAGTCAAGGGAGGGGACAGAGGCAGGCCGTACTGGGATTCCACTGCGTTGGGCCTTTGCTCTGGGGCCCTTGAGCTCTCCTTTGCCACCACCCATAGGCTGACCCGAGAGTTGGAAAATGCTCCCCTTCAGGGCATGTGACCCAGCTTTGGAGGCAGGTGGGCCTCGGAGCAGGCCTGGCTCCCCGGTCCCCTTGAGATGCAGTCAGCTGGGCAGTCACTTTACTTGGCCCATGGTGGGCGCACTCCTCTGAATCTGTCTCTCCTGACAGCCTGACAGGTACATCGGTCCCAGATCTCATCGTCAGCACCAACCATCAAATGTGGCTCCTCTTCCAGACCGATGGCAGTGGCAGCTCCCTGGGATTCAAGGCTTCTTATGAAGGTAATGCTCTTGGAGAGCCCGGTAAACTTCACTGCACAAGTCAGAGATTGCGTTCTGGATTTACAGTCACAAACCCTGGCTTCAGATCCCAGTTCAGCCCTGTGCAGCTTCCTCTCCTTAGGCTTATTATTCAACCTCTCTGAAATCTGGCCTCCTTTGTTTCAGGGGACTTCCCATATTCTTTGGAAGACTGTCTGAGATAATTCACTTAAAATGTTGAGACCCCAGTGCCAGATTCACACAAACATCCCATCCCCAATTTATATCTGGCTCATGTAGACTTTTTAAAGGCCCCATAAACTTTCTGAGCCTCTCTTATTTTTAAAATATTTGCATGGGGTACATCGCCTTCCCAAGCTACTGTTTGGGTGTCATGGTGATGAGTGACTGACGCTAGCATAGGGTTAAGGACAGATACCGGCATTGCTGGTAGCCTGAGGAGGATGCAGGCAAGGGTCTTCATCTCTTGCTAGGAATGAGCATTAAAGGAAATATAAACTCTGGGGCCCAAGAGCTATCCCCACCATCGCCCTTCCATGGGTTTCCAAACCTCCTGTTGGCTAATGACTGCTAATGCCCATTCCCCAAGAAAGGGAGAAGACATTTCACCAGTAGTTGTCAATCCCCTGTGAGGTACCAGACACTAGACCCATCCCTATGGCAACAGATGTGCCAGAGGCAGGCCTGGCCTGTGGCTTCTGCTCTGGTGGTGAGATTGAGAAAACAAATGAGTGTCAAAGCAAGATGGCGGCCCAGACAGCCAGTGGGAGCACAGGGAAGGGAGCAGCCGCCCTCTACCAAGGAAGTGAGCCCTGAGTCCTCAAAACAACTCTGTGTTTACTAAGGAGACAGAGGCAGGGAAGCGTGCCTCCAGTGTGACTCACACACCTGCTCCTCCCAAGGTTCTTCCCACACCAGGACCTGAACTGTGCTAGGGCCTCCCTGACAAGGCACCCAAACCAGGGGGCTTAAAGCAACAAAGGTATTCTGGCACCATCTGGAGGCTGGAGGTGGCCATCCAGGTGTCAGCAGGTGTGCCTCCTCGGAGGCTCTGAGCGTCCTTCCTTGCCTCTTCCTGGCTTTGGCTGGTGGCAGTCAGTCCTTGGCATTCCTTGGCTTGTAGCTGCGTCTCTCCGATCTCTGCCTTTGATGTCACATTCTTAGGTGTCTTTCCTCCATTTCTTATAACGACACTAGCATCTTGGATGAAGGGTCCACCCTACTCCACTTTGGTCTTGTCTTTGATTATAGCACAGAGACTCTATTTTCAAGTAAGATCCTACTGACAGGGACCAGGAGTTACAACTTCGACATCACTTTTTGGGAGACACAATTCAACCGCTAACAGTCTAACGCATATTTCCTATGCCAACACTGTCGTTCCACTGTGTCCCCCGGGGAGAAAGATGATGGCCGCCCTGTTCCAAGACTAGAGAGCCACGTGTCTAGGTGAAGCAGGGCAGCAGGCAGAGGACTTTGTGGGTCACAAATGCCGAGTGTGAATCCTGGTTCTGTCACTTTCCTGCTCTGTGGAAACCTTTCATGGAAGCTTTCTGGGCTGTTTTCTCATCTGTGAAATGGAGATAATAATACAACCGAGGTCACAGGGAAAACTGTGGGGTTTGTTAGATCAAAACTATGAAAACTTAAAATGTTGGAAATTGCAAAGCAGTGAGTATCCAGGTAGTTAAATGAATGAGCTGTTCAGAAGCATAGTTATCCACGAGGAGCTCTGTGGTCATGGAACGAGCCCCTGATGGGAAATCAGAAGAGCTTGATTCAGGTCCTATCTTGTCACTGGCTGTTTTGAAAACGGGAACAGATTTGGATGCAAAGTTTCTAAGTTTCCCCCCATTTCTGAAATTCTATGGAAACTGATCAGTGATGGATGCTCCCAAACTTGGGGAGGGATAACCATGTGTCATCCGTGTGCCCTTGATCTGCCCAGTGGTTTGAATAAAACACAGATAGCTTGAGCCTGAAAGAGATGACGGTATCAGTTGCTTGGGATTGCAAAAAGGTCTGGAGGGCAAGCCACGCGCAACGTCACCTATCTGTCATCCCAGCTACTCAGGAGGCTGAGACAGGAAGATCACAGTTTCAAGGCCAGCCTCAGCAACTTAGCAGAGAGACCCTGTCTACAATAAAATGTAAAAGGCTAAGGATGTAGCCGAGGGGTAGAGTACTCGCCTAGATGGTGTGAGGCCCAAGATTCACTTCTACTACCGAAATAAAAAGGCAATGGGGGAGAAGGTGTAGAGGGCTTGGAGCTATTGGCTGAATTAGTAGAATACAGTGAAACAGGGACAATATTTAAAACTTAGCTGCTAGAGCTTATCCCAGGGAGTTAGATGTTCTTTATTATTCCTTGATCAGGAATCAAAGAACTGAGCTGAACTGTGTGGATGTCAGCTCGGGCTAGCTAAGAAGAGGATTTAAGCCAATCCCTCTGGGAAGAAATGTCTGTGACCCCTGAACTTTTATCAAGGGAAAGGTGGACTCAGGAGACGGGAGCGCTGTGCCCAAACATCGAAGGGTTATCATGGAGAAAGAGGACTTCAATTTGTTTGTCTTTGGAAGAAAAAGGGACATTCTTTGAGAGCCTACCATGTGGCAGAAACTTTACATTCATCTTCTCAGGGTCCTCAAACCGTGTCATTTAACAGAGACTTGGGGCAGCCCCAAGGAGCACCCAGATGAAGTAGGGGAGGCCTAGCAGGGAGGGCTTTCCTGTCTTCTCTTTCTGTCCTTGGAAGCCTTCTTTAAAGAGAAGGTTCATAGCTGGAAAAGCAATGCTTCATCTCCTGTAGTGCCAACAGCCCTACCATGGCTGCTCTAGTGTAGATGAAGCATCCGAGACTCAGGGGTGCAGTAACCCACCTGAGGTCACACAGGAGAATGGCAAGGGGCA
Organism: Sciurus carolinensis; assembly: GCF_902686445.1. Lineage (NCBI taxonomy): Eukaryota > Metazoa > Chordata > Mammalia > Rodentia > Sciuridae > Sciurus > Sciurus carolinensis. The sequence continues at coordinate 184,845,807 of NC_062213.1, forward strand.
GGGCTTGGATTCCAGCACACATCTCAACTTCAAAATCCATAATTTTTTTCACCCTATTCTGGGAGCCTCCCAAAGTTATAAAACTGAATTCCTTATAAAATCTTCATAGAAGCCAAAGCTTTGCCCCAGTCAAATGCACCAGGTATCTTGAGCCTGGGTCTCATTTCACGAGAGGTTGGAGTTTTGGTTCATGAGTTCACTTGTCTCTTTCACTCAGCCAGTATTGATTCAATACCCCCTATGTGGCCAATATTACGCTGGGTGCTGGGATGATAGTGAGTCCCCCACATGGTCTAAAAATGTACATGGGGTGGATGCTGGTCACGGACTAGGCCTCAGCAAGACTTCTTCTTGGACCAGACAAATGAGGAAGGAGAGTCTGGGCATTTGGAGACCTGACTAAGACTTGTGGCTGCATCAGGTTCTCAGAAGAGAGGCAGCAGTGTTACTCAGGATAAAACACTCTGGAAACGGATCAGACCTGGTGAATCCCAGCGTGACCCAGCTGTGTGACCTGGGGAAAGTCCTGTGGTGTCTCTGAGCCTGTTTTCCCATTCATATAATAGAGATAATAATGCCAGCCTAGGAGTGTCATTATGACAGTGAACCGAGGTCACAGAGAGCTCCTTGTACATTGCCTGACACTTTCCTCTTAAGGCCACCAATGTCCCTCTGCATCCAAACCTTCCAGGCTCCTTGTCCTCCAGTCCAGGCCTGGATCTGCAGCCAGGTGGCCTGCGCCGGCTCTGACTGGAGTCCCCACAGGCTGGCTGAGAACTGAACTGGCTCACAGTGGCGAGTGCAGGGTGTGGGGACAGGCGAGGCAGGAGGCAGAAGCCAGGGCACGGGAGCCCTCTAGGCCTCCTAACGCGTTTGAACTTTGTCCAGTGGGAAGAACCTGGGGAGGGGGAATCAAGCGGGCCCACCTTTCCCTTCTGGTCCCTCCCACCCTGGTTTTGATTGGAGGGGTGAAGCCCATCCGTCATACACCTTCGTGGTGAGGAACCCCTCTGCTGTCAAGGTGGTGGGCTGAGGGTCCTGGCACCTGCTGTGACTGCCTCACCTGCACCTCCTCCCCCTCCGCCACCTCTGGCCAGACCTGCACGTCTGCTGCATGGCTTCCCACTGCCCCTTCTTAGCCTGCGCTCCTCTCATTCTGGAACCTTCTGCAGTCATCGACTGCCACGGCTTCCACCTCCACCGGGACCCTCGTGACTTCCACATCTGTCCCCCACCTGCGCCTCTGTCTACCCTGCACCTGTCTGTACCTAAAGTCAACCCATCTGTACTCGTCAGTCAGGGCTGCCAGCACAAAGCACCGCCGTAGGAGGTTTAAACGACAGCCATTTATTTTCTCGCAGCTCTGCCGGCCAGACGGCTAAGATCACGGTTTGGGCCACTTGGGTTTCTGGGCAGGGCTTTCTTCCCAGTTCCCAGATGGCCACCTCCCCACCGTGTCCTCACACAGCCTTTCCTGGGAAAAGAGCATGAGCGACCGGTGTTCTTCTTATAAAAACATAAATCCCATCAAACCAGGGCCCCTCCCTTACGACCTCATCCAACCTAAATTGCTTCCTTAGAGGCCCCATCTCCAAATGGGAAGCCCATCATCTTCCGCCCCCACTCGCACGGCCCCCACACCTGCGCCCCACCCTCCACCCCATCACCCAGCTGCCTTTCCCCCTCCCCCTCCCTCCCCCACTCCTAACCCTCTCCAGATCCATCAGCTCCCCTGTGGGAGCATGTCCCTCGTCACCTCTCCCTCTGCGGATGCCACAGCCCTCCTGCTCAGCATCCCCTCCCCACCCATCTGCCACTTGGCTCCCAGTGACCTTCCCAGAATCTCAGTCTGGCACAGTTCCTTCCTACTTAAAAGAAAGAAAGAAACCCAAGACTTTAATGACAATTTCTCATTGACTTCAGGGTGAAGCGCAGAAACCTTTCATGTGGCATCCCAAGTCTACGCAATCACAATTCCAAACCCAAATTCAAACTGCAGCGCCTCGGATTCCATTCAAGGCCCAGATCACAGTGTGTTCATCTCTCCAGTCCTGCAGGGCCTGGCTGGTGCCTGGCTCAGAACATGGGCTCAGATAAGCTTTGCAGAATTAAATTGCACCCACTTCTTCCAAGGGCACCATCACAGCCCCTCCCACCCGTGGCCTCCTTTTGGTCCCCTTTACCACCTCTGGGTGCTCAGGTACCAAGAGTCAGTGTGTTCTCTATGTCCCCATAGGTTTGGGAATTGGACAGACCCAGTTGACAAGCAGGCTCTGCCACGGAGCTCCGTGGGCCAGTCCCTCCTCATCCAGGAGCCAGCGTTTCCTGGTCTGTGAGGAGGGGCGGGGAACTGTGTGACTCACCAGGTCTCCTGACGACTCTGTACTGAAGCACCAGGCCTGGGGCCTGGCATTAGGGAAATGCCGGGTGGAAGCTTGGTCCCTTCCCCAGGCCTGCAGCTCTTTTGACCTGCACCATTGCAAAAAGCTTCCGTAATACTTCTGCCCCCATCGTGGCCCTTCATTTATCCCAGGTTCTGGGGAAATTCCATTGAACCTGACTGACCTCTGGGTGGAAGGGCAGCCAGGAGGCGGATGTCCCGCAGGATGGCATGAGGTATTTGAGAGCACCTGCCTCTATCACTTCCACCCCTCCCCGAGGTACACCTGGCCCGTCATCGGCAACACCCCTCTCCTCCACTCAGGCAAAGACCTGCAGCCTGGGGCTAGGCAGGGGCCTCTGTAGCGTCACCCCTCACCCCTCATTGAAAACAGGAGCCCCAGTGGGAAAACTGGAGCATTTACTTCCCAGAAATTCTTCCAGCTCCACTTGTCACAGGCCTAGGTCAGGGCGGAGGAGGAGACTCGGGATCTATCACTAGCTGAGCACTCGGAGTCAGGACACCGTCTCCCTCTGGGGGCGGCCAGCTGTGAGCAATGCGTTCATAGTTGCAATTGCTTTGCTTCCCAGTAGAACAAGAAATATTTAAGGAACAGGCAATTAGCACTTACCAGAAACATTATAAAATTACACACAACTTGCTAACAAGTTTTCACATCAATCTGGAAATCTCCTTGCTTCCTGGCTGGAGCCTAGAGTCTTGACAGCCTGAGGCTCCGTCTGGGAGGCAGAAGCAGGGACCCTGCCCCTGGAACAGGGAAGAGCAAGGTCAGGCGGCAGAGATCATGTAGAAAGGGACTCCAATTAGGATCAAGATCATCCATCTGTGGACTCGACATGTTCTAAGGCCTGACGGGGCATTGCTGGCACCATTCAGGACACTGAGGGTCTAAGGCAAGACTACCTCTGCCTTCACCTAATGCCTGGTCTGTGGTCACTGGCATCAAGTGAAGTGCTAGAAGGGCAAATAGAGAGGAGGGCCAGCAGACTTGCCCGTGGGCATCAGGGAAGGCTCCCTGGAGGAGATGATGTCAGACACCAAGACTTGCCTGAAGGATAAAAAGGAGGTTTTCAGATATCCCAGGAGAAGAGGCAGGTTGGCTCAGATGGCTGATGTGTGGATAGTGTGGAGTGGAAAATCTCCATAGGAATAAGTTTTGAGAGCAAGTAGGGAGGAGAAAGCCGAGGCTTGCCTTCTGCATACAGTGCCCGCTTCTCTACAATAGAGCTCTAAGGAGCCCGTGAGCCTCCTAAGAGAGGTGGAGGTGGAGGCTGGCTCGGAAGGAGGCCCAGGACGGCAGACCTGCACCACTGACTCCACGCCCCTTTGGCCCTGCTTTTCTTCTTGTCAGATGTCAAGCACGTGGTCATTTTCAGCCTCTCCTCTATTCAGGGTGCCTCTATTTTTTGTCTGGTCCCTATAAGTCAGGAGGCCAGAATGTTCCAGCTCCAGCCAAGAATGACACCTGGCATGTTCCTAAGATACTCACTGAGTTTCCACGACACCTCTAAGCATTTTCCAGTCAGCGGGAACAAAAGTTTAACTAGAGAGAAGCAGCAGCTGCCTCCTCTCAGGAAACCCGGAGGATCCAGTCTGCTCTGGCCCCTGAGGACTGGGCTGGGGAACAGCAGAGGTTGCTGCGCACTGCATTTGGCAGGAGGTGACTTGTCAGTGAGATCTACCCTAAGTGCTTGGGCTTTTAACAGCAGTAAGCTCTGGTTTGGAGCTAAAGCTGAAGACAGCTTGGAAACAACCTAAGTGCTCTTCACGTCCATATTCGCCACTGTTTCCCAACCTCCTTCAGCCAGTAAGAGACTTAAGACAGAACTGTGGAGGAAGGAGACGGGGGAAGAACGTCACCCATCTCATCCATCCGCACCTCTGTCCCATTCATGAGACTCGTGTGCAGAGAGATGTGTGCCGTTTCTCATCTCCCGGTTCCTTTCCCAGCATCAGAAGTAGAAAATCAGAATGGGATGTGGCTGTAAGGAAAGGCAAGCGATCCGAGCATGCCCAGGGTGCCAACCTGATGCACACTTGTCCTGGTCAATTGCTAGGATTGTGTGTTAACTGAACATTGAGTCTCGAGCACTCAGAATGCAGACAGCACTGGACGTGGTTCTGGAGGTAGACACTGGGCCTTGAGGAGCCCACGCCCCACGTGATAAAGCTTAGCGACCCACTGGTCGTTCCTTCAGTCCCGCAGGGACCCGCTGGCCTCATCTCTCTCACCGTCCCTTGAACTTCTGGCCACAGTGAGTGTGACTGCTGCAGACACCACGCTCTGGTTCTCCACTTCCCCGTTCCTGCTTCTTGCCCTCCATCCTTTCCTGCCCCCCTCGCCCTCCCTCTGGCACTAACTGGGTGCCCCCTCTGTGCTCGGCAGTCTGCCAGAAGCTGGGATAGAGACATTTCAGAAACATAGTCTGGGCCCTCAAGAAACTTCACCATGTAACAGGGAGAAATGCACGCCCCAAAGGGCAGCCCCTCAGCTCTGGCAGAAACCTCCTGGAGTCCAGAGCAGGAGAGGAAGACCCCCGAGGCTGCTGGGAGACTCCAGGGAAGACCCACTTTGGATGCGCTTGCACTGACACCAGAAGATGATTCTTTAGCTGGCAGACAAGCAGGGGGTTTCTTTTGAGGAAGTGCAGGTAGTGGGTGCCTAATTCTAGCCCTGGGAGAGCCCCAGGAACAATGAGGAAACGCCCTCTAGTTACTGGGCTCCATGTGCTAGACACTTTGGCGATCATCTCATACAAATAAACTCACTTCGGGCCCACGGTGACCCTCTAAGGCGGTGTTAATATTGCCATTTCCATTATACGGGTGGCAAAACTAAGGCTCAGAGAGGATAAGTAATGTCCCCAGGACTATCATTTAGTGTCAGATCCAGGACTTCGTGACTGCAGGTCCTTGCTCGTCACCACTGCCCAATTTCACCTGCCTCCAGATCACTCAATTCAGGCTGTGATCTCAAGGTCCAGGAGGGTTGAAAATGGGGGTGGGGGAGGCAAGGTTTGCTCAGGAGTTAGGGTTTTCAACTGTGGGCTTCACGAAGCCATGAGATCATGAGGAGGGGACAGTGTAATCATTTTTGTTTCTGAGTGACCTTCACTGCTTTGTTAAGTGTGGTCAAGAGGGGAGAGGTGGAGGGGAGGGGCCACCAGGTGGCCGCTGTCACCCAGGTGGGAGATCGTGGGGCTGAGTCCAGGCAGTGAAAGAAGAGAGGGAGCGCGGAGGGTGCCAGGATGTGGAGCAGGAGGGGCCCAGACGAGGGAGAGGAGCGGGAGGGTGGACTCAGCCTGAGTCTGAGGTTTCTGGTTCAGACGACACCCAGAAAGCCTGACCCCTGCTCCCAACCAGAGGCCAGAGCTGCCTGCTCTGCTGTCCTCCAGGTGGTGGGTCAGGTCTGCACCTCCTCCGTTCCCTCCTCATGGCAGCGGACTCATGGCCACACCCACTGACCCTGAGGGCTCCAGGCACAGGGCCAAGGTCAGGCAGCTCTGTCTGGGTGCTTAGCCTGCCCTTTGGCAGTTCCCATGCAATGGACATCAGCTGGACTCGGGCATTAACAGAACAGTCTCTGGTTTCCAGTCAAAGTGCTGGGTGGCCTGTGATCCAGACTACATGGCCAATGCCTCCATTCCTGGCTCTCCTTGAGAGCACGGGAGACAAGAAACAAGGAGGCCCCTGGGAGTGAGGGGGGCCAGGTTAGGGGGTCATCTTGTCTTTGTTGCCCACCGAGATGCTAATGCAAGGAGAACAGATGTTTGCCCTTTATTCCCACTGCTGTAGCCCCAACCTCTGGAGCAGTAACCAGCAAAATACTTGTTGGATGAGAAGGTGACTCATTGGTCACAAGGGGCAACCAACCTCTCTTGGGTGCCAAGAGAGAAAAGAAACAGACGGTAGCTCAGATGCATGGTCAGGAAGTAAGGGCTGTCGGTGTGAAGAGCCGCCATATGCAGGGGAGGAGAGGAAGCTCCAGCCGAGGGGACCGTGGAGATGTGAAGGGACATGTGAAGTCCCGCTGTCTGGAGAGACAGCAATGGCAGCCCTGGCGGGGATTCCTGGCTCCCCCCTCGCTGGAGCACATCACATAGCCGGTGGATTCACTGAGACACGAAGCAGTGCCTTCTGTTCAGATGCTGTCGTAAAAGAGGATTCCAATGTAGTATTAGAAGTTGAAAGACCTGAGAGAAGACCGGGAGTGGATCACAGCATAGGTAAAACCGCAGAGGGGGCGGAGAGTGAACCTGGGGACCCCGCCTTGGTGGAACCCTGAGGTACCAGGAGCACTGGTCCCAGGCTGCCCTGCTTGCTTTTGGTAGGCAAAGGCAGAGAGAGAGAGAGAGAGAGAGACTTATAAACTAGAATTATATTAAACCGGAAAGCAGGAAATTGCATGAGTGATTTTCCTCCAAGCCAAGATTCCATTACCTACTTGTAATTCTGGGTCCTGACATCAGGCTTGGTCAGCACTTGGCCAGGAGAGCCAAGGTCAAGTGTCTCTCAGGCAGAACAGCAGAGCACAGGGAGTCCTGTGCAGGAGGGCAGGGACTTGGTCCCTGTGTTCCCACAGGGGTGGCTGTTGAGATCTGAGGGAGGACAGGCCAGGACAGGGGTGTCGGAGGAACAGGAGCCAAGCCCCAGCCACCTCCACCTCCCTGAAGGAGCCCAGCCTCTCAGCCCACCCTGCTGTGACCTCCCTACCTCCCAGGCCGGGTTCTCTAGTGAACACAGCCTCTTGGAGGCGACTTCTCTGGGAATGCTCCCTTGACCTTGATTCCCCTCAGATCTCCCCCTCTCCTGCCTGCAGCTCATCCCGCCCTCCCCGGGAACTTCCTCTTTGGGCAGAAGCTCCGGAGTTCCCTCTCCACCGCCCTTCCAGCTGTGTGGCCCTCCCCTTGGACCACTGCTGCCTCACACTCTGCCACTTCTCATGGCTGCCCTGGCCTCGTCCCCTCTACTCCAAGTCTTGACATCTCCAAGTCTCCCACCTGGACCTTCTCGCTTCCTTTCAGGGCACCCTGCTCTGGCTGCAGCTGGACCTTGTCATCAGAGCCTCTGCTCTGCGGCCTTTTGTCCCCTGGCTCTTTCACCCGTCACTCCCCCTCCCCCTTTGTCATCCTTCCGTGACAGTGACCAGACCAAGGTCTCCCCCTTTGCCTCCTGCTCTGTTCACTTCCTTCTTCAGCCCAAGGCCCTCAACTGTCACTCAGCCAAGCTCCTCACAGTGGCCTCAAGTCTGTGTGAGCCCATCACAGCAGGTTCCTTGGGACAAGGACTAGGGGTCCAGCCCCATTAGCGGTTGCCCGTACAAGCGAGTCTTCCCCACCCTCGGCGGCCCACAGGTGCATGGCCGACCACCCTGCCTCAGTTTCTTCTTCTCCAGAGTGACTGCTGCAGACCTCCTTGCTGACATCAAGGCCTTGCCCCCATGACTGCCACCAAGGCCTCCTGCCCTGCTTAACACAGAGCCTGTGTCACCCAGTACCCCTCCAACCTGCCACCCTGCATGAAAACCCATTGCCGCCACCTCTTCCCTGTTCGCGCCTGTCGGCAGAGAAGGAGTCCTTCCTGGTCACTAAGGCCATCCTCGGCATGCCGGGGTCCCCGCCCCCTGCCTTCTCTGGGGCCTCATGCCACCAACCCCAGCTCTCCGGGCCCTCCCCCCTGGGGCTCCCCCACTTCCTTCCCCACCTCCTCCCTTTGCTCTTCTCTAGCACTGAAATCCAGTCAAGCTCCTTCCATCTAAAAACATTTGTAACTACCCCCAAGGACATAAGCCTCTTGCTATCCTCTTTCCTTCATTGTCAAGGAATTCTTCCTTGGAAGGTCTTCTTCTCTCCCTGTTTTATCCTCCTCTTCTCCCATGGGGCCCTGGCCCCATTGTGACCCTGGGTCCACTCCTCCCAGCATCTGCAGTGACCCCTCCTGCTGACCTACTTCCAGGCCTCCGTAAAGTTCCCTGCAGCACTGCGCCCGCCCATCTCCCGCTCAGTGCCCGTTCTCTAAGCTCCGCGACCCGCTCCCCCAGGACTGGGTCTACCATGCTGCTGTGCCTGCAGCCTCCCTAGTGTCCTGTCCTGGGCACCTCTCCTCAGCCTCCTTGGGTGGGCTTATCCTTCTCATGGCTACTCTCCCACCGATGAGCTGAATCCCAAATTCTGTATTTCTAGACCAGACTTCTTTTGTGTGCATGTGTGAAATGACCTTTTATTTTATTTTTTATGTGTTCTCTTTAGTTATACATGACAGCACAATGTCTTTTGACATATTATACATACATGGAATGTAACTTCCCTTTTTTGTGGTTGTACACAATGTGGAGTTACACTGGTCTGTCTTCATATATGAACATAGAAAATTTATGTCTGATTCATTCTACTGTCTTTCCCATTCCCATCCTCCCTTTCTTATCCCCATCCCCTACTCTCCAATCTGGTGAACCTCCACTCCTCCCTCCCCGTGCCCACCTGTTGTGAGTCAGCATCCACATATCAGAGAGAACATTCGGCCTTTGGTTTTTTTGGATTGACTTACTTCACTTAGCATGATAGCCTCCTGTTCCATCCATTTACCAGCAAATTACATAATTTCATTCTTTATGACTGAGTAATATTTCATTGTGTGTATATGCCACATTGTCTTTATCCATACAGCTACTGAAGAGCACCTAGGTTGATCCCATAGCTTAGCTACTGTGAATTGAGCTGCTATGAACATTGATGTGGCTGCGTCTAGACCAGACTTCTACCCTTAAGACCCATGTAGCTACTTTCTACTAGATAATTCCACTTGGAGATTCCGCCAGCACCACAAAACTCAGTACGCTTCAGCATTCGGACCTGCAGCTCCTCCTGCATTCTTATCTCAGTGCAAGCACCCCCCCATTGCCCAGACCCGTGCCCCTCCTTGGTCCCTGTATCCTCACTCTCGGTATGGCCTATGTCTTTGTCCTGCTTTAAATCTCCCAAATCTTCCTGCCTCTCTCCAGACCTCTGTCCATGCCCAGCCTAGGGTACCGCTGACGCATCTCCCAGACTACCACGAGCCTCTCATTAGTATCAAGACTCCCGAAGGCAGGGCTTGCATCTGCCTTGGTCCCCGTACTCCCCATGTCCAGCACGGTGGCTCACACTAAACAGACACTCCCATGTTTGTGGAGTGATTGAATGCTCTCTCTTCCTCCCCTGGCTGCCCCAGACAGCGGTCAGAGTGACCTTTTTCACATACAAAATATCAAATGCTAAACAGAATGAAATCCTTTATTGATGCACGCTGCCTACCATCTAAAGCCAGTCTCCTCAGCAGATGTAGGGGGACGGGCATTCATGGACTGGCCCTGCCCATAGGTGCCTGTGCCAGCCTCACCTCTCATCACCCTGTTGAAAGCACTTGAACTTGCAGCGTGGCACAGGATTAGGACCCTGGAGCCGTGCACACTCCTCATTCTGTGGCCTTGGATAATTACATGAAGCCTCTGCATCTCAGTTTCCTCACCTTTAAAATGAGAAAATAGTACCCAGCTCTCAGGGTTACTGTAAGGATGAAGTAAGCCAATATATGTAAAGTGTTCACAGTGGCTGCTGACAAATAATCAGTGCTGGAGTTACTAGTTACATAACTCGAAGTGAGTTCTGATAATAACAGTTAGGTGGTTATTAACGCTGCCTTTCCGCAGTCCTACAACCAGTCTCACCTCTGGGATTTGGCCTGGGCTCTTCCCCTCACCTGAAGCGCCCTCCCCCTTCTCACCTGCGATGCCTTTCACCTTGTTGGGCCCCTTCTGTAGCCTCAGGCCTCAGCTTCTCCAAGAAACTGTCCCTAAACCAGGGCTGGAACTGGGGTCAGGTGAGGCACACACCGTGGGCACAAAGATTAAGGGTGAGGGGAGAAAAACTCAGTCATTAAGATAAATAATACTGAAATTTTTTTTAAAAATCAAGATTAATGCAAAATATTCCTGATAAAACAATCTCAACACTTTAAGACAGTCTCAAGCAAACGCAGGTCTAGGGGAAAGGTGACTCAGTCAAGTGCAAGGTCAGATTCAGTCTTTATTTTGAATGTTGGTAGTTGTCTTCATTGTGGGCTGGATTTGTATGCATGTGTGGTGCTTTCCTAAGGAAAAACTAGATTGCTTTAAGACTTAGTCGTCATGATTACTGAGTCCTCGGGACTCCTAAAGCTTTGTGAGCCTCACGCCCTGAACCTCATTTTCAGCCTGTCCCTCCAAATCGGAGTCAGCTGCTTCTCCTGGTGTTCCCGAAGCACCATCCCTGTGTCCTAAATCCCATTTCCCTATCTGTTCATGGGTTGGTGATGGATCTCAAGGGCTGGGCACAGGGGCCGGCACACAGTAGGTACTCATGATATGCCCATGATTGCACTGATGGGGAGGAGAAATCAGGTGAACGCGACGGTGCCCACACAGTGGTGGAGGGGGCTGGGCAGCTGCCTTCTCCTGCCTGGACACCTGCCCTCTTGTCCCCATCACGGCCTTAGACTAGCTGCTGAGGGCAGGGATGTGGACACAGGTACCACCCATGTGTGTCTTCTACAGTATGCTGGGGCTCACTAGGAAACCTGAAATCTGGATCCCACCCCGATCAGCAGCACCCAGCTCTGTCTCCAAATGCTGAGGAAGTCTCCCCAGATCTCAAAGGCCTGCGGTTACAGTCCTGGCATGCCTGGGGCTTCATCCCCAGAGAGCATGTTTGGGGACATCCGGAACCGGGATGGCCTGCTGCTTGCTTCTCCAGGTCAACTTGTTACAGGGGTCCCTACTTCATATCCTCCAGATGCCAGGAGCTCTGGGACCTGGAGCCAAGGGGCCACCTTCCTTGGACTGCCTTAGTGAATCCCCTACCCCAACCCTGAGTGTGCACAAAGCCAGCTTCAAAGCAGGGCTCAGATAGCATTTCAGCAGATGTGTGGAAAGTGAAGCCAAGGGATGTGAGATGAGGGGCGGGTGGGCCAGCTTGGACCTGAGATTCCTTGGGCCCAGCACACGGTCATGCAGACACCCCTTCTCTAGGACCCTTGACATTTGACTTAATGCTTTGTCCTGCCCCTCTCAGCAGAGAGCTGGAGGGCCTGGTGATTGAGGTTAACATGAGTGTGACATTCAAGAGCCTACCCATCTATGGCAGAGCCTGGGACGAGGAGGAGCAACCCCGATCAGCCCACAGAAACCTCACCGTGTAGCAAGAAAGCTTTTACACGATCAACCTGTCAGTCACACACAGCGATTTCCAAGACTGGCTTCTGACGGCTCATAATGATGCCTACAGAAAAGGCAGGGTCCTTCTGGCCTGGGAACCCTGGGAAGGTATCCAGACCACTCCTCTAGGGACTCCAGGCACCTCTCTCCCCCGTCTCAGAACTGCTATGGCCATCTGGCACCCCGTCTTTGCTATAGGGCACCTTCCTCCCAGGGACAGAGCTCCTCCCCAGCTCTCCACACCCCCTCATCTCTCACAGCCCTGAGCACAGTGTGGGTGGAAGTGGGTGACTCCGGAGAAACCCCAGGGATGTGACCAGGACAGTCTCCTGCAAAAGCACCTGCCTGGGTTCCAGCTAACTCTTGGGTAGTCGCCTGCCATGTCCATGAGTCCAGGCCCCCAGGACTGTCTCAGGGGCCCCACTCCCAGGCTGAAATCACCGCTGCTGGCTCAGGTGAACTTTAAAAGTTTACTTAACGAGTCATTTGTTTCATTTTACCTGCTGTTGTCTCAAATTGGATTAAAAAGAAAATCTTCATGGAAGCACTGCTATCTAGGAAGGCAGCCAATCTGGAGACTCACTTAGTCTCTGTTTTGAGACAGTGGCAAGCAGCAGTGTCCACTGCCTCCTCATCTGTGCCGGCTTTACTGCCCAGAAGTGGACTGTGCTTAAGATCCATCAAGTCACAGCTGTAATCAGATGCAGGGTCAAGTTCAGCCTGGAAGTCCCCAAACTGTGGGACCCCTGCGATGGATAAGCCACAAAGAATGTGGGCCCACCTCCCCTGAATGAGGAGCTCTAGGTAATTCAGGGGGAGCCAGGGTCACAGGCATGTGCTAGCAGGAAGGCCGGCTGGATGCTGCCATCAGACATGAATCCCGTCCCCTGTAAGAACGTTAAATGTCTGCTTGTGTGACGCCAAGCACCGACTCTGGGCAGGAGGGCAGCGGAACGTGACATGTGCACCTGCATCTCCAGGAGAGGTAGAAAGTCACCTTTTGTCTGTTTTCTCGTCTTCCTGTCTTTCAGAGATCGAGCAGGGCAGTTGCGGCGACCCCGGCGTCCCTGCCTACGGCCGGAGGGAAGGCTCTCGGTTCCGCCACGGTGACACACTCAAGTTTGAGTGCCAGCCTGCCTTTGAGCTGGTGGGGCAGAAGGCAATCACGTGCCAAAAGAATAACCAGTGGTCGGCTAAGAAGCCAGGCTGCGTGTGTAAGTGAGCGGGAGGCAGCCACGGCAGGGTCCCCACCAAGAGGCAGGGCCCGTTTCCTAGCTGGTCCCTGGGGCCCATCCCTGGGCACCTTGCACTGTGTGCCCACAGCGCCACTCTGGTTGGTTTCTTCCGATCCTCAGAACGTTGCTGGCTGGCTCCTCATTTCTGGCAGGACTGTAGACTGCAGTCTTGAGAACGATTGCTCTTGACCTTCAGGGCCTTCTTCACTGTCATCTTACCCTCCCGGGTGATCCTTAAGAGCAAGGCAGAGTCCCGTGAGCATGGCCCACAAGGCCAGATCCAGACATTTCCTACTGACCCTCGTTACCGCCACTGACACCACTCAATCAGGTGGGCTGGAAAGACTGGCATATCTGTAAGTGGTAGATTCTCTACCAGCCTCCGGGTGCTGTGGGAAACAACAGCCTTGCAGGACATGAAATGTATCCTACAGTTGCTGCCTCTTGTCCCTTTTAGGGACAGATGGGGGCTCCGGCTCCCTCGGTTTGTTGATCTTTGGGAGTGGGAATGGCGATAACAAGGAAGCCCTCTGCCTGTCTTCCTCTCCAATGGGCTGGCCATACTTGCGGCGCAAATGATATTGGAAGTCCTCAGCCACAGTGGGATCTCAGTCACAGTGGGATCCCAAGTGTGAGGGGCTCTGGGTTGCAAAGCAAGGCACACATGGAATCTGCCAGAAATTCCAAGGTTCCAGCTTCTCCAGGCTGTCACCTCTTCTTCTCCCAACCCTTGCCCCTGCCCCTGTCTTCTTCCAGTTCTTTCAGTGGGCTTCTCTCAGAGAAGGGCGGATAGCCTGACCCTCTGATCCTCTCCCACCTCGGTGGGCAACTCAGAACCTCAGAGTTCTGCATACCAGAGAATGGAAGCCCCTTGGTGCTGGGGAAGAAAAGACTGGGAGACTGTCGGGGTCTCCAACGATGAGGGTGTGTGAGTTGGCAAATAGGTTGTACCACAGTGATTATACTTTTCAAACAAAAGAAGTGAATCTATCTGACAGAGCATTTTTGATGACTTGTGAGTTTGTTTGCATGAAAATTCTTCAGAGGTTTATAAAGTTTAAACCACTCTTAGATACATATCAAACAAATCACCCTTGCTAAAAAAATTTTAGATTGTATGGGCATTTGCCCACCTCAGCTCTCCATTGTGGCTGGAAAATAGTGTTCACCAGCCTCTTAGAATACTGGGAGCCATGAGGACAGGAGGGAAGAAGCTCAGGGAAAGCAAGAACAAAGACTGACCATTGCAGAGACCAGGCTCAGCCAGGACTGAGCAGAGCAGGGCTCTGCAGACCCTGGCTGGAGACAGGGCTGGAGAAGTCAAAGTTGCAGACTAAGGGAGCCCCAGGGACCATGGGGCTTAATGTCTGAAGTCCATCCAGATATAGCAAGGCAGGCAGAACTGAGCCAAGAGAGGGCCGAGTACCTGGGACTGAGAGCAGGTAGGATGGAAGCGGGAAGAAGAGTCAGCCAGGTCCTCAGGACCAGAACTGACTCCCTGACCCCACAGGCAGAGAGATGCAGCTAGTAAGCAGAATGCCCCTTGGGGCCACAGGAGTCTTCCAAGAATTCGCTTAACCCACTGCCTCTTAGGAGTTAGTTTGAGAACATTCTTCTTGAACCTTCACTAAGGGCAGAAAGCCTTGAGCGCAGGCCCTCGCTTCCAGGAGCAGGGCTGGCAGCCTCCAGCCAGCTGGGCACTGCTTGCAAGCAGCTGAGAAGAAAAGAGGACAGAGCTGTCCCCACAAGTAGGAATCGGAGCTCTCTGTGGTTTCAAGCAAGGATAAGGGACCTGAGCTTGCTGATAAGAGCTGTGGAGCAGCCCTCGGGTGCAGGGATGGCAGGGGCTTGGTGGGGGCAGCTGGCATTTCTTCTGCTGGACAGTTTTGAGATAGAGGAGGATGACATCCCCGGGCACTTCTGTCACTCAACTACTCAGAGTCCCAGGGATGCTGGCTTCCTGGTGGAGGCCAGGGAGAGCCAGCTGTCCCCATGACTCTGCACGTTTGCCACATTTGCGGTTCACGGACATGAGAATCGCCTTCTGTCTGCCCTCTGCTCAGTACCCAGCCTCTGAGCTGATGCTTCCAGAGGTTCTCAGCTTCACCTCACAGGGCTCGCCATCTAATTGGTAGTGATAAGGAAGCCCTGGCACACTGAGATAACTTTGGATTCCGAATCTGGAGACTGATTCTCGGTCCTAGCTCAGCTTCTGGACAGTAGCCGGGGCATCTCCTCTTGGATTTGGGCTTCCTGATCTGCCCAGCAGGGCAACACTCCACTCTGGCTCCAGAAGCTTCTAAGCCTCTAGGATCATGTTCCTGGGGGGAAAATAACCACATTTCCACAACAAATTCTTGGAGACTACCCCATAAAGTGGATCATCACAGAGCAGGCCATGCTTGGACAGAGGGACAGTTGCACTCTGGGTTAAACATATCATAGTGTGTGGTCAATAGAAAAGGGACAACATCTATCAATGCCTATAAAATACAAAATAGTAAGCTTATCTTCTATGTTTTGTTGAGTGTTTGAAAATGCACCCAGGAAAACTACCTTCAGCAAAAGTCAGCATAAATGTCCTGAATTTTACCGCTCATTAGTGACAATAAATATTAATACAATACTTAGCAAACAGCACTGCTGTTTTCTTCTCAGGAGTTAAGAAGGGGACTGGGAAAACTATTTTAATGGCTCGAATTTCTTTGAACAATTGTCCAAAGAAGTGCAAAGCAGAGCATTTGTTCTTCTCTTGAAACATTTTCTTCAAAACAGCTCCTTACTGGGGAATTGCCCAGTCGAGGCTGTACAAATAACCCGCTTCCTTCATGTTTCCAAACATTTTCTGTAGCAAGCAGAGACTTCATAATCATTCTGTGGGCTTTGAGCTGCCCCCACAGTAGTAGATACTCGGTAGACAGTCTTTTTCCACCTTGGTTTTCGGGATGATGATATATCTCACAGTGAAAAAGCATTTTGAAAGAAAAGATGGAACTAACTTCTTCCTCTTGCTCTCTCGTCCTATGCAGTTCATTCATGTCTCCAGGGACCACTGCTCAAAATCTCCCGGAAGGAGTACCACTTTCCATCCATTTAGTGATGTTTGCTGTCTACCCTGTGCCACAGGCCAAGGGTTAGATTCAGAGTGGTTCAGCCTCTCCCCAGGAAATGTGCTCCAGTCGGCTGTCCTGGGGAGAGAGCTTTGGCCAGATTGCACACATTCTCCCCCTTCCAGCAGCTCTGCCCATTTTTACCCATCCTTATCAAAGACAGAGCGCCATTTCCACCCAGCCCCCCGTCATTCCTCTACCATCAGAGCTACCGTGGGAAGGAAGATACAAATAACTCCGAGGGTGGCTTGCACAGTCCGGGATGCTTTGTTGACAGGCTAGCAGAGCACTTCACACTTCCTAAGGAAGCCAGGAAACCAATTATCAGTCCATTAGCAGCCACTTTCAAAAGAAGTTTCAAAACAGCCTTCACCCAGAGATGAGCTGGGACAACACAAATGCTCACTTCCCTTCGCCATTTTGCAAAGCACCGCAAGAAGGTGTGAATCCTAATTGCTCGGGTCTTCCCCTATATGGCATATGTGTGAAATAAGAAGGCAGGGCCTCCTGGGGTGTGTACAGTTTAAGTTACAGATCAGCCGCCAAATCTGGAGAGGTCAGGGAGGGAGAATTGGGTCTCTTGGGTGTTTAGAGAAAATGTTACAGAGGTAGAGGGCTTGAACCGGGCTTCAAAGAGTTGGGAGGTAAGAAGGTGTTCTGTGTAGGGAGGCTGCGGGAAATGGCCCCCTCCTAGTATCCTCCTACCCTTTCCCCCTGAGTTCCTCCCCACCCCCACTGCATATCCACACATGCACACGTGCACACGTACACACAGTGCAGAATGGAATGGATTGTGTCATGGGATCCTCAGGAAGCTGGTCACACTCATAGAACATTAGTCAAGTGTAGGATTCATCAGTCTCAGCACTATTGATATTTCCACCCAGATAATGTTCCCGTGTGGGGCAGCCTCGGGCATTGAAGGATACTTTAGCAATATCCCTATCCTTTACCCACTAAATGCCAGTAGCACCCACCCCACGTACCAGTTGTGACGATCAAAATCATCTCTAGGCATCGCTAAATATTCTCTGGTAGAAAACCCATCCCAGATGAAAACCCACTGGCCCAGAGAATCTGTCTCATCTGAGATGAAGCCCCACGTGGCTTTACATTTTAATTGAGACTGTGATTGCGACAGTGAGAAAGTGGGGGGCAGGAGAGGATGCTGGTGTTCACGAGATGTCTTTTTTCACCAGGACAGTGTCTTCCCGATGACTTTGCAGAGTGTGTATTCTCTTAGTTTATAGACAGATGAAAATAACTTTCAAGAAGATAAGGTCACCATTCCAAAGGCTGTGCAACCACTAAATAATGGTCTCAAATCTGAACTAATCAACAGAGCAGCCAACTGAATCGGGTTCCCATTCCAAGTTCTGCATTTTTTCCATTGCAACAGATTTCCAGAATCCAAGGGCTCATCTGCAGAGGCAAGAATAAAGAACCCTTAGTACTAAAATACTAGACCAGGGCTCAGAAGCACACTGAGTTACCCCATAAAGTAAAAGAGGTTGACAGGAGCTAAACGGATTCATGAAAAATAGATCCCTGGTCCTTCCTAGAACTATACCAATGCTGTATACCAACATGCAATGTCCTGGTGATGAAATGCTTTCCTAATCTTCACTTCCTCTCATTCCCTCGCCCCATCCACTCATCTATTCACCTACTGTGTACAAACGCAGCAATAGAAGAGGGTAGGGCTGCTCTTGATCAAATTCTAACTGGAGGACCTGGGAATGATCCTGCTCAGGCTGAAGGGGCTGTTGGTTAGTGCCGTGTCTGGTGGGTTGTGCTGTAACTCTATATCAAGAAGAATCCGCAGGCTGATTGCAGTTGCGCATGCCTATAATCTCAGCAATCCATGAGACTGAAGTAGTAGGATCACAAGTTCGAGGCCAGCCTGGGGAGCTTAGTGAACCTGGTTCAACATTAAAAATAAAAAGGGCTGAAGATATAGCTCAGTGGTAAAGCATTCCTGGGTTCTATCCTCAATACCTCAGGTGAAAAAAAAAAAAAAAAAGGTATATTCAACTCTTCAACTTAAGAGCCAATATTCAATACAGGCTTTTGCTATGTTCTAGTATTTTAAAAGCTTAAATAAATGTAGTGATTTGAATGAATAACATACTCTTAATCTCCCTCCCTGAAATTAAAAAAACAATGTCAAATTCATCTATTCCTTTTTGTTTCTTATGCATCTACACATCTTTTACATAGTTGCAATCAAAACAAACATACCGTTTGCAGTGTTTTCAAGTCCGTATTAGGTCATCTGTCTTACCATGTGGCTACGTGTCTTTCATAGTTATCCTTCTAAAGATCAATGAATATTCTGTCCAGTGAATGGACCATGACTTATTCAACTGATTATGTTCAATTATTTTACATAAGGCTGTAATGAACATCCTCCGGCACATGACTTTTCCCCTCCTCTTAAATTATTTCCTTGGGATGAATTATCAGAAGTAAGGTTATCAGGCCAGAGTATGAACTTTTTTTAAAACTTTCGATGCACACTGTTATATTGTTCCCCACAAATATTGTCAATAGCAAAAGCCGTAAGATTAAGAATAGGATTCCTATATCGGGTGTGGCCTTCCTATCAACAAACAGCATTTCTCTCTTTCATGTTCATCTACTTTCACTTTTCTACAGTTAATGGCTTAGTGGTTTTCTTCCTATAGGTCACATGATTGCTTATAACCTTCATCTGCTTCACTAAACCTCAAGTATCTGTGTGGCCTTTTAAAACTTGCTAATTTAATACATATGAATTGAATCTGTCCCTAGGCACACCCCTGGCAACTTCTGTAAAGTGCCCAGTGTTATTAAGTGCTACAAGTGCTGGGAATCCAGACTGGCGCATGACCTTTGATTACCAGGCAGAGACAGACAAAAAATGAAATGGTTCCTTGTGGGTTAAAATGCAGTTTTTCAATGATAAGTCCTGATGCTATAGATATATTTAAGTTTGGTTTGGTTTGCTTTGGTTGCTGTCCTGGGGTTCAAACCCAGGGTCTTACACTTGAACTTGTGATCCTCCTTCCTCAGCCTCCCAAGTCGCTGGGATTACAGGCATGCACCACGGTGCCCAGCCCATGGGCCCATTATTTCATTTAGCACGTATTTATGGAGCATCTGCATGTGGCAGGCATTGCAGCGAATGCCGAACAGGCTGCAGTGGCCCCTCTTCCCTTAGTGTGCAGACTCGCCATCATCTCTGTCAGAATGGTGGACCAGAAAATGGGAATTCAGTGTTGGGTCCCTGTTGGAAAAGGACACATTCAGGTTGCAGTAGTGGGTTCTGAGAGAAGCCCAGGGGTGTGGGCCTAGCAAGGAGTGGGGGGTGTTCCATGGATGCACTGATGTACACACTCACACACACACACATACACACGTGTATACACACATGTGCACTACTAGCTGGGTAATTGGGGTGGCAGTGGTTCCTACAGGGGTTAGTGCTGCCTAGGGAGTGAGTGAAGAAGGCCAGTGGGATCCATGAAGGAGAGTGTGGGAAGGAGGCCGTGGCATCCCTCATGGGGCAGAGCACGCCCCTGTCAGGACAAGAGGGATGAAGGAGATGCCAGGAGGGCACCAGGTTTCCATCCAGGACACCGGATGGGGACTTCAGTCCTGGCCTATCCATAACCAGAGGGGTTCCAGCTGTGGGAAGTGTCTGCGTAGGGACTATGCAAACGAAGCTGTTGGTATTTTCCGATCTGATTTGAAGGTGCTCTTTTTATCATGTGGATAGAAACCCTTTGTAGTCTCTGGTGTGTGTGTGTGTGTGTGTGTGTGTGTGTGTGTCCACACACGGCATTTTTTTTCGATCTTGTTTTCCCTTTTTTTTCGTTTTGCTCATTTGCATTGTATAGTTGTTTTACATTTTTATGTCGACGAATCCTTCAATATTCGTGATTTCTTTTCAAAGCTGACAGAGTTATCATTCTGCCACGGATCTGAGAAATAGTCTGTTCTATTTTTAGTTATTTGTCGGTAATTTGATTTGTTAAACTACAATTTGTTAATCCATCTGGAGTTTATTTAGATGAATGTATAATATTGTCCAAACTCTTAGGCAGTTTTCCAACATAATTTATTAAGTAATTCACTTCCCTTGTGATTTGAGAGAAATGGATTGTTTTATCATATACTGAATCCTCCAGTGTAGTTAAGTCTATTTCTTGAGTCGCCGCTTTGTTCTCTTGCTCTTCCTTAGTCCCTGAATTGAATAATTTTAATTGTTGTTTTATAATATGTTCTAATATCTAGCAGAGCTGAAAACAATTCCTTCCTTCCTTAATTATTTTCTCTTTCAGCATAGTCATTGTTATTCTCATCTGTTTGTTGTTCAAGATGAATTTTTGAATCGTTTTGTCAGAGTGGGAAAAAATATCCTATTGGGACTTTGTGTGTACACTCCTGTTAAAATGTAAATTAACTCAAAGAAAATAGGCATTTTTATAACATGCAGGCTCCCCATCTAGACACACACCATGTTCGTCTCTCTTTCGGTTTTTCTAAATGGGGCAGCTCTGTGGTTTTCTCCATATAGGTTGCACACAAGCTTATCACTTTTTCTGAAACTGGCAGGTGCTTTTCTTCCTTTCCACTCCCACCTTGACCTCCATGCTCCGTGCACCGGCAAAGCGTGTCTCCATCTTCCCTCCCCCCCATGGCTAAAGGTATTCCCTGCAAATGTATTATCCCAGATTTTCCAGGACAAAAGCACTTTCAAACATCCCTTTATTTTGGTCCAGAAAATCTGATCTCAATAACTGGCATCCGTGGCAAGTGCCTTCCTCAAATACTCAGAGCCAGAGTTGGGACTGGCCGAGGTCTGACAGTGTTGGACTCCGCATGAAGACAGTGTTCCTGGGAATGTTTGTGATCAGGGGACTGCAGGGATAGGGCTGAGCGACAGCGTCCTCTGCTCGTGGAATGTTCTCCTGCTCTGGGATTCCACTGACCACAGAGGGCGCCAGGAAATGAGCAGACAACCTGGGGACTTCCAGAACATACTTCCTCTGCCACCCAGGCCTCAAAAACCTGGACCCGGAGAACCCATGGCCTCGCTTAGCTAGTGACAGGCAGAGCTGGGGTTGCTGCCTTAGGGGAGAGGCTGTGCTGGTAGCACGAGGCATATCTGCTCCTGCCCTGGGGAGTGGGCAGCCCGGTCATGGCTGGGGGGCATCCCAGAGCAGCCTGGGAAGGGTAAGCCAGAGCTGAGGGAGCGCAGGGCTGCTGGAGAAGGGATGAAGGGATGGCTCACAGAGGGCATTGCCAGCATTGCCTATTAGGACATCAAGGAAGTGGAGTCAACCCTCATTCTCCGGGGTCAGCACAAGGCCCATACGTTGCTTATTACCTTTGCATTTTAATAGCAAATGCTGAATGGACTCTGAGTGAATCAGTTCCACACGCAGGAGAACGGGACAACTCTGGCTGGTACCCCTGCACCAGCCAGAGGTCACAGCTTCAGAAAGGACTTGACTCACAGCAGGGACTGGAGAAGAAACCAGAACCAGCTCTGAAGCTCAGTCCCTGGGCTGGACACACATGTTAAGAAAGGGTTCATGGGAAGGGAGGGTCCTAAGGTTCAGAGGGACTGTGACCATCTGGGTTTCTCCCAAGCCCACCAGATTTTGGCTCTTTGGGGCCACACTCAGACCTCACCCCACTGGTTTGTGGGGTTCTAACATCCCAATGTGCCACCAGGCTTGGCTGGGTTTGGCCCAGGACCTGGCTGTAAGAACTGAGCAGAGGGAGTACAAGTATTTGGTGCACCTGGCCAGCGTGAGATCAGGCGGAGACTGGCTGGAAGGTTGGCTCGCAACAGAGGCTCTAAGCACATTTCCTATCAGAAAGTCCAGGGAAGGACAGTCAGCACTTTTCTAGCCGAACCAGTATGGGTCCCATATATCACTTGCTATTTTTATGTTCAAATAGGCAAATACTTTATGGGGGAAGGAGGTGCCTTCAGTGTTCAATTCCAGTCTAAAAGGAACCCAAACCCAGCTAAAAATTAGAATCACTCGGTGGTGTCTTAAACTGCAGCCATCCTAGCCTCATTCCTAAAATACCAAGTAGACTGGGGATGGGGCCCCCAGGAGTTGTTCTAAGACCTTCCTAAGTAACCTAGATGTTGTGCCAGATTTCTGAACCTCCAGTAACGACCACCTGTCATGCCAGCTGCTTGGTGGAGTCTTATGTAATTCCTGAGGGATTTGGTACCCTGACAAGATGGCAGCCCTATGAAGCATGGAGATGATGCATGAGGTGGCATATTATGGTCACATGCCACTTCTTTGTGGCTGGCTAGGCTGGGGCTGTCAGGACTCAGTTATTCTGATGGTCATGGTCTCCCGGGTCCATGGACCATCGACCCCCATGTTCATATTCCAGCAAGGAACGGAATGCATGGTCCAGTATTTGATGCTATAGCCTGTTGCTGTGATGACCTGCTTTCATTTAGTTTGAATGCAGCAAACTGTGGGGGAGGGACTGTGTTCTGGGCACTGTGCTCAGCACTGGGAGAGTACCTGGTTCTTGCCCTCCAAGGCCTCATAATCTAGTGAGTAGCATAAACACTATATATTACAATAATAGACATGGTCACAAGTGTTTTAAGAAAGGAAAACAAATATATTCCAATTGGCAGCTTCTCAGAAGTCTTTTTGGAGAATTGTAACACAGGCAAAATTTTAGTCCAGTCCAACCCAGGAATCTATCCAGAAGTGAACTGCAAACATGGCTTAATCCAGGGCCTGGTCCAAAGGCCACGTTCCTACAGCCAAGAGCCCTGTCCAAGGAGTATTAGGACCAGAGCCACCTGGGTGGAACAGACCAAGCTACAGAAATCCTGGGTAGTGACTTCTATTTGTGGGGGAACGGAATATCTCTGTCATTCTCCCTTCATCTGCCACCTTTGGGATCAAACCAACAGGCTCTTTTTTTCTCTAAAATGTCGAAAGCGACAGGTATGCCCTCTCTGCTGTGCTCTGCTCTGTCACTCAGAAAACTATGGTGGCAGACACAGAGCTTCTCCAACCAGGGTTTGTTCTCACAGCTACTGGCTCAGGAGCTAGAGCACAGCGTTCTGCCAGTGCCCTCCCCCTGCTCGTTGAGCCTCTTGGTGAATACATCATCTTATTCAGACAGAAATCCATCGCTGTCGGCCCTGGGTGTTGTGGGTGGCCTCGGGCTCTGTGGTTCTTAGAGAAGACACCTTTTCCTCACCTTTTCTTAGGGCATGACTTTCTAGGAGAACCCTGGGTTACCCCTCTTGGGTTTAAGGCCCTCCCTCCCGGCCATATGCACAAAGACAACCTTATGGGGGACTCATGGGGAGGGGATTCAGTAATGGGCCACTAGCCCCAGGCTTCCTCCTTAGTTCAGATAAGTCTGCCTAAGGACTTGAAGGTAACTCTCTCAGGCTAACTGTCCATGTCCCTGGATTATGGTGGATTCCTCTGGAGGGAAATCCAAATGGACTTCCCTGTGGTGGTGCTGAGCCGCCACTTGTGTTCTCTCCCAGTCTTCTGTGGGTGGTGATTTCAGATGCTAGTTGGTGTGGATGGTTCTTGTCTCCCTGAGTGAAGATCTTCAGCGGAAACCACAGTGGGAAACATGGTGGCCATTGTCAGCGCTCAGGAATCATGGGAAGAGGACAGGCCCTGAGGGCCTCAAAGACCCAGTGGTCTGGGCCTGCTGTCCTGAGAGCACTCTTCATCCCTTATGTTTTTATTAGAGAATTATAGTTATACATAATGGTGAGATCTGTTGTTACATATTCATTCATACACAAAATATAACAATATAATTTGGCCTGTATCATTCTCTGGTATTTCCCCTTTCCCTTCTCTCCTCCCTCCCCCGATTCCTTATAAGCTGGTACAGATGTTGTCCACACTCTTGAATTGCTTGGGGCTGTGGAATGGCTTGGGCTTTGGGATGACATCATACCCAGGCACTTTTCTTCCCAGCTATCTGTGCCTGGCTCATGGAGGGAATAAGAAAACTGAAGCTAACCCCAGCAGGGCACAGAAGCTGGCTGAGATCTGCCCCTGTGGCAAGGATAGCACCTTCTGAGTCACACAGGGGCCCTAGGGACTTGGCACAGGTGATTTTAGGTCCTCACAAGGGTAAGAAGTACTCGTGAATAGCCTTTGCTTGGGACATGGAGAGACTGGGTCATAGAGGCAACTGTCTATTACCGTGTCACAGCTTCTCAGAATCCCACAGTGAAGCTTAAGAATGATGGAATACCCATCTCTCCAGAGCAAAGCTGCCAAGCACCAGGGACCCCGTGCAGTTGACAGAGCATCTCTCCTGCCCACAGAAATCAGCACCTCACTTCATAGTTGGCACCAAGCAATCAATCCTTCCTGCAAACAAGGGGTTCTGTTAGAGTTTTCTCAGGTTGTCTTGTTTGGTGGGCACTATACTAAAGCAGGGTAGAAGGCAGCCCCCTTGCTGCCTCAGTTGGTCAGTTGAGACTCAGAGATACACTGAGCAGAAGCCTGAGTTGGGATGTTGCCTTCAGCAGCAGAACTGGCACAGAACTTCTTGTTTCAAATCAGTAAATGAACACGTACCCCCAAGTGCCAGGCACATGAGGGACTGTCTCCCAAGCTTCACAACAAAGCTCTAGCTTAGAAATTGCTAATCCAGTCTTTATACATGTGGGGAAAGATTCAGAGAGGTTAAAATACCTGCTTCCCACCACCAAAAAAGTGTATGTTTAGTAAGTGAAAAATGAGACACAACCCCAGAATTTTTAGGACTCATATTTGCTCCACCTTTGGGATGGTGGCTTGCTTTGGCTACATGTATTTTCCAAAGGCTTTATGATCATCTTTTAAAGTAAATCAGAGCCCTCCCAGTGTGGACTGAGCTAGTTATAAGGAGTTCAGAGTGGTGGGGGACATTCTTCATACTTTGTTCCATAAAGTGTCAGAATCTGTCCTGTGAGCTGGTGACATGAGACCCCTCCAGGCCCAACTAGCCACTGAGGAGCTCATGAATATCCCAGTTCAGAGCCTGACCATCAAGAGGGTCTGGAGGTTGAAGCAACACCAGGAATGGTTGGGTGGGCATCATTCTGGAAGTGTGGCCAGAGTCAGCCCATGCTGCAGGATAATCCAGGCTGTGAGTAATTCCCAGAGGTGGTGCTGACAAAGAAGCAGGTGATTTACTCCAAGAACCTAGCCAGATTCTAAGGGGCAGGGGGACAGGGTTCAGCCATAGTGGTTAACAGCTCAACAGACCCTCACCAATGAGCTTCTGTTTGGGGTTCCAGTTCCAGAAAGGAGTGGGCAGTAAGGAGGAACTTGAAGCAGAAGCTACTTTGAGCTCAGAAAGGATATTTTTGACATCAGAAATAAAAGGACCATGAGTGGGGTTTCCCTATAGCCTTATTTGCTTGGGACAATCCCAGTTCATAACCTTTTGTTCTAGGCAATTACCAATAGTTCCACCTTCCATTTTCAAAAGAGTCCCAGTGTGGGCTATATTTTATATGGCCACCCTGCTGTGGCCCAACAGATCCTCATGCCAAGCAAGGGACTGGGCCTCAGCCAAGTGTTTTGGATGCCAGGGAAGATCCCTGAGCCAAAGGTCTAAGAGGCTGTACATGATTAACCCCTTCCTCCCTCTCCCTCGTCCCACGCCATTCTTCCCCTCCAAACTTTCCAACCTCAGTGCCTTGGCAGCTGACATTTCACCCTATTAAAATGCCCCTCACAATGCTGGTTCTTTCTCATCATCCCTCACCTGTCACCCTCTCAGAGGGACCTTCACTCCTTCTCCAGACTCTCTTTGATAAATGCATTACTCAACTTTCACCTCGGCATTGACAGCCCCAGAATCTCAGTGACTTGCAACAATAAATATCTCTGGCTCACAGTCCATGAAGGGTGTAGGTCCATCGTGGCTCTGCAAGGTTCTGCTGGGCTCCACATAGCAAGTGTCTCATTCTGGGGCCCAGGCTGAAGGACCAGCCTCTACCTAGGGTGTGCTGTTCTCAAGAAGAAAGGAAAAGCTCTGGGAGACAGAGCCAAACCACACAAGCACATCTAAAGCTCTGTTTGGAAAGGCTTATGTCATGTCCACTCAGATTCCATTGGCTAAAGCTAATCACAAGATCAAGCCCAAGGTCACGGGCGGTAGGTAGGAGGGCTAAAGGAATGTATGGCAAGGGCCAGGAGGGAACAAATGTTTGTGAACAAATAATACAGTCTATCTCAATAAGCAACACTTACTTTATCTGTTGATTGTCTGACGGCCTCCCTGAAGGCAAAGCTGTATTTATCTTGTTCAATGTTGTATCCCAAATGCCAATCATGTAGCAAATTCTTAATCTTTTTTTTTTTTTAATAGTACTGGGGATTGAACCCAGGGGTACTTTGCCTGTTTTATCTTTATTTGAAGACAGGGTCTCTTTAAGATGTCGAGTTTGGCCTCCAACTTGTGAGGCCTCCCAAGTCACTGGGATTTCGGGCAGGCACCACTGTGCCTGGCTCAGAAAATTCTTAGTAAGCATTGGTCTCCTGTGTTTGTTATAGTTATTATTAGTAGTAATAGGGTTGGTGTTATTACATAGACAAAGCTAACGTGGTCAGGGTGGGAGAGGATTCAGTTTGGAAAATGCTTGGCCACCAGAGCCTGTTAGCAGCAGGGTTTCCTTCTGTGGTCCTCAAGCTGGTGGAGTTGTAACAAGGGTGGCATGGGCACTGGGTGGGGTGAACCTGATACTCAGATCCATGACTACAGCGGGCGAGGGTCCCTGCAGCAGGGTGGGAAGGTCCCATGCCACTCAACAGAAACGATGCTTTACAGAGTTTTGCAGATGGACAAGGAAAGAACACATGCTAGAACGGGAAAATAGCCTGGGGTAGCCTTGCACATGCGCAGAGCTTGCACATGGGCCAGTCTGACCAGATCGTGGGGTTCCCTAAGGGGGCAGAAGGGATAAAAATAATAGAGCTTGGCAAGGGCCTCAGGCCACTGAGAGTCTCCTGCCCCTTTGAGGAGTCTAGACCTTGTCCTGCAAGCAGCAGGGAGTCTTTAAAGAGTCCCAGGCGAGGACACAACAGAACAGGCAGTGGTGATTTCCAAAATTGACTCTCCAATTGAGCCAATATGGAGGAGGGATTCCAAAGGAGTGAGGTTTAAAGCGGGAGACTGGGGTCACCTCTTAATAGGGCTGTGAGGGGGACGTGACATGTGCAGGTGATACTGGAGAGACAGGATCTACAGAAGTCCGAGCCTGACCGGATATGGGAGTGTAGGAGAAGCCACAGACACATTTCTCTTAGACTGCCGGATGTTGTCATTAATGAAGATAAGGAATGAAAGAAGCTTTGGAAAATAGATCACGTGTTCAATTTTGGACACGAGGTGCCATTGGGATCCTGCAGAGTCGTACACCAGGCAGTTTTGCATCAAGTCTAGACTGGCAGGAGGGCATGGGCAACTGGTGTTTGTTTGGGAGCAAATGGTAAGTTAGGAGAGGACCTAAGGAAAGGTTGTGCTGGGTGATGGCAGGGTTGACTCATCTGCAGATGCCAGAGAACACTCTAGGTCCTAGAATCTAGGAGAGCCACGTTTCGGGGAGAAGACCGGAAGTTCAATTTGGCACATATTTAGTTGAACTTGCCGTGACAAAACCCAGACCCCTTTCTTGGGCTTGAAGACCTTGGCCATCCTGTCTGACTCACCCCTTGCTTCTCGTTCCATCAGCTGCCACGCTCCTGCCACACTGTCCTCCTCTGCCCCCCACGAGCCCCAAGCTCATTCCCCGCTCAGAGCTTAGCACTTGGAGTTCTCTCTGTCTGGAGTGGTCTTCCTTGGGATGGCTGACTCTTTGTCATCATACCACAGTTCCGAAGCCACCTCCTCTGACAGGCCACCTGTTCCCTTTATTGAAAGTTGCGCATGCCCATTCCATTCACTTTTTCCCTTTACTGGGTCTTCCGTTCTTTGTCACCTGTTAGAAGATAAATAGCATGGGGTCTTGGACTTGCTTCTCCGTCCTTTTGACTGCTCATCCCCTCTGTGGGGCAGAGACCGGCATGGGGCAGATGCGGCATTGAGCCATGGAAACTCCACCTAGGAGAAGATTCAGAGACCACCACACATCTCGTCTGTAGTCCAGATCTATCCTGGAGGCCTACGGTTAGGAGGCATTGGGGGGCGGGGCTTACTGAGAATGTGTCATGTTCCAAATGTAAAAGTCAGGGAGAAGATAGAGTTTGAGGTCCGAACTGGAATGGGTGTCATGGAAGACAGAAGAGGGAGGGGCGGCCCTGTTGAATGTCCTGCTAATTCATCTCAGGACACCAAGTGTCCAAATCCTGCCCAGCCAAGAGGTGGGGATCCAACAGAAAAAATAAATGCAAAAAACTTGAGCACAGTTGGTGGCTTTGGGCTCAGATTCTTTTAAATATGAATTTAATAATGAATGTGCTCAGGAAATATTTAGCCAGTACTGTCCATTTGTCCTTGCTGCTCCTTATGAAATGTGTGTACATTTCTAGAAGGTGTCCTCAGTATTCTCGGAGAGCACCAAGGCTAAAGTTAATCTTGTTTGTGATAAGGATGAGCACTGCCAGGTGACTAGCTTCTCCCCTGATGCCTGGCACCTTAAGAACAGCCTCCTTGGGACCAGGGAGGCTAAAGGATAATCTTGACCAAGCCCCCGTCCCAAAGACGGCATCTAGATAACTGAGATGGAAATCAAGCTGAGCAGAAAGGCAGAGGACACATGAGCGAGGGCTGTAGGCCCCTGCTGCCAGCCCAGCTCTACATTAATCGGCGGGGCTGGCTTCCTCAGTTTGCTGATCCAGAGACACACAATGAACCAAGAACAATCTGATTGGGCCACTTCTGCTTGGGTGAGCATTGCTGGAGAAAAATCGCCCAACCCGCAAACTGGCACTGCTTTCAATTGATGGTCACCAATCTCAATCAAGCCTGCCACATTGCCTGGCAATCCATCTGTGTTTCTCAAGTCAGGCTGTTCTCCACTTCTCCATGGAAACTACCCCAAGCATTCTCCACCATCCCCAGACTCATCCCCGCGCACACATTGCACTTGAGAATGACCTTGCCTTCCAGCTCACAAGCAACACCTGCAACTTCCAACTACTAAAAACACCAAGCCTGCAGATCCAGACCATTCCCACTCTGCCTCCATCCTTCTCTCCTTTCATATTAGATGGTTAATCTTTTCTCCCATCAAAAACCAATCCCACCATAAATTATGCATCAGGAAGAACATTTTAACATACCCACATTTAGGCTTAAGGTCAGGGATCTTCAAACACCTTTAACAGCACATTAAGAATTGCATTTTTACATTCAGTACACACTTGAACATTATTGCGACTTATCTCTTTCACATTATTGCGACCTATCTTTCACAAACAGTGCTTACCTTCACTACCTATAATGAACTGAAATATTTTTCTGTTCTCTTCCTTTTGTTTTTTGTTCATCTGTTTTGTCTTTTAACATCTTGCTCATGATCTGCCATATCACTTTCATCTTGGTCGCAACCCACCGATTCATACATTTTGCTGTAGATTCTCCCTCACCTCTCACCTTCGGTGTTAATCAGGTTTCTGTCTCTATAACAAATACCTTAAATAATCAACTTATAAAGAGAAAAGGTTTATTTTGGTTCACAATTTGAGAGGTTCCCATCTGTGATTGATTGGCCCCCTGTTTTGGACCTGTGGCAAGGTAGCTCATCATGGTAGGAGCTCATGGTAGAGCAAAACCACCCACCTCCCAGCCAGGAAACAAAAGAGAAAAGAAAGGAAGGGACCAGATTTCCATGATCCCCTTCAAGGCATGCTTCTAATGACCTTCCACAAGGTCCCACCTCTCAAAGGCTCTTCCACCCCCATGGTCCCATCCAATAGCGCCAAGCCTTTAACATGGGCCTTTGGGAAACATTCCAGATTCAAACTGTAGCACCTTCTCATAGAACCTGCATAGAACCCATACTCCACCTGCCTCCTTAGCCATATCCCTTCTGCCCTTCCCTCTCATCCACATGTAAAATTTTCTTAGAGCTCTCTCATCTTAAGAAAACAAAAGCATCCTTCTCCACTCCTGACCTCTTCTTTGCAGGATCTTGGGTCTCACCTCTGGATAGTATCTCTTCCCTTGCTGGGCCTGCCTCCCCTCCCAGGTCCTGTCATCCCATTCCACCCTAACTTTGCATCCACAAAGTCTCTAAAACTGCTCTCCCCGAGGCCATCCAGAGCCTCCCCTTGCTGAAACCCATGGGTGGTTTTCAAACCAGAGGAGACCTGCAGGCAGCAACCTCCCCAAGCAGATGATGGCCTGTCCCCCTCTGGAGACCCTTTCCTTGTCCACGTGACACCAGTCTCCTCTTTCCCGTCTACCTCTTTCCTGCTCCATCTCTGCCTTGCCAGCTTCTCTCCTTTTTCTTAAAAACTTCTGTGCTCTTTTTTCCTTGGCCAACTCAGTGGCTCCATCTTTTTACATTTCTTTTTTCTAATTCTTTTGTACACCTTTCCACATCTTCATTTTATTTCTTTGTTAGTTGTCTCTTAATTTCCTTGGCCAATCTATTTTGAGTATTTCTCTTATCATTGAATTTCAGTTCTGTGTATATGAAACATAGTAAATATTCAGCTGTAATAACTGGAAAATATTTTCTCTCCAATGGTTCCTCACTGTTGAGCTTTGGACTCTGGTGATTTTTGAAATCTGAAAGTTTTTATTTCAGTTGAAAACATGGTTTCTTTTAAGATTTGTAACTTTGACACAATGGTAAGAAATTCCTCCTCCACCTCTGAAATCATACAAATATTGTTTATATTTTCTTCTGAGTTTAGATGTGAATCTAGTTTTTTTGGTTAGCCATTTGTCCTAGTATCCTGTATTGATTAAGCAACCTTGTTAATTTGAAAATTCCCTTCATCATGTATTAAATTCTTACTTTCCTATGTCTGTTTGTGGACTTTCTTTTTCAGTCCCACTAATCTCTCACTTGAAACCAATGCAATACAGATTTTATGGTTATAGCTTTATAACATGTTTTTTTAATGTACTTAGTATCTGCATTGGCAAGGCTCCCTTCCCCTGGGTAGAAGCACATGCTGTGGTTGAGAGTGTGGACTCTGGGACCAGCCTGAGTGAGTTCATTATTCCAGTCCCATCACATAAGGCTGTGTGACTGTGGGCAGGTTACTCAAGCACTTGGACTCAACTTCTCCATCTTTAAAATGGGCTTAATAATTAATAGTGTGCACCTCAGAGAAGTGTGAGGTTTAATGTGTTGACATGACACTCTTGGATTTTCAACTAAGACCCCATATGTTATACTTCCCTTCTGTCTCAAGGAGAGCGTGGGCTGTTTTGACTTGTTTACTCCAACAAATGGAATTTACAGTTGCTGTTAGTTCCAGAAAAAAAAAATGGTATGGATCTTCTCTGGAATTGAGTTAAAATTTATATCATGAAAAAAAAAAAAATTTATATCATGACTTGAGGATAGTCGTCATCTTAATAATATAAAATCTTTTCAACCAGGGACATTGTCTCCATTTTTAAATTTACTTTTCTATCTGCAAAGTTTTATCATTTTGGTCATATAGGCTATGTATTGTTTTAGGGCTGAATTTGATTTTCTAGCACTTTGCATGTAAGAGTTATTTTACATTCTTGATGTGTCCATGTGTGAGTAGGTGGGTGTGAACATGTGTATCATATACACTATCATTGTGAAAATATTTGTTCAGGACTAATTTAAGTAGCTTGGATATTACAAGTTTGCATAAGCTTTTAAAGCATTGCATACGAAACGATCTACCCCCTAAGTAATTTCCGTTTTCCATAGGATTTTCCCTTTCACACTAATTTTGGTAATTCAAATTTGCCTGGGAAATTCTTCATTTTGACAAGATTTCAAATTTATTAGTATTTTATATACACCATTCTTTTATAACTGAACTAGTTCCTCAATTTTATGATAACCTCCCCTCTCTCTATTATTATTGTTGTCATTACTTTTGTTGTTTAACTAAAACAATCAAACTTTCTCTTTTATTTGTCTCTTAAAAAGCCAACTATTTTATCTCTCCTGAATTTATTCTCTCTTCTCAGTCTTATTTATTTTCTTTGTAACTTTTTGAGTGCAAACACTCATTTCATTTATATTTATTATTCAATAAAGAGCAAGGCTATGAATTTTCTCCTTACTGCAGCTTTAGCCTACTGTCATCACCATTATAAGAGTCTGTATTGACAACTTTTCTTTCCTATTTGAACTCAGGAACTTAGGAATTTTATGAATTTTCAAGTGATTATGGATTTTCTTTATTCTTTTTTATTGATCTCCAGTTTGTTCGTCCTGCAAACAGAAAATGTGATCCAGTAGTTTTTGTTTTGTGGCAGAATTTATGGAGATTTCCTTGTAACACAAAATGATGTTTTTGCAATATTCCAGGGACACCTGTAAAGAAGGTTATGTTCCTTGTTTAAAGATCACAGAGTTTCAAATAACCTGCATGTTGTAGTTTCTGTCTAAAATGTCCCCCAAAGGTTCCTGTGTGGACAACTTGGTCCCCAAAGCAACAATGTTCAGAGGTGGAGTCTGATAGGATCATGAGGTCTCTTACCTCATCAGAGGATTAACCTGTCCATTGACATGTTCATAGTTAATGGCATTATTGGGAGTTGACAGAAACTTTAGGAGGCAGGACCTGGTTGGAGGAAGTAGGTCAATGGGGGTGTGTCCTGGAAGGGTGCTTTCTATCCTCAGCCTTTCTTCTCTCTTTCTTGCTTCCCGGTCACAATGAGGTGAGCAGTTTTGCTTGGTCACACCCTTCCACCATGATGTACTGCTTCGCCACAGGCTCAGAAGCAATAAAGCCAAGTGACAATGGGTTGAAACCTCTGAAACCATGAGCCAAAATAAACCTTTCCTCCTTTAAGTTGTTTTTCTCCGGTATTTTATCATAGTGACAGAAAGCTGACTAACATATCTTAATCACTCATAATATTTTTCAGATCCTCCTTATCTTTATTTACTTTTGACTTCAAATTAGCATATTTTATTGTGTCTGTTTCAGTGCTTTGGGGCATACAGAATCATAACTGCCATGTCTTCATTTTGGAATATGCTCATCATCCATGTTTTAGCTATCATCTTTGGCTTTTCTTTTAGGGTTTTGTAAGGATTAGTGAAGTCTTCCTTCTCTTTGTCAGGCCCCAATTAATTGATTTAGCATTTTGAAAGCAGTGAAGCAAACAGGAACCACACCAAAAGGAAAGCATAGTAAGAGAGTTTTTCAACAAGCCCCTTTCATTTTCTACTCAAGATCATAATAAATTCACATTATGCACAGTAATTCCACACCCACCTGTTAATGAGTTTTCCACCATTATTGTTTTACAAAAG
Organism: Sciurus carolinensis; assembly: GCF_902686445.1. Lineage (NCBI taxonomy): Eukaryota > Metazoa > Chordata > Mammalia > Rodentia > Sciuridae > Sciurus > Sciurus carolinensis. Next base: position 184,879,228 of record NC_062213.1, read on the forward strand.
TCTAAACCTTGTGAGAAACTTCTGACTTAACAGCTTCTTCCAGCGAAGGTCAAGAGCTATAGCACCACCTGGTACTTACTTCTGAAATAAGTACCTGATCTCTCCCTTCTAAGTTGGATGACTGATACTGCTGAGATCCAGTGATGACAACTCTTTGTGGTAGTTACTGTCCTCATTTGGGACACTGAGAAGTGGGCTTTTCCTATTCCCTATAGAAACACTATAATGTAACCTGTCCATACCATTTTCCAGAGTGAGAAAGATCAGGCTATTGTGGACAATGCACACTTCTTTTCCTGCCCTGGTTGGGGCAGGTCTGGGTTATCTCTTGAGATGGAAGACTGAGCTTGTGTAAGGCCATCGTCTCATTCTAATAGTGTCAGTTTTTCAGCCCCAGCTCATTCCAGGTGCAAGAAGAAATGTCTTTTGGTAGCTGTCCAAGACTCTTGGCTGGAAAACAGGACCATCCAAGAGTCAGCTGTAATATAACATTGAAAGGTCTGATGTTAATGTTAAAACTAGTTTTTGTTGTTGTTGTTCACATTTACTTCCACCAGTAGTTCTTAAAGCCTGGCTGCAATTTAGGATCACCTGGGGAGCTTTTAACATCCTTCATGACTGGGTCCACTACACCAAACAAATGGGAATCGTGGGGACCTGGGCAATGGTAAATCGGAACACACTTCTGTCGTGAGCAAACTCGGCCCGTTCCTTTCCTTTCGACTACCAGACTTACTTTGTTTTAGCTATGTGTCTTTTCTCAAACTAAGGGTTACATTTTACTAGAAGATTAAGCTATATCCATTTATTGTCATAAATCAAATTTTGTCTTTTTTTTTTTAAAACATCTTACTTTCCAATTCTCCTTTTTATACTTTTTTGTTTTTTTCCTTTGAATTCCATTTTTTTTTTCCCTAAATAGACTGCTTTGCTTTTTCCCCTTTCGGTAATTGTGAAGATAAGCTATTTCTTATTCTATTACTAATTACACTTAACATCTTTAAAAACATGCTCTAACCTATATTTCTCTAATTAGCCATAGAAACTATAAAACAAGTTCTTCCAAGATGAGGAAATTAACAGATCTCCTTGCTCCAACTTTATTCTTTATGTCAGTATAATCTGGAATATTTTACCCTAGGGTTTGGGTAGGAATGATGTTTTCTGTGTTCTCTTCCCAGGAATATTTGTTACATTTGCATTCCATTTTATAACTACCTTTATGGCAATTATTTAGATTCATTACTATCTTGGTTTATTCGCTTGTTGCTAATCTCTTTTTATTAACCACAGCTTTCCCATTCTTGAGTTCTTCCTCTGGACTCATCTCTTGATTGGACAGAAATTATCTTCAAGTAGTGTTTTATGAATAGCGTGTGAATACCATACTCTGAAGGTCTTTGAGAGCAGCTTCTGTGGTCTCTGCTGTTGAATGACTTAGTTGGGTCCCACTCTTTTCTACTCGTATTTAGGGCCACATCTGTACTGTGTCAGAGAGAAAATGTAACGAGGATCATGCCGCAGTGTTTCCCCCTCCTTTCCAGGACTCACACAGATGTCCAAGGGGAACAGGCTTCGGTCAGCTCTGCTGCTTGAGGTTGGAGTGGGATGAGAGTGTGAAGCCCATACGTTCAGGTCGCCATCTTTTCAGCTCTGTTAACCGTCAGCTTCTCACTGGTTCATCCAGCAAGTGTTGGTTGAGCACCTACAGTGTACCAGATGCTGTGGGAGCCATGAGGAGTTCCGAGCCATCAGACAGGACTTCTGCTCTCACAGAGCATCCATGTATATGCCGGGGAGAAAGAGGGCCAAGCCATAAACAACTCAACAAGTGAACAAGACAAATTTAGAGATAAGTGGAGCTACCATATATAGCTACTCAAGATCTAAACGGGTGCCCCTGAGAAAAGGCTATAAATAAAATGAGTGATGGGGTAAGGGTGGGAGCTCAGATGTTATTAATTAAATTCTCCTCTGCAGCAAATCTGTTCGTTCATATGGTTACAGCGTTCCTCATCATCTTCCCTCTGAAATTGTAGCATCTTCCTTTGTCTTCAGTTCATCTTGGACTGGTTTAACAGGTCACATGATTGAGTCCTTTCTGTCTTCAAGGTCATTGCCTCTGGGCATCATTTGCATGATACCCACAACTGCACTGCCACAAAACTGGAGACGGGGTGGCAGAGCGTGGGTCTCCATGTCTGGCCTGATTCAGGGCTGCTGCAGAGCTGGGGATGAACAGATGGATCTCTCAGGGACTCCACTGTCAGACCGAGGCCTAGGGAACTGTGTCATTCCCATACTGGGTGACAATATGGAGGGGTGGCTGAACTTGGTCCCTGGAGTTAGACTGCATGGATTTGAATATGGTACTACCATTCACTGGCTATGTGACCCTGGCAAGTTATTTACCCTCTCTGTGCCTTGGTGTTTTCGTCTTTCAATGTGGTTAATAACAATACCGACCTCATAGAATATCGTGACGGTTAAATTGAGTAATTGACGGAAGTGCTTAGAATAGTGCCCATATTTAGTAAACCCTCAATCATACATAATAGTCTCTAATCTTAACTTTATCATGCATCTTTATCATGCATCACTTTTTAAAAGGTTTTTCATGTTCTTCTTTCTCCTCTTGATTCAAATACTTTCTATACTTAAAAATAGAGGGATTATAGGGATGAGACAGAAGGTGTCTTAGGGACCAGGCTTACTTTGCTGAAGTTGGTGAGAGAGCTTTCTGCAACAGATTGGAAAAGAAATTCCTTTGCACAAAAGGAGATAGGTGGGGAGGGAGAAGCAAGAAGAAATTTGCCATAGGAAGTCACTACTTCTTGTATTGTGCGTGTGCACGCGCGCGGTGTTTCCTTTGACAAAAGGGATTTTATTATTTTTCATTGTGTTTAGTTACCTTCATTATAATTAGTTAATCAAGTATTATATTCACTTAAGCATCAATATCATTAACACCAAATATAAACATACAGGGACTTAAATGATTCCTTTCTACCTTCTTTGTCATTTTATGTATTTTTTACAAAATGTTTAGAATGAGCCTATAGCATTTTTGCCATCACAAAATTAAAAGGCATTTAATTTTGGAAAAATATCACCCTGAAACCTATTACCCCAATACAATTTTTACTTGGGGGCTCGTGTCCAATCCTTATCCATACATAAACAAGTGTTTAATAGCTATCATCAAAAGTACACGTATAATTTTATGATCTACTGTTTTACTTAAAATGATGTTTAACACTCTTCCCACAGGGTCATATTTATCACTTTAATGATTGCGTTCCGACTGCATTACATTAAAGGCTATAATTTACCTCACTTTATTGGGCTGACTGACGTATAGCTTGTTCCCATTTTTTTTTTTCTCCATAATACAATTATGTCACTGTCATCATCTTTGTCCGGGTGGCTCTTTTTCTTTTGAATTAATTTCTGGAGATTACTGAGTCAGAGTATTCAAACAATTCTGTGGCTCTTAATAAGAATTCCTATGCTCCCTTCCAAAAGGGTTCTATCAACTTTACTCTGCAACCAGCACTACATGCATGTGCAGGTTCCCACAAAGCCTCAAATGTATTGGGTTTTATGTTTCTTTCTTGACTTTTCTCTAGTGACATGAACTACTGTGTTTCCATGTTAATTCTATTTACTCTCCTCTGAGTGCTCTGAGCATACTCTTTGCTCATCTTGGGGATATTCATCTAGAATTATAAAAGCCTTAATTCAATATTGATATTTCCCTGTGTCATAGTTGTTGCAATTATTTGTTCATTTTTTAATTTCCCCCATTTAATTTTGATTTATTATCTGTTGGTCTGTTTTTCCACTTAAAGTGGTTTCCTTGCTTATCCTTGTTTCTGGGTCTGTTAGCAATTGGCATGAAAGTGGTTTTAAATGAGGGCTTTGCAAGAAGATTGGGTCCTTAGGGTACAGGGAGGGAAAGGTAACAGGAAGTGGGCAGGGCATTAAGATAAGACCCAGTGGCCTCTCACCCAGTTCCTTCAAAAGCCTTGATTTCTAAGAGACAGTGCTCACCTGGCACCTCATTAGCATAGTGTTTGTTGTGGCTTGAAGCTGTCAGAAGCCCCATGGCTCCCTATCATTTCCCCATCAAAAACATTTAAAAGAGAGAAATGGACTTGGATTATCTCCACTTGGAGATTTCCACCATTATGTCAATCTCCCATGACGGATGTCCTTTCCTACTGCTGCAAACCAAGCCGACTCTACACTCAACGCCAGGACCCAAAGCATGCAGCTCTGCCTGGGGTGACACACTGAAATGGGGAGAGGGGCCAAGAGACACAACTTGCCATGTCTGCCCTTGGCCCGAGGGAGCCCTCTAGTGCTACGCTTGGCATGGAACTCAGCACGTCTCCTGCCTACAGCTCAGAGCCCAGCCAGTCCGGCTAACCCCGGTGCCACCCTTTCCTTCTATTGCTCTGTAGATGAAGAACATGCTCCCTCTGCCGGGCCTCAGTGACCCGGGCAGGATGCTGGGGACGCTTGTTGATCTCCACTGCTCTTCTCTTGCAGTTTCCTGCTTCTTCAACTTCACCAGTCCCTCTGGCGTCGTCCTGTCTCCCAATTACCCAGAGGACTATGGCAACCACCTGCACTGCGTCTGGCTCATCCTGGCCAGGCCCGAGAGCCGCATCCACCTGGCCTTCAACGACATTGACGTGGAGCCTCAGTTTGATTTCCTGGTCATCAAGGATGGGGCCACCGCCGAGGCCCCGGTCCTGGGCACCTTCTCAGGAAACCAGCTCCCTTCCTCCATCACGAGCAGTGGCCACGTGGCCCGTCTCGAGTTCCAGACTGACCACTCCACGGGGAAGAGGGGCTTCAACATCACCTTCACCAGTAAGTCCCCCTTCTGTCGCCATCTGAGCGTCCCTCTGAGTGTCCACTTCTGAGGATGATGGAAGACGCTCCAGGGAGGAGTGCTGACGGGGGGTGCAGCAATCTGAGGGCGTTGCTGGCCTACAGGCTGGGCATGGAGCTCCCAGAATGACCAGAAGATGCGTAACTGCCCGCCTGCTGGGCCGAGACCTCTTTCCTGTGTGTCGCTTTCTATCGAGCATGATTTCCGTAGGTGTGACATATGATTCAGAAGGAGCTTGGGATCCTCCTTCCCCCCACCACTCTCCCCCTCCTACAAGGCCCACCTAGAACCAGCGAGGACCCAAGGGAAAGAAAGCCTCTGGCGTGCTCTCGTCACTCCTGACGCCCTCTGATGTGGGTCCTGAACACTTCTTCCTGTTCGCCCCTGGTGTTCCTGGGGGGCTGCCCACTCTGCTTTGCCCAGTCCCCATTCCCATGGTCAAAGCAGAAAGAAAGGTTTGAGCAGTGTTTCTGTTTGACCCAGAGGCCACTCTTCAGGTACTTTGTCACAGCCCTTCTTATAGCCATAATCTCAAAGTTGTCACCTCCAGTTTGAACCCTGGGCCCCTTCACTAGAAGCAACCTAAGGCTCCACAGTGAGAATTTTCATTCCTATGTCTCAAGGTGACAGCAGGTGGGCATGGGGACAGAAACCTAGGGACTGAACAAAGCCAAGCTCCAGAGGTAGCAGCAAGTTGCTACCAGGTCACAGGAAGCCATAAACCTGGTGAACTTGACCCATGACAGATAGTCAGGGGGGACTGAGGCTGCCATCCTTTTCCAGAGGCTGCTTGGGAAATGCAAGTCCCAAGTTGAGGTTCTGCTCCACATCCACAAACATATGCCTGGAGCCACATGAAGAAACCGGCGTCCTCCCAACCCCTATCCCCATCCTTGGCAAGAGGTCTTGTCCCCTTGTCCCACCTATCCCTGGGACCCACTTGAGCTGAAGACATACAGGCTACATGGTCGGCCATTTGGGATCCCAAATTTCAAGGGAGCACCCAGGCTCAGGCCCCGTCTGCACCCCGCCCTTCTTCAGGACAGCAGACTTGCGGGGAACAACCTTCTCAGGGTGCACTCCCCAGGGAGTTCCTGTTCCTACCCTCTGGGGCCCGGAGGACATAGAGCCCAGGTCCACTTGCCTGGTCATCCCAGGCTAGCACTCCTGGTCCTGGTCCTGAGCTTCTCTGTCTTCTCCCTGCATTTCCCATAAGATCATGAGCTCTGGGGAGGACCAGGTACGAGCTACTTCTCTTTCCAATCCCTCTGCCCAACCCAGGGCGTGGAATGAGGCAGGGATCCATCAATGCCTGTCGAATGGAAGGATCGTGAATTGCTATCTGCTTTTTCTCACCCCAGTGGAAGTGGGAAGAAAAAGGGGAAGAGGAAGCCAGGGAAGTTCATGAATCCAGGGTGTTGAGAGTTGAGAGCTCCCCAAAGAGGAACTTGGGACAAAAATGGATACTTTCAGTAGCCAAGGAAAATCATATCCTCGGTCCCTGCTTTCCAGGAAAGGAACAACTCTAGAGTCCTTGGGAAAAGGAGGCCCCAGGCAGCCCAGAGAACCAGCTCCACTGGGCGGGCATACCCACCCGAGGACCAGCTCTCCCTAGCATTCCCTCCCAGGTGCCTCTAACACCATCAGGACGATACATACGCAACATGGCGATGCTCAAAATCTGGGACAGGTCCAGGCAAAACCATTACTATCACCCAGAATCCCCCACCCAGTGACGATCCTGGCCAGCACTTGGTGAATAGAATTACAAATAAAAAATATTTTTCTATACATTTTTATAGATATGCAGCTGGATGGAGAAAGACAAATAATTTTTTACAGTCTAAGCCCCATCAGAGTCCTACCGAATCCAAATCTCTAGAGGGACAGGGCCCCAGAGTCTACAGAAGTGAAGGATTTAGATATGTGGATGAGCATCTGGGAGCCAGCACCGTCTCCCCAGCCCCAGAGGACATTCATCTCCTCCCCCATCTCAACTGGTGACCATCGGGGCTGAGGCTGACTTGGCCCCAGACAGCTCTCTCCACAGCTAGCAAGGTGCTCTCCCACGTGTGACTTGACATCTGCATCCCTGTAACAGGGCTGGGGGATCCCTTTCCAAGCAGCTCCTGACAGTAAACCTGATCCTTCTTTCACATGGAGCATGGCTGAGTGACAACAGTAGCTGTGCTTACTGAGCACCTACTGGGTGTCAGACCAGTGCTAAGCACTCTACGGTCTCCACCGGTAGCCTCACAACCAAACCCCCAAAGCCAAGATCTGTCCTTTCTCACACTCCAGGAAACTGAGGTTTGAAAAGATGCACGGGTAGCTGTGGTCAGGGCTTAAATCCTTGACTTAGAGGTTGTGCTGCAGGATATTGGGAACAGCTCCATATTCCTTCTCTGTTCACACGTGTATGCATATATGTGTGTGTGCACATGTGTGTGAACATGGACATACGTAGAACTGCTAAGAGGTTTTTAAAATATTTTTTAGTTGTCAATGGACCTTTGTTATTTATTTATTTATTTATATGCGATGCCAAGAATCGAGCCCAGTGCCTCACACAAGTTAGGCAAGCACTCTACCACTGAGCCACAACCCCAGCCCCTGCTAAGAGTTTTTAACAGAAAATGCCTGGACTTCTGGACCCAAAGTACCACTTTTCTTCCCACCCCATATCTCTAATTGTCAGGGCAACCCCACGGTCACAGTTCCTAATGAAGAAAGGCTGGGAAACTGAGTCTGGGCTGACCCGGACTTTGCAATTCAGGGAGAAAGGTATGGAAGACTCAGAAAAGGCCCTGTGTAGTCATCCAGATCAGCTCTATGTCCCAGGTTCCCTCAGCTCACCTGAGGTGGGAAGGATCACAGGTGTGTAGGCCCCTTGGCTCCAGCAAGATTCAGCAGCCTCTGGGTCGTCGTGTTTCTGAGTCTGTGTGTGTTTCCATCACCAGGGAATTTCAGTAAATTGGGTTCTTGAAAATGGTACATGCTCACGCAACCATGGAGCCTGGTCTTCACCGGGTGGTCACATAAGGCCTTACCTCGGAGACATTGCAGGAGACAGCTGTGGCGCTCCTGGTGGAGGAGGACCAGAAGTGTGTGGGTGAGGTAGCACAGGGTATGGTTCCATGCAGGGCAGCAGGAAAGGAAGGGAACCATCCTTAACGAGCACCTACTGTCTGCCAGGCACCGCACCAAACACTGGCCTCTATCATATTCTGATCCACTTGCATTTTATTCCTGTATCCAAATGACCCTGCAATTGAATATGATCTCAGAATTATAAGTCAGGAAACTGAGGCTGGGCAAGATGCCCCCTGTTGCCCAGGACCATGTAACTGATCAGAGGCAGAGCGTGATTAAATCTGCAGAGCTCCGTCTCTTTCCTCTTCCCCGCACTGCATAGCAGTCACCTGGGCAGCGTGAGCAGCAGCCTTGACAAGAAGCAAGGAAATGAGGGAGCGACTTCAGACAGGGTTAATTCCGGGGCACCTGCTTTATGATGCTTAGTGTCTATTGGTGTCACAGGATTGAGAGCCAGCTCCCCTACAGCATCCATGACTGTCTGAAGTTAAGGAAGCAGGGAATGGATTTGACATTGAGGAAACAGATTTGCTCCTTAACCACAGGGAGCCTCAGTTTCCTCATTTACAGACTAGGGTAAGGAGGTCTGTTTGAGAGAATCATGGTAAGTCGTAAAGGAGCTCACATGAGAAACACTTAGCTCATGTCGGATCGACAGGTGTCCATTAGGATGAAGTTGGATTAGGTGCTCAAGCACCTGCTCCTCGCCCAGGGAGCCTGTCAGCCATAACCCCGGGGATCCCAGGTTCCAGGGGGTCTAGCTCTGCTTCCAACGTGGCAGGTTCTTGGGGAAGTGCTGAAGGTCTGGGTTGACCACTATAATGAAGCTTATTTGCTATGGGTCTCTGTCCACACACCGCTCTGTCTAATCTTGTCCTTGACCCCCATCCACGCAGCCTTCAGACACAATGAGTGTCCGGATCCTGGTGTTCCAGTAAATGGCAAACGGTTTGGGGACAGCCTCCAGCTGGGCAGCTCCATCTCCTTCCTGTGTGATGAAGGCTTCCTTGGGACACAGGGCTCGGAGACCGTCACCTGCATCCTGAAGGAGGGCAGTGTGGTATGGAACAGTGCCGTGCTGCGCTGTGAAGGTACGTGTCCATGGGCGGGGCAGTGACTGTCAGCCAGACAGGTTCCAGAGGGGGCCGGAGTGGCCTGAACCGCAGTGGTCCATTTCTGCCTCCATCCATCCGTCCATCCTTTCCTCTCGTGACCCAGGGCCTCTCCTGGCCCTCCCACTGGAGTGGCAAGGGTTTTAGAGGAAGAGTTTGCATAGGAACTTGAATTGATTCCAGAAAGTAAACTGGAAAAAAAGCTGGGTCTGGATGGTCAGGCATCAAAAATACGTCTTCTTTCAACTGGGAACTCTCAATTTCACAGCCATTAGGAGCTCTGCTTCTAGCATCTGCCCAAGGGAGCCCAGCGGCGTTGTCGGCGCTGATTTTCCCAGTCTTCCGGGCTGCTTCGCTCTCCTTCTCCATGTGCTCATTTTCCCCAGTTCCCTGGGCTCTCTCCCTGTTCTGGCCTTTGTGCCCCTGTTAAATGCTGCCTTGATATCTTTGTGGCCACTCTCCAGGCAAGGCAGGGTGGACCAGCCAGAAGAATACAGTTTGCAGCAGGCTCTGGGCCTGTTATGGCATCTCCTCACCCCTACCTCACCCTACGAGGCAGGTTTGGAGTCTATTTCAGAGAGCCAACCATCTGTTTCACCAAACTGTGGGCATTTAAAACACAGACGAAGCCTCCGAAGGGCAGGGACCGTGTCAAATTTGTGTACCAAGCACGGTGACTGGCACAGAATTGGAGCTCAGTATCTGTTTGGGAACATGGATGAAGAGTGCACATACCCCCAAGGGCCGAGGTGGGGTCCAAGGAGGCAGGGGCTGTGCTGCTCCCCTTTGAGGAACAGAAAACCTCTTCATTTCCTCTCCTGTGGTGGGCAGAGATGGTGACCTAAGAGACTTCCTACCTAGTCCCGACTCCATATCTAAATCCCCTCACCACAAGTGGGAGGGCCGGGGGGAGAAGAGAGGGCTTTGCCCCTGGGCTGATGGGTGGGTGTGTGGGAGAGGAGAGACCACCCAGAACACGTTGCATGAGACAGGAGTCCAGGTGGGCTTTCCAATGAGAGGAACCTGAGCCGGAATCCAGCAAGTCGCTTTTTCTTGTGAACCTCTGCTCTTTCTGAAGAAAAAAACAAAACAAGAAACAGAAGGGATGATAATAAGCAGTGTATGTGAAGAGCCATCCCAGGCATAAAGTTAAGTACTCATAAACGTGAGCTCCACAGGTTAGGGAATCTTCCTTGGGTTCTTATCCCGCACCTGGCAGAGTGCTTGACTTAGTCAACACTGATTGATGACTCGCTGACGATGAATGAATGAGTGACCTCTTCACTAGAGTCTCACTAATGAGAAGCACATCAGTGAAAGGCCTTCCTGTTGCCTCTGCCTTGCAACCTCCCTGACGGGGCACCTTGGGCAAGCATTTGACCTCTCTGAGCCTCCGTTACCCCATCCAGTGTTGGTTATTCGTGGAACCTCGGCAGGGTTGTGGTCAGCATGCAGAGCTCCTGGGGCAGCACCTGGCGGAGGGGGAGCCCTCTGTAAGCATTGGCCACCAGTGTTATTTTAACTCCATTTTAACCTCGTCTTCCCTGGACCAATCAGTACTCGCTGCACCAGGGGGCGGGGGGGGGGGGGACGTGCTGTATGTTTGGGGGCAGTAGACACCCAAAAAAAGGGGCAGCCTATGGGGGACACAGTTTTCTCAGAGTGATGAGCCTCCACGCCAGCCTGGCATGGAGGGTGTGGGCAGAGCACTCCTGAGAAGCACAGGGAGAGGCAGACCCTGCCCAGAGCTGCTGCCCAGCACAGACACCGAGGAGCGCGTGAGACAGCGCAGCCCTGGGGACCTGCCCTCCCAGGCGCCTTCACGGCCTTTTGTCAAGCCTTGGGGACCCCTGCTTTGTGATCAGCATCTTTGTACTTCCCATTTTTTGTAGTTTTGTTTTTGATTAAGTATCCCCACCTTGTGGACAATTAAATGCAGAAGCTAATGGCCTTTTAGAAAATCTTTTAATATATGCTAAGAGCCACTTAGCTTTTGAGAGGCTGTAATAGGACATGGGAGAAAATGGCTCCTCCTAAATTTAGAAAGAAGGAGGATCATCAGAGAATCACGGGCGGATGGAAAACAGGAGTGGGCAAACTTTCTTAAAGGGCCAGAAATGAAGTTATTTTGACCTTGCACATTGTAGGGTGACTATTCAACTCTGCCACTGTCATGCAAAAGTAGCCTGAGGCTGCAGGTACATTCCTGGGCTGAGTGTGGCCTGTGGCGATAATTTGATGGACAGAGGACATGGGGTGGGGTCCCTGTGTTTTAAATCAACAATGTCCTGAGAAAGACTTCCAGGTTGTAAGGACAGCCACCCAAGAATGCCTTGCAATCTCCCCTGTTTTTCTTGGTCTTTCTTTTTAAAGGAGAACCAACCCTAGTGTTTTATAAACACCCGCCTCATTTCAACCTTGCACCAGCCCTAGGGAACAGGTTCAGTTACTGTCCCCACTGGGACCTAGGAAGTTAGACCACCTGCCCAGGGTCCTCTCAGCCTGTAAGTGACGGAGGCTCTGGCTATCCTGTTCCTGCCTTCTTCTTGAATTTAATCACTTGAGAGAATATGTCAAACATGTTTACAAAAGACTTAAAAGCATCCACAAATAGAAAGGAAAGTGGGTTTTCTGCTTTCCACATCCCAGTGGAAAATTAAAACAAAAGGAAACACACTGCCTATCACAAAGGACAGAGCAGGCGGGACACCACATGCAAACCTCAGAAACTGACGGCGTAAAGCAAAGCGGCAGCAGTGAGCCACGTGTATCAGCCATGACAACAAGGTAATTAATTCCTTATTAAAAGACAAAGACTCTCCAACCAAGTTTAGGAAAATATTGTGCTTACAAGAAATACACAAGAAAAAAAGGAGATAAATAATCTACAGTGAGTGCATGTTCACATCTCAGGTTTTAAGGGAATATGTGGGATTGCAAAAGTTTCAAACCACGCCCAGGCCAGTCATGTTCCAAATTAAAATCCTCATGCCCCAGTCCCAGCCCCTAGAGCACAATGATTTAAGATCTCAGTGTAAAGGCACCCACGTACTTTTCTCATCACCACATCAAATGCTTTACTCTAATAAAGAAGGTCAGTGCTCTTCACTCCCACAAGAAATCCAAGCCATGGTTTTAGCTCATGTAGGCATCCAAGGAAGGACTGTGAGGGGATTCTTGTGTTTCTACCACTATCCATCTTATTTAATCTTGTCACTCTGGCAAGAAAACTATTGTTATGCTTTATACATGAGAAGTCTGAGAACTAATGAAGTGAACTGAGTTGCCCCAAATTGCCTGATTCTTATTAACTGAGCACTTACTATGTGCTGTGTAACATATATTGTCCTATTGAGCCCTCATGACAGCCTCGTTAGGTAGGTCCTATTATTCTCACTTCACGGAGGCAGAAACTGAAAGCACAGACAGAGTGGTTAAGTCACTTACCCAAGATATACAGTTATGTAAATGGGAGAGTCGGGGTACAAATTCAGGGACCCTGATTCTAGAACCATCACTTTTCACAACCATGTGAGTCCAAAGTTTGTTCTACCACAAAAGGATCAAGGATGGGTGGGGAGGGGCTCAGGTGGCTAGTGGGGAGGGAGTCGGCGGCCATACTTCCAGCTGCAGGTGAAGAACTCCTGTCATGCTGATCAGAGGAAAGGGCTTTCCTACTGCTGATCACTCACACCGGACAAGTAGTCAGCCAAAGCCCTCCAGGGCAGCCAGCATCTTACCACAGAAACAGCGGTCAGAGAATATGTGGGATTTCTAGGCACCACCCACCTGTGGTGCCCAGAAATGAAGGCTCTGGAGCCAGGCCTCTGGGCTCAAGTCCTGGCTCCACCCCTCCTAGCTGCGGGCTCCTCAGCCAGCCACCGAACCACTGTGTGTCCTCAACTTGGAACTGAGGCGAATTCCTGTGCGCATCTCATAGGCCCCCGTGAAAAAGACAGGTGAAGCCCAGGCCCGCCTCCAGAGCAGCGTCCGGCGTGGTGAGAGGGCCCTGCGCCCTTCACTTCTGCCACCGATCCACAGTCCTCTTTCCCTTGTGCAGCTTTAGCATCAGAGGTCAGGAGCAGGTGACCCACCCCTCACATGTGTCACAGCAGACACATCTTTTTATCACATTTCTAGAAGCTGGAGGGCCAAGTCAAGGTGCTAGCAGCCTTGACTTCTCCTGAGGCCTCTCAGTGGCTTGCAGGTGGCTGCCTTCTCTCTAGGTCCTCCCTGGCCTTTTTTCTGTGCATGTGCACCTCTAGTGTCTAATAATAATAAGATCCCCAGCCCTGCCAAATTGGGGCCTGCCCTTTTGACCTCACTGGACCTTATTTACCTCCTCGAATGCTCCCTGTCTCCAAATTCAGTCACCTGTTCAAGTTTCAGTCTATGACTTTGGGGAGGATGCAGCTCAGCCACAGCACCAGCACCTCTGCCTTTCAATCATATTTCTATCCTCAGCAAATACCTGTGGAGCATCTCCTGTGTGCCGCACAGGGTCAGGCGCAGGTTGGCTGCTTCTCCCTTTTCTTAGGACCCACCCTACTTTCTCTTTCCTTCCCAGGTATCTGCGTGCATTCATGCTTGCCTTGTTATGCCTTTCCATGTTTTTTTAGTGGAAAACTTCCAACTTACATCAAAACCAAGAGGATGGTGTAATGTACCCCATGTATCCATCACTCACTGGGCTTCAGCTGTAAACCCAGACCCTACCTGTGCCCCTTTACCCCTCTGCCTGCTCCCTCTGGACTAGATATCAGGCATAATATTACATCCATAACATTTTAGTGTGACTCTCTAACAGACGAACTCTTTTAAACATACCACAGTACTATTCTCCTAAAAATTAAAAACGATTACTTAGTGCAATCCTTGGTCAGCTAATACTTTTGTGATATGCTTCTGAAAATTGGAATCCTACTTAGTTTCATAGGTTACAATGGACTTCTGTGTCCCAAGTCTCTCTTAATCCATGGGTGTCCATCTTGCATTCTTGCCCCTTGCATGTTCTGTTTTTCTTTTTCTTCTCCCTTTATCTATTTTTTTAGGGAGGTGGGGGGCAGGTATGTGTTTGCATTGACCAAGTCAAGGCATCTATTTGGAGGAGTCTCCTGCATTCTGAATTTTGCTGATTTCCACCCTGAGAGTTAACAGGACCCCTTTCTTATATTTCCTTCAATGGGCAGTAAGATCTAGAAACCTAATCAGATTCATTTTCCATTTATCGTACAGGACATTTATGAGCAGGACTTCATGTCTCTATCACAGGTGGATAACATCTGGTTACCTCTCTTTTGGGGACAGTAGAAGTCATAGGTGATCATAGCCTAGGAACTGCAAAATACTAACATTTTGTAGTTTCTGCCTTGATAAGCTGAAATATTTAAAGAATAATCATCCTCACCAGTTATTCACATACTCGAAGGTATAATTCATGACAGAAGACAGGAGAGACACTTATTTTCCTTTATTTGCCAGTTTTCATGTTAATGAATTAATTCCCTAACATTTTCCAAAGTTGAACATTTTTAAATGTCATTACAGTCCCATGGATGTAATATTTTGAGTATTAAATCTATCGCAATTATTATTCTAACTGATGCTCAGATTTTCTCTTTGCCTTGCTAGAGCTTTTGAAGATGGCACAACCTCATCTTGTACATGTTCTGCCCCTGACCTAGAATTGGTTGTTTCTCCAAGGAGCCCTGGTCCCTTAGAGGAAACTGACATTTAGAAATTGGATTTTTTTTTTCCAGTGCTAAGGATCAAATCTAGGGCCTCGTATGTGCCAGGCAAGCAGTCTATCACTGAGCCACACCTCCCGTCCTTTTTATTTTTGAGACAGTCTCACTGAGTTGTCCAGGCTGACCTCAAACTTGTGATCCTCCTGCCTTAACCTTCTAAGTACTAGGATTACAAGCTTGAACCACCATGTCTGGCAATATTTAAAATCTGGACACTAAAATCTGAACACTAGGGGTGCTTATTATTCTCGAGTTGGTCTTGTTTCTAAGGCTTTTCAGTGAACTCAGCTAAGAAATGCTTTAAAAAAAAAAAAAAGCATTGTAGGTTCACTTCATTTGAAATGTAAGGAGTTTTTTTTTTCTTTTTACCTTAACTTCCTTGACATCATATCTGCATCTCCTTTCACTCTTGCTAAAAGGTTCTAACGACACCATTGTAACTTCTCATTATAACACATGCCCAAGAGTCTCAGAATGGCAATGCCCATTCTACCGACGTGACTCCTGAAAATGATCTCCTTCTCCTTCTTCATCATTTTTAGTTCTTTTTGTGCTTAATATCCTACGAGGGATGAGCCATGAAATTACCATTTTAAAATCTGTAAGTAGTTCCTTCCTGTGTGATTATGCTACCAACTGAAGGAGTATTGTGTTCAAATTCTTAGTGCATCCCAAATTTAATCTTTCTTTTTATTTATGTAAAATATTTACATAGTTTCAAAGTTAAATCTATTTTAAAAAGGTACATTTGGGGAAATTGTTGCTTATAACCTATCCTTTCTACCCTGTTCCCTCCCACTGTCCATGGATAATCCTTAGTTTTTGGTTTACCTTTTCCTTCATTATTAATCTGAGTGAATATTAATACTTTAACATTAATTTGACTTTTAATATTAGCTCTTTATTAGATAACTGGAATCAGATTTTACCCAGTATTCTCTATGTTGTTTTTATTTACTCAGCCATGTATTCTGGAGACCACACCATAACATTGTATAGCATATTCTTTGGTTTCTAGCTACATAAATAGTTGATTTCATTGATTACCCTAGTTTATTCAGTAGATTCCTATTTCTAAAATTTGAGCTGTTCTCATTCTTTTGCTATTACAAATTGTGCTGTCTTATACAGCCTTGTGCAAATAAATGTTATTTTTTTCACATTTTTGCCAATAGATCTTTGGGATAGTGTTCTAGAAATAGAATTGCTGTGTCAGAGAATAAATGCATATGAATTTTGCTGTATATTACCACATTCCTCTCCATAGGGGTATGCCATTTTTCATTTCCACCAGCAAAGTACCAGAATTCCTGGCTTTTACAGCCTGTGTGACATCAAAATTGGATGTTGCCCACCTGATGAAAGAGAACTCGTATCTCATTATAATTTTAGGATGAATTGTTCTTATTAAGAGTTAAGTTGAGCATCTTTTCAGATGTTCGAGAGACATTGCATTGATAATCCTCCCCTCCTGATCCCAACCTGGCAACTACCACGCTCTCTGCAGTATGAAGACGAGCAATAGAAGGTGAAGAACTGAGTTAACAGAGAGTTTGTTTGGCAATCACAGGAGCAGAAGGAGAGGTTAACTAAGCCAACTAATAAAGCAATAGAGCAGACAAAGCAAACAACATGGTGTCCGCCACAGAAAGGAGCTGTGTTTCCCTTCATGGAGATTATGGGCTGGTCGTGTTGAGCCGGATGTCCTGAGTGGAGAGTGCTGGGGAGGCATGTGACTGGGTGGTCCATGCATTCCTAGAACTCAACTAAGGAGGTCACATTTCAGCAGCCAGAGAGGCTGGGCCTGTGCTGAGCCAGAGCCAGGAAATAGTCACTGCTCACTGCTGAGACTCAGCGCCTGGGACATAGCAACAGGCACAGCTTACCCACCTTCAAGGTCTAACACGTCCATTGAAGGAGGAGAGAGAAGCGTTAGGAGGTTCAGTGAGATAATAGATGGATTTTGAAAACTGTGTTACCCAGAAGTGTCAATACACACAAGTGGTCTATTCCCTCAGTGCTGATGTGAGTGCTGTTAATTACTTACTCTACCCTTCTGTTCATAAAAATGGGGTAACGACCCCTTCTATGTAATGAGGATCATAATCTGTGTGCCTTTCAGCTCTCAGTTGTCACTCAATAGTCCCCATCAAGTCCTAGCATGTGGTGAGCTCTCCGTACACCTTCTGGGGGATTTGGAGTCAGAGGTCTTGAGGTTAAATCTCAGCTCCAACTTCAATATCTCAGTGTCCTTGAGCTACTATCTCAACCTGCTTGGCCTTGTTTTCTTCTCTGGAAAGTGGGGACAATGACTTCACAAGGTGTGTACATCTAGATGTGATGATGCATGTGAAGCAACTAGATAGGAGTCACCAGTGTTGAGTGGATAGCTTCTACCATCATCATCTGATGACCATCTCTGTTACACTTCCTAATATAATTTTCTATTAAAACTATTGATAGCTATTTTAGATAATTTCAGAAGGTTGTAGAATTGAGAGAACAGGGTATATTTGGCTGTATTTTTAAAAATTTTTGTTCTATTTAGATATACATGACAGTAAGTGTATTTTGACCTATTATACATACATGGAGTGTATCTTATTCTAATTAGGATCCCATTCTCATGGTTGTACATGATGTGGACTTTCACTGGTCCTATATTCACATATGAACATAAGAAAGTTAGACTGATTTGTTCTACTATCTTTCCTATTCCCATTCCCTCTACCTTCCTTTCATTCTCCTTCTCAGCCATGAAAAAAGAATGAAATTATGGCATTTGCCAGTAAATGGATGGAACTGGAGACTATCGTGCAAAATGAAATAAGCCAATCTCAAAATACCAAAAGCCAAATGTTCTCTCTGTTATGCAGATGCTAACATAAAATAAAGAGGGGAGGGGAGAACAGAAGTTCATTTGACCGCATTCTGTGAAACGGATTACCTAGAGAAATCTCCAGAACTTTGCAAAGAGAACAGCACTGCGTAGCTCATTTATCTCCTTCTTAGTTCTGTTCAGGAATGTTCTGGTCTCTGGTAGCTCCTCAGTAAGAGGGATCAAAGGAAACAGGTTTAAAACCAGGAGGCTGCTTATACTATGATCCCTGGTTCTGTGCTGTTCTCGCCTCAGTCTGAATTGAGACTCTATGACTTGCAAACCTCCAGTCGGTTCCTGAACCTCCAGACACCTCCGCTTCCTTAGCGGAGGCCAACCTCACAGGGGCCTTTGCTTCCTAAAGAGTGATCCTGATGACGTGCGCATCTCCACACGATGTGGAGGGAGCGCTTGGTCACGGGCGGTGGTGCTGACAGAGGTGGGAGCCTCATCCTCAACCTCCGGCAGGTAGATTGTTAACGGAGAGCCCCAATTCTTGACGGTTGAAGGACAGGATTACACAGCACTTGAGCTCTGTCGTTCAAATCAGGTCATCAGGGGATCTGCTTGTTGGAGTCATTTAAAGGTCCCGGCAGACGGGTCTGCCATCTTGACACCTGCCTCCACAGTGGAGTGACAGAAAACAGCAAATTGTGCCCTGGTTCAAACCGTTTCCACCTCGGCGTGACGTGTAGGCATATCTTCTGCTCTCATTTTATTGGTCCAAGCAGTCATGTGATCTTGCTTCACTTCAAAAGGGTGGGTGATGAAATCTACCATGAGTACCAAAGGGAGAGTCCTGGACTGGCCCTAATGACCACGGCAGGATCTAGTTTCAGGGACAGGCAGGAGTGGCAGGAAGATGCCGGTGAGAGTGGGGAAGCTGTGTGATAGGAGGCCAAGGAGAGGAGGGGACAGGCTTTGCAAGACCAGGGATAGCCAGGAAACGTTCCAAGACCGTCAGTATCTTGTGGCTGCATCGATCCACCTTTTCATTCATTCATTTATTCAACAGTCATAGACAGACCACCGTGGGCCACGCACCATGCCAAATGCTGGGGATACCAAGTCGTGAGAGAGATCAGTACTAGTGCCTGCACCCCGAGCTGAGCAGGGCTGGCCACTCACTTCCTCGTGTGGCTGGGAGGAGGTGGGTCCAGCCTCTGCCTCGGGTCTGGCGACTGAGCAGGAACAGAGAAAAAGCCAGTGTGACCCAGATATCAGCAGCACTTCAGTCCTTCCAGAACGAGAAAAGGACTTTGTTTAAAGGATTCTTTTCATTTCTCCCCTCTGGCCTTTAATAAACCTCCCAATGATGCAACTAGGCGCATCCATGAAGGTCCCGATAGGCAACACTCACAGTTTAGAGTTTATGTAATTCTCCATAAAAACAGAGACAATCCTTGTTGGCTGATAAACTTGATAGAGAGGTATTTTGTATGCTTATTCATCTGTCCCCCAAGAAAGCTGCTTCTCTCCCTCTGTCCTCCAGCTCCCTGTGGTGGCCACCTGACTTCGCCCAGCGGCACCATCCTCTCTCCCGGCTGGCCCGGCTTCTATAAGGATGCCTTGAGCTGCGCCTGGGTGATCGAAGCCCAGCCAGGCTACCCCATCAAAATCACCTTCGACAGGTGCTGGGAACACGGTGCTGGGAAGGGGCCCGGGGGCAATTTCTACTGCACGGGAGGGAATCTGGAGTGAGTAGAGGGACTGACCCCAGGGCTGAAATGTCGGCAAGGTCAGAGGACACTGGAGCCCACGGCCCCAGGTGGGAGGCTCTCTCTGGCTTTGCCCTGGGCTTGCTTGTGCTGTAGGGGCACTGCGACTGGAGTGGGGAGATGGCTGGGGTATCACCTGGGATGCTATCGCCCTTCCCTTCTCTTAACGCCCAAGAGGGAGTGTGGCAGATAGACCCCACTGGATGCCGAAGCGAGGCAGAGCATCCAAGGACAGTACCTCCAGAACTTCTAATACAAGGGTGGTCGTCTTAACCTCGGTCCCAAACCCTCCACGTGCCCACTTCTACTCCCACCCTGCCTATGCCCCTCAGTGGGAAATATGAACACAAACTTGTTCTGGACAAAGCCTCCCTGACCTGAAACCACCATCTGCAAACATTCCTGTGAAGGACCAGATAGTAAATCTGACAGGTTTAATGGGTTTCTTGCCCACTTTCAGATCTCTGGTGCATGTTCTTTAGTGCTTCTTTGTTTTCAAATATCCCTTTACTGAATGTAAAAACCATTCTTAGCTCTCAGGCTGTATACCAGATTTGGTCCTGGGGCTTTAGTTGATTGACCCCTGGCCTAGAACATTCCAACCCCCATGAGCTAGGCCTGGAGAACCCAGGCCATAGAGAAGATTGGAGAGCTGTGTCTGACCAAGGAAGATGAAGGGCTAAGCTCAGTAGAGAAGGTCCTTTCCATGTCCCTGGTAAATGTGTACGAATGATATTAAAAGATCCCAGCCTGCCAAACTCTGGGTGTCTGCAGCCCTGGGTCAGGCAGGGCTTTCATCATTTGCAAATTAATAGGCCTTGGGTTTCTGCCACCTGACAGATTTAAAACTGAGGTCAACTATGACACCCTGGAAGTGCGAGATGGACGGACCTACTCAGCACCCTTGATTGGGGTTTACCACGGGACCCAGGTCCCCCAGTTCCTCATCAGCACCAGCAACTACCTCTACCTCCTCTTCTCTACAGACAAGAGTCACTCAGACATCGGCTTTCAGCTCCGCTATGAGAGTGAGTCTCACTGGGCAGGGAGGCAGGTGACACGGTTGGTGCAGGTGGGGGAAGGGCCCTGGGGCTGTGCTCCAGCATCGGCCCCAGATCCAGCCCTCCTGTGAATTCTTGGTTAGGCTACCCTTTGGGAGGTGCCCCCTTACTGTAACACCACCCAGGGATCACAGGAGCCAAGAGTTGCTCATGACCTTCATGCTGGATCCCACGCACACACTCCATGCCTCCTGTGTGCAGGTGCCTGGGTGCCACCATGCTAGGCACTCTGGGGACATGAATTTGAAGTGAAATAGCAACTCCCACTCATACTGCCTTCTCACATCATCTTCTGCACTCCTCCCCTTTCTTTAAAGGATTAATGTCACTTCAATTCTTTGCAGACCAAAGCAGAAAGGACTGCTAGCACCTTGAGAACAGGTTATTTCTTATTCATGTGTGTATTTCTAAGCCTCAGCAATGTGCCTACACCAGAGCCGACACTCGGCTAACGTTTACTAATGAATGAACCAAAGAGCAAAGGATCCCCTGTTGAAGAGATAGGTCTTCCTGCCAGGCCCCATGACCCACACCTGCACTCCCAGCGACTCAGGAGGCTGAGGCAGGAGGATTGCAAGTTGGAGGCCAGCCTGGACAACTTAAGGAGACCTTGTCTCAAAATAAAATAAAAAGGGTTGGGGTGGTAGCTCAGGGGTAGAGCCCTTGCCTAGCATGTGAGAAGCCCTGGGTTTGATCCCTAACACCATAAGAAAGAAATGAAAAGAAAAAGTGATAGGTCTTCAAACAGTCTCTCCACAAAAAATAATGGCCACATTTCATGAGTTGCTAATAGCAACTTCAGCCTCTTATAAATCCACACCCCCTCTTCTCTGTAAGTCAGCTGGGGTCCCTCAGTGGGGATGGTGCATACTCTGTTCCAGCTGTGACCTCTCTTTTCCAGCTATAACATTGCAGTCTGACCACTGTCTGGATCCAGGAATCCCTGTCAATGGGCAGCGTCATGGGAATGACTTCTATGTGGGCGCTCTGGTGACATTCAGCTGTGACTCCGGCTACACGTTAAGTGACGGGGAGCCCCTGGAGTGCGAGCCCAACTTCCAATGGAGCCGAGCTCTGCCCAGCTGTGAAGGTGAGGCTCACAAACGGACCAGGAGCTGGATGGCCACCGACTCCTGGACCCCGTCAGTGGAGACTGGGGCTCTGAGAAGAAGTGGGGCAGTGGGTGCCTAGGGCAAGGTGAGGGTCGCTGTCTGAGCCACGCTGGTCTTTCACTGCCCTCTTCACTTCTGTAGCTCTCTGTGGTGGCTTCATTCAAGGCTCCAGTGGGACCATCTTGTCACCAGGGTTCCCTGACTTCTACCCCAACAACTTGAACTGCACCTGGATTATCGAAACATCACATGGCAAGGGTAAGTGTTCGGGCAGATATTGGGACGTGACTCAAGGTCAGGGCCCTATGTTCCCAGGTCAAGGCGACCTCAACGGGGATTTCTTTATATAGTGATGTGTCCGCTCAGTCTGAATGTTCCTCACCTTCTCATCTCTTTGAATCACAGAATTCATTCAATAAATGTTGTTAACAATCTAAAATCTCCAAAGAGATCATACTGGTAACCAACCATGGAATCCCATCAGGTGCAGGAATCCTTTCTAACCACCTCCTGCAAGATGGCGGCACCCCTCTGTCGAAACACCTCACTATGGGGAGGGCTCCCCCCCATTCCACAGTGTCAAGTAATTCATTTCCCTCCTAAGGGTCTATTAGGTGTTTCTGAAACCCACATCCCTGTCCTGTGTCCTGGGGAAACAGGACACCTCTGCTCTCTCCGCTTCAGGTCACCCCTTTCAATTCTAAACATGAGGATCCCTTTCTTGCATAGCTGAACGCTTCCCTGAATGACAGGCATGCATGTTCCTCACCAACCTGCACTGTTGTCCCTGACCTAAGTGGTCTTTGGGAATCCAAGTTCAAAGTAAGTGTCCTGGTTATAAATAAGCATTAGTAAAAATACTCTTTCATCCAACATATATTCACTAAATGTCACCCATGTGGAAGACACTGGGGCTGGGAATTGGCAGAAACCCAGGAGATATGGAAGGTTATTCCAGAGCTTCTCTAGTGCTGGCTTCTGCCCCTCTGCAATCCGGCAAGTACACTAGTTAATGCTGAGGCTCCGCCCTGGAGGCTTTGATTCTCCACATTGGGGGTAGAAACCAGGTGTATGCATTTTGAGGTCATTTTGTCAATCATTCTGAGGCATGCCTCTAATAAGAACCTCTGATCTAGAAGAACTAACCAGGAAAAAAAAGAGCCAGGAGAGAAAAAATGAAATGGAAGAAAACCCTTTCCAGAGATTCAAATGTTGCTACAGGCTAAAAAATGTACATAAGCAGTGTGGCGTGAGTGCAGGAGTGGACATTCAAATCAGCGAGGGACAAGAAAGATCCAGAAACAAACTCCTCAGTGCGTGTGTACATGCACGCGTACCTGTGGCCATGCGAGAGGGAGACAGACTTGAGCATATGATTAAAGTGTCATTTCATTTGAAGAAAAGATGGATTATTTAATAAATGGTGTTAAAACAGTGAGCTTAACCATTGGGGGAAAAATCTTAATGAAATCAACTAAATTATGCCATGTCCATGAACAATGAATCCCACTTTTATGTATAATGTATAATTAAAAGGCACAAATTAAAAAAAAAAAGTAGAAAGGAGACCAGTAGAGTAGAGGAAGGAGATCAGGGGAGGGAGGAGGGAGGGAAAGGGGAGGTATTAGGGAATTAGACTGATCAAATTATGTTATCTGCATGTACAAATATGTCACACTGAATGCCGCTGTCGCGTATAATAACAATGCACCCATAAAAACCACTAAAAATGATTTTTTTAAAATCCAATGCATACCTCAGACATTTAGTCACATAAATTCCAGTACTAGGAAAAAGCATGGATCTCCAACCTCAGCCAAGAAGGCACCTTCAAGAGTACACCAAAAGCAGAATCTGTAAAGGCAAAGACTGTTAGATTCAATTAAGTAAAACTTTAATAGGATTTATGTAAAGAAAGCTCCATAAAAAATGCAAAGTCAAATAGTAAATAGACAAAAATATTTGCAATATACATAATTGACTGAGGATGAGCAGCCTGCTGCACACAGAGCTCTTCAGAATTTCTAAGAGAAAGAGGCCTGGCCCACCAGCCTGCAGAAAGAGCAAAACTATAAACCAACACTTCATAATTATGGAAACACAAATTGAAAAATATCAACCCCATCAATAATGAAAGAAATGCAATTTCAGCCAGTAATGAAATCCCATTTCCCTTTTCAAGTCATCAGAGAAAACCATCACGTTGGGAAGAGAAGGCACAGATGTGTTCTTCCTGCTTACCTGGTGTGAAGTGGTTGGGACTTCCCAGAGGCTGGTTTGGTGACAGGAATCAAAAGTCTTCAAAAGATTCATGCCTCTGAACCCGCACTTTACCTGTAGAAAATAAGTAAAACTGCACATTAAGATGTTACTGCCAAGATGTCCCTTAAAACGTGTACTTATTACATTGAAAACTTAGGAACTATGCAAATGGCCATCTGTAAGGACACATGAAATAAACATATGGTACGGTTCTGGAATAAAATACTAGGAATCGCAGGAAAGAATATTTGCAGATCTGTGGAAGTGGTGGCAAAAATCATTAAGTAATGAAGTTTGCTAAAAGATAGTTTTTGCAAAGGAGGATATTTGCATAAAAAATGGTGTAAAAGATTTGCCCAGAGATTTTAATACTAGTTGTTTCTTATTTTTTTCATTTTTTGCTTTTTTTCCTGATTTTGAGCAATAAATATATATTGCATGCAAAAATAAGGTATTTGTTCAAAAAAAGAAAATTATTTCTAGTCTCACCACATGCTTCACTTTGGACCTGACTAATCCTTCCCTGGCCAGGGATCAGATGTCCCAGATCTTTTCCAGGCAAGGCAGGACCCTCCAGGCAGCCAGGCAGTGCCCCCAGAGTCCCTGGAGGGACAATCATGTGGTCATGATTTTCTGTGTGGGGGTGGCTGAGCTCATAAGGGTGAAAGTTCCTTTCTGCATTGCTTTTTGTGTCTTTGCCTAGAAATCAGTGTAGCTCATCAACTACTTAACGAATGTGTATTTGATACCTGCACTTCAGAGTTTATGGTCCAGGGCTAGCGAGACAGTCTAAGCACAGAGCTGAGTGGGAATGTCGATGTGTAGTGGAGCACACATCTGCAGCCCAGCCCCGGGGGTTAGGCAGGTGGTCTTGATTTGAAACATAAGCTTGTCTTCCAGAATGAACAGGAATTAGCTAGGATGAAAGGTGCTCACGCAGAGAATCAACAATCATGCCTGAGCAACTAACTGCTTCTTCCCTTAGAACCCTGCAAAGTCTTCGCCTAACCCTTAGCACAGAGCCCCAGAGCTTAAAACAGCCAGGCGCCTCCGCTACCCTGCCTTCCTCGGCCTCATACTGAGCCCTGCAGACTGAGTTCCAACTCCACAGGCCTTTGTTCAGTCCCTGGAACCTGCCAAGCATTTCTCCTCCGGAGTCCTGCACATCGGCCTGAGTTCTCTCTTCCTCTCGAGGCGGGGGTGGAGAGTCCCCTTCCCCTGGCTTGGCCAGCTCTTCATCTTTCCTTGCCCACTTCCTCTCACCAGCCTCCCCCACCCCTCTCTCCAGCCATGCATCCAGGCTGGGCTCTGCTTCTTGCGGGGTTCCCCCAGCATCCTGTTCTTCCCCAGACCTGACCACTTGAACTTTCACCACCTGCCTCCCCAACAGACTCAGCGCTCTTGCTTCCTCCAGTTCTTCCTGCTCCAGGCTCCACACCTGGCACCCGAAGAACTCCAGAGGTATTTGGAGACATGAGTTGAATAGGCCTGACCCCAGATCCTTCGCCTCAGGCTCAGCTCATAAGAATATGTTGGGTGAACAGACCGCTAGGCCGCTGACTCCGATTGTTCCCGAACAGTCCAGATGGGGAAATTCTAAACTTTATGAAACTCAGAATTGCCCAGCTGGCCACATACCCAGGGAATAGGCCATTCAGAAGTCCAGAGAATGCCCCCTCGCAGAGACCCCAGGACTGCAGTTCTTGACCCTCAAGGTCATCTGGGGGTGGGATGAGCTGAGCAGGAAACACCTGCTGGTCCTCACCTGCTGTGGGCTTTGCACACACGATTCCAGTTGTGAGGACAGGGCCAGCATCCACACAGTGCAGCTAAGGAAACGGGCACCAAGGGGCCTTCACAGCGCTGGCTGCAGCCCCTGAGCTGGTAGACGGGCGTTTGATCCTGTCTTTCCTGCCCTGGTGCAGGGTTGATAGCGTTCCTACTGTTCTGCACAGTTCACTCCAGTGTGTACATCTGTCACACCAAATCTGGATTCAAACTCCAACATGGGGCCTCTCTGTTTCTGTGACAATGTCTTCATTTTCTCACAATGGCCAAAAAAGCCCCAAGCAATCAGCACAGCTGGGAACCCCAGGGGTTTCATCTCGGTTGTTTGCTCATCCTTAGAATCCCTGCCAAATGTTTACTCCTCGGGAGGGGCCGTGTTTGCCTGCTAGAAGAACAAAGTGCAGCGCTCCGGACTTCATGTTTGTTTCTTCCTGCTACTGTGTCCGACCTGCTACCCAGCCAACCTGGTGTTCTGTGGAGGAGGGGAGGACATCCACTCCCCAAACTCTCCAGACTCAGTAGTTATCTGCACACATTTGTGTGTCAGGGGTAGAGCATGCACACGGGCACGCGTGTCCACAGGTCTCCTCTGCAGACACTAACATCTCTT
Source organism: Sciurus carolinensis (assembly GCF_902686445.1). Classification (NCBI taxonomy): domain Eukaryota; kingdom Metazoa; phylum Chordata; class Mammalia; order Rodentia; family Sciuridae; genus Sciurus; species Sciurus carolinensis. The sequence goes on from NC_062213.1 coordinate 184,905,512, forward strand.
ATGCCAAGGATCGCGTCCCCACAGGAAGCCCTCCCAACCCTCAAAGCAGAGTTCCCACCCTTCTTCATGCCCGGTGCTGGATTCTTACCATTGATGCATATGTCTCCTCTACAAAACCAAAAGACCTTTCTCTCCTGTAAGCATTAGGCCTGGTACTTGGTAGGTGCTTAGGACCCATATCCTTGAACAAATAGATATAGGGTTGCATCTCGATTGCCTGCACACAGGTAATATGCAAACTGCAACCCTAGTCCTACCACCTCTGCCAGTTCTGTCTCTCCAAACCCTACCCAGAGACGCCCAAATAACTCCAGACCACCAGCTCTTATCCTCACGGAGGCAAGAATATGAAAACTTCTTTAAATGCTTTAGTATTACAGTCTTGGATCCATCATCATTTATCAAAACTCCGTCAGTAATTATCTAGGAAAGTATTTCTCAAACTCTTAGGTACCTACAAATCAAACAGGCAATTCTGCATTTCTAGCAGGCTGGTGCGTGGACTACACTTTGAGCGCAGCTGGGCCCAGCTCTCCCAGTCCGACTGCACACCTTTCCGGGTGCCATCATAACACATGTCCCCATGAACACGCTGGCTTGTTGGAGACCATGCAAGGACACATGCACCCATGCAAATAGCTGCTGCCACCCAGACCAGTCTGAGAGCTGCTTTGGGTGTTAAGATCCTGCTGCTCCACAACCCTCCTCACCCGCTGACCCTCTCACCACCTGCCACCCTCCCACCTGCTCTTCTTCTGTGGCTGATAGGTAGCATCCTGAAGCGGCTCCAGCTGGGAGGCCTTAGGTGCCTCAGCTCAGATCCCAGCTCCACCACCTACGAGCTGAATGACCTTGGACAGATGACCTCATGCCTTTGGTCCTCATTTTCCTCTACTGTTGATGCAGGACAGAGGAGGCTGGACACCTGAGGGAGTTTTAGGAAGCTGGTTTATTTAAGCCCCTCCCACCAAGCCCCATCCTCGCTGGTCCAGTGCACAGCAGCCTTGTTCTCACTGATCTCCCAGCCTCCTCTTCTTCCTCTTCATCCTCTTCACGGTCACCAACATCTTACTGGAACTGAAATCTGCCATCCGGATAAGGAAGGCTTCTCATCACCTCCAGAACAGTCACTGTCTGACCCCAGCCTACCTGTCCAGCCTCAGTGCCTGGTGTTTCCACCGAGTGTGTCCAGCCACAGAGCCCTGGGCTGGACAGCTCCTCTGTCCCCTGACATGGACTGGTCCTCTGTCTGGGGTGTTCTTTCTTCTCTTTCCTGGTTAATTCCTGGGCATCCTTTGAAAACCCAGATGAAGTGTTCCCTTGTTTCTGAAGCCGCCCTCCACTCCCCTCTTCCTGCTGTGATCTGCTGTCTGCGCTGCCCCACGGCACCCTGATCTAAATTTCATGATAGTTTTCGTCGTTCTGTTTGGTAGCCATTTGTTTAATGACCCGTGAATCCCCTTGCACTTCACCCTGGATCCTGGCCCATAGGACGCATTCAGCAAATACGCAAATATTTGTTGAATGAATTAATGAATGGCGATGAAGCATCCTTATAAACCTAGCCATAAATCCCTCTTTCAAATGCTGACAACTGTAAAGAGCTGTCCATCTCCCTGACTGGACCTTTGGGTAATGGCACGTTCAGGTCCATTCACTTACATGTTTTATCGACAGAAGCTCATAGTTGTGCACACTGACAGGTATGTGCCAACTGGACACATTTGGGCAGATCCCACCTCTCAATGAACTGCTTCAGCCACTGCCCCACGGCCAGCTGGAACTTTCTGATCTCTCTGCAGGTGTCTTCTTTACTTTCCACACCTTCCACCTGGAGAGCGGCCATGACTACCTCCTCCTCACCGAGAACGGCAGCTTCACCCAGCCCCTGAGGCAGCTGACCGGCTCCCGGCTGCCAGCGCCCATCAGTGCCGGTCTCTATGGCAACTTCACGGCTCAGGTCCGCTTCATTTCCGACTTCTCCATGTCCTACGAAGGATTCAACATCACCTTCTCAGGTACAGGGTGCGAGCGCCCCTGGAGAGAGGAGACGGACAGCCTTGCTATTCTGTCTCTCCCTCTGCTGCCAGTCTCTGACCTTCAAGTAGATGCATAGTGATCACTCCCCTGTCTCTGGGAGAGTGAACTCAATGGCACAGCTAAAGATATTTGGGTTAGATCCAAGGAAGAACTTCCCTCTATTGGTCTTCAAAGGAATTAGCAGGTTCCTTGAGGAATCTCCTACTCTGATTCAGGATTTGCTCTGGACATGACCTACTCAGCTGGTAGCTTTGAATATCTCCTAGAGGATTCACAGACGTCCCTTCCTACCCTAGTAATTCCAAATTCCTCTCCTGATTCCGCTTCCACTATTTCACAACTCCAGTAATTAATAAAGAAGAAGAAAGAGTGTGAAATTAACATATAGGAGTGTTTTAGTCTCATTTGGGTGCTGCTTCATCAATGCTAATTATATAGTAATGGATATTTAGCTCTGTGTCTAGGAACCCTGTAAAGAAAGCTCTTCCATTTGGCATTCAGGGAAAAGAGCACTCTTCGCTCCTGAGTATCCACGCCCTCCTCCCCCACCCCACCGTGCCCCAGGGCCCCCACCCCTTCCCTCGGCAGGAGCAGGGATGCCGGATGGAGTCCTCCTGGGATGGGCAAGAGGTGTCAGCCTCCAGGAACAGGGATGTGGCCCAGCTTAGCCCCCACTGGCTCTCCAGGCGGAAGCCACTGCCCTGTGCCAGGGCAGGCCTGGCTGATGGGACACATGCAGCCAGTGTACCTCAACCCACCTGAGAGGGACACTCCTCCTCCACACAGAGCCCCGCACGACTGCATCCCTGAAGGGACATGCCCTGGAGGACAAAGGATAGTCATTTCTATGCTGTCACTAGAAACACCAGGCCGGTCCCTGGCCCATGAATGCCACCCCACCCTGCCATCTGCCTCAAAGCCGATGTTCCAAGATAAGACTTAGAGCAAAGCACGTGGAGTCCTTTGCAATGGGAGTCACCCAGAGGCCAAGGTCATGGACTCTGACCCTCGGGAACCCACTGACTGGATTGATCTGGTTCAGAACCTAGAAAGAGGGAACAGGAGAGGCTGTGAGCCCCGAGGGGAAGAGAAGGGCTGAGGTCCCAGGAACCTGAGGTCCTGCCAGAAGCGTTCCCTGGGAAGGAAACGCTGGGCCCCCTCGGCCTCCCTGCACTTCTCTGGGCCTCTGCTCCTCTGGGGCTGCCCCCCTTGCCTCCTCACTCTCGAGGACCGGTGTGCGCCTGGTCTGCACCTCTGCCTGCCTGCATTCTGGCCCTTGCCCCCCGGCACTGTGGCCTCTGTTCTCATTTTCTTTCTCTGCACCTCCCGAGACTCTGAGCCCAAGCTTCCTGCTGCCTTTGCAGAGTATGACTTGGAACCCTGCGAGGAGCCCGAGGTCCCGGCCTACAGCATCCGGAAGGGCTTGCAGTTTGGCGTGGGTGACACCCTGACCTTCTCCTGCTTCCCCGGGTACCGTCTGGAGGGCACCGCCCGCATCACGTGCCTGGGGGGCAGACGGCGCCTGTGGAGCTCGCCTCTGCCAAGGTGTGTTGGTAGGTGGTCACGTGCTTTCATTTTGCTTCATTCGATGGGGTGGGCTGAACCGTAGTCGACTGGTGGAAGGTGGTGGGCGCACACGCCAAGAGGCAGGGGGCCTGGGTTTGGGGACTAACTTAGCCCGTGTTTACCTGCGGTGGGACCTTGGGCAGATGACCCAAACTCCTTCTGCTCAGTCTCCTTGTCTGTGAAATAGGGATGCTAACACCTACTCCAGGGGCAGTTCTGTAGACTAAACTGACCTTTGCCAAGTGAATCCTGATGGGCTCTGAAAAGAAACTGACTTCAGTCTCTCAGCTCCTGCCCTCAACATGCAGAGCCTGGCTGAAGGGTGCTTCTTGCAGGGGAATCTGGATGGGGCCCGGGGTGGGCCCTTCGCCTGAGTCTCAACCCAGTGGGGTGGATGGGTGCTTTTACTAGTCCGATGTAAGGTCTTGCTCTTGGAGAATCCCTCAGAAGGCAGCCCATTCAGCCCAGGAAGCAGGGGCAGGACTGGGGTTCATCTAGAGAGCGCCCACCACACATCCAACGTGCACCTAGGCCCTGGAGATAAGCAAGGGAACAAAACAGAGAAAGTCTCTCCACTGGGGCCTCCCATGATGGTGGAGAAACACACCACAACACAGGTACACAACGTGCCCAGAGTGTTACCCAGCAGTGTTACCCAGCACAGAGAACAATGAAGTCGACTTAGGAAGTTCTGGAGGCGAGGCTGCTTTTTGGCAGAGAGTAGGCAGCAAAGGCCTCTCTGAGGAGCTGCGTTCTGCTGGAGGGAACAGAGCACCAAGACCAGCTGGTTGGGGGTTGGTGCCAGCCCTGCCTGCCTCCCTGAGGGATCCCTGACGGCTGATCAGAGCTCTGGGCCCAGAGGGTAGAGGGAAATATGGCAATGGCCTGGGCAGTGGGGACAATTGCTGGCTTCTCCTAATTTGTAAAGCCCAAGGCTCTGCTTGCCCAGTGCCCACCGTGCAGGACGGGATGAAATGCCGGCCGAGTCAGTGGTGTACTTACCACACACACTGTAAGCCATGGAACTCACTTAAAGTGAAATGTCACGTAAAGCCCCATAGAAATGTACAGAACAGATAGAGCAAAGCAGCGCTGCACTGACAGAAACAGGGACTAGCATCTCAAAAGCCCTTGAGGGACGGGGGTGTGGCTCAGAGGCAGAGCACTTGCCAACATGTGCGGGGCACAGGGTTCCATCCCCAGCATGCCAAAAAAAGGATCATAACGTGACATCACCTGGCCCAGGACAACCCCAAGGAGCTCAGGGCTCTGCAGAGGACAGCCGAGCATGGAATAGACTGGCAAGATGGGCTGGGCCCAGCTGATCAGTCACAGGGCCCGAAGGTCAAGTCTCTGCTCTGCCACTTACTATCCCCTAGTGCACCCAAACCCCTCAGCTTCAGCTTCCTCATTTATAAAGCAGAGATAACAACAGCCAACACACAGGCCCTACTCACTCCAGATGTGATGAAATAGTTACATAAACCAGAAAGTGCTATATAATGACTATTTTGCCAATAACCTTTTTAGCAATATTTATGGATAACTAGTTGTCATTATTTTGTCAGTAACCTTTTACAGTCTCCGAGGGGAAACATTAAGACAAAGAGTTGCAGAATTCCATCTTTGGCCAATTAAATGATCTCAAAGTTTCTCTTTTCTCCTGTCCCCATCCTCCAAAGCATCCACTCCCTGACTAGGACACATAGACGTTAGAACTCCCCCTGGGGAGGTTTAGTTAACGCCCCCAAGTGCAGCAACTCTTGTCTCTGGGAAAATGTCCTTAGAGAGGTGATCTTGAATGGGAATATCCAGGCCCACAGATGCACAGACTGCTGAGACTCTTGCCTCATTGATCTCATTACATGAACTCATCCTTTAACTTATTATTCCAATTACTGTTTGTTCATGACACCTCACAATATTTTCATTATTACATTTGTCTTCTGCTTCACATGTTATTAATAACGCACAGCAATTATAATCACCTCTAATTACTACCAGCCCTGCTGCAGACGCTCATGCTGAAGGTGTCTTGGGAATGCCCACCCGGGGGAAGTGCCCAGTTGCCACCTGCACTGTGGATATAACTGGGATTATTTAGCTCTCATAGCATTACCAGAAACATTCCCAGCTGAGAAGAAGATGAACGACCTGGGCTCCAATTCATGGAGTGACAGGGGTGACATATCCCCTGACCTCTGGGGCCCCTGAATTTGATGTAGAAGAGACAGCCCTGACCCCATGGGACCCCAGTCTGCAGCAGGAGACATGGTCCTGTCCTTGGGAGCCCAGTGTGATGGAGAAGCCCTAACCCCCTGCCTCAGGAGTCCCAGACTGATGGATAAGATGCAGCCCCTGCCCTTAACAAGACCTCTCTTGACAGAGACGATGAAGTCACAGATGTCTGAATCAGCGGCAGTGCTTTCCTCTGCACATGACTGTTTGTTTCTCTGGAACGTTTATTTGTTTCCATTTACACCATGTTTGGCTTCTCAGTGCATCTGCTCACCTCCCCTGTTCCTTTGGAAACTCTCCCAGAAGCAAGTGCCACATTCCTCACCCGCCCGTACCCTCCCTGGTACCCAGGACCAAGGGCCTGGCAGGGAGTCAGGACTTGGTGACTGGCCAGGGACTGGCTGTATCTGAAGCCATCAGCCCTGTGTCCTTCCTTATAAAGGTGTTGGGCAGGTGGGAGAGGTGAGAGGGTCATGCTGGGGCAAAGATGGGACACAGAGCTATTACTTAGGAGGCCAGGGCTGGGAAGACAGTCCAAAACTATGCCAAGGCCCGTGTTTAAGGGAAGCTGACTGTCAGCAACTAGGCAGAGGGCAAGAGGCATCAGGAACCTCCTGAGGGCACCAGTTAAGGCATAAACTTTCCATAAGCCTCCTGGGCTTTCTGCCAGTCCCAGAGCTTGGTCAGTTAGGGCTTCCAGTGGAAGCAGGCAAGCTGCATAGGTTCCCCTGGAATGAGCAGGACAAGAGTGGAGGAGTAACACTGCTTGAGGGCCGACTATGTGCTAACCACTACTCCCCATTCATTCACCAATTTACACAGAAAATCTCATGCATTTCTTCTCTGCTGTCTTATGAGGGGGGCCCTTAGGATCCAGGAGAAGGCAGATGAAGAGCTCGAGGTTCAGAGAGTTGATATTACTTGTCTGTCTGCCTCCAAAGTCCGTGCTCATCCCACTGCACCACATACCTCAGCCCAGGTGCAGGAGAGCATGTGTGACCCCAAAGACAGTGGGGAGCCACTTTAGAGCTGTCTGTGGCATGACTGTGTACTAGTGTGTAACTGTCTTCCCTGAGGGCAGCCGTGAACTGTGCACTCTCTAGAAACATATCTACTGAAACTGCCGGCAGCCGCTGTCCCGGGGTGCCTGCCTGCTACTGCTACTGTCCCTTCAGTTCAATGCCCCAGCTCGGCACTTTCAGCTGATACTTGCTTGCTTGGCAAACCTGCTGAGTTTAAAATCCTCAAGGTTGCTTCACTCCTGCAAAATAAATAAACAAGTGCTTCTGTGAAGGTTCAGGAAACCAAAACTGACCTGAAGAGGACAGGCCCAGGGAGTAGGGCCAGTTGGAAAGTAGGGACTTGGTAGTGGGACATGATCACCATCTTCAAAGGACCAAGAGCACACAAGAGTGTGGCAAACCCAGAGGAGGCTCGGCTCTGAAGGTTTCTAAGTGCTCCATCGATGCTGCCCAGTTTAAGGCAATGATGGTTGACTTTATGGTCAAAGAAATGCCCTCTCAGTCAACCTCAAGGTCCTTCCACCCAAGAATTATGCCTAGAATAAGGACGCAGAGGGCTGGCTTGGAGAAAGCAGACTTGCTACCATCAACTGCAAACATTCAAGACATGCTCCAAACTCTCCATATGTCCAGACAAAAAATGAGCCTGCCATCTGGACTTGTATTTACATCCTTCTGGAACCTAATTATTTTTAGGACTGTACATCTTCTAAGGTCAGTGGATGCCATATTCATCCATTCATTCATTTGGCAAATATTTATTTTACAGACAATCTGGGCTGAGCCTTGGAAATTCATAGATTCATCAAGCCTGACCCTGGTCCTCAAGTAGCTCACAGTTTGGGTGGAGGAGAGAAGTGAGTGATAAGCAAAGGGAACAGGGAGAAGATTCTCTGATATAGGGAGACACAGAAAGGGGATTCATAATCAAAAATTTAAATAAGAGGAAGGTAGATTCCAGCATCTCAGGAGGCTGAGGTAGGAGTTTGAGGCCAGCCTCTACAACTTAGCCAGGCCCTAAGCAAATTAGCAAGACCTTATCTCAAAATCAAAAATAGAAAGGGCTGGGGATGTGGCTCAGTGATAAAGCATGCTTGGATTCAACCTTCAGTACCAAAATACATAAATTAACAAACAAACGTTCAGAGAGCCACTGCAGGGTTCCCCAAGGGTGCCCTGCCACTGAGCCCCCTGCTTGCATCTTCTGAGCCTGTCCTGATCAGGCACTGAGTGGGCATTGGGAAGACAGAAATATGGCCAAGCCCCACAGGATCAGTGCAGTGAAGGAGAGAGCAGTACTAACAAATAAATCAAGTAAAATATGATACCTGCTATAAATAACCACATGGGAACAACAGGGAAGAAATGACTAATTCCAGAGGAGGAGAAGCCAGTTTCCAGGGGAGGGTGTGATTTCATTACTTGTTGAATGAAACGGGGGTGGACCAAAACTTCCTCCAGAGCCTTAGGGGCCCTACTGCAGCCCAAGGGGGTGGCATCCTCAGTCTCCTCTGTGAATTAAGAGACTTGGTCTAAATTGCTTAGTTCCAGGCTCCATGTTTTTAACCTAAGGATAACAACTGTGCCTACCTTGGGGGACTGGTTGCTATGACGGATGATGAAATGATCCTTGTTAAGTGTCTACTGTGGTGTCTATTGTGGGTTAGCAATTATTATTCCATCTTGTCCCCTCTTAGTTTCCATCCTCGGATGTTGAAAGGCACCCTCTCCCCTCACGTGGGTACCAGCACCTCTGCCACCCTCCTCCGTCATTTCCGTTGCTATGATACCCCACCAAGAGATGAGGGAAACAACTGCTTTATAACACCGTGACAGGAAAGGGGGCCTGGTGGTTAGTTTCTATTTCCACAAAAAAAAAAAAAGAAAAAAAAAAGAGAGAGAGAGAGAAACAGCCCAACAGAATTGAAGAGATGAAGAAACCAACAGAGCTGTAGGCAGCCAGGTATTTTTTTTACAAACCTCGACAGGCAGTCCTGTAGGAAGACAGAGAAACAAGCATTTGGCAGGGAGACGGGCTGGCAGCTCGTCACCTTGGTCAGGTTCTCCAGAGCTGCTATAAATAACCACATGGGAACAACAGGGAAGAAATGACTAATTCCAGAGGAGGAGAAGCCAGTTTCCAGGGGAGGGTGTGATTTCATTACTTGTTGAATGAAACGGGGGTGGACCAAAACTTCCTCCAGAGCCTTAGGGGCCCTACTGCAGCCCAAGGGGGTGGCATCCTCAGTCTCCTCTGTGAATTAAGAGACTTGGTCTAAATTGCTTAGTTCCAGGCTCCATGTTTTTAACCTAAGGATAACAACTGTGCCTACCTTGGGGGACTGGTTGCTATGACGGATGATGAAATGATCCTTGTTAAGTGTCTACTGTGGTGTCTATTGTGGGTTAGCAATTATTATTCCATCTTGTCCCCTCTTAGTTTCCATCCTCGGATGTTGAAAGGCACCCTCTCCCCTCAACAAAATAAAGTTGTTTTCTGGGTGCGGCTGATGTGGGTTAATCTGTGGTTATTGTGATTTTCTTTCCAGCTGAGTGTGGGAATTCAGTCACAGGCACTCAAGGTACTTTGCTGTCCCCCAACTTTCCTGTGAACTACAATAACAATCACGAATGCATCTACTCCATCCAGACCCAGCCGGGGAAGGGGATTCAGCTTAAAGCCAGGGCGTTCGAGCTCTCTGAAGGAGATGTCCTCAAGGTAAAATTGCTGGATTTCACAGAGCATGCGTGTTATGGTGTGCAGAGGCGTGTGCGCTCACCTGTAGATCCCTGTGGGAACCATCCAAACTTTCTCCTTCCTCCTTGAGTCCCAAGATGGTATCCTCACGCAACTGGAAGAAAGCAAGGACCAGAAAGAGAGGCGTGTGTGAGTGTCTGAGAATATGGGATTAGAATGTGCTCAGGGGCCGCTGGCCGTCACCAGCGCATGTGGCTCAGTGGGAGTTGACTGCATCATAAAAATAACAAAGAATTCAGTTGGAGCAGCCAGTGGGTCAGGTTTCCCATTGTGGATGCCAACCTTCAACATGGATCATGAAGAGCTCACAGTGCCTGTGTGTGTGTGTGTGTGCATGCACATTTGTGTGGCTACATGTTTGTGGATGTAGATACATTTACATGTATATTTTCACACATGTGAATCTGTGTGTGTTTCTGGCTTGGGAAATTGTGTCTGTGCTAACTTGTGTCCGAGTGCTTTGCACACGAGCACTCAGGCGTGTTGTGAGGGGGCAGTCAGTGTCCACGTGCATGCGATGATGGCCTGAATGTGGCCCTGGCACTGAATAAAGTGAGCTTGAGCAGATAAATGTGTAAGAGATAGAAATGACAGGCCTGGGGTGATAGGGTCACAGCAATGGAGTCACGAGATCCTGGTGCACGTACGTCCTGTATTTCTCTGTGTGATCACGTGACTATCTCCAATAACATGTACTGTAGGTGTGTTTGCCTGTGATCAAGGAATGGATGCTGGCAAATTTACCAAAGAGCTGCCCTAATAAAATGGATTCTAAAGACAACCTCATCCAGAATTAGTGTATTTTTATCCTAGACCAAGAATCATTTTTTGAAATTTTTTTAAATGTTGATGGACCTTTATTTTATTTACTTATTTATATGTGGTGCTGAGAATCAAACCCAGTGCCTCACACATACTAGGCATGCGCTCTACCACTGAGCCACAACCCCAGCCCCAACCAAGGATCTTTTTTTAGTTTATTTTAATACAGTTTTATTCTCTGTAGCCAGAAAGTCCTGTCATTTAGAAAAAAAAAAAAAATAGGAGCAATCAAAGGTCACTGCTCTGGAACTTCCAAGAGAAACCATGAGATGCCCATCTTTTTTATATACAGATGATACACTTGACCCACCCTGGGGCATGTGTTCTCTGCATGTGTGTGTGTGTGAGAAAGAGAGAGAGAGAGAGAGGGAGACGTATCTCACTCTTACTTAATCATCTTTGAACCAAGAAGATGCACTCATGAGATGATGGACTGGGCCTGGGTGTGCATGAAATAGGACAGAACTGTCCCGGAGCGGGGAGGCTGTCATAGAAACAAGACAAGAGGACACAAGGGGGTTTCATTCCCTTGTGATATACCTAAGACACCACACCAGCAGATACAGGGATACAAATATGCACAGTCACAGATCCCCAAGCCAGACACATGCACAGATTCACACACATGGGAAAACATACATACAAAAGTCTCTATATCCACAAACACAGTTACACAGTCTCACACGCACACCATGCCTTCCAGCATCTCCCTGGATCCTCACTTCTCTCCATCCGCTTGCTCATCATCAACAGCACAACTTCAGAGGACATAACAGGCACAGCAGGGCAGAGGGGCGTCCTCTCTGTCATGGTGCAGATGGAAGGGATGTGAGCTGAGCCATGCAGAGGCCTTTCTGGATAAAGGCCCAGCAGGAAAAGGCAGCTTTGAGGCACAGGTCATAATTAGCAGGTGTTGGGGGTGTGGGCTGAGTTCTGTGCACAGGGCCTGAGGGGCAGCAGAAATGGCTGCTAGAGGTGACATGGAGCATGGCCAGTGCCCAAGATTCCTCAGCAGAGTGGTTCAGATTCAGACATTCAGAATCTAAGACTGGCCAACAGATGTGCCTGCCCAATTGTCTGTTCTTAGCATCAGGTGATTGGTTTAATAGACAGGCAGAATGACTTTCTTGGGCAGATTGGGTGAGAAAGGAGGGGCAGGGGGCAGAAGATCTAGGGCAGAATTCGGGGAGGCTTCACACAGTCACAGGACCCCAGGAACACCTACAGAGTTGTGGGGAGGGCAGAATCTTTCTGAGGGAGGACCACCCCAGACTTCAGGCCTTGCCTCTGCTGCCACCCACCCTGTGATATGGAACTTGATCTCTTTTTTTTTTTAAGTATAGTCCTGTGCCTCATGACATTTAAATCGACAATGAACTGCAATATACAACGGGATCCTATAAAATTATAACAGAACTGAAATTTTCCTATTGCCTGGTGACATAGTAGTCATACAGCAATGAATTACACACGTACTGGAGGTATTTCAGCTGGTGTACACAAGCATACTGTGCTGCCAGCCATGTAAGAGTACAACACGTACAATTATATACAGTACATAATACCTGATAATGAGAATAAATAACTACGTTGCGGGTTTATGTATTTACTACACTTTATTGTTATTTTAGAGCACATTCCTATTAGTTGTATGTAAATAGTTTGTGGTAAAACAGGATGTTGTGTTAGCTGGTGGCAACCATATGCATCTCGTGCTGACCAAATCACTTGATTGAGAGGCCTCCTTGATTGATTGACCTATTCCATCTTCTTGACAAGGAGTGTCTCCCTTCTGTGTCTGGACCTCTTTAGTCCTGCACACAAGGTTGGGTTTTGGCTCTGACCTGGCTGAAAAGTCATTCAAGTGACCCTGGGACCACTGGAATTTCTAGAACAAATTCTAGGGAAGGAAGAACAAAGGAGATTGGGATGGCATCTGAGTCCCCTCCTAGAAGCACTGTCCTTCCCAGGACTCCCTACCTTCCAGAGGGAGAGCCTGGGTACCAGTGGGTACCAGAACTGCTTCAGCGTTAAAAGAAACCACAGTCAGAGTTTCTCAGTAGGATTCAGAACCACCTGCCACTTCAGTCAGCTGTAGCAGCCCTGCTGTTTAAGCCTGTCATCTGTTCTACCTCCACACGGATATGTATGGAAGGAACCCAAAGCACAACAGTCCCCTCCAAGAACATCTGGCCCTAGTGTAACTGGCCAGTCTACCAGAATATTGGTATGTTCCTAATCCTGAGGCCTCGCCTGTCCCTACAAAGACTCCCAATGCACATCTGAACTCAAGAAAATCTATCGCCTCCTCCACACTGTACTCGTCTCTCAAGATAGAATATTTCATGCATCTAACTAACCCTCCAAACCTTCTTGGATTTCTAACTCATGAAAAATGACTGTTTCCCTGCATGTGTTCCTTGCCCTCCATAACTGCAGATTTCCCAAACATCACCCTGTACTCACTCCAGCTTCTCTCCCAAAACCACCTGCCTCCATTTTCCTTGGTCCCTGCCAGGTGGTTTTGCTGCTACCCTGGGATGAGTAAGACCCGAAAGGCTTTGACATGCAATAGGGCTTTTGCCAAATGCAAAGGAAAGACCACTCCCAGCTCAGCATGTGCAAGTGAGGCACATGCTTATAAGTACATCCTCCTCCAGTTCCCGTTAGAATAATCGAAGGGACATAAAGACAGGGGAATGTGGTCTCCGCCCTGGCAATTGGGCAAAAGAGTCTTTCACATATAATTTAAAGGAATTTCTGCCACATGGAATCCTCAGGAAAGAACCCAGATTGAGAAAGGGTCTAAGTAAATGACAATTCCTGCAAATGGAGCAAAATCCTGCCTGTGGATTAAGTATCAGAAACCCTAAGGAAAAATCCATGCGTGAGGCCAAGGGCATAGCATAGACCATTGGCGGGAACAAAATCTCAATCCTTCTAGCTCCTCCACATGTGTGGTAGCACTGAGAGCCTACATTGATCCCCCTCGACATGACATCCGGGCCTTCATTTGACTTTGGGTGGCACACCACGGAGAGCAAGTAATGCCGTGCTGGCACCTAACCAGGGTGGCAAAGCTCACTAGAGAAGGGACTACCACAGCCTCTCACGCTCTGCCTCTCCCAGGTTGGAAATGCTCCAGCTTGCTACAGGCCCCTTGGGGGCTTAGCTCTTCTGTCCCCACACTTAGAGACTTGGGGGTGTTTCCATTCTTCACTGCCATTCTCCCTCCACAATAAGGAGCCAACGAGGAAATTAACTGCACATGTGTAAATATTCAGGTGACCAGAAGAAGGGGGCCTGCCTGCCGAATCAGAGCCAACTGTCCCTCTGTAAGCGGTGAAGGACAGAAACATACTTTAAAAGCTCTGAATTTGTATTCTTAACAGGATTTGAGAGAATGTTATATTTATGGCCCAAAAAATAGGCAATAATGAAAACAGAGCCATCTGAGATGAGGAAAGATTGGATGGAGATGAGAAACATGATCACCCAATTAGAAAACGGAACGGAGGCAATGAATGGAAGGTGGTGAGCCACAGGAAAATGAAGTCAGTTCATTATAAGGCATGTTGAAGAACTTCTCCACATCTCATAAGGAAATGAAAAAGAGGATTCTGTGATATTAATAAAATGTACAATCAATCCACAGTAAAAGTTTATGTGCCAAATAACATGGTATGAATAAATTAAATAAAAACTGCTAGGAATGTAAAAAAAATTTAATATAGTTACAGTCATCGTGGGAGATTTTAATGTACCTCTGTTAGTCTCTGACTTGTCACTCAGATTAAAAATAAATAAGGAGTTGGGTCGTTTGGTTAATATAACAGAATAAATCCAAAGAAAGTAGGGGGGAAATACTTCTAAAGATGAAAGCAGAAATGACTAGAAAAAGAATAGCAATTATCAATAAAATCAACTAGTTGCTAATAAAATAAATAAACCCAACGGGACTGATCAAGGAATTAAAAAGAGACAAATGTGCAATACCAAGCATAAAAAAAGGGAGCAGAGTCATAGATACAACAGAGATTGTGAAAATAAGAAAATATCTAGAAACAACTGTACATCAAGAAATCTGAGAGCTCGAATGAAATGGAAATTTCATAGATGAAAAGTACTGTGGTGTAAATAGATGAAAATCTGAATAAACCAGGAACCATTAAAAAATTGGAATTCTCCTATCCCTTCTCAAAAGCCCCAGGCCCAGACTGTTTTACAGGTAAAATTTAATTAAACTTCAAGGACTAATTCATCCCTGCAGTAATCAAACTCTTTTAGAAAAGATAAAAATGAAGATCCACGTCCCAACTCATTTTTTTTTAATATGTCAAGTAGAAACCTGGATGTCAATGAGGAGAATGGTATTTGCCAAGGCTAGGGAGTAGAGGGACAGGGAGATGACTGTCAGATGGGACAAAGTCTCTATTACACAGGAGAAATAAAGGGTTTTTCCTTGAGATTTATTGCACAGGATAACAAATATGGTAAATAATAACATACATTTTAAAATCATGCCATAAAAACGGTAAGCATTCGAGGTAATGAATATGTTAATTGACTCGATTTGACTCTCCACATTGTATTCATGAATCATAGTATCATTTGGTTCCTCACAAATACATGCAATTACAATGCATCAACTTATAATTTAAAAAATAACTTTAAAAAAAAAACAATTAGACCAATCTCAAGATCATAAATCTCAAAATCCTAGATATGATATCAGATTGAATCTAGCTGGACACTAAAACAAAAATGACCAAGTGGCCCTGATTCCAGGACTATGAGGATGTGTCAGCCTTGGAAAAGCTCATCATGTTATTCTTTAGATGAATCACATGAGATTGCCTCTGTTGTAGTCGAAACTGGTCAAATATTGGCAATTTCATGTGACTCAACCTAACATCCCATAAACAGACTAGAGGAGAAAAACACAGGATCCTGCTAATCCATCCACAAACATCAGGTGATAAAGTTCAATATCCATTCATTATTTTTAAAATTTTTCATAAAACTGTGAATAACCAAATACCTACAGCAAACACTGTACTTAATAGCAAAACTTCCTGAAGATTTCCAGTGACATCAAGCCTGAGACCAGTGGTTCTGCCATCACCAGTGACCAGCATTGTCCTGATGATCCGAGTCCATACAATTATGCACAAAAACGAAAAGGAAACTATAAAAACTATTTATAGATCTAGTCTATACAAATGAACATACAGAGAGAAACATACAGAAATATGGGAAATTGTCTCTTTTATTTAGAAAATACAAAAGAATCAACAAATAAGCCATGAGAACGGATAAGACAATTCAGTAAAGCAGCTGGTGTTTCTACAATCAATTATAAGATGTAATCAGGGAGGGAAATCTCATTCATAATAGAAATAAAAACTTAAGTCAACTAGGAATAAACCCTCAAAAATGTGGATAATCTT
The DNA here is from genome assembly GCF_902686445.1 of Sciurus carolinensis. Classification (NCBI taxonomy): domain Eukaryota; kingdom Metazoa; phylum Chordata; class Mammalia; order Rodentia; family Sciuridae; genus Sciurus; species Sciurus carolinensis. The sequence goes on from NC_062213.1 coordinate 184,921,408, forward strand.
CACTGAAAAAATTATAAAATGTTATTTTAAAGGCGATATAACTAAAATCAATGCAGGGAGATGTTCTTCACCAATTGATGAACAGAAGCTTTGAACCAGCCACTCACAGAAAAGAAGAGCAGAAAGGTTGATACTCGATTACCACTGCACAGCTTCAGCGAGAATCAAGGAAATACAAATTAGAATGAGATACCTTTTTGTACCCATCGAACTGGAAAAAAATTATGCCTGGAAATACTAAGTATTGGTGAGGATATAAAGTGATAAAAACAGCCATCCAAAAGCTGGGTATGGTAGCACATGTCTGTAATCCCAGCAGCTTGGGAATCTGAGGCAGGAGGATCGTGAGTTCAAAGTCAGCCTCAGCAAAAGTGAGGCCCTAAGTAACTCAGTGAGACCCTGTCTCTAAATAAAATACAAAATAGGGCTGGGATACGGCTCAGTGGTCAAGTGCCCCTGGGTTCAATCCCTGATACCTGCTCCCTCCCCCAATATAAAACAGCCATCCGATGCTATGGGATGGTATTGATTGGTATTCCTCTTCTTCAGAGAATAATCTGGAAGTATCTAGCAAAGCTGAAGATGCGTCTTCCCTCAACCAGCTTCCTCTCACTGAGGAGCTCAAGCACACATGTGCAAGGGAATGACAGTCGTGCTCATGGAAACGATAATGCCTGCACCATCACTTACATGTCCACATGGAAACCAGCTGCCTTGCTGACCTGCCTTCTTAGATGTGGCGGACGTGGGTAGAGCCTCCTGGATTCCCAAGGGAGATGTTCCCCTCACCTGCGTATCTGATGAACCGGATCATCCAGCAACAGCCTGTGAGGAAATAAATGTGTGCAAAGACTCAATTCCCAAAAGCAATCAAAAATATAAAAATACCCAAGAATAAGTAGAGAAATTCACTGAGACCTAAATGACAACTTGATTAAATAGAGTCAGACACCATGAATATGGATCAGAAGATCCATCCCACAGGTGCATTTTTCTCAAATCAATCCATACATTTTAATGTAACTCAGAAGACACAAGTTTTCTTTTTTGGATGTTTACTTCATTTTTTTTTAATTTGGGGAAATTCTTGAGTTTATCTAGACGAGTAAATAGGAGAGAATTTTTTTTATAGGTTAAAAGAAGACAAAGACTTTCTTACTACATATTTAAATCTGTTATAAAGTTACAGAAACTAAAGCAGTGTGGGTCATGCACAGGAACAGACAAATAGCCAAATGCAGACGAATACGAAGTTCACAGACAAACCACATGTATGTAATTACATATGAATTTAAAATCGGTATTAGGTGAAATACCAACAGGCTTTTGTTAGATGACTAACCAACTAGGGAATAAAGGTAGACTCTTATATTATAGGCCAAAATAAATTCCAGGTGGATTTAAAAATGAAAATGCTAGAAGAAACCAGGGGCAATGGCACGTGCCTGTAATCCCAGTGGCTTAGGAGGCTGAGACCAGAGATTGTGAGTTCAAAGCCAACCTCAGCAATTTAGCAAGACCCTAAATAACTTAGCGAGACCCCATCTCAAAATAAAATATAAAAAAGGGCTGAGGATGTAGCTCAGGGGTAAAGCACCCCTGGGATTAATCTCCAGTATCTTCCCTCCCCAAATACTAAAGGAAACATCAGTTTATTTATTTACCATATATTTTCGGAGTGTCTGGGCACATATTCTGTACATTGTTGTGCAAATAATTGCATTGTGGTTTGGCTTCATGTTATGATGGAAATCCCTACAGCTATTTAATTGCCGTTATGAAAAAATGCTTAATGACTTGAAAAATATGCACATTATATTAAGTGAAAGAGTTGCCTACTGTATTGCTAGTTTGATCTTGTTTTTATAAAATAAAAAAATATTAATAAATCTATGTAAGGGAAGAAATGCATAGGACAAAGCCTGGAAGGATTATACCAAAATCCAGCAAGTACTAAAAGTTGTTTTTCTTTTCTCTGTGTTTTCTGTGCTGTAAGTTTTTCTGCAATGCATATTTTATTGTAATGATACAAATAACATTTTTGTTCTCAACAAATGAGAATGAATTATGCTTTAAAATTAAAGAAAATATCCTGTACCCATTATACTTATTAATTAGCAATCATTTCTTAAGACCATCATATATCCAGGGAGTGCTCAAATTTCTAATGAGCTCATAAATGTCATAGTGTTTTTTAAATTTACAGTTTATTCGAATCAGTCTCTAAGGTCCATTGGACATCATTAAATTAGTTATCTCGTGTGTTTGTTAACCTGTAGATTTCTCCCTACATCTCTTTTTCTCTTTGCTCTTGCAATTTATTTGTTTAAAAAATCTGGCCATTTGTTCAGTGGAATTTTTCACACTCTGGACTCTGCTGACTTCCAGCCCAGGGTATTGTTTCTTGAGTTCCTCCTTCCTCGGTATGTCCTAAAAGATGGGAATTGGATCCAGGGGCTTGATCTGATCAGGTTTGACTCTTTGGCAAGGTGATTCCATAGGTGGTGATCTGTCTGCCATTAAGAAGGCTCATGAAGTCTGATTTTCTTCCTTATTGTGATGTTAGCAACTGTTGATAATTACCTTGATCCATGAATTCAAATGTATGTCTCCATAGGTAAAAATATTTTTGTAACAATTTGGATACAGTCATGGGCTAAACTCTTGAATTGGTGGCATCTTCATGTCGTTTGGACTCCAGGATCCTCTCAGTATTTCAATAATATAAACCAACTGCACATCAGATCTGGAAAGAGACTTGAGGCTCCCAGTAGCCTAAATGAATCTCTGTAATATACAGCACTGTTAGCTTGAAGGATGACTTCTTTTACAAAGCTCTGCTTCATAAATAGTTGGATGGAAATATTGTTCCAATTTGCTGGCAGCTGGCTCCACATTGTGCACCACACACAAATATTCATCACCCACCCATAGATCCCATCTTTGATATTTACTAAAGCACCAGGGGTTCTTTCACTCAATCAGGACTTCTGTTGTTATTTGTACAATTATCTGGAAAGGAGCAGCAACCTCAAAACCTGGGGAGCCAGTTCATTATTCTGATGATTGTTGTCTTTGCTGGTGCTCAGAAGTTCGGGGACAGATGGGAATCAGGGAGGCCAGATGCCTGCGCCATGCCACCCTTGGCAAGCCCAGCAGGCCCTCGCTGGAACCCTCATTGTAGGGGGAAGGGGCAGAGACTGAACTTGGAGAAGGGAAAGTCACCATGCCCTGCTGGCCATTTTAACTCCATCCTGCCTGTGTCCCAGGGATCATGTCCAGTAGAGTGTTTAAGACAGGTCACCCCATGGTGAGATGGGAGTCAGGTGGGAGGATGGTCAGGTCGTCACCTCTCCTGGAGGGACAGGAGTGACTGTTTAGCAACAGTGACTGTAGAGGTATTGAATGCTTTCACCCTGCCTGTCTGCAGAAACAGATGGCTGGGGAGTCAGGCAGTCCCAACCTGGCCTCCCCTGGCTGCTGAAGAGTACACTGGTGCCATATGAGGATCAAGGGACCGGGGCGGGTTTCATTGGAGGGTTAAAATAACAACCACTTTCCAAAGACTAGATTCACAGTGGAGACGGGCTAGGCACAGAACTGACTTGGAGGGGAAACCAGATGGTGGCTCAGCCTCCAGCTTCGTTCTGCCATCCTACTTGCTTACAACAATTAACTACCCATCTAAAGGTGGTTGTCAGCGCTAACACCTGGGAAGGTGGGCTAGGGGTGTGACAGTGTGACCAAAATTGGACCATGCTGGTGTCACCAGATTGGGATCTCTCCTGCCCAGGTCTACGATGGGAGCAACAACTCTGCCCGTTTGCTGGGGGTGTTCAGCCGCTCCGAGATGCTGGGAGTGACTTTGAACAGCACATCCAGCAGTCTGTGGCTTGATTTCATCACTGATGCTGAAAACACCAGTAAGGGCTTTGAACTACAATTTTCCAGTAAGTCTTTCCTGCATCTGAATGGACAATGAAGTTGGGCTTTCTCATTTTACTCATTTATTTGAGCTTCTGTTTACCCAGTCGACACAAGAATATGCTCGTATAGACTATTTCAAAGTCCAGTAGGTCTCCATCAATTTAAGTAATGGTTAAATAAAATGTGGTATGTCCATCCAATGGAATATTACATGACCATAAAAACAAATGAAGTGGTGATGATACATGCTTCAAAATGAGTGGGGCTTGGAAAAAAAATCACACAAAGTCCAAGAAGACAGTTACAAAGGCCACATAGTATATGACTCCATTTTTATGAACTGCCCAGAGCAGGCAAATCTATAGAGACAGAAGACAAATTTACTGAGAGCCCTGAGGAAAAAATACATCTATGCTGCTTTTTGAGGTGATAAAAATGTTCTAGAACTGTTAGTGATAATGGTTGCCCAGCTCTGTGAATAGATACAAGACCGAACCACTTTAGATGGATGAATTATGATTTATGAATTTTGTCTCAATAAATATATTAGGGGTTTAAAAAATAAACAGTGTCTACTCAGGATTCCCCTTGCCTGACACCAGGCCACCCGGCGAAGGGATCTTTACCTATTTCCGAGGCGACTCAGTGCAGGAGAATTAAATAGACTCAAATTTGAATTCCATTTCCATTATCTGAAAGTCGCGTGAGTTTAGAACAGTTTATTTAACCTTCCTAAGTCAATGATCTGGGTTGTAAAATGCAGGTGATTAAACCTACCTAAGACTCCTGCAAATTAACAATGGAGAGGCCGCAGATGGGAGGCCCCACAGTAGTTCTGTATGAGTCCGTTTCTTCCTCCTGCCTTTTCTGACGGTGTTTAAACAGGGCGTAATGAGGCCTCTGAACGTACATTTAAAGTGACTTTCCGTATCACCGTGTCCCATCACAATGTCTCAGAGAGTACATTGGAGGGAACGGCTCCCTAGCAAAATGCCGTGGGGCCAACAAAAGAAATAGAAAATCCAGCCCCTCTACCTGAAAGCGATTAAAAAGCTGGACTCATTTACATATAAGCACAGGAGAAAGAATGTTCCCTGGAACTGTAGAGGGATCCCGAGGCGGGAGCAGTGGCCGGGCACCTTCCCTGAGAACGTGGGCTTGAAGGAGGAGAGGAAGCTGGGTTTCCGCCACCACGGATCTTGCTCACTCTGCCTCTTATCTCTGCCCAGGTTTTGAGCTCATCAAATGCGAAGACCCAGGAACCCCCCAGTTTGGCTACAAGGTTCATGATGGAGGTCACTTTGCAGGCAGCTCCGTGTCCTTCAGCTGTGACCCTGGTTATAGCCTGCGGGGCAGCCAGGAGCTGCTGTGTCTGAGCGGAGAGCGCAGGACCTGGGACCGGCCGCTGCCCACCTGTGTCGGTAGGATGCTCTTGCTCTTCAGGGGCCCCTTGGTCTCACCTCACCTGAACTCCAGCCCTGGTCTCACTGAGGGTGTCCAGGGCCTGGTGACTGTCTGCCTGGACTGGATCCTCCTGCTAATGGGCCTCATGGCTCCATGCCGTCTCTTTCCCATTTCCTCGCTTTCACACCTCATTACACCTTTGTGGCCACACAGTCAGGCAGTGGCCGGTCATTATCACACATTTAGCAAGCAGAACCAGAGCCAGGTACTGCCCTCAGGGTGATGGGGAAGCGTAGGTGAGTCCATTAAAAGGGGGGAGTTGGGACTATTGCTTGGTTTCCAGGGTTTCCTACAATACCAACCCTCCAACAAGTCTCCCACTCACTACAGGTCTCCGTTTACCTGTGGGTAAAATGAGGCCCGTGCTCCCTTTTCGGCGGGGATGTTGAAAGACACAGTAAGACAATGAACGAGCGCTGATCTCACCCTGAAGAACATGATCGGTGCTTTTGCCTTCTTGAGACTCTGGTTCTTCTAAAATACCGGCAGAGGATCTCTGAAGGCGGTGTGCATGTGTCCCAGGACAAGCCACCGTAGCCTGGAGCAGAAGTGCAAAATAGGCAAAATCAGACTCTCTGTGTGTCTAGGCTTTTCACCTCCCTGTTAATCAGGATTCCTAGCACACTGTCTCGTCCTGCTTCCTAGCGCCGGGTCCCGCCCTCTGCTCCCTTCCCCACATCCCGCATCAGGCCAATGCATCTGTGCAGCACTGGCTGACCTCATAAGAACAAAACAGCCACTGGGCACGCATGTCAGTGCTCCCAAACCCCGCAATTGGGCCGGTGTACACCTGGGTATATGGAGGCAGAGGAAGAAGGAAGTCTGTTTCCTGCCCTCAGGGAGCAAGGAGAAAAGACGCCTAAGCAGATCATTATCACACAAGATGAGTGCTCTCAAAAGAATAGTGTGCGGGCTGGGTTGTGGCTCAGTGGTGGAGCACTCGCCGAGCACGTGTGAGGCACTGGGTTCGATCCTCAGCACCACATAAAAATAAATGAAAGTTATTGTGTCCACCTACAACTAAAAATTTTTTTTTAAAAAAGTGGTGTGCAATGTGTTGGGGCAGAGGAGGAGTTTAGCAATTCAGAGTTGGAAGGAGGTGTGCGTAAGCATTCACCAGTGGGAGGGGCCGAGCAGGGAGGTGGACTTCCTAGCCTGAGCACCTGCAGCACCTGCGGACAACACTGTGGGAAGTGTCAATGGCCACAGTTGGTCATTTTCCCCCAAGTAGCTACACTTTAACAGGATCTTCAACAGGAATATGCAACAGAGAATCCAGGTGAGAATTTTAAGTCCAAAGGTAAGACCAGGGCCCTGGCCTGTAAGGAGCCTCCAGGGTCTTCCTCTTCCTTTGTCCTGGAGGTTGGCCTGGTCTCTAGGCATGTCCCTTCTCTTTCTCCCGTCATCCCTCTTTTCATTCCTTTCTTTTATTCACATGTCAAACCCTACACTCAGCCCTAGGAATGCAGAGAACAGAGCGCCCAGGCCAGGGAGACACATGCCTACACAGACAGCAGTATGAGGCCACAGGCCGGGGAGCTCCAGCAAGCAGAGGCATGTCAGGGAGGGATGATGAGTCACCTTATAAGGAAATTATTTGCTTTGCAGAAAGGATTTACTGTAAGATTCCCTTGACCATCAAATATACCCATTGGACTAGACTTAGAGGAGTCACTCAGGCTGATAAGAATATTTCTACTGTGAGCCCTGGAGGCCTTCTCCACGGAAGTCCATCATGCCCCCTCTGCTTTTAACAGGGTGAGGCTGTGGATTTGGGGTTATGTCTGAATATTTTCAAATATGTCACATCGTGATAGGCTGCAGCATGCTCTGCCAGGGGTGACTACTAGCTTCATTGATGAGTAGACTCTGCAGCCCAAACATGCAGCCAGGGCTCCAGGACAGAAAGGAGGGAAAGACAGGAAGCACACCTGTAATCCCAGGGTCTCTGCAGGCTGAGGCAGGAGGATCATGAGTTCAAAGTCAGCCTCAGCACTTAGTTAGGCCCTAAGCAACTCTGAGACCCTATCTCTAAATAAAATACAAAAAAGGGCTGGGGATGTGGCTCAGTGGTTGAGTGCCCCTGAGTTCAATCCCCAGTTACCCCCCCACACACAAAAAAAGAATAGAATCTTACATCTTGTGGGTGAATCCTCAGCAAGCTGGCCTGCTCGGCGCCCTCCTGCCCACCTGCCAGACCTCAGACAAAGTGATCCCGCGGGGGACAGAAGAAGCAGTGGTATTCCTGTGGAAGCGCTCCCAGCACGGCTGCCTCTAAACATTCACTTACTGGGAAGCGGGACATGCTTCCCTGGGAATACAGAAGGAGGTTCTGGCCAGGGACAGAGAGGATATCCTGCCACTTTTCCAGTTCCCTCCTCCATTGGTGGGGCCAGCAGGCTTAGTCCATCCTCTCCTGGACTCCCTGTCTTGTGCCCATTCATCCTGGCTCCTTCCAGTCAGGTTGTCACCTCCAGCCCCAAGGTACCATGGGAGGAGGGCCCACCGCGAGCAAAGGGTCTGGTCTCCTGAGCACACTCATGGTAGGTGGTTCCTCCTACATATGATCCCATATGAAGCCTTGGGGTCCATGAGATGCTTGACGAGTCTTCAACAGCAACAAGTGAAGGTCAGTCTCCTACCTGGGACTTTGATCCCATTTTCTCCTATGGCTTCTACCATCTCACTATCAATGATTCCCTCCCCCAAACAGCACTGCCACAAATCTCTTCCTCTTGGCTTTCACTCAAGCTCCCTCGACTCAGCCCCATGCATAACTTTCCTCAGGAAGCAATAAGCTTCTTTCATTGTTCAATCATCCGCCCATTCATTCAATGAACATTTATTAAGCCTCTACACTGTGCCAGACTCCATAGTAGGCACTTGATGGGCAAACATGAGTAAGACAAGGTCCCTGCAGCCAAGGAGCTTATAGTCTTGTGCAGGAGATTGACATTACGTTGATAACAGGCTATACCTCTTATGACAAAAAGCCATTCCTATTACAATGGCGACGCAAAGCAAGACAGTGTCAGCACTACCCCGGGAAGGGAGGGGTCTTGCGAGAGGTTTCAAGGGAGGATGTGTGTCACCTTGTCAGTCCAGGTAGCAGAATGAGGAGGCCCAGCTGCCTGGGCGAGTGGAGCCTGTCAGACTCAGTTAGACCCAGGGGTTCGTGGGCTGGGAGTGGGGCAAAGGGAGCCCCGGGAGGGTTTGGACTTTATTCTGGGAAGGAGGATTTAAAGCATGAGCGACACGTTTACATTTCATAACCATCCCTCTGGTGGCACTGCTGAGGGTGGGCAACTGTGCCAGTTGAGAGACGGCAAGAGCCTGAGCCAAGACTCTAGAAGAGGGACAAAGTAGAGTCACATGTGCAAAGTGTCACAGAAGTTCAGGGACTGGGTCCTGGAAGCAGATCAGACATGGGAGAGGAAGGAGAAGGCCGGGGGAGCCACCAGCTTGCAATTTGGGTGATACTGTGGCTGGGAATGCACATCTCTCTGCCAGCCGCCTGCCTCCAGCTTCAGCCCTCTGAGCCGGAGGAGACCTCTGTTCTCCTGGAAGCTGGCACAGGTCCCTTTGCTGTTGGAGAGCAGGAGCAAGTGCTTGCATTTTCTCCCTAGAGGACTCTGAGGAGTTTGGTCAGAGAGTGGCCAGGCAGGTTCACACCCGTGGACCTTGTCCCAAAAGGCTTATTCACCCACTTAAAGTGCACAATTTAATATCTTCTCAGTCTGCAAATTCACTAACGTGTTAAGTGATAATTCACTCATGTGCGTGCATGCTGCAATTCTTCCCCGTAGCCGAGGAAGCATCAAGTGCTTATATCAATACTTTAATTTTGGAACATTTTCCCCACTATAAAGAAACCCTGTACCCATTAGCAGGCACTCCCCACCACTTCCCCAGGTCCTTTGCAACCATTAATGTACCTTCAACCTCTATAGATTTATTTGTTCTGGATATTTCCGATAAATGGAGTCACACAATGTTTCACCTATGGGTCTGGTCTCTTACTTAGTGTATGCTTTCAAAATTCATCTATGTTGTATCCGAACTTTATTCTTTTTTTGTGGCTAATATTTTGTTGTGTAGATCTACCACCTTCTGTCTGTCCTTTCTTCAGTTCATGGACATTTGCGTAGCTTCCACTTATTAGCTGCCATGAATAATGTAGCTATGAACATTCGTGTCCAAGTATTTGTGTCAGTGTGTGTTTTCATTTCTCTGGGGTGTGTACCTGGGCACGGAAGTGCTGGATCTTGTTTGGTAACTGTGTTTAACATCTTGAGGAATTACCAAATTGTTTTCCAAAGTTTCTGCATCATTGTCCTTTTCTGTCCATAATAAGAGGGTTCTCCACACCCTCACCGACACCTGTTATTGTCTGTCTTTTATTATAGCCATCTCAGCGGCTGTGTAGTGAGATCTCATTGTGATTTTGATTTGCATCCCCCTAATGCCCAATGATATTAAGCATCTTTGTACATGAATATTGGCCATCCCCTATCTCCTTCAGAGAAATGTCTATTCAAATCCCTTACCCATTTTTAAATTGGGTTTTATGTCTTTTAATTATTGAGTAGCAAGAACTCATCTTAGGTTCTGCATACACGACTCACCCAGGAATCTTTCTGTATGCTGGCCTCAACATCCTGGAGTACAGGAGAGGGATTCGGGGCCCCTGGGCACCAAAGGAACTGCTGAGTGACTGCTGACAGTTTGGGTCACGCCACGAACTCATGCTTTCGGGATTTCTTTCAGCTGAGTGTGGAGGGACAGTGAAAGGAGAGGTGTCGGGGCAGGTGCTGTCGCCGGGATATCCAGCTCCTTACGAACACAACCTCAACTGCATCTGGACGGTTGAAGCAGATGCTGGCTGCACCATTGGGTAAGTGTCGGGCTGCCAGAATGACCCCTGCTGTCTTTGTTGATCGCCAGCATCATCGCCAGGCTGCCCAGCTCATGCCTGGTCCCTTCTGCCTCTCATGGAGGTCCTTGGATTCGAGGATGGTTGCCATAACTCCTGGGTTGGGCTGTTGCCCATGGAAAACCTGGAGAGGCTTGGTGTCAGCCTCCCAGGGCTGCAGTACAAGTGCAAAAAATAAGTCGATCTGTGGAGGGACGGGCTTGGAGCCATACAGCCCCAGCTCGAATCCCAGCCTTTCTACTCACCGTCTGTAGGACTTTAGAGAAGTCAAGTCCCTTAACCTCTGGGTATCTCACCGTCTTCTATAAAGCACAGGTCTGGGGACACAGCACTTGAATGACACACTCCTGTGATGGACTCCGTCCAGCATTTGGCACATAGTGGAGGCTTGATCATGGCACCTGTGCCTGATCCTCTGATAGTCAGTGAAAGTCAGCTCAGAGGCGTATGATCCCAGGCAGGCTGCTTCCATTTCTTGGTGTTTCCTCATCTGTCAAATGAGGGCAAAAATGCTTGTATTTTGGGTTTTGCAGGGAGGGAGTAAGTAACAGAAGCCCAGTGGTGCTTGGTACTTGGTAGTTCTCCCTCCAAGTACACCTTCCTTCCCACACGAGCTCCTGACTAACAGGAATTCCTTTTTGGGATTCCAAGGAGTTGGTGAGGAGAGAAACATTAGCACTTCTCGAGTTAGGACCCATCTCATCCACTCTCACGGTAGCCCTAGAGATAATAACAGCACACCCTGATATGAAACGGACATTATTATGATTCCCATTTTATA